>NC_080583.1:74155157-74825157 GCF_029962835.1 Magnolia sinica
TTCAACGGTAGAGATGGGCTTCAAATGGCAGGATTGAAGGAGATCTAAGGTGTAAGAGGGCTAGCCATGGAGATGGGTTGGGACGTCCATGGCTCTAGCAAAGGTTGAAGAATAAGGAAGAAAGAGGGAGGGAGAGAGAGATAAGAGAGAGAGAGGTTATTATGGCTTGTCATAATGGTGTAAGGCCATCATTAATGCCTAGGTACGGGTAGATGTTGACTTTTGGAAAAAGGTGAGGGAATGATTACCTAGCACATCACCCTATAAAGGCTTAAAAAATTGTGTCATTGTAATAGGTGGGTCCCGCAACGTGCAGTCAACAGTCATTACAATGCGTGGGCCATCACTAGTCATCCGAGCGTTGCATTGACGCACGAGACGCGGCATTGGAACTGTGGCGATAATGCGGTCATGACGGTACAAGTTTCGACTCGAGCCGACTCAGATATACTTGACACAACTTAAGATCGCGCGCATATGCCAATAACAGATCGCGGGTCGCTGGAATTCGACCGGAAGGACCGCGGAAGCCTACGGAACGATACAATCTAGGACACGGGCCTTACATAGACCTTGAATGTCTTCATGAACCTGACAAAGTTAATGATACATTATATATACATGCAAATGTAGATGTTAAGCAGATTTATTCTTATTAAGCTCACAACGTACCTTTCGAATGGATACATCCATCGATAGTATACAGGACCACATATGCGAGCCTCGTAAGTCAAATGGATCGACAAATGCATCATAATGACAAATATCGATGGCGGGCATATAGTCTCAAGTTGACATAACGTCCTAGCCATGCCTCTCTTGAGAGTAAGGAGTGTTTGAAAGTCTACGGTTGTCGAGCACAAGGCATTAAAGAAGGTGCAAAAGCTTGTAATTATAGGACGAATGACCTTTCTATCCCCGAATGCATGCTGGATGAGAACTGGGAGCAGATGTTGCATCAATACATGGTAAGAATGAGACTTCATTCCGTTTAAATTCACGCAATCTTCCTTTACGGTGGTCCTCCAATTCGCACTAAAATCGATCGGAACAGGCAGCTCATGCAAAGTTTGGATGAAAAGTTTTTTCTCTTCTTTTCTTAGACAGAAAGGACTTTGTTGCTGAATCACCTTGCCATTATTCTTTTTCAGCCATAGACGCTTCTTAATTCCCAATTGTTTCAGGTCCCTGCGTGCATTAGCATCATCTTTGGTTTTGCCAGGCGTGTTCAACATCAAGGCAACAAGGATTTTACATATATTTTTCTCAATATGCATAACATTAAGGTTGTGACGCACGGGAATATCTTTCTAATACTCCAGATCAAATAATATAGACCGTTTGAAGAACCACGGTGATTCAACATCATCCGCTAGCTCTTGTCGGCCTCCATCAATACCCCTTATATTACTCTTCCCAGTCTTCCCCCACTGCATATTCAAGTTCACGATTTGTCTTTTAACCTCAATCCCATCCAGACGGATCAGTTGACGTCGTATCTCCACCTTCTTGTTGAATGTGCCAACACTTGTGTCCTTCCTAGCCTGTTCTGACATTGGCAACCATCGTCTGTGGCCCATATAAACATGTTTCTTTCCATATTGGAGTCGCAAAAATCTGTGTTAGGATCACCATACTTACCCTTTGTCCTACAACCATACTTACCTTTGTCCTGCAACCAGAAACGTTACCATATGCTGGAAAGTCATGAATTGTCCAAAGCAGAACGTCACACATGTTGAATTTGTTTTCATGGTATGCATCGAACGTCATGACCCCTTCTCGCCATAACTTTTGCAGTTCATCAATCAATGACTGTAAATAAACATCAATATCCTTTCCCGGTTGTCGCAGTCCCTCAATGAGCAAAGTCAACATAGTAAACTGAGGTTTCATACAAAGCTTTGGTGGAAGGTTGTACGTCACACACATAACGGGACATGAACTATGCGACATACTGAAAGTGCCGAATGGGTTAAACCTATCTGTAGCCAAACCCAATCGAACATTGCGAGGCTCAGTTGAAAAATCTGTATACTTGTCATCAAGATTCTTCCATGCAATAGAATCAACCGGATGCTCCATCTTTTCATGTTGAAATTTCCTGGTTGAGTGCCAAGACATTTCTTTTGCCAACCATGGCACACTGAACATTCTTTGTAGCCTTAGTGTTAATAAAAAATACCTTAACACCTTCCTAGATATTGTAGATCCTTTTTTCTCAGAATCCATTTCAGTCTTGTACCTAGAAGTTTTACAATTTGGACAAATGGTTTTCATCTCGTTCTCTCTTCATTATAAGATACAGTCATTTAGACAAGCATAGATTTTCACATAATCAAGACCCAACTTTGTAATGATCTTCTTCGCTTGGTAGGTATTAGTTGGGGCCTTGTTACCGGAAGGTAACACCTTCTTTAGTAGTTGAAGGAGCTCTGTAAAGCTTTTTTCACTCCATCCATGATTCACCTTTAATTTGAAAAGCCGTACAACGAAAGTCAGCACGGTGAAATCTTAGGCCCCAGGGTATAGCTCAGCTATTGCGTCTCGTAGATTTGCTTCAAACTCATTAGTTTCATTTTCTCCGAAGACGCCTTCAACTAAAGGGGTCACGTTGGGCTCATCCTGTACAACTTCATCTAGGTTATTACCACCAAGTTCTTGAACGATCTCGTTGTGAACCTCATTTAAGTTCGAGACACTATGGTATTGTTGGGAACTTGATTCACGTATAGTACACTTAGGTGATACATGCTCCCCATGCATGTTCCAAACCCTATAGCTTGGGTCAAATCCATTTTTCATTAGATGTATTTCCATATCATCATAAGAAACCAGAAAACGTGCACATCTACAAGTGGTGCATGGACAAGGAACAAATTCTCTACCAGGAAGGTTTTCTTGTGCAAACTTTGAAAAACTTCTGATTCCAGAAAGAAAACGTGGGTCAGGGAAACTTAGTGTCATCCACTCCCTATTCATTACAGCCAAATCTCGAGTAACCAATGGGTCCATTTTCAACCTGCACCTTACCAAAAATTAAAGTTGGAAATTAAC
The DNA here is from genome assembly GCF_029962835.1 of Magnolia sinica. Taxonomy (NCBI): domain Eukaryota; kingdom Viridiplantae; phylum Streptophyta; class Magnoliopsida; order Magnoliales; family Magnoliaceae; genus Magnolia; species Magnolia sinica. Next base: position 74,158,215 of record NC_080583.1, read on the forward strand.
CTAATGCACCATCCTCCTCAAAAGTTGAAAATGAAGGAAGTGCTATCAGATGATTGGACCCATGCAGATATTATCTACCAAATACAATGTATTAAGGAGTTTACAATCATTGTATTTTTACAATAAATTAATAATGTAATTAATAAGTAAAATCTTAAACCACTTGTATAGATGAAAAGTCTCGCATGCAATTCTAATATATCAAGCTAAATGATGGATCGTACCAGTTAAAGACTTCACCATTCAAGGGCAATGAAATGCTTACAAAGACCTAGGATGAAGAAACCACACAAATATCAGCTCTATCCAAAATTTCTTCAACCCACATTAAGTTTTAATGGTGAATTACCACTGTTTCTTGTGCATCCAATCCATTCATATAGTATTGGCTCATCATGATGAAAAAAACTACCCAAAAATTGTATTATTCCGAGACTGAAGTGGACCATACGATGTATATTTAGAATTTTTAGGTATAATTTTATAAGTGGCCAGACTAGGAGTTGAAACAGCCTGATTTTTCAAATAAAAGCCAAAAATGTTTACCCCCAAGCTTGATTCTTGATGAATGCAATGCAGTGGATTAACATGTTTTATGACACGTGTGGTGGATGAGTCACCAACATTTAAAAAAAATGGTGTAAATGCACATGCTAGTCTAGCACTTCAATCATATTTCTCAATATATATATATATATATATATGAATGCCTATGCCAGTAACATAAAAGACATTGTAAAAAAAAAAACATAGAAATTCAAATTGATGTCACAATCTGACAAACCCAAAAAATAAAAAATGTGATATAGCAATCCCATGGATCTTAAGACAATCCACTGACATCACCATCATTACCTTTAAATCCCATCCAATCCACCCTAATCCCTTTAAAATTGCTTGGGACTTGTTTGGTTCAAGGGATTAAAAGGGATTGGAAGGTTTAATCTCGGGATTGGCCAGGCGTCCCAAATAGACAAGAAATAGCAATCCCGGGATATAGCAATCCCATAGATCTTGCACCAATCCATTGACACAACTATCATTACCTTGAAATCTATACAATATACTATAATACCATCCAAATCCATCCAATCTGCCCTGCCAAACAGGCCCTAATGGTGGGCATTCAATCACCACAGTTTCCTATGGTGTGGTCCACCTGAGATTGGGCCCTAAAATGAAGTTGAAAAAATGAATGGCCTGCATACACATATTATGGTGGAGCCCACAAAGCATTTTTAGGGCCCGTTTGGCTGGGTGGATTGAAAGGGATTGAATGGTATTATGGTGGATGGCCTGGATTTCTAGGTATTGATGGTGTTGTCAGTGGATTGTCTTCAGATACATGGGATTGCTATATCCCTGGATTGATATATCCAGTCTGTTTGGCACACTCGGCCAATACTGGGATTAAACCTTCCCATCCCTTCCAATCCCTCGAGCCAAACATGTCTCAGGGATTGGGATCAGATCACCGACTCTGTTTGGCACGCCCGACTAATCTCAGGATTTAACTTCCATTCCCTTCCAATAACATCTAATCCCTTCCAATCCGACCGGCCAAACGGCCCTTAGATTTCAGAAATAGAGAGAGGGGCAAATCCTTCCAATCCCTTCCAATAACATCCAATCCCTTCCAATCCGACCGGCCAAATGGCCCTTAGATTTCAGAAACAGAGAAAGGGGAATGCGGATTGAAAGATTGAAATATTTGAGAAAGAGATAAAGAGGGAGAAAGAAAGAAACTAACCGTATGATGCTTCTTCTTCTTCTTCTCCTTCTTGCAGCGAAATGGATTTCAGGAGATGCGGAATGTGGCCTTGAGACAGGGAGAGAGGGTGAGGGAGATCGGAAGATGAAGAGAGGGCAAGGGAACAAGAGAGACTGAGTGCGAGAGAGAGAGAGAGAGAGAGAGAGAGAGAGAGATGGAGACACAGATGGAGAGATGGGTTTCGGTCTTAGAGGGCGGGAGAAAATGGGGATGGGTTTCATTTTGGAGGGAGTAGGGGTTTTGGACGGGCGCGTGACGGACGACCCTGGGAAGTTTTATGATTTTAGTTACGTGGGGCCCGCTGTGATGTATTTCATATATCCACTCCATCCAATAAATTTAAATTAATATTTTAAGTGTGATAAAAAAATTATTTAGATCAAATCTTTAAGGTGACCACACAACAAATTAACAGTAAAAATTTAATGTATATTATTTCTTATGGTGTGGTCCACTTAGACATTTAATCCACATAATTTTTGGGCTCATGCAATAAAATTATATATCCGAATTTTTGGACGGCTTAGATCAAACACATATATTCCAATGGACCTCATGGATCCCCCTAAGCACCATCTATATTTAATATGCTTTAGGTAGAGAGGTACGCTTTAGCTACAAAGCACTTAGGCTATAGCTACGGATTAAATCCGTAGCTAAAAGCTTTCAACCTCCATGGCCATTGCTCAATTTTTTGGTAGTGAAAACTCAATCCAAACGAAAGTTCTTACTTTTTTTTCTTGCGCACGGTGCTGCGAAAGAGAGCACCAACTTTAGCCACCGACCTTACCCTTCCTGCTCTATAAAAGGAGAGAGAGGACGTGGAGAACAGCTATTCTTCGACTGTGGAGTGTGGGAGCACGAGAGAGGACGAGATTGTGGCCGGCTTCAACAAGGTTTCTCCTTCTTCCTTGTTTTTCTTCTCTCCTTTCATGTTTTTCCTAGTTTTAGCATGAAGGGAAGCTTGTAGCGTGATGGGTAGTTTTCTATGGCTTTGATTCATAATATATTGAACTCACTTTGATTATGGTTTGATTATATGGAATATTCATAGTTTTTAATAGTTTGTTGTGACTTGAATTACAATGGATTTGCGATAGCTTTGGATATTTTCTATGCATTTATAAAGGATATGGTCATGGGAACCCTGTTGTTCACCATCGTCTCATGGACATGGTTGGATGATGGAATCCTTCCCTACATTCATAATTCTCTCAGATTGGATGTGGATTGGTCAAATTCTGTTGTTTACTTTGTCTCATGAGCATGGCTTTGTGATGGAATCAAGTTTAATTCTCATACCTCTCATCTCTTGAAAACTAGAACAAATGAAGTTTAGATTTAGTTTTTAATGATGTATCTTCCAACTGGATGAAGATAAGACTCTAAATTCAGTTGTGTTCTTGAATCAAGCATAGATTTCCCTGATCTCTATAAGTGGATCCTTAGAATCGCTAGTTTCCCACCTTTGAATTTTATAAATTTTAGTATAATATTTCACCATTATTTTTCTTAAAATTTCTTGATTTAGATTACATCTTCATCTAGTTTTAAGTTCTAGTTACTTTTAGAATACATACAAGGTTCAGTCCCTATGGATTTGACCTCAGTCTTACCGAGATTATTACTACATCGCAACCCTATACTTGGGGTGGTGAACAACGGTACATGATAGTAAGCCTCACAACCAAATATGCGCAAATCTGAGTAGTCTAGCTTATGACAACTCCATACTTTCTCTGAGATTTTACATTCAATTGCCATAGAAGGAAACTGGTTCACCAAATAGCAAGCCGTGTTAACGGCCTCAATCCATAAGTCCTTACCCAACGCAACATTACTTAACATGCATCGGGACCTCTTCAAAAGAGTCTGATTCATTCACTTAGCCACATCATTTTGTTCCGGCGTTTGGCACACTGTGTTGTGCCTAATGATCCCTTTATCCTTGTAATATTCATTAAACTCAATGGAAGTGAATTCTCGACCATTGTCAGTCCTTAAAACCTTTATTTTTCGCCCTGACTATTTTTCCACCATTGCCTTTCATTATTTGAATATGATAAAAATTTCAGATTTACGTTTCATGAAGTAAATCCAAACTTTCTTGGAGTAGTCGTCAATGAATGAAACAAACCATGACGACCCCCCAATAGAAACCTCTGGCGATGGCCCTCATACGTCAAAGTTCACATAATCAAGCACTCCCTTACATACATGTTTTCCAGTTTCAAAAGATAATTTAGATTATTTATTATATATACAATGCTCGTATATATCTAAATTAGAATTCTTTAAAGTTGGAATCAAACAACGATCAGATAATACCTTTATGCCTCGCTCGCTCATGTGGCCCAGAGGAGTATGCCATATACGTACAGAAGTGGAATAATAAACAGCTACTATTGCTCCACCTGCTGAAGTGCTTCCGATCAACTTGTAACGGTTTCCGTGCTTTTACGCTCTCATAATCACAAGTGCCCCTTTTGAAACTTTAAGAACACTATCAATACCAGTAAACTTGCACCCTATAGCCTCGAGTGCACTGAGAGAAATTTGACTTTTTTTCATATCAGGAACGTGCCTGACATCAGTCAAGGTACGCTCCATCCCATCAAATATCTTAATGCTCACAATACCAATAGCCATAACATTACAAGCATTGTCATTGCCCATAAAAAACATATCTATCATCGCATTCCTTGTAACTGGCAAATCAACTCTGATGAGGAGTCATGTGATATGACGCTCCTATGTTAAGGATCCACTTATCTCTAAGATTTCGTGCAAGTATCCGACCATAGACACAGACAGAACATCACCACCACTTGTCTCTTCATCAGGTGTGACAGCATTAGCCTCATTAGAAGATGCCTCTGAGTTTTCTTTCTTCGCTTTAGGATTAGTACAATCCTTTGTCATGTGTCTAGTAATCCTGCAATTCTAGCAACTTTAATTTTCTTTTGTCCTTGCCCTTGGATTTCGATATAAGTCTTGACGATCCTATACCTCGCTCAATATTTCTTCCCTTCGTAAACAGTGCATCAGAAGATGCCCTCATACTGTCGTTTAACTTTCTCATGGCCTTCCCTTAAAAGGCTGAGTTAACGGTGTCAACACTCAGGATTTTATTTGCGGTGCACATTGTGTCCTTAAATGACTCATACGATACCGAAAGAGAATTCAACAACATACATGCTTGTTCTTCATCTTTGATCACTTCTTCCATATCCAGAAGTTTGCAAACCAATTTGTTAAAGTTGCTTATGTGGGCCTCTAGATCTCCACCCTCTGCCATCTTGAAGTTATACCATTGTAGCTTTAAGTGTAGGCCTACTAAGGGTTTAAATTGACAGCGGGACAGAAAAGGTCGATATTAACATCTAATAATGGTCTCTAACATGATCTTCCTGGTATGATTGACATCTCAAAAGTTAGTTGGTATGGTTGTAAATGGGCCAGGTTCAGGCCCAAATAGTTCAAAGACAGCGCGATTGTCTGATTTATGAAATCTTTACTTGCCCACAAAGACCAGTTTTACCGCTGGGAGCAGATTAGGTATTACCCGGACCCTTACTATGGGGCCATGTTGATGATTTTTTTTTTTTTTTATATCCATGCCATCCATCCATTTCTCCGGACCATTTTAAGATTGATTCCAAAGATTAACCAGATCTGGATCTCTGGTGGACCACACCATAAACAATGGTGTTTGAGTGCCTCACCGTTAAAAATTCCAAAGGGCCTGTAGTAAGGTTTTCTTAATGTTTATATGACATCGAACCGGTTGATCAAGTCAATAAGACCTGTATGATAGGAAAATAAAAAGATAAGCTTGATCCAAAACTTTTATAGCCCAATTTATTTTTTATTTTTTAATAATCATTCATCATTGCTTCTAGTAATGTGGTCCACCTGAGATTTAAATCTTCTTAAGGCTTGGGATAGCTAAATTTCAATGGGAAAACAGATGGACGGCGTGGATATACAAAATATACATGAAGGTAGGCCTATAAGTGTAACACCACTAAGGTGTTACCTGAGTAATAGCTAATCCTCTTTCGTGGAGATGGAAGCGCATGGATTGCGCATGGTTTGTGTGTTGACGTCACCCGCAGTCCCACCATGATGTATGTGTTACATTCACACCTTACATGTAACACCCCATATTTTCTATACTCGGGTGTTACTATAAGGATCTAAATAACTTTATACATGTGTGAGAACACATGTAATTTAGACCACACACCTCCATCCAGTTATCCTCAACCTATCCATCTTGACCAGTAGATTCAGCCTATGACAATCACAACGTACCTGCAAGGAATTTTGAGTTGACCCTCGATCTTTCAACCTAAGATTACATCAACAATGATAATCCAACCCATAATCTAAAATTTTTCTACTTGAAGTGAATGACAACATGCACGAGAAACACCTATTGATACAAACCAATCTCCCAACTTTGATCCTAAATCGACTTAAACTATCTTCACCCTAACCGTGGGATAGGGCCAGCTAGGAAATCAGTGTCAAAATCAGCCTACGAACTCAAACATACACCGATCCAACTGTGAAATATATTCATCATCCATAGATCGAACCATCTATCTGCCATCTTTCAAAATGAACCATCACACCACCAGATGGATCTACTTTTGGGGATTTGACGTTTTTATGAGAAAATTAAACCATCCATTGTCAAGATCATAAGATTCAACATTCATCGTGTTCTTAATAGCCTAATGATCAAGCCACACGACCTAGTCTAAATTTGACCATTGAAATAGACCCCACCCATACATCGAGCTATCCAATCGTTGATTTTGAAAATAGACCATCGGCCCACTAATCCACCCATGAATCTTCATCTAGATGAACCCTAGGACCCTAAGGACCGTTGGTAGAAATCTCCATCCTTAAATTAAGCGATTCAACCATTGAATTACTTTAACAGTCCAAATTGTCTGGTTCATCATTCGTCAAGTCCACCACATTAGATTCGGACTATCTATCATTAAAATACAAAAATTAAGGTATTCAAATGCAAAGTTAACCTTTACATTTCCCTCAGATAGCCTGTGAGACTCTTTAGGAATGAGACTGATCACATACAATAGCCATCTAACCAATATATCGCTTAATATCACCATCTGAACCATTAACAATTGGTTCTGGAATAACTTAGCCATCCAAACTCATAATCGTTTGTTCGATTGAGTTGTCGGGTTACTAAATATACTCTAAATTAAACTACAGACCCTGATGATTGTTCACGATCCCATTAAATGCAATTTGACCATCGGATCAATTAGAATCTTCAATTAGAAGGCCAAAACCCAAAAGTATGGCCCACCTGAACTATGGATCTACCCTATCAATGGACGGGACTTATAAAAGGACCATTAGAGTTAAATAGATGGTCCAGATTAGCCAAAATAAACCCGTAGACCCCACACTCACGGTGTGAGTGTACACCAGTAGGTGCACATGTGGTGCACCGGTCGACAGACATGGTCAAATGGCTTTTGACCCGAGATTTTACAAAAGAAGAGAAATCGCTTCTTTCAAATTCCCGCCAGACAAAAGTTTAAACGGAGGGAGTCCGTCTGTGATGAAGTTGGCCCACCGTGACCACCCATTCGGATGATCCAAGCCGTCCATCATGGAGCTGGGAATATTCTGACCAAAACCCTAAAAACTTCACATGTTTCGTCTCGTACGTGTGTGAACAAATCTGGGTGAGAGCGGGGCTATACACGTGTAATTGCAGAAAGTAGAAACTCCATTTCTATACGTTAGCTCGTAATTTGAGAAATCTTTCCACCCTAAAATCCTAGCCGTTCGCCCAAACGGATCTCAGCCGTGCAGCCCTCTATTCTCTCCGTTCTTTAGGGCTTTCTTTGCAACAAGAGAGCCGCCGCACGTGGAAACCAAAACTCATTAACTAAGAAGCTAATGACAGCACATCTAGTGGGTCCCACAATAATCTAGTATTAGATCCAAACCGTCCACGAGTTTCTGATCGAATGATCAGCCACTCAGGGACGACCCACCATTAGCGGCTGGGTCATCCTCTCCGTTGGAGTGAAAAACCCATCAGCTGATGATGGGGCCCATTTGCTGATCTAGGATATTGGATGGTGGACCAGGGTCCCAAAAGTCCATCCATACAGTCCGATTACAATCAGGCGAACATGATTTCAAGGATACGTTACCTCAATCCACGGCTTGACATATTGACCTTAATCTTAGAGATATTCATTTGTATAGAATAATCCATTCTTTCCATTTTTATTGTAGTCAGCATTTATAACTCTGATCTTAATTATTCTTATACACATTGTAATTATCTATATATACAAGAAATACTCACCACGATTGAGTGTGGCGGTTTTTGCTCAAACCTTTATATGGTATCAAAGCTCTCTAGGATTAGCCTCCGTCGATCCCTCTTGCTTCAATGGCTGCCAAAAACAACTCACCCTCCCTTCTCCCCTTCAACACCATGATTCACATGGTAACCATCAAATTATCATCCTAAAGCTTAAGCTGTCAGACAACCATTCACTCCAAAAGCTTAAGCTGTCAGAGTGTGGTGTATCAATGTACATTGAGGGACTTTATCACTTTAACACCCCACCCCCCCGCACATGCAAGGTGGGAACTCCGTACGAGAACATATTGACGAAAGTGGAGGGACACTCACACCATAAATAGGCCGGGCTTAATTTCCCAGTCCCTGGGCCGGACCTAATTTTCCTGACCTCCCATGGGAGAATAATATATTAGCGAGGCATATTTGCTGCTCTCGAGATTCGAACATAGGACCTTCAGCTCTGATACCATGTCAAACAACCATTCACTCCAAAAGCTTAAGCTGTCAGAGTATGGTGTATCAATGTATATTGAGGTAACATATCCTTGACACATGATTCAATTTTATATCATTATAAGATGACATGAATTAAACAACTGAGGACCGTAACTAATCCATTGATTAGTTACAATTCGAACCTTCTAGAGTGTGTTATCGGAGCCTATTAAAGCCTGACTTTTAGGGCATTCCTTTCCGAAAATGGAAAGGGAATAAGAAAGAGAGAAAGGGGAGCGCCGTTGCTGCACCAAGACGAGTCGACTCAATTCAAGTCGTGGCCGAGTCCCTGCCTCCCATTCAGGCGTTCCATCAGAGAGAGAGAGAGAGAGAGAGAGAGAGAGAGAGAGAGAGAGAGAGAGAGAGGAAAGAAAAGAAAGAAGAAAGTCAGAGAGAAACAGAGGAGAAGAAGGAAGAAAAGAGAAAAATAGAGAGAGAGAAGAGGAAGGGCGCCACTATGATGCTGCACTGAGTCAACTTACCTGAGCCTTGCTGTGTCCGTTGCTGGGCGTCTTCCAGCAGATGAAAAGAAAAGATGAGGAGAATGGAAGTAGAAGGAGAAACGAGAGGAAGTGAGGTAATGAAGGGAGTTGGGATCGAAAGAGAAAGAGGGGTTGCAGCGTGTGTCGCACCGACTCAACCCAACTGAGTTGGCCGAGTTTTGAGGCAAATCAGTGCGAATCTCACGAGTCTGGTCTGAGGCCAGGCTCCTTGTTGGTAGATTCAGAAAGAAAAAGGAAACCGGTAGAAGGCTCCTTGCTGTCTCATTGAGCCAGTTGGGTCAAGTCGAATCAGCTGTGGAGCGAGTCAGTTCGAGTTTTATTACTAGGTTGCGACTGAGTCGAGTCTAGAGAGAGAGAAGGGGAGTAGGAAAGAAGAAGATGATGATAGAGAGATGGAGTAAGGAAGATGAGAGAAGGAGAGGAAGAGAGAAGAAAAATAAGGGAGAAGGAGAGGGAGTTGGGTTTGGTAGTTGTCAAGTCGACTCGGCTGAAACCAAGTCCAAGTGAGTCAAGTTGGGCCTAGTCCATGTCTGGCTGGACATTCCAGCATAGAAATAGAAGAAGGGAGAAAGATAAGGAGGAGAAGAATGAGAGAGGGAGATTAGATCATTGGTCGTTGCAAGTCAACTTGGTTAGAGTCCGACTCGGTTAGCTTGGGCTTGGATCTAGACTACTCTAGCCTTGTAGCTGCTAAGTGATATAAATCCAAGAATTGATCGTACCAGGTTGCAATCACGTGTCATCTAGCAGGCCGTACATCTACGTTGTTTGATTGAGGTGGGGGATATCCCACATGGCTTCTTTCATTCATTTTAATCCAAATTGGTTTTAAGCCTAATGAGTAGAATAATTTCTAATTTCACTCCCTATTGCCTAGTTGATATTAATAATTACTAATGGATGTTCCAAAGCATATTACTCTAATTCATGTTTATAGGATTTTAGTAATATACTTCTCTTACTACATTTGAAATGGTTTGGCTATATGTACCTTCCTATTAGTATAATATGAAGTAAAGAATCTTATTTCCAGCCATCTTATAAACTGTATTGTTGCTTCTTACATGTGCTAGACTTCATTTAGTTTGAATCTAATACGTATAAAATAATGTGGATGGTAATTGAACCCTTACATTCATTTCTCAATTAGTAATGATAAGAGTAATGAAATTTCATTTCATTCTATGTTACATATTGTATAATGAATATTGTGAGTAGATTGTTATTTTCTATAAGGAACATAGCCAGAACTTACCAACAATTGATCGTACTTGACACGTTACATTTATGGGCCCTCATTTGGACCTAAAAAAAATGTAAATAAATCTATGATTGAATTCATGCTTGGATGTTTACTATATTGTGATCTTTGATAACGTTTATGAAAGCAACCTTGTTAATTATGTGGAGGATGCATCAGTATCATGATGCATGACATCCACGCATGACGCATGAGCTTTTCCAAGCGCTCAATGTAAGTCACACTTTGTCTAATTTGCTGTAAGTCCTGTACTTCAGTTAAAATCCCAGAGCATATGCATTTGTGCCACTTTGGGCGCTCTTTCTTTATATGAGGCTTTTCCGGGATTAGACTCTCCACGGGTGTACCATGTGTATTTTTCCAAGAGATATCCTTGGGCGCACTCGTCTGAATGACCTTTTCCAGGTAGTTAACCTACTGCGGGAAGTTTGTATGGTCTTTTCCAGGTAGTCTACTACCGCGGGCAACCCTTTATTTTGACAGCTGGATGTGCATCCCTAGATCTGTGACTTGAGCATACATTCATACATCCATACATTTATATTTAAATTCGCATTATCCTCAATATGATTGATTTTGTCTGGTTTAAACTATTTTGGAATAAATTGATATGCATGAATCCTTGCAGGAAATTCCCACTGAGTTTTCACTCACCCAATTGTGCGGTTACACCAAATAGACATAGGTATGATGAATAGGTAGAGACCCCTATGACGGGATTTCAGGGACGGCTGATGTGGAGTTTGGCGAAGAAGAGTTTTATGTGTATGTTGTTGAGCCATTGGAGCTCTGGGATTTACTTGCTTTCATATTTTGGACTTAAAGTTTTGTTTGAGTTGTAATAATAATTCCCCTGCTAAGGGATTCCATTTTGTTTCCCTTTACTTGTATTAAGCTGCCTTATATTACTCTCAATATTCATGGTTTATGCAATAGTTATCGTACTTAATGATTTTGAGAATTGTTATTAATTAGATGCATGTCAGTCCATTTTATAACGTAATACCCGGGTTCTCAATGAGGAGCGACTATCCTCGAGTTTTGAGAAAGTACATCTATTCTATTTTGCGAGAGTATTTTAGAACATGGCCCAAAAATAAAAAGAACCAAAGCTTTAGTGGACCACACCACAAAAGGCAGTGAGGATTCAATGCCTACCATCCAAAACATACTGGAGGCTACGGAAGTTTTGGATCAAGCTAATATTTCTATTGGCTCTTTCATCCAGGTCTATGTGATCTTATGAATAGGCTGGATGGAAAATAAACATCATCGTGGACCCCTTTAAGGTTTCAACTGCGGATGTCATTATGGCCACTGCTTTCTGTGGTGTGGTCCACTTGAGTTTTGGATCTAGCTTATTTTTGGACACATGCCCTAAAATGAGTGTACGGTATGGATATAAATCATACATAATGGTGGGCCAACAGAACTGAGTGACTTCAACAAATGACCGAAGTAAGTGGTGTGTGGCACACAAGGCAATCCTGTTGCTGCAAAAGCGAGAACCTTTAGCAGTTCCTATTACTGAATTTAGGTGGGCCCACATGTGACAATTGTTAGAAATCCACCTTGTTCATCCCTTTTAAAGATCATGTTAGAATATGGTTAAAAAATGAGGAAGATCCAAAACTCAAGGGCGGCTTAAATGAGAGGAAAAAGTGGGTATGAATATGTCCACTTTTTCCTTTTTCCTGTAGTCCAGGTGATGTTTATCTAGATACCATTGCCAATTTGGCTTCCAAATCCCTTTCTCTCTATATCGAGGCATGTTGGTTGAACTCGCCTCACACATGTGTAAGATCAGAAAGCTGACCAGGCTTTCCTTATTGTGTAGATTACATGCATCCAAAAGCAGCCAAAACATGTCAATTTGCTCTTTGCCTTTGTTTATATTGTACATCAGGCATCAACACTGCTAGGATCAAATGACGAGTGGGTCTAATATTGCACATGTCTGCCTTGATCGCATTTGCAAGGCTGGTGCATATTTGTAAGTGGACTGGAGTTATTTCAATTAGAATTCCTCCTCTATCTCTCCCTGAAGACTCTTTTTTCACCATCTTCGGAGTATTTGATAAAAAAAAATCTACTAAGGAAATCATGAGACTAGGCCTTTCTGTCAGTGGGGAGGGCTAAAACATGGCATGTGATGCGAAATAACATTTGTAGATAGGGTATTGGTGCGCAGTTAGATGCAGACCCGCTTCCTTCAAACCTAAACTGCAAGTTCGGTATGAGAAGAACAGTCGAAAAGCTAGCTTCTCTTTCATCAGAGAGTGAACCCAAAATCCCTAGCATACCATAATCTTTTCTTCTTTTGGGTTCTTGTCTTTGGGTGGATTGAATATGAAATCCTAGCGAAATCCATGGCTAGGGTATTTAGAGGGCTGTTGTTCTTCTGTGATTTTCGTCTCATTTTTATTGTAGGAACTGACACGTTATTGAGGTAGTGTCAAACGATGGAGAGAGAGAGAGAGAGAGAGAGAGAGAGAGAGAGAGAGAGAAGAGGTCTCGTTTTAGGAAGCGGATTGCGTACTAAGTAACTCAGTACCCTTAGCGTACTGAGTAAACCATGTGGGGTCCACCGTTATTTATTTATTTTATCCACTCCGTTAATACATTTTAACAGATAATTTAAGTCTTGATACCAAAATGGAAGAATATCAAAACCTCAAGTGGACCACACCACGGGAAACAGTTTATTTGAACCTCTACCATTGAAAAATTCATGGAGGTCATAGAAGTTTTGGATCAAGCTGATGTTTGTTTTTTCTCTTCATCTATGTCTTTTTGATCTTAAGAATAGGTTGGATGAAAAATAAACATCATTGTGGGCCCTAGGAAGTTTTCAACGGTGGAAATCATTATTCCACACTGTTTCCTGTGGTATGGTACTCTAGAGCTTTGGATTTACTTAACATTTTAGATCAACCCCTAAAATTAGTGGGAAAAAAGGGTGGACAGTGTGGATAAACCACATACATTCACAGTGGGCCCGACTGAGTTTACTCAGTACGATAAAAGCGTACTTAGTAGCTCAGTACGCAATCCGATTTCCTCGTTTTAGGGGAGATGGATTGGCTACATGGGGCTAGTGGTCGGTACTCTGTGGGCCCCACCATGATGTACGTGTTTCATCCATTCCGTTCATCCATTTTTACAGACCAATTTATGGCTTTATACAAAAAAAATGATAGGGATATAAATCTTAGGTGCGTCACACCACAGGAAAAAAAATAATGAATGGGTATTCACCATTAAAATCCTCCTAAGGCCCACTATACTATTTATTTGAAATCCAATATGTTGATTTGGTCATAAAGACCTAGATGAATGGAAAAAATAAATATCGGCTTGATCCAAAACTTTTATCCCCCCAAAACGTTTTTAATGGTCAAAATTCATTCAAAACTGTTTCCTGTAATGTGGTCCACTTGAGATTGAGATATAATTTATTTTTTTTACTTACATCATAAAATGATATATAAAAATAGATGGACAGCATGGATGACACACATACATCATGGTGGGCTCCACAGAGCACCAACCACCAGCCAATAGGGGGAGTAGCCAATCCGTTTTTTCCCTTCATCAGGGGGAGTAGCCAATCCTTTTGGGGGCCATAAAAGTTTTGGATAAAGCCGATCTTTGTTTTTTCCCTTCATATGGGCCTGTATGATCTAATCAAAAGATTGGATGTCAAATAAACAGTATTGTGGCCCTTAAGAGGATTTTAATGGTGGATATCCAATCAATATTGTTTTCCTATGATGTGGTCCACCTTAGGTTTATATCCCCATCATTTTTTTGATCAAGCCCTAAAGTGATCGGTAAAAATGGATGAACATAATGGATGAAATACATACATCATGGTGGGGCCCACATAGCACCGAATACTAGCCAACAGGCAGGTGGCAGGAGAGTAGCCAATCCGTTCCCATCCATGCTGGTATTTGTGGTGCGGTCCATTTAATCTTTGGAAATGATTCATTTTTGGAATAATTCTCTGAAATGATCTCGAAAAATGGATGAACGGTGTGGGTTGATCCCAAATTTTTGGTAAATCCAAAGCTCAAGTGGACCATGCCACACGAAACAATGTGGAATAATGATTTCCACCATTGGTACCTTCCTTGGGCCCACAATAACGTTAATTTATTTGCCATCCAACCTATTCATAATATCAAATATATATGAATGAAGAGAAAACACAAACATCAGCTTGATCCAAAACTTCTATGGCCTCCAAGAATTTTTCAATGGTAGAGGTTCAATCACACTATTTCATGTGGTGTGGTCCACTTGAGCTTTGGATATGCTTCCTTTTTGTTCTTTAGACCTCAAATTATCTGTTAATGTGGATAAACGGAATGGATAAAATAAATAAATAATGGTGGACCCCACAAAGTTTACTTTGGTAAAGGTAATGACTAACTAACCTAAATGTAGAGGGGTTTCCTTAAAACATTCATAATCATATATTGGGCTTGCCTTAATGTGATTCACATATCCAACCCACTCATTATGTGTGTCCCACTTGGATGAGGGGTCAAACCAAGTTTTAGCCGCATCTAAAACTCATGTGGACCCCACCAAGTGCTTTTATATTTTTTATGATGTCTTGACATGGTTTTAGATGGTATGGTCCACCTGAGTTTCGTTTACAGATGATTTTTGAGATATCTCATAACCTAAAGGGGACACATTAAATGCACGGTATTGATGTTCGACACACATCATGATGGGCCCCACAAAACTTATCAACATCAATTCGTAGGTTCTCGCAAGGTCAATAAATTGGGTCACAATTTTGACAATAATATTTAGCCCATTTTATATGTATAGTCCATTCACTCTATTTTATTGATCAATACCCTCAATTTGACTAGTTACTCGCCTCATTCAGGCTAGCTACATGTGAGAAAGGTATTGGGAATACAAGATTGATCAACAATTTGAGTGAAATTTGATTTAAACATACGAAGTTATTTACTCTTCAATCTGGACTAATTCGATTGTCCAAAAATAGTTAAATGTTCAATTAGTGGATGTGCCAAATAATTTATTAAAAAATATTTTTTTCTCAGATAAATATCAATTGCCATTCAAAAATTACATTTTTTTTTCAAAATGTATATTTTTTTACTCTTAATTTTTCTTTGAAAACTTTTAACAAAATATCATTTTTATTATAAAATATTTCAAAAAAATAAATTAAAATACAAATTCTGAATTTTTATTTTCAAAATATCTTAAAATTTCACAATTTTTAATTTTTTCCCAAAAATTCGAAAATGCCAATTTTTTTTTCTTTAAAAGCATCATGTTGTTTTCAACTTTTCAATTTTTTAAAAAATTATATATATCTTTTCAAAATCTTAGTGTTTTTATAAATAACTTTTTCTTTTAATTTTGAATTTTGAACATTTTCAATTATTTTTCAAAATCACAAAATTTTTCAACTTATTTATTTTTTGTTTCAAAATGTTTGTTTTTTGATAAAGTATCGATTTTTTAATATCGTTTTATTTTAAAAAATTTCAATTCTTTTTCACTTCTCCATTTTTTTTAAAGCATTTTATTCGAAATTGTCAATTTTAATTGAACTTCACAATTTATTTATTTTTTTTTCAAATTTCAAACTCTCATTTTCTTTTTTAAAATATTTTCATTTTCAACATTGTGAAAATTTTCACATTTTTTAAAATATTTTTAATTTTCTTTTTCAGGATATTATTTTTTCTCAAAATCAAATGCTTTTTTTTTTTTTTCAAATTTATCAACTTTATTAAATATTCTTTTTTGTTCCCACAAAATAGATTTTTATTAAATCACGATTTTTATTTTTTCAAAATCTAATTTTTTTCTCAAACATTGTTAAATTTTTTAAACTTCTCAATATTCTTTTTCATGTGATATTACAAATCATTTAAATATTAATTTTAAATTAAAAAGTAAAAATAAAAATTCCACTCATTTAATACAAAAACAAAATAAATTTTCTTTTTGCATTCAATCAATTGTTAAAAAATAATCTTAGATACAAATATGTACAATTAAACCACTGAAATTATATTAAAAAATAATTATTAGACTACAAAAGAACTTAATTTTCGACCATATTCTAAAAAAAATGAAAAAAACAAATGAATGTTTAGGCAAAAGTCCTTTTACGACGGACCTGATCCGTCGCAAAATCAACTGAAAAGCGCGCCATTTGGTATTTTGGGTGGGAATTTGCTACTGTTCATTTTCCATCGCCAAATTAAAATTTGCGACGGATTTCGTCCGTCGCCTAGTTACGACGGACAAATATCCGTCGTAAATCAGATTTTAGTGACGGATTTTGGTTCGTTGCTAAATTTCGCGACGTTTGGCCTATTGATATTCGAGAAAGACGAACTCAGCGACAGTTTTTTCGTTAGTGACGGATTAAATCCGTCGTTAAACCAAGAGATTTTTGCAACAGACGAAGTCCGTCGCAAAAATACGTCGAAAATTGGCCATTTTGGCGTAGTGTCTGCCCTTCATGCTGCCATTCATGCCGCTCATAAGGTCATTCTTAACTTGAATAGAAAACACAAAAATATTAGCTTGATTGGAAATTTATGTCATCCGAGGAATGTTTCCACGGTGAATATTCAATCCTCCAATCACCTGCTGTGAGACCCACTTGAGTTTTGCATCTGCCTCATTTTTTTCTCATGTGCTAAATCTAGTAAAATGGTTGTACGGAGTGAATTTGTCACAATGCGGATAATGTGCAACCTATTATGGGTCAAGTGGTGTGCGCCACACCTGAGATTTTTATATAGCTGATTTTTTGTTTTCTTCCCTTCATTTGATGATTAACACCAGATGATGAATGCGTTTGATGAAAATATACACCATATGGTGGCACCAAACACAAACTTATTGTTGGTATGGCCCACCTGATTTGTGGATCTAGCTGATTTTTTATGGACGTCACATACGACAGTGGGCGTACAGAGCTTCGGTGTCATCCCTATTGGTTCTTGTGGTATGGCCCACCTAATTTGTGGATGTAGCTGATTTGGAATGGACGTCAATGTGACAACATGGTGGGCCCACGGAGTTTCGACATTTTAGGCACCATTTTAAGCACTATTTTAAAATAACTGTTGAAGAGGTTAGAGGATTTTGGTTTCCTTACTAGGTTCACCGTGGAATGTATTTGTAGGGAATTGCAGTGAAATTCCATCATCTGTTTGAAGATCAACAGTAGCCATTTTTTTAGTATTGCAAGGCCAACAACCATTTGAATTACAAGTATTTTTCATGCCATCATCTCCCAAATGAGGAATTGCAAAAATATCAGGTATCAAAATTCCTAAGAATGCTAGTTCCCATTATCCAAATGACCCCTTAGAGTGAAATTCCCTCATCTATTTGGATTTCAGAAGTATTTGATTTTTGGGTTATTGCAATGACCAATGGGCATTTGAATTGATGGAATTTTCAATGCCAATCATCCCCCAAATGTATGAATTGCAAAAATAAAGAGTATTAGAATTCTTAGGAATTTTAATTAAAACAATCCAAACCACCCCTTGGAGTGAAATTTCATCATCCATGTGGAAATTAAAAGTACCCTATGTTTGGGGTATTTCAATGGCTAGTAAATATTTGAAAGATGGCATTTTTAAAATATAGGAAAATAAAAAATAGTGGATATTAGTATTCCTGAGAATTCTAATTACCAAAATCCAAACAGCCCTTAAGAGTAAAATTCCATCATCCATTTGAAAATCAGCAACTACCCATTTTTGGGGTATTGCAATGGCCAACATCCATTTGAATTGCTGGTATTTTCAATGCCTATCATTTCCCAAATGTAGAGATTGCAAAAATTGTAGGTACTAGAATTTTGAGAATTCTAATTTCCACAATCCAAACAATCCTTTAAAGTGAAATTTCATCATTTATATGGAAACCAAAAGGCACTCATTTTTGGGTATTGCATTGCCCAACGGATATTTGAATTACTAGTATTTTCTATGCTCATCATCCACCATACGCAGGAATTGTAAAAATTGTAGGTACTAGAATTTTGAGAATTCTAATTTCCACAATCCAAACAATCCTTTAAAGTGAAATTTCATCATTTATATGGAAACCAAAAGGCACTCATTTTTGGGTATTGCATTGCCCAACGGATATTTGAATTACTAGTATTTTCTATGCTCATCATCCACCATACGCAGGAATTGTAAAGATATCAGGTATTATCTTTCTTAAGAATTCTAATTACCATGTTCCAAATGAGCCGAGTGTGAAATTCCATCATCTATTTAGAAATCAAAAGTATTTAATTTTTTTAATATTGCAATGAACAGCATCTTCGATGTCCTTCATCTCCCAAACATAGAAATTGCAAAGATAGCATGTATTGGAATTCCTGAGAATTGTAATTCTTTGTATCCATACGACCCAAAACAATTTAGAGCAGTGAGTGCTTATGCATATGACCACCTTACTCTACCTAAATGACAATGTAATGCAGGGCCATTTTCACACCGGGCTTGAGCAGGATTGGCTATGGGATGCAGGGGCACAATCGGGGTGGGTAGTCCATGTGAGGCAATACCCATATGATTTAGGGCCCACGATGGGGTTTGGCTGAGGTCCTAGCAATGAGATAAAGGAATTGATTTACCATATGCTCTAACAGTTCAAGCTTTTAAAGCAAGTGATTAATTGTCCTGCATCACATCGAGGTTGGTGCGTTGACGTGGCAAAGTTTTAGTAGCCCCACTGTGATGTATGTGTTATATCCACACCATCTATACATTTTTCCAGATCATTTTAGAGGACGAATCCAAAAATGAGGCAGATCCAAAGCTCAAGTAGATCACACCACAAAAAGTAGGGAGACTTTTAGTTTAAAAGGATCGGCACTGGCAAAATTTCAATTTTCTTAGCATCTTAATCAAGATAATTCTAATCATAGGATTTGACTTTTTCCATTTTCGAGAAACTTGAGAATATCTAACAATCAACTAAAATCTACTTCAAAACTCAAACCCTGTTGGCTCTAAGAATTACCCAGTTCATAAGATGCCATGAAAAAAAATAAAAAATCATGGTGGGACGAGATTGTTCATAGAAGCTAGGTCAAGATACATGGCATACGTGTGAAAGATCCAAGCCGATCATCAGGTGGGCCCCTGCTGTTTATGTATCCCAGCCTAAAAATCAATGCCGGTCTACTTCATCAGGTGGGATGCAAAATTCTGGAGCATATAATATTCTTGACAGAAATGGCTCATATATATGTATATTACACCGAGGAATGAAAAAAAAAAAAAAAAAATTTGAAATTCCAATCAAGATACAATATTCTTGACAAAAATGGCTCATATATATGTATATTGAACTGAGGAATGAAAAAAACTAGAAATTCCAATCAAGATACAAGCGATCTTTCTCGTAAATTTGTTCATAGGCATACTCAAGGTTTTATTTCGTACAGGTGGGGCCAATGTTTCAGAGATCCAAAATGCAGTCCCATGTGACCCACCATATTGAAAAGAGCATGACCCAAAAATCTCCTAGACTGGAAAATCCTCGGTTCTTTTAATTATTTGAATTTGGGCTACTAACAATATATTAGCAGGCAATAGAATTGAAAGGCTAGGATTCTCCAGTTGAGGACTTTTTTAGGACACGTCCATCCATGTAAAGGTCAGATTACGGAACCATGGGCCTCACTTGTACAAAATGAAAACCAGAGCACAACATGACTCAGTGGCCATAAAAATAGTCTATACTCACAAAGGCCGTAATCTCTTATGCTTGAAATATAAGATGAAAGCTGCATATATTACCACACGAGATGCTGGTTACAATAAGAACCCAATTGAAGTTGTCTGGATACTGGAAAAATGCGGGCATAAAGTTCATCCCGAAGACGCCCGATACAACTGCAAAAATCATAGCCACGAATGTAGCTGCCATGAGCAGCAACTCGAATTGGATCAGCTGGTTTCAGACATTGTCCTGCATAACATGTGAAAGAAACCGTGTTTACTATAGTTTCTAAAAAACGGTGACTTGACTTGGAATTCGACTCAGTCAACTGAATTCAACGAGATTTCATGCTAAGTCGCTAGTGAATTTACTCATTAGCGTGACTCAATCTCAAATTGATAAGACTTGTCGAGTTGCTTCGCTGACCCAAGAGACTAGGGATGGATCTTTTTTCAGCCAAGTTACTCCAGTTTAATAGATTGCTATAGATTGAGAATAGGGACTGAAAAAACCCCTCAAGAATTCTGATTTTCCCAGTAAAGGGATTGACTTTCTTAAGACCTTAAAACATTCTTTTGGGAGCTGCAATGACCAAAATGCCTATTTGCCTTTTCATCCTGAGCGTAGTGGATCCGAGCATTGTGGGCCCCATGTGGTGTATGCATGAGTGACCAAAATGCCCTTGTCTTCTTCTTCTTCTTCTTTTTTTTTTGGATTTTTACTGCAAAATTCTTCAGAAATTTGCATCATACAAAGCAATGCCTTTACAAAATGAAAATCTATAGAGATGCTTTTTCTTTTTTCTTTTTCTTTTTCTTTTTTTTTAAAAAGCAACGGGATTGCATTAAAAAGAAAGAAAGCTTACAAAGCGGGGCTGCGGCGATAGCAAGCTGAAAACCTACAAAGCTATAAAAAGGAAATTAAAGTCCTTAAGACCCAAAACATAGGAAACCCAATCGATCAACAGAAACTTAGCAAAAGATCCCACTGTCTAAGCTGAATTGTGGACATCATTGAAACAACGATCATTTCTTTCCTTCCAGATGGCCCACCAAATAGCTAGGATAGCCACTCTCTAGATACGGGTTTTAGAATTGCCCAATTTGAACCCATGCCAGTATGCTAACATAGAGTGAGTAGAGCTAGGGAGACACCCACTAACGTTGAATTGAGTAAAGAAGTCACTCCATATTTGGGAGATGAAAGGGCAGTGGACTAAAAGATGGTCCACTAATTCCTCGTTCCTCATGCAGCAAAGACAGACGTTAACCAACTGCATGCCTCTCTTCCGCAAATTGTCGACAGTTAAGATACACTTTTTAGCCACCATCCAGGCAAAGCAGATAAACTTGGGGGGAGCTAGATACTTCCAAATAAAAGGGGAGGCCAGAGCTAGCAGGGCAGGGGAGGGGTCAAGAAAGGAGTTTGGGATCTGACCGAGAAAACACCCGATTTTTCCTTTTTCCAGATGATGGAATCTGAGGCTGTAGGATCTGGGACCGCCTTAGATAGACAAACCATCAGATCGATGTAGTCATTGACCTCCCAATCATGAAGATTTCTGACGCAGGTGATATTCCACACCGCACTAGCGAGTGTAATACTAAAATGACTAGCAACCATGCTGTTTTTATCGGAGGCAATATCGAAGATACTGGGAAATCTTCTTCTTAGAGAGCTGTCTTCCACCCATAGTGTGAGACCTGACCCGAGTCCGCATGTGTGCATGTGTGTGTGTGAGTATGCATTCCGTTCATCTTGATCCCACAGTCCTACCAATCGAATCCCAGCAACCCGTGACCCTTGGATAGTGTTTGTGGTCATTTGTGAGCCCAGTCGTGAAGACCCAACTCAGATCGAGTTGAGAACTATGCCATTGCGACCGCATCGTCGCCGCGGTTCCAACGACGCGTCTTATGCATCCATTCGATGTGTAGATCGTAAGTTGGGTGCATTTCATTTTCTAAGCCCTTGATCATGATCATGTGGCCCACGTAGGGGTGGTGTGCACGGATTTCTAGGTAGGTCCCATCTATTGAAACTATTTTTAACACACACCACACTATTTCCAACACACACTACCTAGGCCCTATCCCTACACCGCCCATCTCTAAAACACCACCCACTAACCTAAAAAGCTTACTAACCCTATAACATTGTTTCTAACTCCCTATTGCCATGATTTTTCTTCTCTATCCAAGGTAAGAAACTCATGATTACTTAGCTTAAAAGATATTTTTCTCTCTTTCCCTCTCATTTCTCTCTCTTCTCTTCTTCCCTAGCAACCTTCCTCAAAAAATTCTCAAATTCTTCAGCCCTTTCTCCTCCTTTTTCCTCTTAATCTATCCATTGAAAACCCATCTCATCCATCTATCTTGGTTCCTTGGAGCATTTGGAGCTTGGTGATCCAAGTTTTGGTGAAAATATTTAGGTGGGTGCTTCTTTATTCCATGCAATATCCTTTCCATAGTGTAGATCTTCTTCTTCTTTCATTCGGAAAGTGTAGGACCCACCAATCAATGGTGGAGATCCTACACAATTCCTTAGATGTGGCCAAATGGTCCATCTTATGCATGCATGTCCCATGCATGGGGTTTCCTCTTGATGGACCCCATCATGGAGGGTTCTCCACATTCTATAACTTGATGGGTCATCTAGACCCTTGCATCATGGTTGGGATGGTATCTCATCCATTCATCTCAAGTGTAGATCATGCATGATGAAGATCCATGGTAAAATATCGATGGAAATGCAATGTATGGGTGTGATTGTGTTGGGGAAGGCTCAATAGTGATGGAGCCTTCTCCCAATGGCCGGAATATTTTTTTTCTCTTCTTCTACCTTTCCTATGAATGATGATGATGTGTGTGGTCCACTTGGTGGGCCTGGATAGTCCAGAAAAGTCCAGCTAGGGTGGGACATCGATACCCACCTACACTATGGTTGGGTGTCCCATTTGCTGACTTTTATTGATGCATCCAAGTGTGGTAACCTTGGGATTTGTTTTGGACATTTGTGAGGCCCACTAGGGAGGGCCATAGCACCTAGTTATTAGAGTATTTCTCCTTTTTATTTAACTTATATAATTAATTTTATCCAAGTACATGTTGCTGTCCAGAATTTTCTGGACAATTTCTGGTTGATTTTGGACCAGATTTTGGGAATGTTTGGGGGACTATTCATAACCACAAAATATAATTTTCTAAAAGTTGGGGATCTCATCTTGATGTCTCCCAAATTTCAGCCCTATCTGACATTCATTGGGGTCCCAAAGGTGTGGTCCAAGTGAGGTGGACAGTCTGAATTTTTTGCATTGTTCCAGCAGCAATCCACCTTGGACAGTTTAGAATTCCAAAATTTATTAAAATAGTTTTGGGTGTGTAAAAATTATAAAAATTTACAAGAAGGTGGATTGCCCATGGTGGGACCCACCTACAAAATTTTGAGGCCAATGGACACCTGTACACACCATAGTGATGGCTGGACCAGCCCATTACAACATGGTGTCCAGATCAGTCCAATTTTCAGGACAGTTTGACTTCTTTAAATGAATTAAAATATTTATAGATGTCAAAAAATTCTAAAATCTTGTGGGGGTGTGGTCCACCTATGGTAGTGTCACTCTATAAAATTTCAGCTCCAACGGACTTCATTTGGGCATCCAAAAGAATGGGCCAAGATAGTTGGACTGCCAGATTTTCTGCAGTCCATCAATATGCCTTGAAAAACCATAATTCAAAAATATTTCCTCTGATGATGGGCCACCTTTTTGGGTTTCCTCTCATTATATGCATGATGAGGGGCCTTGGCCCTCAATTTCCAGAGTTTTAGAGGCCCTGGACCCACTCCAATGGAGTGCCCAAATTTAGGACAACAACATGTTATAATTATGCTTGGCCTTTGGGCTGAAATTTTGAGGAGTGAGGCCCACCATATTGTGAAGATCTTAGAGAAAATAATTTATACCTTTGGTTCCTTAAATATTAGGCTTAATAAATGCACTTTTAAGGCCTACCACAGTTGAATTTAATTGGGTCCATGAATATAGCTAGTTGTTGAACTCTTTAGGCCCAATTGGGCTAGGACTTTCCAGATAGGCCCATTGAACTCTTGGGCCATTTTTACCATACTATTGTGTTGGGTTAGTGGGTTGGATTACACAAGTAGATGGGCCCTTGGTTGCCCACCAAATCAACTTTAATACTTGGGCCGGGTTGTAGGCCCAACTTACTTGACTAAGAGCATGACATTTGCCCATATGGTTTGAGCAATGGGTTGCCTACTAGGCCACCACAATAAATGGGATTAGTGGCTTTTATGTTGGGCCCTAACTTTTCCTCTATGGGCCCATAGTGGTATATATGGGTTGGGCTATGTGTGTTTCCCTTGGACCCATGTTTTGGATAGGCCTTGGGCTACCTTTCTGAAGCCCAACATGAGTGCTTGTGGTATGATTATGGCTGCCCGTTTCTTATTTCTGATATTGCGTGGGCCTTGGGCCTTGATCCATGATCAATTAGAGATGGGCTACCTCTTGGGGACCAATTGTGGTTGGATGTCCACATTGGTGGCCCTAAGATAGGCCCATGAGCTTCTATGGGTGGTTAAAGGTCCACCATAGATCCTTGTTAGGCCTGTTTCATCTATTTAGGCCCATACCATTGTTCTCCTTAGTCTCGTGGGCTACCCCAGGTATATGGGCCCCCACTAGAGGTTGTATTCCTTATGAGGAATTGGTTAAGTACCTAAACCCTTCATGGTTAGGTAGAGAGTTCATCTTCACCTCATTGGCACCCTTATTCATCTTCATGATCTACTCCCATACACATCATATGCATACTTGGTTGATGTGTGATTGGCCATAATTGTGCCATTGTGTAGGACATATTGGTATCTCCCCTAGAGATAGATGCTTGGGATTGATACATGGGTGATTGTGTGATTCATGCATCTGACATTGCATAGCTTGTGGATATCCACCCTTACTTCATCAGGGCCTTACCACCACAAGGGTATTCGTGTATGGCCATATGTCTGGACACCAGAAATATTAGTTGAGCATACCGGGTGCATAGGATGCCCATGGGTGAAATTTTCAAAACTTCCATGGTACCAAGGATCTGCTCCAACGCCGTGACCGGGTGAAATACATGAGCGCATGAGGGCTTTATACCGTTAGGCTGCGACTCCCACTGTGGTGTAGTCGGTTGGATAGGGGTGTGGCCTTACCTGCTTGGTGTGAGGAGGCATTGCTAGACTGAGTCTGACCGGCTCATAAATGGATCTGCTACCTTCAGGCCTTGTTGGTGATTAGTTGTCCACAGGCGGGTAGTGAGGTCTCTTATGCTCGTTTGACTGTGCGGGGTCTGCAGAGCTGCAGTCATTCAGCAGTGTAATGGACCCCGGTGATTTCCTTATAATTAGAAATGTACTTAACTTATGGCTTAGATATGAGCACTGACATTACTTGCATCGCATTAGCATTGGCTGTACAAGCCCCCTGTTCATGCATTGCCTTGGTATGACACCCATTACTCATTGCATTGCATTCATGATAAGCCTTGGTAAGGCTAGTGATATGCTCATTGATCATGCTTCTCTCCTTATACCTCCTACTATTCTTCTGTGCAATATTATCACACACTTACACCACCCTCTAAGCTTCTATAAACTTATACACGATTGATGCATGCAGGAGACTCTAGGTAGGCGCCGTAGAGCAGAGCGTGGAGTAGAGTTGAGCAGTGAGGACTCCAGTGTTGCTGATTTCTCTCTTTTCATTTTATTCTCATGTATGTCCTTTTGGACCTTATGGATGATGTAAAAGTTTAAATTTTTAGTAAATTTTGCGATGTGTGCCTTTGTTATTCTCAGATGTACTTGCTGTGATCTTGGGTATGCTCATATTGGAAATGATTATACTGTTATGAAAATCCTCCTTATAGGATCCTAGGATCGGAATCTACCTCAGGAGCCGAGAATGGGGTACTACGGAGGCTGTTGCGGCCAGAACCGGTAATCGGGTTCCTTGAGAGTCCGGTTATCGAGTCTGGGGCGTGACAGGAGTTGGTATCAGAGCATAGTAAGTAATTCTGGAATGATTAAGGATAACATCGTAGGTCTGCCAAGAACATGTGACAAGTAATGTCCCGAAATCCTTCATTTCGCTCCGTATTGAGCCTATAATTGTCCTGATTCCTTGCATCGTCATTGTTTTGTAGACGATGCAGCGTGGACGTGGCACCCATGGTCGTGGCATTATTGGTCGTGGCGCCCGTGGTCGTGGTGCCCGTGGACGAGTTACCCAAGTTACCCATCCTACTCGAGCACATCCTGCTCCCGTTGTTGAGGATCAGGTTCCTGAGGTCCCGATCCGGCCTGTTCTTCCAGTTGAGCCCGTAGTGCCCGTACCTCCAGTTGCTCTAGTTCCCTTACCTATTCCCCCTCCTCAGCCTTCTGTTCCAGTTTCGGATGCTCCTGCTCCGCCAATTGCACCTGTGCCTCCGCCTGAGGCGAGTGCCACCCCTACCTTTCCGACAGTACCTACAGGAGCTGAGCATTTTCAGCAGTTGATGCAGCTTGTTGCCACCGCATTGCAGACCCGTCAGCCAGCTACCGCTGAGGTTTCTGGGCAGTCTGATTTACTACGAGTTAGTACGATAGCTCGAGAGTTCCGGCAGCATAATCCCCCGAGGTTTAGTGGTGACCCTGACCCTTCTACCGCCGAGGCTTGGCGCACTGAGGTTGCGAGAATTTTTGACACTATTCAGTATCTTGCGGGTCAGAGAGTATCCCTTGCGACCTATCTTCTTCAGGGTGAGGCCCGTCATTGGTGGTCATCTGTATCTAGGATGGTCGGACCTCAGTTTGTTTGGACATGGGAGGAGTTCGTGGTCTGTTTCGACCAGAAGTTCTTCCCTGAGCATGTTCAGATCCAGTAGGCGATCGAGTTTGAGACCCTAGTGTAGGGTGATATGACTGTATCTCAGTATGAGGCCCGTTTCTTGGCCTTGTCTAGATTTGCTCCTTATCTCACTAGCGATGAGAAGATGAGGGCTCGTTGTTTTGTGACTGGTTTGCGTCCTGTCCTTCGTAGTCGTGTCGTAGGGCATTGTTTAGAGACGTTTGACCAGGTCATTCATCGGGCACTGGTTTATGAGGAGGATTGGGCTATGACCTAGAGGTCGAGAGAGCAGAGTTTTGGTGAAGACTATAAGAGGAGAGCACAGCCAATAGTTCCAGGCAGCACCGTCAGCAGAGAAAGAGGGGCAGTTAGGGTTTTGACAGCCTATAGCTCAGACGGTAGCTTCATCATCATCATTAGCACCACTAGCCGCTTTATGTTTTGGCCCCTTTTTCGGTGTTTACTTCAATTGTGGATAGGCCGGGCATCGGAGGCGTGAGTGCCCTCTCCCCATTCAGCAGTAGAGGCTACCGCAGTTGCCTCCTCCTCGTCCTCCTCAGCAGCAGCAGAGAGCTCAGCTTCCACTCGTCGCTCCTAAGGCTCCTCCTCAGCAGCAGAGGCAGCCAGGCAGACCTCCTCAGTAGAGACAGTAGCAGCCGTAGCACCGATAGAGGGGATATCCGCATGTTCGGTCCCTAGGTCTAGTATGTATCGCAGTCCAGCAGGCACAGACTCAGGACCCTCAGTCTTCCAGGTTACTTCCCCTACCAGCTCAGGGCCACTTTTATTCTGCGCAGCAGTCGCCAGGCCAGGACCCGCAGTCATCGACCGGTGGAGTAGTCGAGGGTATTCTTCTTGTTTCTTCTTACATCGCTCATGTTTTATTTAATTCTGGTGTCTCTCATTCTTTTGTGGCCGAGCAGTTTTGTCGATCGACCGGTATTCCATCGGAGTCCGTGTCTAAGGCTTTGACCGTTTCGACTCCCATGGGGAAGTCTATGATGTTGACCCTTCGCTGTCCTTCTTGTCCGGTGTTAGTGAGCGAGATGTTCCTTCCTGCCGATCTGTTCATGATGCCGATGTCAGGTTTTGATGTGATTCTGGGTATGGACTAGCTTGCAGAGTATGGTGTCATCTTAGACTGTGCCGCGAGGACGGTTACGTTTCACATTCCAGGCTTGCTAGTATTCCAATTCGTCACTAAGCCCAGAGGAGAGTCGTTATCTAGTTTCTTGGCTTCAGGCGTTGAGGATTCTGTGGCAGAGAGTATTGAGCTGCTGCCAGTTGTTTGTGAGTACCCGGATGTGTTTCAGGAGATCTCGGGTTTACCTCCACGTCAGCAGGTGGAGTTCCATATTGATTTGGTGCCCAGTACTGCGCCCATCTCGAAGGTCTCCTACCGGATAGCACCGTTGGAGTTGAGGGAACTGCAGGAGCAGTTGGATGAGATTTGGGAGTTAGGTTTCATTCGTCCCAGTAGTTCACCTTGGGGAGCCCCGGTATTGTTTGTGAAGAAGAAGGATGGTTCATTGCGACTCTGTGTAGATTATTGTGAGCTCAACAGAGCCACCATCAAGAATCGATACCCGCTTCCCCATATTGATGACTTGTTCGATTAGTTGTAGAGTGCACAGTATTTTTCCAAGATAGACTTGCGTTCTGGTTACCATCAGATTCGGGTCCGAGAGGAGGACATTCCGAAGACAGCTTTCCGGACACGTTATGGTCACTTTGAGTTCCTGGTCATGTCGTTTGGATTGACCAACACGCCGGCTATATTCATGCAGCTGATGAATGAGGTTTTTCGGCCGTTCCTTGATCAGTTCGTGGTGGTATTCATTGATGATATTCTTGTATATTCGAGGACTCGAGAGAACCATACTGAGCACCTGCGGATTGTGCTTGAGACCCGCCGTGCCCACCAGCTGTATGCGAAGCTGGAGAAGCGTGAGTTTTGGCAGGAGAAGATGAAGTTCCTCGGTCACGTGGTGACGAGAGAGGGTGTCGCTATGGACCCCTCGAAGGTTGATGCAGTGCGTCAGTGGGGCCACCCCACTAACATGTCCGAGATTCGCAGCTTCCTTGGTCTAGCGGGATATTACCGACCGTTTATCGAGGGTTTCTCCCATATTGCAACACCGCTGACCTGGTTGACGCGAAAGGGCGTCGAGTTTGTCTGGAGTGACGCTTGCGAGAAGGCATTTACAGAGTTGAAGGACCGCCTCATGTCCGCTCCTGTTCTCACTATTCCTGATGGGAGTGAAGGTTTTGTTGTTTTTATTGCCTCCAGAGTTGGCTTGGGTGTTGTACTGATGTAGCATGGGAAGCCAGTGGCATATGCCTCGCGCTAGCTCAAGGTCCATGAGCTAAATTACCCCACTCATGATTTGGAGCTCGCAGCAGTCGTCTTCGCACTGAAGGTGTGGAGGCATTATCTATATGGGGTTAGGTTCGAGCTCTTCTCGGATCATAAGAGCTTGAAGTATCTATTTTCGCAGTCCGAGTTGAACCTGTGACAGAGGTAATGGATGGAGTGGCTGAAAGACTATGATTTTGACCTTCAGTACCACCCGAGCAAGGTAAATGTGGTGGCGGACGCACTCAGCCACCAGCCACGAGGCCTGGTGGCACAGATGATGGTGGTGAGTGGCAGATGCTCGAGGATGTATCAGAGTTTGACTTTGAGTTCGATCTGCAGTCTTCTATTGTTCAGCTTTCGAGCTTGTTGATTCAACCCTTCTTAGTGGCCAGGGTGATCGAGGCTCAACAGAGGGACGAGTCACTTCAGGAGTACCGAGCAGAGGTCGTATCCATGGAGCAGTCAGACTAGCAGATTGGTTCCAATGGTAGATTACGCTTCAGAGGCCGATTGTGTGTCCCAGACGTTCCAGAGTTGTGTCGGGATCTGATGACCGAGGCACACCGATCGAGACTTACTATGTAAGACCCATATCCTAGTTCATACCATTCCGTATGCTTCCACGGTCCTCCCCGTTAAATTTCGGCAACCCTCGACCTATATCCGACATTTGCGCGTGATCTTAAGTCGGGTCCTGTATACCGAAGTCGGCTCAATCTGAAACTTATACCATAGTGACCGCGCTGTTGCTGCAGTTCCAACGCCGTGACTCTCGCACCGAACCGATACCTAGGCGAGGAGATGTGAACCCGTGTTCATTTTGAGAAAAACGCCACGCGTTGCGAATTTCGAGAGAATCTCTACAATATGTCCCATCAAATCAAGTCAAGTACACCACCTTACCTTAATGCCACCTCACCCAACAACAAGTACACATGACCACTCCTTCCTTTACCATAAGTCAACACTTCCCTCCCCTAACCATCCCTCTTTCACACCATTTTCAACTAAGGCCATACCTCCCATCACATTTCCTTACACCCACCACTCCAATCATCCTTTTTATTATTCTCCCTCTCATTCTATCTCTTCACTCTCAAGCAATAACATTTCATACGTCCAAGCTTCTCTCTCCCAAGGCAAGTGTGGCCCACCCTCTCATCTCTCATCCCCAGCATCAAAACCCCATCAACCAACATCAATAGTGAAGGCAAGGAGCATAGGAGTGCAAGGGGGTCAAGGAGGAGGCCAACAGGTGGGTGATCCACTGTTAATTCTTATTTTAGGGCCCACTTGTTGGTGGGACCCATTTTGATGTATGTAATGTATTCATGAGGGGCCCATAGTGGTAAGGTCCCTCTATCACCGTCTCTCTCTTTCTCTCTCTCTATCTCTATAGGATGATGATGATGAAAGGGTGTGTGGCCCATCTAGTGTGTGTGTCCTACCATGGATCATATATTTTATCCATTCACCTTTATGTGGGACCCACCTGATGAATGTGTTGGAACTACGCAATCCAGCCTATTAGTGGGCCCGGACGGAAGGAAAAATGCAAACATCAGGAGATCCAAATAGGTGAGCCACGTACATGTGGGACCCACCATGATTCTATGTTTATCCAAGCCGTCCAGCGTCTCTGGACGTTGGACGTGAGGTAGGGGTTTAACATGGAGTGCATGTACTGACAAGGGTGTATACTTTCAAGCTAACAAAACAAAAAGGGAGCTTTTTGGGTGGACTACTTATGTAGGCCCTACCTTGATGCAAAAATTAAATCCACACTGTCCATTCCATTCTCCAGCTAACTTTAGGTGTTGAGCCGAAAAATGAAGCCATTCAGATTATCTGGCGGCCCATAGTGTAGAGAATAGGGGTTCTCACCATTAAAATGCACTTTGAAGATTTCCATACGCCAAAATACCTCGGATATTGGGCTCATTTAACCTGTAATGAGCCGTAGGATCCAATGGCAGGTGTGGATCTGACCGATGCGGGCCCCACGCATGAGAAAACCCAAAAATCAAAATTCTCAAAAAAAAAAATCATAACAGCAGCATCAGCACTGCTGCGGCGAGGATGGGTGAAGGCAGGGACTACGGGTCCTAACCGTGGGCCCCACCGTGATGGGTGTGGATATCCACACCGTACATTTAGAGGGTCCCTTAGTGCAGTGGGTCCCCCCTCCCAAAAATCAGCTGTATACAACTCAGGTGGCCCACACTACAAGAAAGAGTGATAATTGCACGTCTGCCATTGAAATCCTTTTGGGTCAGAAGTTTTGAATCAATATGAAATTTGTTTTTCCACTCACCTGGGTTCATATGACCTTTGAATAGATTGGATGAAAATAAACATTACGGTGGGCCCCAGGTCACGTGTGACCTTATCAATGGGTTGGATGGAAGACAAACATTATGGTGGGCCCCCATGGATGTGTGATGTAAGCCCCATATTCTAGCTCGTACCATCCCTTAGGCTTCCGTGGTCCTCTCGGTGGAATTTCGGCGACCCGCGATCTTTTATTGGCAGTTGCACACGACCCCGAGTGGTATCCCCTATTCCAGAGTCAGCTCGACCCGAGACCTATACCCTTGCGACCGCGCAGTCGCTGCGATTCCGATGCCACGTCTCTCTCGCTGAGGCGATACTCAGGCCAGAAAATGTGGGCCCGCGTTTGGTTCGAGAAAACACCGCGCATCACAATTTCCAAGAGAATCTCTAGCCTAAATGTCACATCAATCCATTAATAAAGTCTAAGTACATAACCTTACTTAGCCATTCCTTTTTCACCAACAAGGCATGGCACCCATTCATTTTTCACTCAAAAGTCAACATGCACCATCCCTCTCTCCCATCACCCATCTCTTTCTCACTTCTCTCTCTCTCATTCTCCAAACAACCCCAAGAGCTCCAACGTCCATAGCTTCCATGGAGGAGCTTGGTGTGGCCCACTCTCTACCACCTAATCCCACTCTCCAAAATCAATCTCCACCGTTCAAATGCACCCTTTGGAGCTCTAGGATGCATTGATGGAAGAAGAGGTCCAAGCAGATCAAAGGTGGGTGCTCCTTTCTTTTTCCTTCTCATTTTTTTTGTGATGTGTGGCCCACTTGGATGAATCCCATCTTGAGGTATGTTTTATCCAACCGTACAAGTCATGTGGACCCTACCTTATAATGGTGGAAACACACAAATATCAAGTTGATTTAAATATGGTGGGCCACGTTCATGTGGGACCCACCTTGGTGACACGTGGGCCACCTACACGTAGGACCCACCATGATGATTGTGTTATATCCATGCTGTCCAACGTCCAGGGGACGCTGGACAGGGAGTGGCTAACGTGGTGTGCGTGCACTGACATGGTGGTGTACTAATAAGCAAAGGAGAGGAAGAAGAATAGTGTTTGGAGGTGGGCTGCTCATGCAGGCCCCACCTTAATGTATGTATAAAATCCACGCCGCCCATTTCACTTCTCAACTCATTTTAGGCATTGAGCCAAAAGATGAGGCTGATCTGACAATCAAGCGGGCCATACCATAGGAAATGGTAATTTTTACCGTTGAAAACTCACCCGACGATTCTACACGCTGAAAAATACCCAATATTGGGCTTGTTTGGTCAATATTGAGCCGTGAGATGTAATGGTCAGGACAGATTTTTCTGATGAGGGCCCCACCTAAGAAATTCCCTGGAAAAACGGATTTAAAAAAAAAAACAAAATCAAGAGGCAGCAGTGCTGCTGCTGTCAGAAGATGCAAGCAGCGCCTGCGGCTGCATGGGCAGGCGGACGGCCTGGCTGGACCTCACGGCTCCAGCTGTGGGCCCCACGTGATGCGTTTCGAACATCGAAACCGTGCATTTGATGGGTCCCCACGGACCAGCCGTCCATCCCAAAAATCAGCTGTATAAGGAACTCAGGTGGGCCATACCATTTAAAATCATGTGAAGACATGCTGGAACATATAAAATCAGTTGGTGGGGCCTACCTGAAATTTGGATGTAGTTGAAACTTGGTTTGAACGGTCAGCCAAGTGGGACCCGCATAATGGGCGAGCTGGATCAGTGGATCACATCACAGTGGGCCCCCAAACTGTGACCCATGAATGGTCTAGATGGCAAGTAAACATCCCAGCGTGGATGTAAATAAACGTTATGGTGGACCGTGGTCCACGTGACCTTAAGAACAGATGAATGGCAAATAAACATCACCATGGGCCCATGGTCCACATGACCCCTGTCCGTTTGGGTGGCAACAAACATCACTGTGGTCCCTACCCTCCTATGGTCCACGTGACCTTA
This sequence comes from Magnolia sinica, assembly GCF_029962835.1. Lineage (NCBI taxonomy): Eukaryota > Viridiplantae > Streptophyta > Magnoliopsida > Magnoliales > Magnoliaceae > Magnolia > Magnolia sinica. Next base: position 74,191,966 of record NC_080583.1, read on the forward strand.
TGAATGGTTGGATGGCAAGTAAACATTACATTGGGCTCAGGTCGGGTGGAAAATAAACATTATGGTAGGCCCCACTTGGGACCCACTTAAGTATATATTGTGATCTACACCCTCCATTAGTGTGGGTCCTACCATGATGCATATGTTTTATCCAACCGTCCAATCATTTTAGAAAATATTTTAAGGCCATGTGATAAGGTCCATCTTGGTATGTTTGTGGGCGGTCTATTGAAGCCCACCTTGATGTATTGGTGGTCCTTGTTGAGGCCCACTTTGATTTGTATGGCCCATATTATGGGGTCCATTGTGATGTATGCAAAGCCCATGTGACTAGGCCCATCTTGATGCATTTGTGGCCCGTCGTTGAGGCCCACCTTAATATATATATATATATATATATATATATATATATATATATATATATATATATATATATACGAGACCCATGTATGAGGCCTATTTGATGTACTGGAGGCCCATGGGTTAAGGCCCAATGGGACGTACATAAGGCCCATTGTAGTGTGATCCCACCATGATGCATGTATTTCATCCAACCGTCCAACCATTTTTGAAAAATGATTTTAAGGTTTGGGACGAAATAAGACAGATTTATTTATCAAGTGGACCATAGTGCACGGTGAGGATTGAACGGCTACCTTTGAAATTCTTGAGATCTTATGATTAGATTGGATGGGAAATAAATGTTATGGTGGGCCTTGGGAATTTTAGTAGTGGAGATCATTATCACCACTTATATTTGAGTGTGGCTCATTTGATATACATGTGGCCCACGTGGTGTGGCCCACTTACCATGTTTATGGCCCATTATTAAGGCCCACCCTGTTATATATGAGGTCCCTGTGATGTGGTCCATTAGATGTATTTGGGGCCCATGGGTCGAGGCCCAATATGATGTATATAAGGCCTATTTCAATGTGAGATTCCGCCATGATAAATGTATTGTATATCCGTACCATTTAGCCCGCTGGATGGTGAGACTCCCCCCCCCTCCCCGATGTATGTATTTTATATCCGCACTGTCTACCCGTCTTCATGGCGCAGGGCCCGCTTGCTGCATGTGCTGGGCCTGCCTACACTGTACAGGCCCACCATGCTGTGTGTACTTCACCATACTGTCCACTTATGCGGCTCACCTAGATGTACGTATTTTGTATCCACACCGTCCATAATGTTGGGATAGTGTTGGACAATGTTTGGTTGGCACCGATTTACATGGATATGTTGGACAGTACTGATCATCATACGTGAGCCATGGGTGTAATAATACACATGTTATACCCACAACTATTGAAATGATTTTTGGTGCGGCCCATAAAATGAGGCCCACCTTGATGTATTAGTGTGGCCCATTGTGACGTATGTAGCCCACTGATGTGTTTGGCTCATGTGCGGGCCATCTGTTTGTCTTGTTAGGTCCATGAGACGTGGCCCACTGTGATATATTCGAGGCCAATGGGTGAGGCCCATTAGTGCAGCACATATGATGCAACCCACTTGATGTGTATGAGGCCCATTTATGTGGTCCACTTACTGTATTTAAGGCCAACGGGTTGCGGCCCATTATGATGTAATGGGGCCCATGAGTCATGGCCCATTGAGATGTATACTCGGCCCATACATTGTAGCCCATTGTGATGTGTTTCCGACCCATTTAGTGAGGCCATTGTGATATATTCCTACTTATATGATGAGGACCATTGAGATGTATTTCCAGCCCATGTGAGGCGGCCCATGGTGATGTGCATTAGGCCCATGTGATGCGACCCGCTTGATTTATGAGTTCATTGTGTGAGGTCGTGGGCCCATTATATGTTTGGCCTTATGTGGGTCACTCGTTTGGAGCAATGTTGGTTAGATGTCCACATTGTTGGGCAATAACGGTTAGATGTCCACATTGTGACCTTCCCTTAGGCCTTGTTAGGCTCATTCTCTTCGTGGGTTAATCCAAATAAGTGGGCCCCATTTACCATGGACGGATGGCTCCATGCTACCAGATTTGATATAACCACGGCCGAGGGCTGATCTTTATATTATGGTTGATCAGATGTTCATCTATGGACCCAGTCTTGTCTATGTGACCGGTCGTCGGTGTTGATTATCGATGCTGATTGTCGGTACTAATTATCGATGTAGATTATCAGTGTCGATTTGTCGAGGTCGATTGTATTGGCCGGTTCCGCTTGTTGAGGCCGATTCTGAGTATCGAATTCGATAGCCAAGGCCGATTATCGAGACCTACATGATGTATATGTGACCCGTAGTTGAGGGCCATTGTGATATGTATTAAGCCTATGATGCATGGTCCATTTGATGTATTCAAGACCCACGTGTAGGGCCCACATGTCTTGTATTTGAGGCCCATGGGCAAGGCCCATTGTGATGTATTCATGGCCCATGGGCAAGGCCCATTGTGATATGTATTAGATCCATGAGCAGGGTCCACCTGTTGTGTATATGTGACCCTTGAGTAAGACCCATTGTGTTGTATATTAGGCCCTTGTGTGAGGCCGTGGGCCCATTATATGTTTCACTCTATATAGGCCATTCCTTGGGGGCAACGTTGGTTAAGTGTCCACATGGTCGAGGTCGATTATCGATGCTGGTTGTGGATACCGGTTATGAGTATGTGATAGCATAACATCATCATACATGCCCATATGCATCATCTGCATGTTTGTTATGAGAGTGGTTGATCATTGCATATGTCATTGAGCATGTTGTTATGAGACTCCCTGATAGGTGGAGGTTATCTCACATAAGCACACGGTATGTGCAGGACTGATGTATGACTGGATTGTATGACTCATGCATCTCGCATTATGATTACTGTATGCCTTAGCGACATCAGGGTCGTAGCCTCCACAGGCATATCGTGGATGGCCAAATAGGACACCGAAAATGTTTGGTTCTAGCATACGGGCGCCATAGATGTCCCTGGGTGAAAATTCCTAAACCTCCGTGGCCAGGAGACGGCCCAACGTCGAGACCGAGTGGATACATGAGCACCCGAGTGCCGAATACCAGGAGGTCGCGTCTCCCACTGTGTCGTGGTCGGTTGGGAGGGGGTGTGGCCTTACACGCCCGAGGGTAGGGGGCAATACTAGGCTGAGTTTGACCAGCTCGTGAATGGGTCTGCTATCGACGTGCCGGATAGGTATTGGCAGACTATTGGCAAGGCGGATAGTGAGGTTTCTTATGCTCACTTGGACTGTGCGGCTGGGAGAGCGGCAGTGCCATTTGGAGTGTACTAAACCCCGGTGATGATCCTAGAGATGAACTGTACTGATATGTGGATTTAGTGAGTAGGAGTTGCATACTCATTCATGCATTCATTCATTCACTATCCACTCGGGTTGGTGGTGCGCAACTATTTGTTACGAGTGCTTTCGCAATGGTCAGGATTTCAGTTGGGGCACGCGACTAACCTGAGATCAGCAGTTTACCACATTGAGTCTAACTATCCAAATTTAGGTATGGGACTGGTTTGGATAGAAGTCCCTTGTGATGGACCCCATAGCCTACGATACTACGTACCATCATCCAGACTTCACACTCCAGTATGGTCGTTCCATTAGCACCGCATATTGCAGCACATTTGCGGCATATGGCCTTTTGGGCTATTGTGTCTCTGCATTTATATGGTTTAGGTACAGCTGATGCTATTCGTGTTACTCATCAGGAATGTATATTGTATTATATCCTCTGCATCTGATATTTAGCTATCTATGATTCCTCATTTGCATAGTGGTTCTATATTGCATATTCTGACATTGATTGACTCATGGACTTGTCTGTATTTTCGCTTACTCTGGTAATTCATGATCTTATCAATATTTCTGCTTATTTCGATATTGTATGATTTATGGATTACCGGTATTTCTGGTCTTATATGATGATGTCATTATGTTGAATACTTGGCACTTACCTTGTACACACTTACACCACCCTCTAAGCTTTTTATAAGCTTATGCACGATAGATGCGTGCAGGTGATGTTAGGTTGCAGCAGTGTTGAGCTTGGAGCATGCGGCGGTCTTCTGGAGCTTGGTTTTTAATTATGTATTTCCTTTCAGCATTGTACCCAAATGATTATATTAGTGGATATGTGATGATGATGTTGCCTTTGTGAATTGGGTAATCTTGTGGTTATGCTTATTACGAGTTAAATGTATATAAAAAAAATTCTCCTTATAGAATCCCAGGATCGGAATCTGGCATATGGAGCCGAGAATGGGGTACTACGGAGGCTGTCGGCACCAGATTCGGTGATCGGGATTCCTGTGAATCCGATTTCCAGGTTTAGGGCGTGACATGTGACCTTGTCAACAGGTTGGATGGAAAACAAACATTATGGTGGGCCCCCATGGATGTGTGACCTTGTCAACAGGTTGGATGGAAAATAAACATTATGGTGGGCCCCACATGGGACCCACCATGATGCATGCGTTGCATCCAAACTGTCCAACTATTTTGAAAGCCCATCTCACGGCTTGAGACAAAACAAAATGAGGCAAATCTTGGTATTAGGTGGACCACACTACAGTAAAGTGAGGATTAAAAGTCTACCATTGAAACCCTTTTTGAGTTAAAGGAGTTTTGAATCAATATGATATTTGTTCCTCCTCACTGTTCAGGTCATTATGACCCTATGAATAGTCTGGATGGAAAATAAATTCCACGATGGGCCCTCTAAATTTTAACAGTGTGAATCATGGTCACCACCGCTATTTGTGGTATGGCCCAGTAGATCCTTTGGATATGGTTCATTTTTTATAAGTCCTTTAATGAATTATAACAATGGATGAATAATTTTGAATCGGCCCATTGGCATGACCCATTTTAGGTATTTGGGGCTCACTTTATGAGGCCGATTTGATGTATTTGGCGCTCACTTTATGAGGCCGATTTAATGTATTTGGGGCTCACTTGATGAAGCCCGATTCGATGTATTTAGGGGCCCATTTGACTCGGCCCATTTGTATCGACCCATTTGATTGGCCCATGTGATTAGGCCCATCTTGATGTATTTGTGGCCCGTGGGAGGCCCACTTTAATATATATCAGGCCCATGTGATTAGACCCATCTTGATGTATCAATGGCCAGTTGTTAAGGCCCACTTTGATATATACGAGGCCCATTGATGCGGCCCATAGTGATGTGTATTAGGCCCTTATGCGAGGCCATGGGCCCACTTTATGTTCACCTCTATGTGGGCCACTCCTTAGGAGCAATGTTGGTTAAATGTCCACATTGATGGGCGATGATAGTTGAATGTCCACATTGTGACCTTCCCTTAGGCCTTGATCGGCCAATTATCGAGGCCGATTACCGATTGATTCCAATTATCATAGTTGACTGCCGATTCTGATCACCAAGGCCGATTATTGACCAATTCCAATTGTCGTGGCCGATTGGCGATTAGTGGTCGAGGTTGACCGATTACCGATTCCGACTATTGAGGTCGATTGTATAAGCCGATTGTTGAGGTCAATCATCGTGGCTGATTCTGATTACCAATTCTGATTGTCGAGGCCAGATATCGAGGCCGATTGTCGAGGCCTAATGTGATGTGTATACGGTCCATATTTGAGGCCCATTGTGATGCACATTCAGCCCATGTTTAAGGCCCAATGTGATGTATATGAGGCCTATAAGAAGAGGCCCAATGTGATGCATTGAGGGGCAGGCGATAGAGCCCATTATAATGTATGGACCACGTGAAAGGCCCATCGTGATGTGTATTAAGCTCTTGAGTGAGGCCCATGGTGTTGTATATTTGGCCCTTGTGTGAGGCCATAGGCCCATTATATGTTAGGCTCTATGTGGCTCATTCCTTGGGGGCAATATTGGTTAAATGTCCACATTGCCGAGGTTGATTATCGATACCAGTTATTGATACCGATTATGAGTATGTAACAACATAACATCATGATACATGCCCATACGCATCATCTGCATGTTTGTTATGAGATGTGATTGACCATTGCATATATCATTGGGCAGGTTGATATGAGACTCCCTGATAGGCGGAGGTTTTCTCACATGAGCGCACGGCATGCACAGGATTGATGCATGACTGGATTGTATGACTCATGCATCTTGCATTGTGTGTTGTATGCCCTAGAGACATCAGGGCCGTAGCCTTCACAGGCATATCATATATGGCCATACGAGACACCGAAAATTTTTTCTAGTATCGGGCTGCCATAGATGGCCCTGGGTGAAAATTTCTAAACCCTCTTGGTACCAGAGGACGCCCCAACGTCAAAACCGAGTGGATATGTATGAGCGCATGAGGGCCGTATACCAGTAGGTCGCATCTCCCACTGTGTCGTGGTCGGTTGGGAGGGGGTGTAGCCTTACCCGCCTGAGAGAGTAAGCATAGCTAGGCTGAGTTTGACCAGCTCATGAATGGGTCAGCTATCGACGTGCAGGGTAGATATTGGCCGACTACTGGCCAAGCGGATAGTAAGGTCTTTTCCACTTACCCAGTTGTGTGCTTGATGGGGCGGCAAGTTGGTGTAGAGTGTACTAGACCCCGGTGATGATCCCAGAGATGAACTTTACTGATATGTGGACTTATTGGGCAGGGGTTGCATGCTAATTCATCCATTCATTCACTATCCACTCGGGTTGGTGGTATGCAACTATTGGTTATGTGTACATTCGCAATGGCCAGGATTTCAGTTAGGGCGCGCGACTAACCTGAGATCAGGAGTTTACCACATTGAGTCTGACTATCCAAATTAGGTATGGGACTAGTTTGGATAGAAGTCCCTTGTGATGGGCCTTATAGCCTGTGATACTACGTACCATCACCCCGACTTCACACTCTAGCATGATCACTCCATTCGCACTATATATTGCATTACATCTGCGGCATATAACATTTTGGGTCACTGTGTTTCTGCATTTATATGGTCTAGGTATGGTTAACGTTATTTGTGAATTCATCAGGAATTTGTATATTGCATTGCATTGCATCCTCAACATTTGATATTTGACTCTTTATTACTCCTCATTTGTATAGCTGATCTGTATGACGTATGCTGATACTGTTTGACTCATGGACTTGTCAGTATTTTTGCTTACTCTGATATCATATAATTCATGATCTTGCGCCTATTTCGACATTATATGATTATGACATTGCGTTGAATGCTTGACACTCACCTTGTGCACACACTTACACCACCCTCTAAGCTTTCTATAAGCTTATGCATGATAGATGCGTGCAGGTGATGCCAGGACGCAGCCATAGCCTCGTCAAAGTTGGAGCGTGTAGCCAAGCTTCTGGAGTTTTTAGTTATTTTCATTATATTATATTTCCCTTTCATACGCATTGTACTTAAAAGTTTTTGATCATAGTGGATTTTGTGATGGTGTTCTTGTGGTTATTGTTCGTGGGTTATGCTTGGTTATGCTTATACTGAATCAAAATCATGCTTGAAATCCTCCTTGTAGGATTCCAGGATCGGAATCTGGTGTATATATGCCGGGAGCCGAGAATGGGGTACTACGGAGGCTGTCGGTGCCGGATTCGGTGATCGAAAATTTTGTGAGCCCGATTTCTGAGGTTGGGGCGTGACATACTATCCACCCGGGCTCCACGAAGATATATCGTGATATGAGGAGGCAGTACTTCTGGCAGGGGATGAAGCGCCAAATTACGAGTTTTGTGGCCAAGTGTGACACATGCCAGCGTGTTAAGGCTGATCATCAGAGACCCCCTGGTCCCTTACAGCCGTTGAGTGTTCCAGAGTGGAAGTGGGAGCATGTATCGATGGACTTCATCGCAGGTTTGCTAAGGACTCAGCGGGGTCACGATACCATCTGGGTTATCGTCGATCGTCTGACGAAGTCGACTCATTTCATTCCAGTACGTGCTTCCTGGTCTATGGACCGGTTAGCGAAGATATTCATTGAGGAGATAGTGAGACTACACGGTATCCCAATTTCGATCATTTCAGACCGAGACTCCGGATTTAAGTCTCAGTTTTGGAGGAGTTTTCAACAGGCATTGGGGGTCACTTTGCATCTCAGCACCGCATATCATCCGCAGACGGATGGGCAGATCAAAAGGGTTAACCAGATCCTTGATGATATGCTCAGGGCTTGTATGATCAACTTTGCGGGCAGTTGGGATGATCATATGCACCTCGCTGAATTCGCATACAACAACAGCTATCAAGCGACTATCGGCATGACTCCTTTTGAGGCACTTTATGGCAGACCGTGCAGATCTCCTAGTTGTTGGACCGAGGTTGGAGAGCATTGTCTCTTAGGTCCCAAGCTTATACTGCAGACGTCAAAAGTTATTGATGTTATCAGGTAGAGGATGCACACAGTTCAGAGCTGGCAGAAGAGTTTTACTAATCGTCGGCATCGACCCCTCGAGTTCGCAATCGGGGACATGGTGTATCTCAAGGTCTCGCCTATGAAGGGTGTGGTTCGCTTTGGTGTGAAGGGCAAGCTCGCCCCGAGATTCATCGGACCTTTTGAGATTACCAAGCGCGTGGGCGCTGTGGCCTATAGGCTTACCTTACCTCTTGAGTTGTCTACAATTCACGACGTGTTTCATGTTTTTATGTTTCGGAGATGTGGGTCGGACACTATTCCTGTGATTGATTGGCAGCCACTTGAGGTCCGTGAGGATGCAGCTTCCTATATTGAGCAGCCGATTCGTATCCTTGATTGGAAGGAGCAGGTCCTCAGGACCAAGGTCATTCACTTGGTAAAGGTACAATGGGGTCATCATTCAGAGGCCGAGGCATCTTGGGAATACGAGGCTGAGATTAGAGAACGTTATCCCCATTTGTTTGATGATTGATTGATATATGATTGTTTGTACTGCCTTCCTTATATGATGATTATTATATGATAGTGGTGTTTTGTCTTTTATTTTATCTTAGATTTTTCAATTTCGAGGATGAAATTTCTTTATTGGTGGGGAGGGTTGTGAGACCCGACCCGAGTCTGCATGTGTGTATGTGTGTGTGTGAGTATGCATTCCATCCATCTTGATCCCGCGGTCCTACCGGTCAAATCCCGGCGACCCGTGACCCTTGGATAATGTTTGCGGTCATCCGTGAGCCCAGTCGTGAAGACCCAACTCAGATTGAGTTGAGACCCATGCCATTGCGACCACATCATCGCCGCGGTTCCAACGACGCATCTTGTGCGTCCATCCGATGTGTAGATCGTAAGTTGGGTGCATTTTATTTTCTAAGCCCTTGATCATGATCATGTGGCCCACCTAGGGGTGGTGTGCAAGGATTTCTAGGTAAGTCCCATCTCTTGGAACTATTTCCAACACACACTACACACACACACACACTACCTAGGCCCTATCCCTACACCACCCATCTCTAAAACATCACCCACTAACCTAAAAAGCCTACTAACTTTACAACATTGTTTCTAACTCCATATTGCCATGATTTCTCTTCTCTATCTAAGGTAAGAAACTCATGATTACTTAGCTTAAAAGAGATTTTTCTCTCTTTCCCTCTCATTTCTCTCTCTCTTCTCTTCTTCCCTAGAAACCTTTCTCCAAAAATCCCCAGATTCTCCAGCCCCTTCTCCTTTTTCCTTTTAATCCATCCATTGAAAACCCATCTCATCCATCTATCTTGGTTCCTTGAAGCATTTGAAGCTTGGTGATCCAAGTTTTGGTGAAGATATTTAGATGGGTGCTTCTTTATTCCATGCAATATCCTTTCCAAAGTGTAGATCTTCTTCTTCTTTCATTCGGAAAGTGTAGGACCAACCAATCAATGGTGGAGATCCTACACAATTCCTTGGATGTGGCCAAATGGTCCATCTTATGTATGCATGTCCCATGCATGGGGTTTCCTCTTGATGGACCCCATCATGGAGGGTTCTCCACATTCCATAACTTGATGGGTCATCTAGACCCTTGCATCATGGTTGGGATGGTATCTCATCCATTCATCTCAAGTGTAGATCATGCATGATGAAGATCCATAGTGATATATAGATGGAAATGCAATGTATGGGTGTGATTGTGTTTAGGAAGGCTCAATAGTGATGGAGCCTTCTCCCAATGGCCGGAATATTTTTTTTTCTCTTCTTCTACCTTTCCTATGATTGTTGATGATATGTGTGGTCCACTTGGTGGGCTTGGATAGTTCAGAAAAGTCTAGCTAGGGTGGGACATCCATACCCACCTACACTATGGTTGAGTGTCCCATTTGCTAACCTTTATTGATGCATGCAAGTGTGGTATCCTTGGGATTTGTGTAACGACCTTGGAATTTTTGTGCTAATCTTTCCTTAAGTAGTTGTTTTCGGGGTAATTAGCGCTATACTCGATTGCTTGTGAAATTCGCATCAATCACTTTAAATTGTATCTGCATGGCTCAAAACGTGTAGATTAGGTAGCGCTACGTTACTCTGAAATCTGGGATCCATTGCTAAAGCCAGTTGTTTTGGAGAATTTTTGGAAGATCTGGATCGGACCTGGACCGCGCGTCGAAAGTCCGATAGCGATGATCTTAGGCTGTTGCGGTCACCGAGTTGGGCTTGACCATCTCCTCGAAAATCAAGTCCATCTGATGTTCTGGGTCGATTTGATTGAGTTCAGAGTGAAGAGTGTGAGAACAGTTGGAATTTATTAAGTTTTTATGAAATCTGAGTCGTGTCGCTTGCGCGATGATTTTAAGCTATCTGACCGTTGGATTCTGACTCAATTTCACCCTCTGATCAGGATAGTTGGCCCAGGCATATCCTAGTGCTTGTGGACCTGATCGAGATCCCGTGACCGTTGAATTGAGTGTGGTCCGCCACGGCTGATCTGAAGAGCCGGTCGGTACGAAAACTCAGCTTGACCTAGATCCATGGTCAATGAGCTTAAGTCCGACCTTTCGTGGTTATAGGCCCACCAGAAGTGCTTCGTTGGATCGAGAAAGGCATGCTTTGGTTATAACCTAAGTATACCTTGTCCCTAGGGTTATTTTCATCAAGAATAGGCCTATTTATAGTCCTTAAACCCTAGCCCTCTTTTCCATACGAATTTTTCTCTAACCCTAGCTTGGAAAGAGAGTGGAAAAGAGAGAGAAAGTGAGAGAGATAAGTTGGTGAATCATCTTGGATTCTTCCTTGTTTTGCTTCATCTTTGAACCTTCACTTTGAATCGTTCTTCTGACGGTTCTGAGTTCTTTTTGGGGTAAGTTAATCTAACCCTAACCTGTGTTAGAGCTTAGATTAGTCTTAGTGTTGTTGTATCTCATTTCTATCTTTGTCTTAGGGTATTCCATCGCCGTTGACGAAGACAACTCGTCTAAATCAGTTCGGTGGTTCTTTCTTCGCTTAAGGTGCGGACTTTAAGCGTATAGGTTATGGTTTTCAAGGCTTTCAACGCCAGTTAGTGATTTATTCTTGTTATGGACGAGATTTCACATGCCAAATGTTGTGTTTACGTTGCTTCCCTGATATGCATGTGCTATATTGAGATTTGTGTATTCTATGTGTATTTATAAAGTACCGTATACATATAAAATATGCAATTATGTTTGCCATGATTATTTGTCATGTATGTATGCTAGATGCATGTATGACAACTCCTTGGTAAAAGGAATTGTCTAAATGCATGTATTTCAACATACGTCATGTATGTTGTTCCATGTATGCTAGGTGTTTGTAGAAATGCATGAATGATCTAAAGTGTAACTTATTACACTAATTGCGGGCGTTGAGAAGTGATTCTCAATACTCCTATTGATGCGCATGATTTCCTTTATGCAAGTTACATTCCATGTTATTTAAATTCAAGCATTTCCTATGCTTACATTTATGTTAAGTTGATATTCTTCAGATGCGTATGTACTATGATTTGAGTTGTTGTTCCATTACTGTTCTACATTCCATATGAGTATCTGTAGTAGTGTAAGGTGTTTGGGACTATGCCTTAGTCCAGGAAATCGGTAATTGACCCTATATTCGTGGTCGAGATTGCTTTCGCCACGTAGGACGTATTAGACGAACCCGAGCCGTATTAGAGTTATCGGCAGTGGTTTGGCCACGCGGAGTGTTTGCGCACTCTATGTGGCTCAACTCAACATGAGCTCATGCTAGTCGAGTTCGTCAAGTAACCCGATTATCCGATGTATGTTCACCATGTATGGACGCCATTGCTTGAATCTAGGGTACCGAACTTACTAGTGAAATCCTATTAACTATGGTACTTGATCCGCTAAGACTCATGAGCCGGACATGGTGGTATGGGACACCGTGGTCGAGCTGTCGGCCTACGCTGGGGTGACGAGCCTCCCCGTAGTGACTAGTGAGCAACTAAACTCGTGAGCCGATTATGGTGGTATGGGACACTATATTCGTGCTGTCGGCCTACATTGATTGGTGACGAGCCCTTTGTAGTGACCTCGAGCATACTTGGATACCGCAATGAGGTGACGAGACGAACTGTGGTAGTATGGGCATGAAAGGCATGCATTGATTGGTAACGAGCCCTTTGCTACGACCTCAAACTATATGATCGTATGAGATGTCTAGGAATGACAATCCTAGAATGGATCACTGTTTGGATGGTGACATGAGATAGGTATCTTAGCTTCCCAATCCTGTTGTATGAAATGGACTAATAACAACTTGGTAATCATATCCATGCACCGCATTTGCATGTGCTTTGTAGATGTGGCGCACTTTGAGGCGATATCATGCGTAACGTAAGATGAAGACGCTGAGGGTGTACGTGTGAGGGCATGCATCATATTGCATACATCCTCGCATTAAACAAGAGTACTTAGGATTTATTTAATTATTTTGCTTTATCATTACTGTTTGATTGAACTGATAACATGTTAACCAGTGCCTTATTGTTCCACTGAGTTGATCACTCACTCCCACGTTTCTGGGGCGGTGTTAAACACCCACCAGACTCTGTCTTAGGCTCTGATGTTGCAGATGTGGATGCGACTTCTGAGGCAGAGCGGGATCTGGATGATGATGAGGCTGCTTTCTCCTATATGCAGTTTTCAGACGGGTTCTAGCGAGCCTCGGTCTGATGTGCGGGATTATTTTTGGAAAATTAAATGATGTAACTTGATAATTATAATTTTGTTAAATAACACTTTTATTTGACCTGGTTTGTATATGGACTTCAGGGATTTACACTTGTACACATATTTTTCTATAAGTCTTTCGCTTGCTTTATTCACTTATCCCTTAATCATATCAGTGTTTTGGCTTAATCTATTCCATGTTTTATGCACTAATATAGTCAACATACATTCATCATTAAATATGTTGCATAAGTGATGGTTTGGAACTCGGGAGCTGAGTTATGCTCGACCCCCGAATTTCAGGGCGTTACAATTTGTTTTGGACATTTGTGGAGCCCATTAGGGAGGGCCATAACACCTAGTTCTTGGAGTATTTCCTATTTTTATTTAACTTATATAATTAATTTTATCCAAGTACATGTTGCTGTCCAGAATTTTCTGGACAGTTTCTGGTTGATTTTGAACCAGATTTTGGGACTGTTTGGGGGACTATTCATAACCACAAAATATACTTTTCTAAAATGTGGGGATCTCATCTTGATGTCTCCCAAATTTCAGCCTCATCTGACATTCATTGGGGTCCCAAAGGTGTGGTTCAAGTGAGGTGGACAGTCTGGATTTTCTGCACTGTTCCAGCAGCAATCCACCCTAGACAGGTTAGAATTTCAAAATTTATTAAAATAGTTTTAGGTAGGTAAAAATTATAAAAATTTACAGGAAGGTGGACCACCCATGGTGGGACCCACCTACAAAATTTTGAGGCTAATGGACACCTGTACACACCATAGTGATGGCTGGACCGGCCCATTACAACATGGTGTCCAGATCAGTCCGATTTTCAGGATAGATTGATTTCTTTAAATGAATTAAAATATTTATAGATGTCCAATTATGAAATCTTGTGGGGGTGTAGCCCACCTATGGTAGTGTCACTCTGTAAAGTTTTAGCTCCAACGAACCTCATTTGGGTATCCAAAAGAATGGGTCAAGATAGTTGGACTGCCAGATTTTCTGCTGTGCAGTTCAACAATATGCCTTGATAAAATCATAATTCAAAAATATTTCCTCTGATGGTGGGCCACCTTTTTGAGTTTCCTCTCATTGTATGCATGATGAGGGGCCTTGGCCCTCAATTTTCAGAGTTTTAGAGGCCCTGGACCCACTCCAATGGAGTGCCCAAATTTAGGACAGCAACATGTTATAATTATGCTTGGGCTTTAGGCTGAAATTTTGAGGAGTGAGGCCCACCACATTGTGAAGATCTTAGAGAAAATAATTTATACCTTTGGTTCCTTAAATATTGGGCTTAATAAATGCACTTTTGAGGCCCACCACAGTTGAATTTAATTGGGTCCATGAATGTAGCTAGTTGTTGAACTCTTTAGGCCCAATTGGGCTGGGACTTTCCAGATAGGCCCATTGAACTCTTGGGCCATTTTTACCATATTGTGTTGGGTTAGTGGGCTGGATTACACAAGTAGATGGGCCCTTGGTTGCCCACCAAGTCAACTTTAATACTTAAAGTTGGGCCGGGTTATAGGCCCAACTTACTTAACTAAGAGCATGACATTTGCCCATGTGGTTTGAGCAATGGGTTGCCCACTAGGCCACCATAATATATGGGATTAGTGGCCTTTACGTTGGGCCCTAACCTTTCCCCTATGGGCCCATAGTGGTATATATGGGTTGGGCTATGTGTGTTTTCCTTGGACCCATGTTTTAGATATGCCTTGGGCCGCCTTTCTGAAGCCCAACATGAGTGTTTGTGATATGATTATGGCTGCCCGTTTCTTATTTCTGATGTTGCGTGAGCCTTGGGCCTTGATCCGTGATCAATTAGAGATGGGCTACCTCTCGGGGACCAATTCTAGTTGGATGTCCACATTGGTGGTCGTAAGGTAGGCCTATGGGCTTCTATGGGTGGTTAAAGGTCCACCATAGACCCTTGCTAAGCCTGTTTCATCTATGTAGGCCCATACCATTGTTCTCCTTAGTCTCATGGGCTACCCCAGGTATATGGGCCCCCACTAGAGGTTGTATTCCTTATGAGGAATTGGTTAAGTACCTATACCCTTCATGGTTAGGTAAAGAGTCCATTTCACCTCATTGGCACCCCTATTCATCTTCATGGCCCACTCCCATATGCATCATATGCATGCTTGGTTGAGGTGTGATTGGCCATGGTTGTGCCATTGTGTAGGACATGTTGGTATCTCCCCGAGAGATGGATGCTTGAGATTGATGCATGGGTGATTGTGTGATTCATGCATCTGGCATTGCATAGTTTGTGGATATCTACCCTTACTTCATCAGGGCCTTACCTCCACAGGGGTATCATGGATGGTCGTATGTCTAGACACCGAAAATATTAGTTGAGCATACTGGGTGCATAGGATGCCCATGGGTGAAATTTTCAAAACTTCCATGGTACCAAGGATCTGCTCCAACACCGTGACCGGGTGGAATACATGAGCGCACGAGGACCTTATATCGTTAGGCCACGAATCCCACTGTCGTGTAGTCTGTTGGATAAGGGTGTGGCCTTACCTGCCTGATGTGAGGAGGCATTGCTAGGCTGAGTCTGACCAGCTCATAAATGGGTCCGCTACCTTTAGGCCTTGTTGGTGATTGGTTGTCCACAGGCGGGTAGTGAGGTCTCTTACGCTCGTTTGACTATGTGGGGTCTGCAGAGCGGTAGTCATTCAGCAGTGTAATGAACCCCGGTGATTTCCTTATGATTGGAAATATACTTGACTTATGGTTTGGATATGAGCACTGATATTACTTACATCGCATTAGCATTGGCTGTAAAAGCCCCCCTTCATGCATTGCCTTGGTATGGCACCCATTACTCATTGCATTGCGTTTATGGTAAGCCTTGTTAAGGCTAGTGATATGCTCATTGATCATGCTTCTCTCCTTATACCTCCTACTATTCTTCTGTGCACCATTGTCACACACTTACACCACCCTCTAAGCTTCTATAAGCTTATGTACGATTGATGCGTGCAGGAGACTCTAGGTAGGTGCCGTAGTAGCAGAGCATGGAGTAGAGTTGAGCAGTGAGGACTCCAGTGTTGCTGATTTCTCTCTCTTTTCCTTTTATTCTCATGTATGTCCTTTTGGACCTTATGGATGATATAAAAGTTCAAATTTTTAGTCGATTTTGCGATGTGTGCCTTTGTTATTCTCAGATGTACTTGTTGTGATCTTGGGTATGCTCGTATTGAAAATGATTATACTGTTATGAAAATCCTCCTTGTAGGATCCCAAGATCGGAATCTACCTCAGGAGCCGAGAATGGGGTACTACGGAGGCTGTTGCGGCCAGAACCAGTAATCGGGTTCCTTTTGAGTCCGGTTACCAAGTCTGGGGTGTGACACATAGGT
The DNA here is from genome assembly GCF_029962835.1 of Magnolia sinica. Classification (NCBI taxonomy): domain Eukaryota; kingdom Viridiplantae; phylum Streptophyta; class Magnoliopsida; order Magnoliales; family Magnoliaceae; genus Magnolia; species Magnolia sinica. The sequence goes on from NC_080583.1 coordinate 74,208,416, forward strand.
CCTCCCAGAATCTAATTACGGATCCATTTCCCAGGCAGAAAATGATATTTTGAAGAGTAGACTTTTTGGAGCAAAGAATACCTTTCTAGGCAAAAGAAGCTCTGTAGTTAGTGGAGTCATTGGTCCACCAACCACCCGGAGAGGAGCCATATTTACCTTTGATGATCCTATTCCAAAGCGCGTTCACTTATAAACCCAACCTCTAGGACCATTTGTCCACTAAAGCACTATTCATAATCCTCAAATTTTTTATACTTACACCCCCTTCCCTATAATGTTTACACACTTCTTTCCAGTCCAGAAGATGGAGCTTCTTCTGGTTCTCCTTCCCACACTAAAGAAAGCTTCTTCTAAGTATGTCAATCCTAGCCAGAACTGAGGAAGGACATCTGAATAGCGACATGAAGTAGACTGAGAGGTTGGAGAGGGCAGCTCTGATTAGAGTTAACCTACCTCCCATAGAAAGGTAATGGCACCTCCATCTGGCAAGAGACTTTTGAACTTTCTCCATAATTTTCTCCCACATAGCTATCAAAGGGGGACCCGGAGAGAGGGAAAGACCCACGAAAGAAGTAGGGAAAGACGCCGCGGAGTAACCCAAGATTTTAGCGAAGGAGGAGAGCTCTTGATTAGAGATGTTGATGCCGAAGACCTTAGACTTGGTCATATTAATTTTCAGACCCGTCACTGCCTCAAAGCATCTCAAGGTAGTTAGAATGTTTTCCATAGCCTCCGGCTCCGCTTCAACCATGATCCGCATGTCGTCGGTGAATTGGATATGAGAGATAGGTTCTTCGACACCCAACATTGAAATACCCTTGTACAACCCAGCCCGCTGACTCAAAAGAATCATCTGTGATAAGGCTTCAGCAACTACAAGGAATAGGAGAGGGTACAAGGGATCTCCATGACGTAAACCTCGAGTACTAGGAAAGAAGCCTTATCTAGCTATTTAGGAGGACTGAGAAATGAGCCACGCCCACACATGATCTTATCTAGCTTCTCCATTTAGGCCTGAAGCCCATATGCAGCCTCAGGTAGTGAAGGAAATCCCAATCCATGTGGTTGTAAGCTTTTCAACGTCCAATTTACAAAAGATATAGTCGTTATCAGATCTATGGCAAGAATGAAGACATTCGTTCGCAATCAGAGCAGTGTTAATAATTTGTCTCCCCTTGAGGAAAGCATTTTGATGACTGGAAATCGGCTTTCCCATAACTGTGGATAACCTGGTTGAGAGAATTTTAGCCAAGATTTTGTAAGGGCCTCCAATTAAGTTGATAGGCATGAATTCCGCGAACGTAGTAGCACCTCACTTTTTAGGAATGAGAGTGATGAAGGTCGCTCCCAGACCTTTTGACAGCTTTCCCCTAATGTGGAATTCATGGTGGAAACTCATGATATCGGATCGAAGGGTGTCCCAGAAGACATGGAAAAAGATGATAGGGAAGTCATCTTGACCCGGAGATTTATCTCCCCCTAAAGCAGATAGCACTGATTTGGTTTCTTCTTCAGAGAATAGGACCTCCAACAAATCCACATCTTGTCTTTGAAGGGCTGAAAAAGAAATGCCATCAAGATGATGCCACACCCAACCATCGGAAGAAAGAATGGATTGGAAGTGATTAATCGCACAAGTGATGATTTCATCTTTATCGTCAATCTGAATACCATCAACCATTATGATTTTAATGGCTTTGGCACAAGCTCGCAAATTGGCCAAACTGTGAAAGTACTTAGTGTTTTTGTCTCCCTCAGATATCCATTTCGCTCTGGATTTCAACTTCCAAGAGATTTCATCTTCCATTGCTCTTGGCAATATTGCCTGAATAATATGGATTCGCCTGGTTAGCACAAGAAGAGGAAGAGGCTGATCAGCAAGTGCCACATCAATCTGTTGAAGCTCTGAAAAGAGGGCTTCAGACTCCTTATCTCTCTTACGAAGCTCTTGTGCCTTCCAAACCTGGATCTTCTCTTTAAGAAGTCTGAGTTTACACATCAGCCTATGACCAGCAAAGCCTTCCACTTGAAACGAGGTCCACCAATCCACAATTCTTTGATGGAATCCCTCCCTTTTGAGCTAAGAAGGGTCAAATTTGAAAGGTTTGGGACCCCAATTCTCTTCTTCCGAGGAGAGCAGGATCGGGCAGTGGTCCGATGTTGTTCTAGGCAGGGCTAATTGGAACGAAGAGGAGAACATCTCAACCCAGTCCGAAGATAGGAGAAACTTATCCAGACGAGACTGAATTGGAGATCTTCGACCATCGGACCAAGTGAATCTAGCACCACATAATGGGAGGTCTACCAGCTCATGAGACTGAATCCAGACGGAGAAGGTGTCCATGGCGGGGTTAACTCGCCTATTCCGGGAGTGCTCACCCACAAAGCGAATGACATTGAAGTCCCCAATGTAACAACAAGGACTTGGAAAGGATTGCCTGTAGTCGGTCAGTTCATCCCAGAAGGACGACCTAAAGGAATCATTGTTAGGGCCATAAATAACAACTATCAACAACGAAAATTAGATAACTTATCTTGAAGGATAACTGACACAGAAAAGGCCCCCGATGAGGAACTCTCCATGTCCCATTTGGAAGATTTCCAAGCAATGAGGATACCACTCGAGGAGTCGATGGCGTCCAGAGTAACGCGGTGGGCATCATTAGTCCTCCAAATCGAAGCCAGCAGCTTGTCAGAGAACTGGAGAACTTTAGTCTCCTGGAGGCATATAATGTCCGGATTCTTCCTCCTGATTGATTCCTTAATTAAGCTCATTTTTTGTTTGGAGCAGATTCCCCTAACATTCCAGGAGAGAATGTTCATTGGGAAACCAAGCTACCCTGGTATCCCTTTCGGCATCGTCTTGCAGTGGAGGATGGACCCATGTCAGACGTTGCTCGAAGATTAGCGAGCTCTTTGTTGGTAGGTGATCGTGACACTTGTCTGGGGGGAATCTTAGGGGGAGGGAGGGGTCTTCCCCTATTTTCAATGAATTGAAAAAGGCCCGTATAATCTTCAATTATGTTTCCGAACAATAAGCCCAAGGACTGCCCAACATGGCCTACTGCATCTCTGATCCACTTTTTGTTTTGGATCTTATCGAAAATTTCCTCTCTAGTTTTTCCTTCAGTAGTGACCATCGAGTAGTCAGGCTGATGGTGGAGAACATTCATAGAGTTGTCATCCTGTTGCCAATGGGGGAAATCAACGCACATCTGCAGGGGTTCTGCTGCTATCACTTCACTGGGGGCGCTTTCCTAAAATAAAGTAATAGGACCCAGGTCGGCCCAATCTCTGACTTGGGATGCAGAGATGAGAGGAGAAGGAGTGGATAGGAATCTGTGGGAGTTGGTCGTGTGGGTATCGAAAATTTCCCCTGCAGAGGTTCCCTCCCGCTGGTTATCAGTCAAGTGGATTGAGCTACAAGGGCGTGGGGTACGGTTCTGATGATGGAGGTTTACAGAACTCGAATATTGGGTCGGGGTAAAGGAGGGTCTTGGTGTGGGGTTAATGGGTACGGGTTCGGTTATGTTGAGGGAGGCCCGTCTAATGGGAGACAGAAGGATTCGGGTCCGAAATGGATTTGCCTCAACGGATCCGAGGTCGACTAGGGACGTCAGCCTCAAGGATGGTGGATGATCTTCGATGTGGACGGCTGTGATGGGTTCATGAGGCTGATCGGGGGTTACGTGGTGCTTTTCTGCTGACGAAAGATTGGGCTCGTAATTGCTCCTCGGGAAGGTGAGAAGAGGCCGATAACGTGTCGAGTCGTGCACTGCTCGTAGGGACGAGAAAGTCTTTTCTTGAATGGCGAAGTCAGACGCCACACCACGAGTCAATATGTCGTTGGTTTTGGAAGATTTTTCGTATACGCGAGTGATAGCGTCTGACAGAGAGGGTGCCATAACGTCAGATGGGTTGCCACCTGTCTTCTGAGGCTGGCAGGTGTAGTCTCTGTGTACGAACGCAGCAGGGAGAGAGACTGATTACTCTGTTGGTGGTCTGGAGAAGTACGGAGCGCGTACTCCTTCCACTGTCATCTCCTGGCACTGTAACGAAGAGTGGATAGCCGACTCCCTGAGTCTCCACATTTCTCCCCATCTCGGCTGGATTGAGTCAGGGGCTTCCTTCTGGACTGTGAGCAGGATGGTCTGATCATGAACCTTAAGACGAATGTGGGATGGGAAGGGTAACCTTTCTTCATACGAACTCTGGCTCTAATAACTCCAAGCTCTGATCCCAGCTGGGTCTTAGGGTCCATCTCTAGAAGAAAACCAAGGTGAGAGCCTACCGATATAAGAAATTTGACATACTAGCATTCGAAAGGGACATCCCATATCTTCTCCTTACCAAATATAGAGAATTCCTCCCAAGGGACAATCTTAGCTACCGGCCAGTAGCTTGCAACTGACTCGTCATCTTAAAGGATTCAGGGTTGAGGCCAGGGCACACCTTTACCCATGGAGATGCTTTTTCAAGGGGTGAAAGTACTAAAATGCCTTCTTTTTCTCTTTGAAAGGTAGTAAAGTTAAGAATTGTGAAGCCACATCGTATGTTTATAAAATCCAATCACCTAACAGATCAAACCCAGCACGATTTTCTCATCACCCTAAAATTTGGCCAATCGAATCAGTAGCTGGGTTATTAGAACATGCACTCAAAAACCAATATGAGCCCTAATCCACTAACAATATGGATAGGACAAGGCTGATCTCGGATGTCGATCATGATGACCATCCCAGATGGACATTCTAATAAACCACAACATTTGTGTTACCTTAGCCTTGCATGATGTCGGTTAATTGAGTGAGTCCTTTAGTAGTCCTTGGGAACTTGAAATTGAACACTACAGTCATTGACTAAGAGAGTTGTAGACCATGGATTTAGTACCCTTTTTGGACCATGGCCAACACAAGTACATAGGGCACACCTGTGAACACTCTATATATTATGAGATATGTGGTCATCCTGTGTATGGGAACTAACTTAGGTTAGGATGGATAGTCTACACCATTAGGGAATTGACTTCATATTAGTGTGCCTTCACCCTTAACCCACATAGGATTATGTGAGTACTATGCATATAGGATCCAGGCTATGACCTTTGGTCACTTACATTAGTTGGATCGAGTTCAAGTCTCTAATCTATGGGCCCATTAGCGTGGACTAGATATTCAAGATGATCATAACTTGATATTGCATGAAATTGATTAATCCTTGGACCTAAGGACGTGCCAGGTTTACAACTCTAACTGACAGGACTTGGCTCTTCCTATGAGGCTACCACATGGCCGCTGAAAGTGGATGTGGCTGAGTACCATCAGGAATCAATAATTCTTGCAAGAGCCAACATAAGATCCATTAGGTTTTAATATATAGCTAAATTTGTTAGATTAGAGACTCATCAAGTGATTTTTTCTATTAGACCCAACACTGGAAATGTTTTAATAGACTTTTCAAAGGCTTTCAATTGTTTAAGTTTTTTTAATTATTAAAACTGCTTTAATCACACTTGATGACGATTTGTTGACTGAGATCTTGTGGTTCACTATTTAATCAACATGAGATGTAGATCTCTAGTGAATGGCTATGATAGTGGAAGGATTAAATCACGAGTACATGCCATGGATGAGGTGGATCAACCCCTAAAAGCCGAATGCCTCCTCTATATATATATATATTATCTTATTACAGAAGAGTGTAATATCACAGAAAGAGCCCTAGATGTCTCCACCCCTAGGACATGTGGAGAGAGAGAGAGAGAGAGAGAGAGAGAGAGAGATCCTCCATCTGCTTCTCCTTCATCCTCACAACTTGTGATCACGTGTGGCCCATCTTTGTGGTCATGTGTCGAACTTGGCACCTACCAAAGATGTCAACAAGGCAAATCTTGACTTTCCTCACTGAGATAAATTGGGGAAAGACCTCCTAGGTTGGAAGATTAGCATCAGATTAGAGATCTCTACACCATGACCCCTTGATACACTTATGAACATGATCTAAACTCTCTGTAATTTAAATTTTCATAGAAATTTGATATGATTGTTATCGGGGGGAGGTCCACGATAGATGAGGTTTTGTTTTAGATTGTAGAAAAAAGTTTTATTCCATTGTGTTCTCTAATTAAAACCCATCAGCTATACATAAGTTTAGATGTTTTTGAGTGATGTATATCGGTTTTTATGGTTTGGTTCTTCTGATAATGATGGTAAGGTGCATTTCTTAGATGGGCTAGAGGTCAGACATATACCTCGTGTACCCCACAACTCTCAATTCACCACTTTTTAAAGAAGAAAAATAAATAAATAATAGTTGTTTAGGTAATTTCTCTCCTCAATAAGCATTGCTTAGTAATTTCAGTTTGTGGGAAGCATAATTTGGTAAAATCCAACTTTATGAAGAATTTTCAGTAAAATTTCCTCTTTCTTTTTGTCTAAAAAGTGGTGGAGCCAAGCATTGTGGGGTCAATGTGGTATATGCATGACATTCGTCCTGTTCAACAAATGCATCACACCATCATGATCAGACAACCCAAATATCAGTATGATCCAATCATTAGGTAGGCCACAGGTGGGTCCTTATTCATGACTCGGTGGTGGACTCACAAGAGTTTCAACCCGAGGTCATGGGTTCAAGTGCCCATTGTGGTGAAATCCCATTGTGGTGTGAGTGCGTGGGTGTGTACGGGGGTGTAAGTGCGGGGTATATAATAATTTTTTTTTTTAAAGGTGGGCCACAGGTGAATTTGGAGGTTTTTGAATAGTGTAAAATGTTTCTACGATGTTTGGATCAACCTGATTTTTGGGTCATATCATCATTATGGTCTGTCGAACAGGTTGGAAATCAGTCACACATTGCGTGCTCAGACTCGATCACTTTTCCAAAAATAAAAATAAAAAATATCACCCCCAGAAAGACTGTTTTGAAACTTTAAAAAGTCAAGGCCTTTTCTGGTAAAATAATATGTATTGAGGATTGAATTGATCAGTGAGTGGGGCTGTAAATTAGGCCTCGCAATGGGTGGTCCTGGGATGGGTTCAGGCCCAGATTTTGAACTATCGGACTGGACCCAACAGGCTGTGACTATTCAAATATTGATTTTACCGGCGAGGCCCGGCCCATTTCCATCCCTAGTGTAAATATTAAATAGATCTCACACACATGTTATAAGAGCTCTATCTTTGTGTTATTATAAGTTCTCACCAGTTTAATGTTGATGAAGTCTTCTGTATCATCTATGTATTCTTTGAGCTGTGAAACCATCCAATAAATCAATTATTAACTCATGCTAATTGAATAGAAAATCACTCAATTCTCTATACGTGTGGTACATGTATGAGATCTGGACTGTTCGTCTGTTGGGCCCGCCCGTGGGTGGCGGTTGTATGCGAAAGATCACACCAATATGTGATCCTCGATGCCCAATTGGAGGAATTTTTCCCCATCGAATGTCGGCCACTCATAGGATTTCATGACCCTCAGAAATTGTCACTAAAACCTGCTATCCTCAAAATCCCTCCGAAAAGTGGTTAGGATTGGCTGAACGATGTGTTTTTTGGTATGTAGCATCCACATTGGGGACCAATGGATGAACAGTCCAGATCTAAGTTAAGATGTGCCACATGGAGGGAGATAGAGGGCTTGATAACTAAAAGAATGTGATGCCACTAAGATGGAGAAAGAGGAATAACTTATGTAAAATGTTCTTCAAGAGATAAGGGAAGGTTACCTGCAACAGTAGGATTGGCTTCCTACTTACATTCACACGTGTGCAAGATCTGTGCCCTTCGTCAGGTGAGCCCTATGATGTCTATGTCATGGCCCAAAAATCAGGCTAGTCTGCTCATATGGTAGGCCACAACTTGTAGGGCAAGTGTGGACAAGGGATGGCAATGGGTTGGGGTTAGCCCAAGCCCGACCCATTGCTAAACGGACCAAGAATTCTTACCCAAACCAAACCCACGAGCCATTACCCTCTAACCAACCCAACCCACTTAAAAATTCATTAAGCTCGACTAACCCAACACAACCCACCACAACCCATCTCAGGTTTAAGAATGGAATATGAGACTAAGGCTATGCACAACCTAGCCGAAACAATGGATATATATATATATATATATATATATATATATATATATATATATATATATATATATATATATATATATATATACTTTTCTTTATTTTGTTTTGGATTTTAGGTAGGTCGGTTCGACTCATTTGGCCCAACCCATTGACATCCTATATGGGTAGGTTGGGTTGGTTCGGATAGGGTTCAACCCAAGCTTGACACATTTGCTTAAACAGGTTATATTTTTAGCCTGAGCTTGACCCGCTACCCATTTACTTTAGCCTGAACCCAACCCAAGAGTGACTTAGGTCAGTTGACACACCAACTGACCCGAGCTATTGCCACCCCTAATGTCGCCTAATAGTCTATCATTTTCTATCATCCATCTTTGATATAAGAGTGGACTACCTCATGTGCCTTTTCACACATCATATCACTGCATGATGCTTGACAGTAGGGCTAGCAATGAGTGTTGGCCAGTGGGTCAACTGACACAACCTGCTTCTAAGGCAGGGTCAGGTTCAGCTAAATGTGTGTGTGACCCATTTAAGTAACTGGGTTGCGCTGCATTGAACCCCACCTCACATACCCGCCCATACATGATATCAATGGGCCAGGTCACATGACCAGACCTAACCCAGCCCAATAACCAAAATAAACTGCTAGAAGTATAGACCTATGCTTCAAACCAATGGATTGGATGACATACGAAACATGGTGGGCCCTCTATGAGAATCAAGGGTGAGCGTCCCCTCCTAACTCTTCTTATTCGTGAGGCTCACTTAAGTCAGAATTGTCCAAATTTTTTCGCCCTTGGCCAATCAAGGATAACGTGCCAGGTGGTTGGTCTAGATGCTATCAATGCACCATGTGGGGCCCACAGCATCAGTTTGCACTTGATCATTTTCAGGTACATGTAGTGTATGTATCCACGAATGAGGCCAGGCTAGCATTCCTTTTCCTGATATTATGCAGTGCATTCATGTATGTACGAGTCATGCTAGGTTGGGTTGGATCTGTTGAGCCCAACCCATTTGCAATTAAATGAGTTAAGTGGGTCGGTTCCAGCCACAGGGTAACAGGTCGTGGGTCAGTTTCAGGCCCAATTTCAGCCGTTTGGTAAAATTAGGTCGGATTTGGACTAGGAGGACCCAAACATGACCATTGCAACCCCTACCAGACAAAGGACCCAGCACCAAAAGAACCCGGAATCAATAATGATAGGGCGCACCTTTCGGCAACTTAAGCCATTGATCTGATGGGAGCCATCATGGAATGGGCCATGTCACAGTAACCCCACTATCAAATGATCCTAGCTGTCAAACAAAAATTGACAATCACAACAAACGGTCCACATTAGATGCGGTTCAAATCGGATTATTAGGATATTCCACGGGAGATTTTGGGTGCATCTTCCATACATCATGGGTAGCACCATACGAACAATTTGGATACCAAAAGGCGGGACCCACCTGCATAGTTCATTAATCTGAGCAAATGCTCGATGTTTGATCTCAAACACAGCGACGCCCACCTAATGAACAGCCCAGATCTTGCAAACTTTGTGCCCCCATGCTTAGCACATGTGCCGGTGAACAGGCATGTTAATCAGCATTTGTTCTTAAACCATGGAACTTAATCACACTTACTGATGGTAATTTGCTGAGAGTGTTGTCGATGACGATGAAATAGTTTTTGAACGGTGGATGTCACTGTCCCCACTATTTTCTATGGTGGGGTCCACTTGAACTTTAGATCTATCTCATTCTTTTTCTTGTGCCATAAAACGATCTCTCCAAGTAGATGGACAGTATGGATACAACACATGCATCATGGTGGGGTCCACAGAGTTTGGTGACATCACTTCAGTGGCGATTTGGCTACTGAACTTGTTAGTATCTAATCCGCGCCCGTTTCTGGAGCTATTTAAAGGACGTGTTGCTGCCACCCAGAATCGGTGACGTAGGTGGGACCTGACCGTGGCCCACCTCGATATGTATGCTTTAAATATCTAAGCCCTCAATCTTTTTATTTTTATTTTTTAATTTTTATTTTTATTGTCCTAAAAATGAAGAAGAAACAAATCTTAGGTAGACCACATCACAGGAAACATTGGTCACCGAACGACGTCCACCATCGAAAACTTCCTAGTGTCCACGGCTATGTTTATTTGTCATCCAACCTGTTGTTGATGAGGTCACACAAAGCACGTGAAAGTAAAATCCAAATATCAGCTAGATCCAGAACCTTTGTAGCCCGACGAAATTTTTTAATACTGACCACTATTTCTTGCGGTGTGGTCAACCTGAGATTTGCATCAAGTTGGGTGTTTTTTTTTTTTTTTTTTTTAAATTTTCCAATCCTTAAAATGAACTATCAAAACAAATAAACAGCCTAAATATATAATATATACATCAAAGTGTGCCCCATGCTCAGGTCTCACTCACTTCCTGGAATATGGGGTTGCAACAAAGTTGCATTACTTTTTCAAAACCAGATTGCATAGTGTAGCAAGCAGCACTGGTGCCGGTATTGTGTTACTAAATAATCTCCATGGGGCCACCATGATAGATGTGTCTTATCCACGTTGTCCATCCATTTTTCATACCATATTAGGGTATGAGCACAAAAATAAGGTAGATCCAAATCTCAAGTGGATCACACCATTATGTAATTGAAAGCTCACCATTAAAAACTTCCTAAGGCCCACTGTAATGTGTATTTGTCATCCAACCTCTTGATAAAGTCACAAAGTCATGAATGAAGAGAAAATACAAACATGAGTTTGATCCAAAACTTTTGTAGCCACCAAGTTTTGTATGGTGGGTATCCACTCACCGGTTTCTTGTGGTGTGGTCTACCTGATATACAAATCAACCTCGAGTTTGTGCTCATGCACTAAAATGATCTATAAAAACTGATGGATAGTATGAATAATACACATATATCATGGTAGGGCCTACAAAGCTTTTCCAGTAGCACACAACTTTCCACGGTGCATGCTACCCTAGGCAATATGCATACCATCCCTTACAGCCACCTGCAAGAGCAAATAGTTAATTGGTGGATTAGGTGGGGCTTACTGTGATATTTATGTAAAATAAACCCCAACCATTAGGTTTTTCACCCCATGTTAGGCCATAAGCCCAAAAATCAATTCCATTTATGATTCATGTTGATTTGGACATAATGTAAAGTGCTCTGCCAAACTATTTCCATTGGTGTGGCCCAAGTGATTCATGTCTAGTTACAATTTTAGGGCACAAACCTAAGTTTTGTTTTTTTTTTTTTTTTGGTTGAAGTGGATTTCATACAAGTATCATGGTGGATAAGGGTATACATCTCTCCCAACCATTTCTTTTAGTGTGGACCACAAGAATCACAATTTAATTCAATTTTTTGTCTTTATACCCAATATAAGACTTAATAACAAATAGTTATAGTGGATCTTACGAAAACACCATGGTGGGCTCAATCTAAGTCAATAGTTATGTTTCATGCAAATAATTTTTTTCTAAGTAAACTCCATATACAGTTAAGGAGGTTCTACCATACAAAGTGATGGGTTCCATTAGACAAAGTGATTGGATTTCCAGATAAAGGAGTTCAACTAGACAAAGTGACAGGCTTACCAAATAAAGTGACAAGATTCCACCAGACAAAGGGACGGGATTCTACAAGACAAAATGATGAAGTTGTTGGATAAAGTAACAAGGTTTCACTAGACAAAGTGACAAAGTTCCACTAAACAAAATGCAGTATTATGGGACAAAGTAACGTGGTTCCACTAGACAAAATGATGGAGTCTTACTTGACAAAGTGACATGATTCATTAGATAAAGTGTTGGAGTTGTTAGACAACTAAAAGATTCTATTAGAGAAAGTGATGGGACTATGAGATAAAGTGGCGTGGTTACAATAAACAAAGTGACGGGTTTTATTAGAGAAAGTGACCGGGTAGCCTGACAAAGTGGTGAGGTTCTACTAAGTAAAGTGACAAGGTTGCTGAAAAAAGTGTGATGGTTTCATAAGACAAAGTGATGGGATTTGACAAGACAGTGATGATATTACTAGCCATAGCAACGAGTTTCACTAGACAAAGTGATGGAATTGTTAGACATAACGATGGGTTCCACTAGACAAAGTGATGAAATTGTTTGACAAAGTGGTGTGGGTACACTAGCCAAAGTGACGGGGTTCTCTTGTAACACTCTAGGCTACCAATACTCGAGCACCGAATATCTTAGAACATCACCAAATAATTTTATTTTATCAGTGACAAAAATAGATGTGCACACACCCCACTACACTCAAGAAAACTTATGCACATAACGTAAATTTTGGGTTGGTGTATCCACAGTCCATCAAGCCCACAATTGGAGTTAGTAAATCCAACACATAATTACCAAGTCATCTAATCAATGGGGATATCACCGGTGTCCATCCCATTCAGGCAAGGAATTCTCATAACCATTGAGATCAATAAGGAATGGCATCTGATCTATAAATTGTAAGAAATCAACATCTACGACCCAAAACTTAGCACTATGGCCCACCTGAATTTCGATTCTACTTAACGAATGGGCCGGGGTCCTAGCAGACCCAACAGAACCCAATGATTGGTTCGAATTTAAGATAGCGTAGTGGGCACCACACAGTGGTTGCAAGTGCACAACTTACGTGATCCCGCGGCTACCGAGCCAAGGCCATTGTCAAACCAGTATTAACCTGATGCTGCCCGAATAGGAAACTCTCCTCTCCCCCTTTTCCGCTTAGTAGAAATTTTAACGTATAGTGTCTATGTTCTTCGATCGGTGGCCCATCTACACTGTCGGACTAGACGATCTGAAGTGTCTATTTGACCTTGAGGATGGACCCTGAGGATGGCCCATCACTTTACCCAATTGAACTTCGTCAAATTGTTTAGTAAAAACTCGTCATTTTATCTAATAAAACCTCATCACTTTGGTTAGTGTCACTACACCACTTGGTCTACAATTCCATCACTTTGTCTAGTGGAACCCGTCCCTATGTTCAATAATCCTGTCTCTTTGTCTAGTTGAATATCGTCGGTTTGTTTGACAACCATATCACTTTGTCTTATGAAACCACTACACTTTTTCCAGCAACTCAGTCACTTTATTTAGTAGAACCTCACGACTTTGTAATGCAACCCGGTCACTTTCTCTAACAAAACCCATTACTTTATTTATTATAACCATGACACTTTATCTTATAGTAGTCCTATCACTTTGTCTGGTAGAATTGTCTCTTTGTCTAGCAACTCCATCACTTTGTCTAGTGAATCAAGTCACTTTGTCCACTAATCTCGTCACTTCGTCAAGTAAGACCCCATTACTTTGTCTGGTGGAACCACGTTACTTTGTATGGAAGCCCCGTCTTTTTGTCTAGTAGAACTCCATCACTTTGACCCATAATCCTGTCATTTTGTCTAGTGGAACTTTATTACTTTGTGTAATAGCCTGAACTTTTCAATACCTGAGTATTGAAAGTTCTCGAGTATTATCATAAAATGTAACTTATTATGTATATATGTACGATACCAATCTAGCTATTATAACCTTACATTTATCCTCCAACACGAATTTGACCATTGTGAATAATCCTCATTTATATATCAAGCAATCTGACCATTGATTTTAAGACAGGATCATCATATACCCAAATATTCTCACTTGTTCATCATAACCAACCGCTCAGTCAAATATGCACTACTAGCGAAGCCTAGCATGAATTGGTTTCACAGGCAATAAATATTTTATAATTTTCTTTGGATTTGGCAGTCAATCAAGATAGCGAAGCCTAGCATGAATTGGTTTCACAGGCAATAAATATTTTATAATTTTCTTTGGATTTGGCAGTCAATTAAGATAGCGAAAACTAGCTTGAATTGGTTTCACGGGCAATAAATATTTTATAATTTTCTTTGGGCGTGACTTTCATTTTAGATTAGTTTGTTAGTTTTTCCACTTTTGAGATTACATTTGACTGATTTGCCTACGAATATTTCAACGGTGGTGGACGTTCAATCCTCATTGTTTCTATCATGTGGTCCACTTGAGTCTTGGATCTGTCTATTTTTATGTTCATGTCCTAACATAATCTGACAGAGAAAATGGACAGGTGGATTTCTAACAAACATCATGGTGGGCCCCACCTAGCTTTAGATTACAAAAAGCTACTGCATGTAGCATGAAAGGATTTGGCAGTCAATCAATATCACGAAGCCTAGCACGAATGGGTTTCCCAGGCACTAAATATTTTATAATTTTCTTTGGGTGTGACTTTCATTTTTGACTAATTTCTTAGTTTTTCCACTTTTGAGATTCCATTTGACTGATTTGCCTAATTACAAAGTGATCCAAATAAATGCCATCATTCGAAACCCAAATGTTCTCAACCTGGACCTAACCTAAATTCAAGGCATAGCTGTTGTTTTCCAACATGAACCAATCCATGCACGTTGACAACCCAATGGACTCTTTTTTCTTTTTTTCTTTTTTGTTTTTTTTTTTTGTTTTTTGTTTTTTGTTAGCTTGTTAATACACTCACTGTCAGTTCACACTTCACTGGTAGCCACCCCCGCTAGGGAAGTTGAAACGAGGTATCTTTGCTATGGATCTGGGAGTGAACTGACACCCAGCCTTGGGTTTAGGCGACCCAAGCCCACCCATGTTGGGAACAGGGTAGGTGGAGCGGGCCCCATCTAGCTTTAGATTACAATTTCATGCATGTCCACGACCAGCGTTGGTGATACGAAATCTTAGCAAGAAAGGGTTTGGCAGGAAGTCAACATCACTAGGCACAGGGCTAAAGGGTTTGTGCGGCAATAGACCTGTTTTTCAAATTTTCTTTGTAACGGTTTGACTTTCTTTTACTTAGTACTGTTGGACGATGAGGTGGGATTGCCTTCGGACATAAAGTTCCTGCGTTGCCATGATACGTGGGGCGCACCGTGATGCTTGGGAGAAATCTACCCCGTCCATTCTTTTTTAGATCAATTTAGGATTTGCAACAAAAAATGAGGTGGATCTAAAACTCAAGTGGGCCACACGAGAGGGGAAATTGGGGAAACAGTTTCCTACCATTGAAATCTTTCTAGGATCCACCTTGATGTTTATATCCCATTCAAACCGTTTATAAGGCCATTCCCACCGAGATGAAGTAAAATAACAAAAAATGTAGCCTAATACTACATTCACCCCATTTTTGGTCGCATGTCCTAAACTAATCTCAAAAAATAGATGAACGAAGTGGATTTCTCTTAAACATCAAGGTGGCCCACCTAGCATCCCAGGTAGGTGTTGCATAGCACGCCAACAACGATAGTGAACCGAGATCCAATCTTTGGTCTCACCCACAAACGATAAACAAGAAGAAATATAATATAGAAGAAAAATCAAAGCATTCCAAACAAATCACAAGATAGGATATACGTGGAAAAACCTTAAGCAAGGGTTAAAAACCACGGGTGCAAAATTCCATTATGAAGAAAACGAGATTACAAGCAATATATTAACCTCTTCCCTTGGATTTATAAAGAAAACCATTTTGCATATGCCTTAGAATAACTCTCATTACCCTAGAAAAGCCCTAGAGACCCCTATTTAAAGTTTAGGCAACTTCCATTTTGTACTCTTGCGAAATCCGCCTCAAAATTATGCAGTCCGTGCAAAATCCGAAAATGAATCTGCGTAACCTCGACTAGTCGAGCAGGCTGCTCGACTGATTGAGCGGAGCCTCGACTGGTCGAGCATGGGCCTTGACCGATCGAGCACCTCGGACCCAAAAATTTATAGCTCACTGTACTTTGAGTTGAGCCAGCTCTCGACTGGTCGAGTAGGGCACTCGACTAGTCGAGTAGCCCTGTCCAGATGTGGCTTTACATCTCAACAATCTCCCACTTGGAGACACATCACCATAAACTTTCGTCTTCTACATCCGGAGTGCACTACCTCCTCGTCTTCAAGCTTAAAAATCAATTAAAGCTGAACAGAGCTTCAGCTTTTCTTGTGTGACCACCTTGGTCAGCATATCCACAGAATTCTCACTTGTATGGATCTTCTCCAAAGTAATCAATCCGTCTTCTAGTAACGAACATATGAAGTGATATCTAATGTCAATACGATTGGTCCTTGAATAAAAGACTAAATTCTTAACCAAGTACATTGCACTCTGACTGTCACTATACAGCTTGCAATCTGTTTGCTTCTTACCCAACTCTTCTATGAAACCTTACATCCATACCTTCTCCTTGTATACTTCTGTAGCTATAACATATTCTGTTCCGTTGTACTGATAGATGCTATCTTCTATAACTGAAAGACTCAACTGACTGCAACACTACCCAGAGAAAAGACATAACCTGTAGTGCTTCTTGTGTTATCGATATCTCCTACCAAATCTGAATCTACATAGCCTTATAGCTTGATTTTCGATCCTTCATAATACAGCCCTACATCCATAATACTTAGCAGGTATCTGAGGATCCAATTCGTAGCTTCCCAATATTCCTTCTCGAGGTTGTTCATGAACTTGCTAACAACTCCCACTGCTTGAGCAATATCTGGCCTCATGCTCACCATAACATACATGAAACTCTCAATAGCTGACGCATATGGGCCTTTAGCCATGTAGTCTCGTTCCTCTTGCGTCTTTGCACCATGATCCTTGAAAAGCTTGAAATGGTTTGCTAATGGAGTGCTAACCAGATCTACTAATGTTATTGTTGCAATTTGGGTTGTAACATGGATCCTAGATTCCTTTGATGGCGACTGGATGGGACATTGAGAATGGTCGTGAATGAAAAATTATTTCCCTTTTGTGGTTTCTCTGTCAGCTTCCTCGTTTATAAATGTTGGAGATATTTGGATGATGCTTTCAAACTATAGCATGATGATAATGTGTGTGTGGATGTGTGTTTCTTTGGTTTGGCTATTAATCGTCAATACTTTAATATAATAAATTGTTTCTATAATGCTTGAGATGTATTACTTTATCTGTATTTGAATGTAATATGCTTATTCAAATTAAGTGGAAGTAGTTATTTGGAGTGTCAACTCAGGAGGAGGTCCACAATGCTTTACCAGAGAGTTTACATGGGTTCATAGTCAAAGCATCTCATCAGGTGCAGGGTACAATCTAGTTTTTGCTGCACAAAACTTAGGTCAGTCTAACTCCAATCACCTGATAGGCGATACATATAGATTAAATGTTTGGTCAACGTTTCTTTAGCATATGTTTGGCTAAAATGGCTTGCAACTAACCTGATTCTTGGACCTAGGCATAGTTTTGGCTAAGGTTTGCTAAGCCCACATGTGAGTGAATCCTCACACAACAACATGCAGCCACATGTGCCAATAGAGCATAATTTGCAAGAAAAGAGATTTTCATTTTGTTTAAAACTTCTGGCCTTAAAGTGAAGTTCATTTTGCTCCTCAGGTGGACTTCTTTTCAACGCAAATGGATGGCTAGAAAAATCCGCATTACTTTATTGTGCCCCATTGAGGAGTGGAACAACCTGTCTTTTGTGCAAGATGTAATCATTATTGCCTTTGTACTTGGAAAGCTCAGCTAAAACAGTTTTTACAGACAACCATTTGTTTTGTAGACATGTTTAACTAATTAAGGTATGAAATTACTTTAACACTTAGGCTAGAACCTCTAAACAATGTTGCCCACTTGATGGAAAGTTCTTATCTCACCCCTATGCTATATTGGCACATGTGGATGGGCAAGCTTCGGCATATGAGTGGGAGCAGCAAACCTCTATTTTAGGTCTATTTCTTATGACATTATTTTGTTTTGTTTCTTCTATTGATAGTTGGCTTTACATGTGAATGGGAGTAGCAAACCTTTATATTAATAAACATTTGAACTCGTTTGAAGTTGGCCTATCCTTTGAAGCTGATATTGAATGAAAATATTAATTTTGTATCTCAAGCTTAAATGTTGGTTTATGTTAGTAATATTTCAACCAAATATAAACAAGAGTTCCTTGCTATCCAATATTTACACCATTATTTTCATAGAAAATTTATGTATTTTTTACTAACTGTCATTTGTAGAACATGGATAGACAGATTCTCCAAACAACAGCCCCACTTGCATGGAATGCTCACAGAAGGATCCTTCAATCAAACAGATAGGAACTTATAAATCCTCCTATTTTAACCTCTTCTAGTTTTAAAGTAAGTAGATGCTTCAACTGATTTTATGGTTTTTAAGCAAACGAATTCAAGCATGTAACTTATAGTTTTTTCCTCACAGGAGAGGCTGTGATAACCCACTCTTGCGAAGTGACATGAAAGATGTGGAGAATAGTGGCACGGGAGTCCATTTTCCTTTAACAGTTTCTTTTATCACAATACTTTTGTCGTAAATGGTGGTAAGATGTTTTGATGACGTAATTTTCAAATTGCAGCACGAAGACATATATAGCTTTTGCTACCTTTCTTTTGACATGCTATAATGTGCTATTATTTTGTAATTATACCAACTTACACAAACAATTTAAGTAACATCTGATTTATTTTTCTGTGTGTTGTTTGCATGTAATATGCTTGTTGAAAGCTAAACAAGAAACAATTTCTTTACAGTGGTAGGCCTAGCAAAACTTAAGTGACAGGTAAAACTGTCTCTCCCTTCCCATGATGAAAGTTATGACATAAGTTTGATGCTGGCTGCCAACCTGATGCAACCCTCCTTTTTCTGGTATGGGGACAGGCAATGAGGGCACAAAAATCCCACATGCGCAATGTAATAGACTATTACCTAGGTTGCTTGCAATTGAGCACTATCTAATAGTCTAGTACTTAGTTCTCGTTTTGGCCTTCTCAGAAACAGAACTATGATTTTTCCCTAAGTGCAGAATTTGGGGTTTGAGAAAGCCTTAAAAGACATTTTATAAACAAAGGAACTTCAAAAATATCAACTTTTTCGTCAATATATTTGAGAGGACAAATTTAATTAATTTTTTTGGTACTTATTGGGTCAAATGTTCCTTTCAGGTTCTACAAAGTGCATCTGGTATGTACAGAGGTTTGAACTCTTTAGCAATGCAAATTACGAAAAGAGGTGGTCTTCTCATGACTTGCTCCTGTTCGGGAGCTATGACCCAAAGCGGAATGTTTCGACGTATCCTTCAGGTAAGTCATATCACTCAAATTCTTTCTTAGATACTTTTGAAAAAGCTTACTGACGTACAAGGAACCTTTGATGCTGAGTGCTTACAGCATAAGGTTGTTCAATACTTTGTGTCAGATTTTGATTTGGTTGTGGTAGTTATTGCTGGATAATGTACAAAACATAACCCTTCTAAATAATTCCTTAATTTGGATGGAATCAATAAACATGGGCCGTATGTACAGTCTACATATCACCACCATTTGTAAATGGTGGTGATTCATCACCACACATGGGGACACACGTTTGTGACAATCATCCAAATCACATGCCTTATTAGGGATAGAGTACAGTCCAAAAATCACGCTCATTGGATGAGATCTTAACCATGTAAGTTTGCCATTGTATTTGGAACCCTGACCAACTTATTTTAGCTGTCAATTAGATGGTGCCACCAATTGGGTTGTTAGGATTGGCTTTATAATTTTCGGATTATGTTCCATCCACAACGGGACAGGCAATCTGGAAAGGTCTTAGGAGGCGCATATTCGATGTTTACATCCACGTATCACTTTCCTTATCATTTAACATATGAAGGTGTGTTCTTTCAAACTATATTATGTTCAACATCTTTGAATTGTTTTGGATGATGGACAAAAACAAAATGTCAAGGGGAGAAAGTACTGCAAGATTTTAACATCCAAGATGAAGCCAAGGGCTCCAAAAGAGTTGTCATAAAAACGTTCATGGCAAATGTGACAGACATGGAGATCCACTTCTTTTGGGCTGGAAAAGGAACCTGCTGCATTCCATTTCAAGTAACTTTCGGGCCACTAGTGTCAATCATACATGTTTCTATAGGTTCTCAACCATCCTATTTCTATGTTTTCCTTGCATTTAGTTTTCATCCTTTTTCAATTGACTGATTCTTTGTTTTTATGTTGCAGAGTCCTTTAGTGGTGGTTCGCCCTCAAATAATTATAGAAGACGTACAGGAGAAGTTATCGGTATAGCTGTTGGATGCATGTGTAGGTGGACTACTGATACTCCCATCCATTTTCTATCTATTGTGGATGAAGGATGCACCTGGCCATATACGAGTGCACACAAACTCACCAAGAAAAGAATAATGTCTTTTTCTTTGTATTTTCAGCGTTATTGTAATTGTAATTGTAATTGATTGAAAGAATGATTGTAATTGATTCATTATTGAATGAATGATTGTAATTGAATGAATGAATGAATGAATGATTATAAATTATTATTTTTATTTTATTTTATTATTTTTTATGTAGGCAATAGCTACAGATATTGACCGTAGCTGGTAATGTGGCAACCGTAGCTATTATTAAATACGACATATTTCTACGGATCTACTACTTTTAGCTACAAATACTATCCGTAGTTGTAGGCACTTTTCACTACAGAAATAGTTGCTACGAATTATATTGGTAGCTATTGTAATCTATAAATACGGATTAAATCCGTAGCAATAGGTTTTAGACCTATTGGCTCGGCACCTACGACAATGGTCGTGCTATGGACAAAAATCGTAGCCATAGGTTTATGTCTACGGGTTAAATTCGTAGCCTTTGCCCAGTTTTCTGGTAGTGAGTACACACTGAGAATATGCTTAATATAGCATCATAATACATGCACATACCCATCATTTGTATGCCTATTATGAGGAGTGTTTGATCATAGCATACGCTGTTAGGCTAAGACATTTATGGGACTCCTTGTGAGACGGAGTGCCCCACATGATCACGCGGTACGCACATGACTAGATGGTATGATTCATACATCTTGCATTTGTGTGACATGATCACTGTACGCCCTAGTGCATCAAGGCCGTGGCCCCCACAGGCACATCGTGGATGGCCGAATTGGATACCAAAAATATTGGTTCTATCACTGTGGGCACATAGGATGTCCTTGGGTGAGAGTCTCAGAACCTTTTTGGTACCAGGAGATACTTCAATGTACAGACCATGTGCATACATGAGCATACGAGTGCCAAATACCAGTAGGCTGCATCTTCCACTATGTCGTGGTCGGATGGAAGGGGGTGTGGCCTTATTCGCCCGAGTAAGGGAGTTATAAGCTAAGCTGAGTTTGACCAGCTTGCAAATGGGTCCGCTATCGACGAGTCGGGTAAGTATTGGCAGACTACTAGTCATGCGGATAGTATGGTCTCTTCCACTTACTAGGCGCAGCTAGTGTGGAGTGTACTAGACCCCGGTGATATCTTAGAGAGGAACTGTATTAATACATGTACTTGATATGAGGACTAGCATGCTTGCGTTACATCTTGCATATGACATTCGGCTACGTAGGCCTTGCATCGCATAGCCCTGGTGTGGCTGATAGTATTCATGGACTTACCGGCATTTTTGCTTACTCTAATATTGCATGCTTGGTACATGCATTACGCACACATGCACACACCCTCTAAGTTTTTGTAAGCTTATGCATGACCGTTGCGTGCAAGTGACGTTGGATTGTAGCAGCACTGAGGCAGGAGCCCGTGTCAGACCCCCTTTTTAGAGCTTTTTGATCATCTTGTATTTTCCTTTCCTCATTGTACTTAAAGTTTTGATATAGTGGATATGTGGTGGTGTTGTTTTGTGACTTGGTTATGCTTGTGGGTATGCTCCTTTATAAAAAAAATCATACTGAAAATCCTCCTTATAGGATCCTAGGATCGAAATCTGGCGTATGGGCGCCGGGAGCCGAGAATGGGGCACTACAGAGGCTGTCGGTGCCGGATTCAGTGATTGAAAATTCTGTGAGCCCGATTTTCGAGTTTGGGGCCTGACAGAAGTTGGTATCAGAGTAAAACTTGGGAATACCTGAGGATCACATCACATATCTGTTATATATGAACTTAGAATGTATAGGTCCCAAGTCTGAATAACTTAGCGATTTTCTGATATAGACCCTTAACGGGTGTGCCTTCAAGAATTCTCAAGGCTAATAGGCCCCTTGTTCCTTCCTGTAGGATATGCCGCCTAAGAGAGCGACCCAAGTGACTCCCGCTCCCCCATCTGAGTCTAGCGCAACCCCGACAATACCCGTGACTGCATATCAGCTTCAGCAGATGCTGCAGGTGATGACCACTATCCTTCAAGGGTAGGGCAGGTGGCCCGTTGTTACGCCATCCCAGGCAGAGCAAGAGCGCGCGAGCGCCCTTTTTCGAGACTTCTAACAACTCAATCCCCCGTGCTTCCGAGGCAAGACAGACTTGAGTATAACAAAGATATAACACTCTGAGGTGGAGAAGATTTTTGACACCATGAGATGTACGACCCAATAGCGAGTCTTGTTAACTGTATTTCTTCTACAGGATGAGACTGAGCACTGGTGGGCATCTGTCGCCCGAGCGGTAGGAGCATATTTTGTATGGACACGGGAGGATTTTGTTGACTGGTTTGATAGGAAGTTCTTCATAGACCACGTCCGATAGCAGCGCGCGCTAGAGTTTGAGACTCTGGTCCAGGGAGACATGACAGTGTCCCAGTATGTTGCACGTTTCGTCGCATTATCAAGATTTGTGACATGCCTTGTTGACGATGAGGGGTGGAAGGCACGCCGTTTTGAGAATGACTTGCGCTCTGGCCTCAGGAACCGTGTGATCGGACACATGCTTCCGACGTTTGAGAAGATTGTGTAGAGGGTCCAGATCTATGAGGCAGATTGGGCCGATTTGCAGAGGGCCCATGACCAGAGAGGAGACTGGAAGAGGAAGGCGCCCTCCAGCAGCTCCCATCAGTAGCAGCATCATCCACAGCAGTAACGCACGACCCACCTAGTATTCTGAGCACCAACAGTACCTCCAGCACCACCTTCGGGACTGTTCATAGGTGCTTGTTTTGGATGCTATAGGACAGAACATTGTAGGCACGAGTGTCCCCATCGGTAGCAGCAGCAGTCGAGGCCACCGCAGCAGCCTCCACAACAGCAATAGCGACCGTATCACCAGCCTCCGAGACCTCCCTCTCAGCTGTAGAGGCAGTAGATCAGGCTGCCACAGTGGTAGCAGCAGAGACTTCAGAGGGGACATGCACCTCCCTAGCAGGCCCGGGGTAGATTTTATGTCGCCTAACAGAACCATCAGTCATCAAGAGGGGCTGTCGAGGGTACCCTCCATGTTTCTGCATGCATAACACGTGTATTGTTTGATTCTAGTGCATTGTATTCCTTTGTGGCTGAGGATTTCTGTTGATCAACTGGTTTGCCATTAGAGTCTACTCGTGAGGGTTTGTCGATATCGACGCCCTTGGGGAAGACTGTAGTGTTGGGCCGATTTTACTCATCTTGCACCATTCTGATTGGGGATATCTTTTTGCCTGTTGATCTGTTCGTGTTGCCGATGTCCTAGTTTGATGTCATCATGGGCGTGGATTGGCTCACCGAATATCACACTATATTGGACTGCTCTGTGAGACAGTCACGTTTTGTATACCCGGCGTGCCACAGTTCAAGTTTGTAGCAGAGCTTAGAGGAGAGTAGCTTTTCTGCCTATTGTCGTGTGCCGTTGAGGAGTCCAAGAGATTCTGGGTTTACCACCTCGCCGGCACATGGAGTCTCAAATCGACCTCGTGCCCAGTACCGCGCATATTTCGAAGGCCCTATATCGCATAGCACCATTGAAATTGCGGGAACTGCAGAAGCAGTTGGACGAGTTACACGAGTTAGGCTTTATCCATCCGAGTAGTTCACTATGGGGAGCATCGGTACTCTTTGTGAAGAAAAAGGATGGCTTCATTGAGGCTTTGTAAGGATGACTTCGAGCTCAACAAGGTCACGATCAGGAATCAGTACCTGCTCCCAAGGATCGAAGATTTGTTTGATCAACTGCAGGAGGCGTAGTTCTTTTTAATGATAGACTTGCGGTCCGGTTATCATCAGGTTCGGGTCCAAGAGGAGGATATCCTGAAGACAACATTCATGACATGTTATGGTCATTTTGAGTTCCAGGTCATGTCCTTCAGACTGACCAATGCACCCACGGTATTCATACAGTTGATGAACGAGGTCTTTCGTCCGTGTCTCGATCAGTTTGTTGTAGTATTCATTGACAACATTCTGATATATTCGAGGACCCGTGAGGAACATGAGCAGCATCTGGAGATCACTTTACAGACCCTCCGTGCACACCAGCTTTAAGCGAAGCTGCAGAAGTGCAAGTTCTGGCAGGAGGAGGTAAAGTTCCTCACTCACGTGGTGACGAGGTAGGGCGTCGCAATGGACCCCTCAAAGATTTATGTCATGCGTTAGTGGGGCCAGCCCACGAACACGTCCGAGATCCGCAGTTCCTTAATTTGGCGGGCTACTACCGACGTTTCATTAAGGGATTCTCCCATATTGCAGCCTCGTTGACCAGGTTGACCCGGAAGGGCACTGAGTTTGTTTGGAATGACGCGTGTAAGCAGACATTTATGGAGCTGAAGGACCACCTCACATCCACTCCTGTCCTCACTCTTTCTCTTGGGAGTGATGGATTTGTCGTATTCACTGATGCCTCACGCATTGGCTTCGGTGCTGTCCTAATGCAGCTCGGGAAGCCGGTAACTTATGCGTCTCGCTAACTTAAGGTCCATGAGCTAAACTACCCCATGCATGATTTAGAGTTGGCAGCAGTAGTCTTCGCACTGAAGGTGTGGAGGCACTATCTCTATGGGGTTAGGTTTTAACTCTTCTTCGACCACAAGAGCTTGAAGTATCTATTCTCTTAGTCCGAGTTGAACATGAGACAAAGATGTTGGATGGATCTCCTGAAGGATTATGATTTTGATCTTCAGTACCACCTGGGCAAGGCGAATGTGGTGGGGGATGCCCTTATCCGTCAATGACGAGGCCTGGTGGTGCATATGATGATTTAGGAGTGAAAGATACTTGAGGATGTGTCAGTGTTCAACTTTGAGATTGGTTTGCAGTCTTCTATTGTGCATTTATCGAGCCTGTCGATTCAACCCTCTCTTATCAGGGTGATCGAGGCTCAGCAGGCAAATGAGTCACTGCAAAGTTATCAGGCAGTGGCAGCAGTTGAAAGTTAGTCAGATTAGCAGATTGGTTCTGATGGTGGACTTCACTTCAGAGGTCGATTATGTGTCCTGCATATTCCTGAGTTGCGCAAAGATCTTATGACCAAGGCACGTCGATCGCGGTTTTCTATCCACCCTAACTCAACGAAGATATATCGTAATATGAGGCGACGGTATTTTTAGGCAGGGATGAAGCGCCAGATTACTAGTTTTGTGATCGAATATGAGATGTGCCAGCATGTCAAGGCCGATCATCAGAGATCCCCAGGTCCTTTACAACCATTGAGCCTCCCATTATGGAAGTGGGAGCACGTTTCCACCGATTTTATCATGGGTCACGACGTCATCTGGGTTGTCATCGATCATCTGACGAAGTTAGCGCATTTTCTTACGATTCATATGACCTGGCTTTTGGACCGGCTTGCGAGGATATTCATCAAGGAGATTGTGAGACTGTACAGCGTTCTAGTTTCGATTATTTCTGACCAAGACTCGAGGTTCACGTCTCAATTTTAGATGAGCTTCCAGAGGACGATGGAGTCTTTTTTGCAGCTCGGCACTACGTATCATCCGCAGACTGATGGGCAAACCAAGAGGGTCAACCAGATCCTTGAGGATATGCTTCGGACTTGTGTGATTGACTTCTCGGGTAGCTGGGATGAGCACCTACAATATGCTGAGTTCGTGTATAACAATAGCTATCAGGCAACCATTGACATGGCTCCTTTTGAGGCATTATATGGCAGACCATGCAAATCTTTGAGTTGTTGGACCGAGGTTGGAGAGCGGCGTCTCCTAGGTCCCAAGCTTACGCAACATACATCAGAGGTTATTGATATCATCAGGTAGAGGATGCACACAGCTCAGAGCCAGCAGAAGAGTTTTGCTGATCGTCGACATCATCCCTTGGAGTTTGCCATTGGGGACCATGTGTATCTTAAGATCTCACCCATGAAGAGTGTGGTTTGTTTTGGAGTGAAGGGCAAGCTTGCCTCGAGATTCGTTAGACCTTTCAAGATCACTGGACGCGCTGGCGTCGTGGCCTATCGGCTTGGTCGCCATCTCAATTGTCTGGTGTCCACAATATTTTTCATGTCTCTATGTTGAGGAAGTGTGGGTTAGACATTGTTCTTATTATTGATTGGCAACTGTTGGAGGTTCGTGAGGATGCTTCTTACATTGAGCAGCCAGTTCGTATCCTTGATCGAAAGGAGCAAATCCTCCAGACCAATGTCATTCCCTTAGTGAAGGTGCAATGGGGTCATCATAGCATAGATGAGGTGTCTTAGGAGCATGAGGTTGAGATTCAAGAGTGTTATCCCCATCTTTTCGATGATTGATTGTATGTTGTATGCCATCTATGATTATATATGAGTTATGTTTTCTCTTCCCATATGAGTTATGTCTAGTTGCGTGATAGTGTAAATTTCGAAGATGAAATTTTTATTAAGAGGGGAGAGCTGTAAGGCCCGTATCCTAGACCATACCATTCCTTAGACCCCCGCGATTCTCTCCTTCGAATTCCGGCAACCCGCAATCGGTAGACAGCAATTACGTGCGACCCTAAGTCGCATCCCGTAGATCTGAGTCGACTCGACTCGAGACTTATACCCTAGTAACCGCGTCGTCACCACGACTTGTGCACCGATGCGATACCCAGGCCAAGAGTTGTGGACCCGCGTATATCTTGACGAAAATACCGTGCTTCAAAAATTTCGAGAGATTCCAAAGAATCTCTACCCATCCTTTCACATCACTAGTCAAGTACACAACCCATCACTCCACCCATCATACCGATACCTCTCATGTCACCTCTCTTACACAACCCATACCTCTCTTACACAAACCATCTCCAAAGTCAGCATTTCTCTTACATACCCATACCTCTCATGTCATTTCTCTTACACACCCATCCCTCTCATCTTATCCTTCTTACACACACTACTCCTCTCTCATTTCACTCCATCCCATCTCATTCTCTACCATTTCCAAGCAACTAAGGAGAGAAATCCTGAAGAGTAAAAAAACCCAAGATCAAGGCCCACTTTCTACCCCTAAATCTCACCATCTAACCCTTCAATCTTCATCATCCTCCATCAAAGAGTGAACCTAGTAGCTTAGCATTCCAAGGAACTAAAGAAGAGAACTATAGGTGGGTGATTGATAGGGTAGACCTTTGCTTGATCCATGGGGGAAGTGGGGCCTACCGATCAATGGTAGGGATCTCATTTTGGACCCAAGGTGTGGCCTATGGCCCACCATGAAATGCATTTGTTACCCATGAGGGGTCCATTCTCCATGTACCTCACCATGATGTTATTTTGTTATCCCTCTTTTAATAAGTCATGTAGACCTTAAAATTGGTGGTGGAAATGGGATTTCCACCCTAGATTTTGAATTACGGCCCACCTATTTTGGGACCTATCTTGATATATGTATTGTAATATCTAGGGGACCTTATAGTGGTGGAGCTCCCCCGCCTCACGTCTCTGTCTCTCTCCCTCTCTCTCTCCATCTCTCTCTCTCTTTCCCTGATTGATGGCCCACCCCCGACATATAAATTGCATCCACGTTTTCCCATTTGTGGAATGTCATTGCTATACAAACCGGAGGCCACCTTGCTACCATCCTTGCAGCCCATTTTTGGGCAGGTTTGGATGACGGGAAAACGTAGATATCAGCCTTGATTCAAAAGGGCTGGTGGGCCACACTAACGTGGACCCCACCTAGATGGATGTATGTATCCACACCATCTATCCAGATCGTGAGGCCAAGGCCAGATGGGCCAGGAGCTGCAGGACCGGCTGCCGTCCAATAGGCCTAGATGAAGGCAAATACAAATATCATCTTGTATCAAAAACGGGTGGGCCACACTAACGTGGACCCACCTTGATGTGTTGTATCTCATACCATCCATCCAGGCCTGGCCTGGTAATGAGACAAATTCAAATCTCTGGTGAAGCACACCACCGTCCAGCACGTGGGACGGTGGGGACCACCCATAGTGTATGTGTTTTATCTACAACCTCCATCTGTGGATCCCGCTAGCTTTATAGCCAATGTATTGACATCAGCAAGCTCTGTGGGTCCCACCATCTTTATAGCTGTTGTATTGACGTCAGCAAGTTATGTGGGCCTGATCATGAGACATGTGTTATATCTAAACCATCCATCTACTAGCCCAGCAGTACACAGTTGTTGTACTGACGTCGGCAAGTTCTATGGATCTGACCATGTGGTATGTGTTTCATCCAGGCCGTCCATTGGTTGGACTACTGGCAGGCCCACCATGTGTATGTGTTTTATCCGGCTCGTCTAGCTGGCCCACTTGCTGATGTGTAGGCCCACCTACTGTATGTGAGGCCCATTGAGATGTATGTGAGGCCCATTTCGATATGTAAGGACTTTATGAGAGGCCCACTGTGATTGTATGAGGCCCACTTTAATGTATGTGTTGCACACACTAACCCATCCTTCCTAGGCTATGGGTTGCCTTGTGAGGCCCACCATGATGTGTGTTGTACACACACTATCCATCCACCCTCTAGATAGTATAAGGGCTATGGGCCCCATTGTCAGTCAAACCCAAGTCCCAAATGGGCCGCACCTTAGGACCAATAGTGGTTAAAGGCCCACCGTTGCAAATGGCCCTAGGGCCCATCATAAACCCACTCCCCATCTTTCTTATTGGGTTAAATCATTCGGCCCCCATTGATGCTAGTGATACCCGTCCTACCCGTATTAGGTTAACCCAATCCATTGGGCCCTCATCGATGATTGTATTACCCACTTTTCCTTATTGGGCTAACCCAAACCGTTGGGCCCCTATTGATACTAGTGCCTTCCATCATACC
This sequence comes from Magnolia sinica, assembly GCF_029962835.1. Classification (NCBI taxonomy): domain Eukaryota; kingdom Viridiplantae; phylum Streptophyta; class Magnoliopsida; order Magnoliales; family Magnoliaceae; genus Magnolia; species Magnolia sinica. The sequence goes on from NC_080583.1 coordinate 74,237,536, forward strand.
TTATCCAAACCTTGGAGCCCATCCTTGGTGTAACTATGCCATCTAGGCCATCCATTGTTGTAGGAGAACGCATCATCATCCCTTTGCTATAAACGGAAGAATATGTGGTATATCTACAATTGAAGTTTATCTTGATTCGTAGGTTAGATCCACCGTCCTTTCAGTGGACCCCGCCTTAGGATACATGATACATTAGTACCTCAAATAGGTTATGATAGTCTAACATGGGCCATACCATAAAGACAGCTTCATGCCTAGTGGGGCGTATCATTCAGCCCCTACTCTTGTAAGTAGTATACCGGTTAAGGCCGATCATCACTTGCTGCATCTGATAATCATGCTAGTGTACTTAGTCTAGTAGGACACACTGAGAATATGCTTAGTATAATATCATGGTACATGCCCATACGCATCATTTGTATGTCTGTTATGAGGAATGTTTGATCACAGCATACGCTGTTGGGCTGAGACATTTATGGGAGTCCTTGTAAGACGGAATGCCCCACATGATCGCGCAGTACGCATAGGACTAATGTATTATTGGATGGTATGACTCATGCATCTTGCATTTGTGTGACATGATCACTGTACGCCTTAACTACATAAGGGCCATGGCCTCCACAGGCACATCGTGGATGACCGGATTGGATACCAGAAATATTGGTTCTAGCACTATGGGCACATAGGATGTCCTTAGGTGAGAGTCCAAGAACCTTTTTGGTACCAAAGATGCTCCAACGTCTAGACCAAGTGGATACATAAGCGCACGAGTGTCGAATACCAGTAGTCCGCGTCTCCTACTGTGTCGTGGTCGGTTGGAAGGGGGTGTGGCCTTATCCACCCGAGTGAGGGGGTTATAAGATAGGCTAAGTTTAACTAGATCGCAAATGGGTCTGCTATCTATAAGTCGGGTAGGTATTGGCAGACTACTGGTCAGGTGGATAGTGTGGTCTCTTCCACTTGTTGGGCTATGCGACTAGGGAGGTGGCAGCCAGTGTGGAGTGTACTAGACCCCGGTGATATCCTAGAGAGGAACTGTACTAATATATGTACTTGATATGAGGACTAGCATGCTTGTATTGCATCTTGCATATGACATTCGGCTACATAGGCCTTGCATCGCATAACCCTAGTGTGGTTGATAGCATTCATGGACTTATCGGCATTTCCACTTACTCTGATATTGCATGCTTGCTACATGCATTGATCACACACCCTCTAAGCTTTCGTAAGCTTATGCACGACCGTTACGTGCATGTGACGTTGGATCAAAACAGCGATGAGGCAGGAGCACATGTCAGACTCCCTTTTTAGAGTTGTTTTTATCATATTGTATATCCTTTTCCTCACTATAGTCAAAGTTTTTGATATAGTGGATATGTGGTGATGTTGTTTTGTGACTTGGTTATGTTCCTTTAAAAAAAATCATACTGAAAATCCTCCTTGTAGGATCCCAGGATCGAAATCTGGCGTATGGGTGCCGGGAGCTGAGAATGAGGTACTACGGAGGCTGTCAACACCAGATTTAGCGATCAGGAATTCTGTAAGCCCGGTTTCCGAGTTTGGCGCGTGACACATAATCATTTGTTGGGCCCACCAAGTTGTGGTTCACAAATCCAGTCCATCCATTATGTGTGTCCGACTTGGATAAGGGGTTACACGTAGTTTCAGATGCATCCAAATTTTAGGTGGGCCCCACCAAGTACTTTTATATGTTTTAGGCATGGCTTAACATGATTTTAGATGGTATGGCCCACTCGAGTTCTGCATATGGCTAATTTTTGGGATATCCCATAATTTAAAGGGGACCCATCAAATGCACAGTGCTGATGTTCAACATGCATCACGGTGGGGCCCACACAACTTGACCTCATGGGAAGTTCCCATGAGCTCAATCGCATAGAACCATGTGTGTGTGTGTGTTTGTGTGTGTGTGTAGAGAGAGAGAGAGGAATGCAAATCAAGGCATCTTTTTACTTGAGTATCCATGAGTACCTTTGCACATGTGTCATGGGCATAGAATCTGAACAGTCCACGTGATGCGACACCCCCTAAAACTCTCGAGGCCTATTTTTAGCCAAATCCAAAACTCTAGTGGGCTATAGCAAAGAGAAATGCAAATCAAGGGAGAAAAATATTTGCTTTTGCCATGGCCCACCAGAGTTTCAGATCAGGCTGAAATTTTAGCTTGTGAGGTTTCAGGCCGGGGGTGCCACATCATGTGGACCGTTCAGATTCTATGCTCATGACACATGTGCAAAGGTGCACACAAGTGCTTAGGTAAGAAGGTGCGCAAGTGAGCATTCCTCTCCACACACGGTCACCCTTTAAACTATTTCCATTGTGTGGCCCACGTGGATCCCAAATGAATATGGTTTTTTGGCCACTAGCCTAAAATTTCAAAATTTTAAGTGGAATCTACTGTTTGTAAGGTAGACATCTCTCTACCACCTATTTCCTTTAGCGTGGGCCACTGAAATCACAAAACTCTTTTCTTTTCTTTTTTTTGTCAACAAGCCTGGTAAGGGACTAAATATCTAAATATCCTAAATGTTCTCTGATTGCTGGAGGGAGGGAGACACTCAGACTTTATCTTAGTTTAGTTCTAGAGATATAAGATGAAGTTCACTTCGAATACAGGTATGCCACACTAAGGGCATGTTTGATTTGTCAAAGCATGTGTAAATACCCTTGAAATGGGTAATTTTTACCATTTCACCTATTTGAAAGTCCATAGAACTTTCTACCTTGGAAATCGGTTCAAAAGGCTAGTTTAAATTTGTGGACCCCAAGGTGATGTATATGATATATCCATTCCATCCATCTGTTTTACCACAATATTTTTAGGCATGAGCCGAAAAATGAGGTAGATCCAACACTCAAAAGGCCCACACCAAAAGAAACAATGGCCCTAAAAGGTTTTTAATGGTAAGTGTTCGATTCCCTTTTTCCTATGGCGTGGTCCACTTGAGCTTTGGATATGCCTCATTTTCTACCTCATCCCATAAATTCATTAGGCATAATAGATGAACGGTGTGGATAAGCGATATGCATCACGGTGGGACCCACAAATATGTTGTGGCGTCTTCGATTTTTGCATCAAAAAAGCATGTGGTCAAATCAAACATCAGAAAGAGTGAGGTAAATACAAGGGAAATAATCATTACATATTTACACGGTATTTACCGGTGAATTGAAAAATCGAACAAGCCCTAAAGAAAATAAGGTATGCCACACTAAAGAAAATAAGTGGGAGAAATGTCTACACTTGATATTTATGAGGCCTACCATGATGATTATATAAAATCCACTCTAACCATTACATGCCACACCAAAATTTAGGCATGGAAACTTTTTTTTTTTTAAAGCAAAGGGTGGACTCTTGCCAGCGACATAGTATTGATGAAAATGATTACACAACCATTCGGGCGGGGCCACGATGAACAAAAAAAGATATCAGGCCCCATCTATCATATACCTAAAACCAGAGAACAATGCTGAAAAGAAAACGTCCTGAAAGGGGGGGGGGGGGGGGGGGGGAGCCAGCAGGGAAAAGAATGGGCGATGGACCAGAAAGAGTATGACAGCTGGAGCTACCCGCAGGAGCGGCATCAGGCAGGAGTGGATGGAGGGAGAGCAGAACTATTGAAGAGGGGGTGAGATAACCCTGATGCAAGTTGGTTATCAAGGCAATGGTTAATCACATTTTGATGCAGTTTGGTCATCTGGAGCATAAATGTGTGCATGCATGGAATCAATTTCAAAATTCTTGATAACTTTTTTTTTTCCATTTTGGCCATCTCTAGACCATTTTTTTATGAATAGTAACTCAATTATTGAAAAATGTAGATCTTTAGCATTGATTAGAAAAGTGCTTATATTTTTTAACAAAACCAAATGGTTATTGGTCTTGTACTTTTAATATATGTCTTGTTATTGATTGCATTTTCTTTTTTATGCTTTACTTTGTTTTACCATTGAAAGTAACTGAATATTTCTTACACCCTGGCCTTTAGACCTACATAGAGCACTGGAATGCTATCCAATGTTATTTTAGATGTCTTAAATCTGATATCTGGACTCGATGACATCGAAGCCAGTCAATGTCATTGAGTATTTTTTGAATTTTCAACTTTGGCCACTAGATAGATTTGGTCATTGTTCGATGACATCGAATGGTGCTCATGTCATCGAAGGTTTTCCGTAGAAATTTTGCGAAAATGCAGATTTTGTGAAATTTCCTTCTGATTTTGTTTAGGATTCTTTCTAAAACTATATATATGGGTATAAATAGGATTGGGAGGTATTTTAAAGCTTCTTAGACTTTTCCAAAGGGTTTCTAAATAGTTATAGGGTTTCAAAGGGTATAGCAAGGGTAAGATTTGAGGATTGTTTGACTCGAGTAAGTCTTCTCTCTTTGTAATCTCTACTTTCATAGTGGATTTCTGTCGCTTTGTGCTGTAGTTTTTTCTCGTAAGGGTTTTCCACGTTAAATTGTTACGTTCTCTTTGTGTTTGTTTGGTGCTTTTAGATTACAATCTTAGATTCATCTCTGTGTGATTTCGTCATTTTTTCCCAACGAGTGGTATTAGAGCAATTATTGGGGTGCAGGCTTAAATCTGCAGGATTAGTATTAATGGAAAACACTAGGTATGGCATTGAGAAGTACTTAGCTAAAAATAACTTGAATTACGAAAGATCAAGATGATCAGTTCCTTAACCAAGCAAGGTGAAGATGGTACTCTTGAGGAGCGAAAGCCGACTATGAGTGATGAAGATTGGATTACTCTTGATAAAAATGTCTTATCCTCGATCCGTTTGTATCTCACAGATGAGGTTCTCTATAGTGTTTTGATGGAGAAAACTGCAGCTCGTTTATGGGTGAAGTTAGAGGATATTTAGGTGAAAAAATTCACTAAAAATTGCCTATACTTGAAGCTACAGTTGTTCACCTTCAAGATGGCAGAAGGTGGTGATGTAGAGGCCCACATCGGTTACTTTAATAAATTGATTTGCAAGTTGCTGGATATGGATGAAGTGGTTAAAGATGAAGATCAAGCATGCATGTTGTTGAATTCTCTTCCAGCATCGTATGAGTCATTCAAGGACTCATTGTGCACACCAAATAAATCCCTAAGTGTGGATACCGTTATCTCAACCCTTCAAGGGAAACCCATGAGAAAGATAAATGTTGGGGTAGGGATATCTTTTGATGCACTGTTTAAGAGAGGAAGGAATACTGAGCAAGGTATAGGATCTTCAAGACCTAGATCAAAATCAAAGGGCAAGGGCAAAGATAAATTAAAGTACTGGAACTGTGGGATGACTGGATACATGAATAAGGATTGTACAAATCCTTATGCGAAGAAAAAAACTCAAAGACTTCTTCCAGGGAGGCCAACGTTGTCACATATGATGAAGAGACAAGTGGAAGTGATGTTCTATCTGTGTCCATGATCGGACACTTGCACGAGAATCATAGAGACGAGTGGATCCTTGACACAAGAGCGTCATATCACATGACTCCTCATCAAAGTTGGTTCGCCAGTTATAAAGATTGCGATGGTGGATAGGTCTTTATGGGCAATGACAATGCCTATAATGTTGTGGTTATTGGTATGGTGAACATCAAGATGTTTGATGGGATGGAGCGTACCTTGACTGATGTCAGGCACGTTCCTTATATGAAGAAAAGTCTGATTTCTCTCGATGCACTTAAAGCTATAGGGTGCAAGTTCACTGGTAATAATGGCGTCCTTAAAGTTTCAAAAGGGGCATTTGTGGTTATGAGATTGAGAAGGTACGGTAACCTTTACAGGTTAATTGGGAGCACTTCAGCAGGTAGAGCAGCAGCAGCTATTATAGATTCAATGTCTCTACGTATGTGGCATGCTCGTCTGAGCCACATGACCGAGCGAGGCATGAAGGTACTATCTGATCGTTGTTTGATTACAATTTTTAAGAATTCTGATTTAGATATATGCGAGCATTGTATATATGGTAAACAATCTAAATTATCTTTTAAATATGAAAAATATGTATGTAAGAGAGTGCTTGATTATGTGCACTCTAAAGTATGGGAGCTAACGTCAGAAGTTTCCATTGAGGGGTTGTCATGGTTTGTTTCATTCATTGACGACTACTCTCAAAAAGTTTGGGTTTACTTCATGAAAATTAAATTCGAAGTTTTCACCATATTCAAATAATGGAAGGCAATGGTGAAAAAATAGTCAGCGTGAAAAATAAAGTTTTAAGGACTGACAATGGTAGAGAATTTACTTCCACTAAGTTTAATTAATATTGTAAGGATGAATGGATCATTAGGTACAATATAGTGCACCACACACTTGAATAAAATGGTGTGGCTAAGTAAATGAATCGGACTCTCTTGGAGAGGACCAGATGCATGTTAAATAATGTTGTGTTAGGCAAGGACCCATGGACAGAGGCCGTTAACACGGCCTGCTATTTAGTGAACTGGTATCCTTCTACAACAATTGAATATAAAATCCTAGAGGAAGTATGAAGTGGTTATAAGATGGACTACTCATATTTGTGCATATTTGGTTGAGGCTGTGAGGAGAGTATTTTCCATCCAACCTGTTGATTAAGTCACACAGAACGAAGATGGTGGAAGGTGCAAGGACGAGTGGCAATGGGGAGGAAGGCTGGGTCTCACCACGGCAGAAACGCAAATGAAAACCCCCTTTCACCATATTCGCGGCCAACCTTACTTTTGACACATCGGAAGAGGATCTGCTTCGGATCTTCGGAAGGTATGGAAAACTTGTGGGGGTTTACATCCCTAGGGATTTTATAACAAGGAGGTCAAAAGGCTATGCATTGGTGACTTTCAACTACGAGCAGGAAGCCTTCAATGCTGCGAACTGCCTCCACAGGAGGAGGATAGATGGTCAGATTGTTACCCTTCAATGGGCTAGACAACCTCAGGAGAAAGCCAACTAGGGTCGGAGGGCTATTGCGAATCCTCAACAGAGAGTAGCGCCCCCCAGACAAGTATGCCCTGCACCAGGAAAGCCTCTGAATGCGACTCTTTTGCCCACTTACGCATCAATAGCAAAGGGATCCTACCCTCCAGAGCAAATCCCTCTCCAGCGCAGTGCTGCTCATGCCGCATCTCATGTTGGGAGTGCCAATGCTTTCTTCGTTAAATCCGACTCAACGCTTGTCGAACAGACCGAGAGACTACTAGATCTAGCTCTAATCGCCTATTGTTCCCGAGAGGTATCAGTGTCCCAAATACTAGATGAACTCCACAGATCGTTGCAGGTGTCTGCCCAGGTGGAAGTTGCTTAATTGGGACCTCTTCACTTTCTGGTGAAATTCAAAGAGAGCAAAGAGATGGAGCGTTTTGAAGCTAATCGTGCTATGCAGCATGAGATGAGCATAGCAGAGGTGAAGAAATGGTTAGATTGGGATAACCCTCTTCCTAGTGATGTGTGGCTCCATCTGTTGGGCATTCCGCCCAATGCGTGGTTCCCGGACACCATTGCCAGGCTAGCAAATTCATTTGGACAAGTGGTTGAGATTGATACGATTGCGGCGAAGGGAATCTTCCAAGCATTTGCAAGGGTGAGGGTAAAACTCTCATCCCATTCGGAACTGCAGAGAGTGCGGGTACTTCAGGTTAAGGGCCAGGATTATCCCATTTTTGCCGTTTTGGAGAGTCAAATCAGTGTGGGTGGTCACATTACTCCATCTAAAGCATTTGCTACAGGTACAGAATCCGCGAAATCTTGGGTGAAGAAGTCATTTTTCAAAGAGCCAGGTAGCACCAAGCTTTGGCCGTTACCTGTTTATGGAAATGCTGCAGATAATACAGAGCGGATGCCTATCCCGCTTGATACGTTGGCCGGATCTAACGGTAGGAGTGTCATGGAGCAGAATTGAACAAAAGCCAATACTCCTAGCTCAGGTGGTGTTCTTCCGCTCTCGGGCCGCCAGGTGAGCTCGAGCGGAAAGAGAAGGCCTTCTCCTGCTACTCACAGAGCAGAAGTCCCTACTGTCAATTCTCATCTACATACCGTCATTCTGACCCCTCCAGGCCCTCTACAAGGTTGCTATCCCACGGACCCACCGGATGCGCCTATTACTGATGAAGGTAGAACAGCTCAGCTGGCGAACAAGTGCAGGGGAGAAGTCCATTTTAAAGACCAGCAAGGCCCAAAAGTTTTGGCAACGTAGCTGCCAAGAGCTTTAAAGGCTAATCAGACTACATTGCTCCAACAGTTGGTCAGGGAATCAGATACTGTTATTGCAAAAGCTCAACATCAACAGGAGCCTACCCCATCAGAGAATCAACAAGTTACTCTGCAGGAGCTCCAGAGCACTAAAGGGGAAAGGGGAGAGCCGTGTTATCAGGACATGTCAACCCTACATAGTAGACCTGAGATTGTATCAACCTCCCCTACCTCCGGGAATTCCCGGAAGGCTTGGAGGTGGGGACACCTTAGGAGAATTCCAGCTGATCCCTTATCCAGCAGGACAAGATCAAAAGGGAGCTCGCCAGTTCGCCCAAGTCAGTATGCAGGAGGGTCTTATTGCATCCAAAAGCACCTTCATAGTGCCGAAGGCCCTCAGAAGAGTGGTGGAGAGCTCATCCTATTGACTCAGTCTCCGGGAGTAGTAGTGGAGAATTCCGACCAAATTCAAGTAGACATTTCGACGTACTTCCAGCCACGGAAACTACATGCAGCTTAAGATCAGATGCAGGCTCAGCTGAGTGTTGACAGAGTTGATTCCCAGTCTGGGTATACAGATACAGCATATTAGTAAGGAGGAACCAGAGGGAACAAGAGAAACCTCAAGAAAAAGAAGGCAAGGGGTCTCAGTCAGCATGTAGGGCCTCTAGGTAAAGGCAGACGAAGATTTGTTTCAAGCAGGAAAATGGCTAGGCTGATGGAAGAAGGAGAATGGTTCTGCCGGCTGCGAAGATTGAAGAGAAGATCAGTCAACGTAGGATGTGTTACGGATGGATAGTGCTATAATTTGGAACGCCCGCGGGGTAGGGAACAAAGCAACTATCAAGTCCTTGAAGAAGTTAATTCGCAGGCACAATCCGATGCTGGTCGCTGTATTGGAGCCCATGGTCAGGGAAGACAAACGTATTGCCATTAGGCTCAAGCTAGGATTTCATTTCTCCCCCTCGAATGGTGATGTGGGGGGGTAAGATTTGGGTCTTTTTTAAAAATCATCTCTCAATTTCCTTCCATGCTTCCACCAATCAGTGGATTTCATTGACGGTTCCGATCTAGGATGGCAGGACTTCAGGTCTTCTTACAATTGTCTATGCGAAGTGTTCTCATATTCTTCGAAGGGTGCTGTGACAGGATCTGGTTAACATAAGTAACAATGTTTCAGGGCCATGGGTAGTGGGGGGCGATTTCAATGCCATTGTTGAAGCTAGCGAAAGATGTGGAGCCAGTGTTGGAGGAACCCTTAGTATGACAGAGTTTAGTGATGCTATGCAGAGTTCGGGGCTCCTAAATGCAGGCTATGTTGGTAATCCATCCACGTGGAGTAATAACAGGGCAGGGTCCGCGAGGATCTGGGCGCGCCTGGACAGAGTTCTGGTTAATGACGGGTGGGTGGATACTTTTCCTTCATTCCAAGTGAAACACTTGCCTCGAGTCAACTCGGACCATGCGCCTCTCCTGCTTTCCTTCCCTGTCTCCCCTCAGCCATCCATCAAACCCTTCAGATACCAACGAATGTGGTCCATCCACGACTCCTTCCAGATCATGGTCAAGAAAGCGTGGATGGGGTTAAGCTCTCACAATCCCATGGTAAACGGCCAATTAAAACTGAAGAAGACTAAGCAAATCCTAAGAATGTGGAACAAGGAAGTGTTTGGAAATGTGTTTTCACAGCTCAAAGAGGCAGAGGTAGATCTTAATCAATTGGAAAACTGGATGCAGTAGGATGGGTCGGAGGATCTAATGATTCAAAGCTTGGCCACTAGGAGGAAATTGGCTCAATTAGAGCTCATGGAGGAGGTTTTCTGGAAGCAGAAAGCAAGAAATTCCAAGCTACAGGAGGGAGATAGGAACACAAGACATTTCCACGCCTCAGTTTAAGAGCGTAACAAGAGAGCTAACATCTCGGAAATAAAGGACAACAATGGGGTCTTGATTACTGATGTAGCGCGAATGAAGGTAGAAGTGGTAAATTTCTTTTCCACCCTTTTTCAGGCAGACCCCCCCTCTTCTTCAAATGATCTTCTTGCAGCTATTCCGACTGTGCTATCCTCTCCGGAAAATGCAGCTCCCTTGGTCCCTCCAACACTTGCAGAGACTCTTGAGGCGCTCAAGTCTCTTCCTATGGATAGCACGCCCGGGCCAGATGGATTTCCAGTTTCTTTCTATATTGATTGTTGGCCGACGGTAGGGGAGGACATTCACAAGGTTGCCTGTTTTTGTTTTTGTGGAAGGAGGCCAAATGCCTAGAGTGTTTTTGGCTTCGCTGATCAGTCTAGTCCCTAAGAAATCGGCGGCCTCTTCTTTTTCTGACTACCAGCCTATAAGTCTATGCAATGTTATCTATAAGATTTTCTCTAAGCTCCCAGCTTCCCGCTTGAGTAAGATTCTTCCTAACCTTATATCCATGGAACAAGGGGCTTTCATTCAAGGCAGGTGGATCACAGATAATGTTGCTATGGCCCTAGAGACGATGCGGAATATAGACCAGAAATCTAGAGGAGGAAACCTCATCATAAAGCTTGATCAGGAAAAAGCCCACGACAGGGTGGACTGGGGCTTTCTCAAGAAGGTTATGAGGCTATTTGGCTTCAGTGACAGATGGGTTTTGTTGATGGAAGCATGTTGGGGAAACTGCTAGTTTTCAGTTCTATTCAACGGGGAGCCTACTGATTTCTTCAAATCTTCAAGGGGGCTTCATCAGGGGGACCACATATCCTTAGGGTTATTTATTCTTGCGGCTGAAGTCTTCTCCAGGAACTTCAATCAGCTGGTGGAAAGGGGCTGGTGTAGACCTTTCAAACTACCACGAGGTTGTCCTATTCTCTCTCACCTTTTATTTGCTGATGACACTTTGCTGTTTGTTAATGGCAGCCTCGATTCTTCGCAAACAATTAATGTCACACCCCAAACCCAGAAATCGGATTCACAGGAATCCCGATCGCCGAATCTGGTGCCGACAGCCTCCGTAGTACCCCATTTTCGGCTCCCAACACTCATATGCCAGGTTTCGATCCTGGGATCCCACAAGGAGAATTTTCCCAACATACCTTTATCTCGTAAGAAGCATAACACAAGATTACCCAATTCACAAAGGCAACATCATCATCACATATCCACTAATATAAACTTGAATACAATGCTGAAAGGGGAAATACATATGTCAAAATAAAATCAAAGCTCTAGAAGTAAGCTACATGCTCCAAGCTCCATGCTGCTACAACGTTACATCACCTGCACGCATCTATCGTGCATAAGCTTATAGAAAGCTTAGAGGGTGGTGAAAGTGTGTGCCCCAAGTAAGTGTCAAGTATGCAATACAAGGTCATGAATCATACAATGGAATAAATGGAAATACTAACAAGATACGTTATCAGAGTAAGCGGAATTATACTGGTAAGTCCATGAATCATACAATATCAGAGTAAGCAATACAGATCAGCTATACAAATGAGAAGTTAAAGAGAGCCAAATATCAGACGCCGAGTGTGCAATGCAATATGTAAATCCTACTAAGTTCGTCTAAGCCATATAAGTGCAGAAACATAGTAACCCAAAATGCTAAGTATTACGGATGCAATGTAATATGCGGTGCGAATGAAATGATCATGCTGAAGTATGAAGTCGGGATGATAGTACGTAATATCGCAGGCTATAGGGTCCACCATAAAGGACTCCTATCCAAACCAGTCCCATATCTAAATTTGGATAGTTAGACCCAATGTGGTAAACTCCTGATCTCAAGTTAGTCGCGCGCCCAATCGAAATCCTGGCCATGCGAAGGTACACGTAACAAATAGTTACGCACCACCAGCTCGAGTAGATAGCGAATGAATGAATGAATGAATATGCAATTTCTGCTCACTAAGTCCACATATCAGTACGGTTTTAACGGTAATACCACTATTTCCTATGGTATGGCCTGCTTAATTATCGGATTGGGCTCAAATTTCTGCCCAACGCCTAAAATGGGCTAAGCAACGAAATGGACGATGTGGATTATCTACATACATCAAGGTAGGGCCAGCATGAGTGGTCCACTCAAAAACTCAAATATATATATATATATATATTATTTTATTTTTGTTAGCTTGTTAGTACACACCCATGTCAGTACACACACTCCATGTTAGCCACCCCCATTCTCATCACGTCCAGCGTCCAGAGATATTAGACGGCATGGGTAAACACAGGCATTGTGGTGGGTCCCACATGGACGTGGCCCACATTTCATTAAGGTGTGTCCCACATGAACGTGGCCCACCTGATTTCAATCAATCTGATACTTGTGTTTTTTCCCACCACCCTAAGGTAGGGTCCACATGACTTGGACGGTTTAGATAAGACATACATCAAGGTGGGGTCCATCCGAGTGGGCCACACATCACACAAAAATGAGAAAGAGAAGGAGAGAGAGAGAAGCACCCACCGATTGGCCTTCTTCTTGGGCTTTCTTCTTCCATCAATGCACCCTAAAGCTCCAAAGGGTACGATTCAGCGATTGAGATTGATTTTAGAGGGTGGGATTGGGTGGTAGGGAGTGGGCCATGCCAAGCTTCTCTCATGGAGCTTGGATGATGAACTCTCATGGGTTGCTTAGGAAAATAAGAAAGAGAGATGAGAGAGAGAGGTGTAAGAGAGAGAGAGAGAGATGGGTGTAATGGGTGTGAGTAAGTGATGTGTACTTGTGTAAGAGAGGGTTGACTTTAGGGGAGGGGTGGTTGTACTTGGGGATGGGTGAGTGATAGAGTGTGATGTGAACTTTGATTGATGGGATTGATGGGATTGATGTGATGGATTCTCTCAAGATTACAACGCACGGTGTTTTTCTCAAACTGAATGCGAGCCCACATCTCCTGGCCTAGGTATCACCTCGGCGCACGAGACGCAGCATCGGAACCACGGCGACGGCACGGTCGCTGGGGTACATGTCTCGGGTTGATCCGACTCTGGAATACGGGACATGACTTAAGATTGCACACAACTGCAGATAACAGATCGCAGGTTGTCACGCCCCAAACTCGGAAACCAGGCTCATAAAATTTTCGATCGCCGAATCTGGTGCCGACAGCCTCCGTAGTACCCCATTCTCAGCTCCAACATCCATATGCCAGATTCCGATCCTAGGATCCTACGAGGAGGATTTTTTTTTTTTTTTTTTTCAACGTACAATTAACTCGTAATCAGCATAACCACCAGTTTACCCAAATCACAAAGCAACATCATCATCACATATCCACTAATATAATCATTTGAGTACAATACTAAAAGGGAAATACATAAATCGAAAATCAAACTCCATAAGACCGCTGCACACTCCAAGCTCAACACTACTGCAACCTAACATCACATGCACGCATCTATCGTGCATAAGCTTATAGAAAGCTTAGATGGTGGTGTAAGTGTGTATACAAGGTAAGTGCCTAGTGTTCAACTTAATGACATCATCATACAATACCGGAAATACTGGTAATCCATAAATCATACAATATCGGAATAAGCAGAAATATTGATAAGATCATGAGTTATCAGAGTAAGCAGAAATATTGACAAGATTATAAATCATACAATAACAAAGTAAGCGGAAATACGGACAAGTCTATGATTTAATCAATATCAGAATACACAATATAGAATAACTATGCAAATGAGGAGTCATAAAGAGCCAAATATCAGATGCCGAGGATGCGATGCAATATATAATTCCTAATGAGTTCACGAATAGCGTCAGCCATATCTAGATCATATAAATGCAGAAACACAGTAACCCAAAATGCCGTATGCCGCGAATGTCATGCAATATGCGGTGCGAATGGAATGACCATACTAGAGTGTGAAGTCGGGATGATAGTACGTAGTATCGTAGGCTATGGGGTCTATCACAAGGGACTTCTATCCAAACCAGTCCCATACCTAAATTTGGATAGTCAGACTCAATGTGGTAAACTCCTGATCTCAGGTTAGTCGCGCGCCCCAACCAAAATCCTGGCCATTGCGAAGGCACACGTAACAAATAGTTGCGCACCATCAACCCAAGTAGATAGTGAATGAATGAATGCATGAATGAGTATGCAATTCCTGCTCACTAAATCCACATATCAGTACAGTTCATCTCTGGGATCATCACCAGGGTTTAGTACACTCCAAATGGCACTGCCGCTCTCCTAGCCGCACAGTCCAAGTGAGCGTAAGAAACCTCACTATCCACCTGGCCAATAGTCTGCCAATGCCTATCCGGCACATCGATAGCGGACCCATTCACGAGCTGGTCAAACTCAGCCTAGTATTGCCCCCTACCCTCCGGCGGGTAAGGCCACACCCCCTCCCAACCGACCACGACACAGAGGGAGACGCGGCCTCCTGGTATTCGGCACTCGGGCGCTCATACATCCACTCGGTCTCAACTTCGGGCGTCCTTTGATACCAAGAGGGTTTAGGAATTTTCACCAGGGACATTTATGGCAGGCCGATGCTAGAATAAATTTCGGTGTCCCATCTGGCCATCCACGATATGCCTGTGGAGGCTACGGCCCTGATGTGTTAGGGCACACAATGCAAGATGTATGAGTCATACAATCCAGTCATGTATCAATCATGTGCATACCGTGCGCTCATGTGAGATAATCTCCACCTATTAGGGAGTCTCATAACAGCCGACACTATGACATATGCAATGGTCAATCATATCTCATAACAAACATGTAGATGATGTGTATGAGCATGTATCATGATGCTATGCTGTCACATTCTTATAATCGTTATCAATAACCAGTATCGACAATCAACCTCAACAATGTGGACATTTAACCAACATTGCCCCCAAGGAATGACCCATATAGAGCCTAACATACAGTGGACCCATGACCTCACATAAGGGCCAAATATACAATACCATAGGCCTCACTCAAGAGCTTAATACACATCGCGATGGGCCTCTTACATGGGCCTAATATGCATCACAATGGGCTCCATCGCCTGACCCTCAAATGCATCACAATGGGCCTCATTACATGTGCCTCATATACATCACATTGGGCCTTAAACACAGGCCGAATGTGCATCATAATGGGCCTCAAATGTGGGCCGTATATACATCATATTGGGCCTCGATAATTGACCTCGATATCGACCTCGACAATCGAAATCGTAATCGGTCACGATAATCAACCTCGATCGCTAATCGGCGATCGCCACAATAATCGAAATCGATCGATAATTAACCTCAATAATTGGAATTGGCAATCGACATCGATGAGAATGGCCTAACAAGGCCTAAGGAAAGGTCATAATGAGGACATCTAACCGTCATTACCCATCAATGTGGACATCTAACCAACATTACTCCCAATGAGTGGCCCACATAGGGCGAAACATATAGTGGGCCCATATGGCCTCCCTCACATAATGGTTTCATAAATACTAAGTGGGTCGCATCACATGGGCTTAATGCACATCGCTATAGGCCACATCATATGGTGACAATCAACATACTCAATAGTGCCTCATCATATGAGCAAGAATATATCACAATGGGCCTCACTATATGGCCTCAAATACATCAATGGGCCAATACTATGGGCCTATCAGGCTCAATAGGCCACTTTCACATGGGCCTAAATACATCAAATAGGCCCATCAATGGGCCCTAGACATCATAGTGGGCCTCACATGGGCCTCAATACATCACATGTGGGCCTTACACATGGGCCTGATACATCCAATAGGGCCCACACCATGGGCAATGCAAATCATAAAGGTGGCCTCAATGGGCTCGGTATACATTGCCCGTCAATGGGCCTCAATACATAACGTGGGCATACGATGGGAATCATCATCAACGGGATGGGCTAAGGCAACATCAAATGGGCGCACATCAATGGGCAAATCGATCATAATGGGCCCATATACATCAAGTGGCGTAATAGGTACGACCATGGGCGTCGACATCAAAGTGGGACCACATCACATGGGCCAACAAATGGACATTAATAATTGATTTACAAATGGGCCCTATAATGGGCCATAAATACATCAAGGTAGGGCCCACCATATTCTCCATACAATCTGGTCATAAGGTCATAAAGACCTGGATTGAGAGGGAAAATAATTTTCAAATAGATCCAAAACTTCTATAACCCCAAAAAGGGTTTCAATGGTAAGGGTTCAATCTCCACCATTTTCTGCAGTGGTCCACCTGATAGACAGCATGGATATAGAATAAATACATCAATGACGGGTCCTACATAGCACACTAATGATAATCATCATCGTCCAAACATCGCTTATGTAAATCAGCACCATCTGGACATTGTCTAGCTCATCAGCACCATCCAAAATTGTCCAGCACCATGGACGGTGCAGATATGCAACAAATCATTAAGGTGGACCCCATGGCTTGCTAACATTGATACAGCAGCCATCATGACAAGCACCCCGACTTGGGCTGATTCATCCTCGACTCAGCTCGAGACTTGATGAGTCAGTATGAATTGCCAAGTATTTTAATCAATATCTCAGACTGCATCCTATTCCTTGATAATTAGATGGAATTTCTACTCTACAATTCTGACCATGAGGATTATCTTCCTCAACATGATGGTTGGGATGATAGTAATAACATTCCTGGGCCTTGGGTCCATTCCATGTTTTAAAGTCCTGTTAAAACGGCTTGGGACCAAACTCCACCGTCTAAGGCAGATGGACGTAGTGGTTATAAAATAAATGCATCAAGGTGGGTCCCACCTACCCACACATGTCACACATGTGGGGTGGGCCCACGTCTAGTATAAATGGACGGTATGAATATAACAAATACATCATGTTGGAGTCTATGTACGATCTAAGATTTGAATCTGTCTTAGTTTTAGGTGAGGTGGGTCCCACCGTCCCAGGTAGTGGACGAAGTGGACGAAGGCACATAATCATGGTGGGTCCCACGTGGGGCCCACATAATATAATATTATATTATTAAATAATATATAATATACATATATATATATATATATATATATTGTAGGGGTACGTCTAGCGTCTGTGCAATGGACGGTCATGGATAGAACAAATACATCAGAGTGGTGTACCATTGTCCCTGATGGATGCTGGATGTTGATCACATATAGCAAGGTGGGGCCACGTCCACTAGATAGATGGCAGGGATATAACATATACCTCATGTAGATCCCACACACGTGGCCCACACACGAACAGCGTACCCTACATGGTACCGTCCAAATGGACGGTGCTGATGTAGAATACATGCAATAAAGGTGGGTCCCACCTGGGGCCCACCAGATATAATGCAATATATATTATATTATATAATATATGATGTATAGTATAGTATATATGGTACAACGTCCAGGCCAGTGGTGTTCTAAATCTGGATGGACGGTGTGGATTATCCACGGATACATCACAAAAGTCCACTGTCCAGCCGTCTGGACGGTGGGATAAAATACATACATCACGGTATGGCCCACAGGGTCTGCATGGCCTGGATTTCAGTCACGTGCACCACGTGTGGGACCCATCTAGATTTCAAATCAGCCGCACCCTCCCTGCACTATCATCTAACGTCCTCAACAAAGGGTTGGACGGTGTTGATAAAACACACCTATCATGGTGGGTCCCACCTTCTGATGGACAGCGTGGAGAAGCACACATCATGGTGTACCTCGTACTGCACCGTCCAAATCTTGTAGGAAGAAATCGGCCTGATCGATTCATCAAGTGGGCCACAGATGCTGGGACCATTATTTCTACGGCCTGGATAACCTGAAGATTGGGTCAGGTTGATTCTTTTCTTTCACCAGGTGATCATCATGGTGGGGCCAAACCTTTCGACGGATTGGATATCCCATACACATGACAGGCTAGAACTTATTGGTTGATTGCATGGTAACTTATCGTCCAACCAGCTGTGTGTGAGCGAAATCCAACCCAGCCATTTGATTCTATGGCCCCTGATCGACCAAATGAGACCAATATGCAACGTATTTTTGACGAATGGAAGAATCAATGTAGGTTTTAACGGTAATACCACTATTTCCTATGGTATGGCCCGCTTGATTATCGGATTGGGCTCAAATTTCTGCTCAATGCCTAAAATGGGCTAAGAAACGGAATGGACGACGTGGATTTGATTTGTACATCAGGGTGGGGCCTACGTGAGTGGTCCACTCAAAAACTCAAATATATATATATATGATTTTTTTTGTAAGCTTGTTAGTACACACCCATGTTAGTAAACGCACTCCATGTTAGCCACACCCCATTCCCATCACGTCTAGTGTCCAGAGGCACTGGACAACATGGGTAAACACAGGCATCATGGTGGGTCCCACATGGACGTGGCCCACATTTCATCAAGGTGGGTCCCACATCAACGTGGCCCACCTAGTTTGAATCAATCTGATACTTGTGTTTTTCTACCACCATAAGGTAGGGTCCACATGACTTGGACGGTTTGGATAAGACATACATCAAGGTGGGGTCCATCCAAGTGGGCCACACATCACACAAAAATGAGAAAGAGAGAGAGAGAAGCACCCACCGATCGGCCTTCTTCTTGGACTTTCTTCTTCCATCAATGCACCCTAGAGCTCCAAAGGGCACGATTCAACGGTCGAGATTGATTTTAGAGGGTGGGATTGGGTGGTAGGGAGTGGGCCATGCCAAGCGTCTCCCATGGAGCTTGGACGATGGACTCTCATGGGTTGCTTAGGAGAATGAGAAAGAGAGATGAGAGAGAGAGGTGTAAGAGAGAGAGAGATGGGTGTGAGTGAGTGATGTGTACTTGTGCAAGAGAGGTTTGACTTTATGGAAGGGGTGGTTGTACTTAGGATGGGTGAGTGATAGAGTGTGATGCGTACTTTGATTGATAGGATTGATGTGATGGATTTTCTCAAGATTGCAATGCGCGGCGTTTTCCTCGAACAGAATGCGGGCCCATATCTCCATGCCCGGGAATAGCCTTGGCGCGCAAGACGCGGCGACAGCGCGGTTGCAATGATACAAGTCTTGGGTTGAGCCGACTCTGGAATACGGGAGGTTGTCTTATTCTCTCTCACCTTTTATTTGCTGATGACACTTTGCTGTTTGTTAATGGCAACCTTGATTCTTCGCGAATGATTAAGGCTTTCTTGGAGGCTTTCCAAGCTACGTCAAGCCAACGTTTTAACTTCCAGAAAAGCAGCTTTCTTTGTCCTGCTACGATGAGTTCAGGCAGAATTAGACAAACGGAAAGGGTCTTGGGCTTCTCTAAAGCTAGTGAGGGGGTGCTTTACTTGGGCATCCCCCTTTTCAAGGGAAGAGTTTCCATGGCCTCCTACAAAGCTCTGTTGGACAAGGTGGTTAACAGAATCTCAGGGTGGAACACCAGATTCTTGTCGCAGGCAGGCCGACTGACGCTCATCAAGCATGTTCTAGGCAGTATCCCTCTTCATACAATGGTAGCCACTAAACTTCTAAACAATCTACTGGTATAGCTAGAGTGAAAATTTGCACAATTCTTCTGGGGAAGGGCGGAAGGTAAGAGGAAAATGCAATGGGTTGCGTGGAACAAGATAGCGAGGCCGATTGAGGAAGGTGGACTAGGTATTAGAAAGCTCAAAGAGGTGCTGCAAGCACTGAGGAGGAAGATGGCATGAAACGTCAAATATGGGCACAAGATTAGCCCTTGGGTGTTGTACATGCGACATAGGCATCGGTTGGACTTAGAAGAGGGTAGATCGCCTACCTCTTCCTCCTTGGCGTCCCCCTATTGGAAGAATGTTCGATCTGAGCTCCCAGTGATTGTTACTTCAGCTCAATGGAATATTAGGAGTGGCAAGTTGAATGTTTAGTCCACCAATTGGCCAGGGCTGGGGCCTCTCCAGTCTTTAGTATCTGCTCCCATTCCACAGGAGCTACTATCCCTTCAGGTCAAAGACTTCATTGGCACAACTGGTCCTCTTCCTCCTTCATCCGTCATCCTGTTTCTACCTCAAGATATTTTCAACTTTATAGTTAACAGCGGTTTAGCTATTTCAGTCGATTCCCCCTCCTGCTTTTGGCCGCTAGAATCATCGGGCTAATTCTCCTCTAAATCGGAGTGGAATCTAGGCAGGGTGCCAAGGCAGGGCAATTGGTGGAGTAAGTGGATCTGGAATTTCAACACTCCGTAAAAAATGTCTCTATTTTGTTGGCGTCTGTTGTAGGGGGCTATTCCAGTGGATGCTAGGGTGCAGAGCAAAGACATTCAACTGGCTTCCAGATGCTCCTGTTGCAAGACTGGTCCTTCCTCAGCGCCGCAGGTGGAGTCTCTCTCCCACCTATTCCTGTTTAGTCAGCTGGCAGTCCACATTTGGCATTTTTCCTTGGTGGCATGCGGCATTATGTATCTAAACCACCTCTCCATAGATGACCGGCTACGGCAGTGGAGGAGTGTGGCTACACCGAGAGCAGCGTCTGCCCCTATCAGGCGTATGATTCCTATCCTCATCCTGTGGGAGATTTGAGGGAGCCAAAACAGAGCCAGATTTAATGATGCCCCCTGGGGGATTATGCTGTTATAGTCCATATCAGATGGTGGGCGTTATCCTTATTGGAGGGCCAAGATGAAGTGAGGCAGCGTTTTTCAGGGGCCTCCTCCAATGTTCAGTTGTCTGCCCGCTCTTCCTTCTCTTGTCAGGTAGTGAAATGGTTGAAACCAGCAGCAAGGTGGGTGAAATTAAATGTAGATGGGTCTGCCTGTGGTAATCCTGGCCGCTCAGGGGGAGGCTGTGTCTGTAGGGATGAGGATGGCAATCTGATTTTTTCTTTCTCAGCTGCCTATGGAGTGGGTACAAACAATAGGGCGGAAGTCAAAGCAATTTATGATGGCATAATCCTATACCTAGAGCGTCGTTTGGAGAAGATTGTCATCGAGTCTGATTCTATGGTGGCGGTAGGTCTCTCTTCCTCCTCCTCTTGCATCCCTTGGCAATGGCGCTCCTAGGTCAGCAGAATCAAGCGGCTAGAGCAGAGTGCGTCTATAGAATTTACGGTGATTCCTAGAGAAGGGAATGGCCCAGTGGATGGCATGGCAAGGGAGGGCAGCCAGGCTTAAGTCACAACTGTCATTCAGAACGTCAGGGACCTCCCCCCCCAAGTTCGTGGTCTTCTTTTCCTGGACAAAGTAGGCCTGGATCTATTAGATCTTCTTCTTAGTAGTTAGCCTCGAGCTACCTGGGTGCAGCTTAGGGTCCCGGCCCTGCTTTTGTTGTTCTTAGTTTCCTCTATTGGTCTTTGTTTCCCCTTACATGATAGGTGTGGCTCGCCCTTTTGTTCGGGCTGCACCCAAATGGTTGTAAATTTGATGTGATTAATGGAAAGAAGGTTTTGGAAAAAAAAATATTTGGTTGAGGCTTACTCTCATGTACCTTCAGTTGAGAGAGATAAGATATACTATAAAGGCATAAAATACATCTTTGTTGGCTATGGTGTTAGTGTGAAAGGTTACAGGTTATTCGACAAAGTCACCTGCAAGGTCATCACTAGCCGTGACGTCAGATTCAATAAAAGCTCCTTATTCCACAAGAATGATAAAGAGGAGCAAGAGGAATAAGAAAGGTTGATCGTAGATGTCCAAATTAACATAAATGATACTCAGGAAGAGACAGATGTATAAATAGAGATACATGATTAGGTGGAGCAGTCACTCGTGAGAAG
Source organism: Magnolia sinica (assembly GCF_029962835.1). Lineage (NCBI taxonomy): Eukaryota > Viridiplantae > Streptophyta > Magnoliopsida > Magnoliales > Magnoliaceae > Magnolia > Magnolia sinica. Next base: position 74,259,441 of record NC_080583.1, read on the forward strand.
AAACCCATTGCGTGATCGCAGGTTACCAGCAAGATACAGGGATGACTCTAATATTGCATATGTCCTCATTACAGATGAGGGGGACCCGTCTACTATTTAGGAGGTTCTTAATGAGCCTGATGCAGAAAAGTGAAAGGCGGCTATTAACGATGAGATAGACTCGTTGCACAAAAAACATACATGAGAGCTGGTGGAGCTTCCAATGGGCCGAAAAGTGATCGGATACAAGTGGTTATTTAAAAGGAAACAGGATAGATATAAAGTGAGGCTAGTAGCGAAGGGGTATACTCAGAGAGACGGAATCGACTTCATAGAGATGTTCGCACTGGTAGTTAAGCAAGTATCTATCAGATTCGTGTTGGCGCTGATTGCCTAATAAGATTTTTAGCTGGAACAGATCGATGTCAAGACTACATTCCTGCACGGGGAATTAGAAGAGCAGATCTTCATGAAGCAAACATAGGGGTACGAAGTTAAAGGGGCATAGAAAAATATTTATAGGTTAATGAGGTCGTTGTACGGCTTGAAAAAGTCGCCTAGGCAGTGGTATAAAAAATTTATTCTTTCATGTTGAGTCAAAAATTTACTCGGAGTGAATACGATCACTGTGTCTATTACAAGATACTAAGTGATGGCAAATTCATCATCCTAGTATTATATGTTAATAATATATTAATCTCCTGTCATGATATATCTGAAATCAACGTACTGAAGACTTAGTTATCAGGGACATTCGAGATGAAAGATTTTGGGGCTACAAAAAGGGTTCTCAGTATAGATATTCATAGAGACGGGAAGAGGAGCAGACTTTGTTTATCATAGGCAGAATACCTTGAAAAGGTGCTGATCAAGTATGTAATGGACCAGGCAAAGCCAGTGAGCATTCCCCACGCAGCTTACTCAAGCTTTCCTCAGAACAATGTCCTAAATTAAATGAAGAAAAACAGATTTATGTCTCATGTGCCTTATTCAAATACGATTGGCAGTTTAATGTATATCATGGTCTGTATGAGACCAGATATTTCATAGGCAGTCAGTGTTATAAGCAGATACATGTCAAACCCTGGTGAACAATATTGGAAAGCAGTGAAATGACTACTTTGATATATTCGAGGTACAAAAGACTTTGTCTTAACTTTTAAGAAGACAGAGGTAAAGTTGGTACGGTATGTAGATTCAGACTACATAGGCAATATGGATTCAATAAAGTCGACTTTAGGTTACTCGTTTGTACTAGTAGGTGGAGCAATTAGTTAGATGTCGAAGCTTCATCCGTGGTGGCTCTTTATACGATCAAAGCAGAATATATGGCAGTAACAAAAGTGTTTAAGGAAGGTGTTTAGTTAAGAAGCATGATAAATCAGCTGGGGCTTCAGCAGGAGGCCGTGCCGGTTAATTGTGATAATGTCACGCCCCAAACTCGGAAACCAGGCTCACAAAATTTCCAATCACTGAATCTGGCGTCGACAGCCTCCGTAGTACCCCATTCTTGGCTCCCGGCACTCATACACTAGGTTATGATCCTGGGATTCTATAAGGAGGATTTCTAACATGATTTTGATTCATAATGAGCATGACCATAAGCATAACCTACAAACAATAACTACAAGAACACCATCACAAAATCCACTATAATCAAAAACTTTAAGTACAATGCGTATGAAGGGAAATATAAGATAATGATAATAACAGAAACTCTTGAAGCTCTGCTGCACGCTCTAATTACGACGAGGCTACGGTTGCGTCCGGGCGTCACCTGCACGCATTAATCGTGCATAAGTTTATAGAAAGCTTAGAGGGTGGTGTAAGTGTGTGCATAGTATGAACGTGCTCAGAATGCAATGTCAGAGTAATGCGGAATCATGCTGATGGGTATATGAATGCAATCAGCCGTACCAGGGCTATGCGGTGCAAGATATGAATGCTATCGGCTATATCAAGACCATGCGACGCGAGATGCAACTCAACATGCTAATCCTCATATCAATACAGCTCATCAAATATCAGTACAGTTCTCATTCTAGATAATCACCGGGGTTTAGTACACTCCAAATGGCACTACCCCTTTTCCAGGCATGCAATCCAAGTGAGCGTAAGAAACCTCACTATCCGCCTGGCCAATAGTCTGTCAATATCTATTCGGCACGTCGATAGTGCACCCATTTACGAGCTAGTCAAACTCAGCCTAGAAATGCCCCTACTCTCGGGGAGTAAGGCCACACTCCTTTCCAACCGACCATGACACAGTGGGAGATACGACCTCCTAGTATTCAGCCCTCGTGCGCTCATATATCCACTTAGTCTCGACATTAGAGTCATCCTCTGGTACCATCGAGTTTAGAAATTTTCACCCAAGGACATCTATGTCGCCTTGATGCTAGAAACAGTATTTTCAGTGTCCGATCCTACCATCCACGATATGTCTGTGGAGGCCACAGCCCTGATGTCACTAGGGCATATAGTAATTATGTCATACAAATGCGAAGTACATGAATCATACTACCAGTCATGCAGCAATCTTGCGCGTACCGTGCGCTCATGTAGGGCAACTCTGCCTATCAGGGAGCTCATAAACAATCTGCCCAAAGGCATATGTTATGATCAGTCACTCCTCATATCAAACATATATATGATGCGTATGAGCATGAATCATGGATCTATACTAAACATGTTATATGGTCGTGGGCTCCGTTCATAACGAAGATGGGCCTAAACGGCCTACACAATGCAAGTATGGGCCTATCAATGGGCCATAGGGAGAGTTACAATGCGGACATTTAACCATCATTGCTCTTACAATGTGGACGTCAAACCATCATTGCTCTTAAGGCACGGCCTGCTATGAACATCATTACATAAACCATGGTGGAATCACATATTGCAATAGGCCTTATGTACATCTCGTTGGGCCTTAACCCAAGGCTCCAAATACATCAAATGGGCCGCATTACATGGGCCTCATATATACCAAAGTGGGCCTCAACAATGGGCCACAAATACATCAAGATGGGCCTAATCACCTGGGCCTTATATATATACTAAGGTGGGCCTCAACGGACAGCCACAAATACATTAAGATCGGCCTAATCATATGGCCTTATATGTATGTGAATTATATCAAAAGATTAACCGGACCACACTCCAAATAGCAGTGGCGACAATGATTTCCACCATTAAAAATCCTACAGGGCCCACCGTTATGAATTGTTTTGGGATCCGACCTATTCATAAATTTACATGGAGATAGATGAAGTGAAAGCAAAAACATCAACTTGATCGGAACTATAGTGGCTCTTAAGAAGTTTTGAACGATGAATATCACTGTCACTACTATTTTCAAATGGTGGGGTCTACTTGAGTTATAGATCCGTCTCATTTTTAGTCTCAAGCCTTAAGACGAGCTTTCAAAATGGTTGGACGGCTTGGAGCTAACACATTCATGCTGATGGGCCCCATAAATGGATGGCGTGGATAAGGCTGGTGGGACCCATGGAACTTGGTGACGCCACTCCATCAGTTATGGCCAGAGTGAGGTACGCCAACCGTCCCACCACGGTGTGGTTAAAACACATACATCAGTTGGTCTCATGTGGGGCCCACCATAACATTAATTTTCCATCCAATCTGTTAATAAGGTCATGCAAACCTAGATGCAAAAGAAAAATAATTTTCATAATGGTCTAAAACTTCTGGGACACCCAAAAGGGTTCAATGGTAGACGTTCAATCACCTCTGTTTCCTATGACATGGGCCACCTGAGTGTTTTATACGGCTGATTTTTGGGGCAGCCCATGGCTAGAAGGGGGCTCATTAATGCACGATGTTGATGTTCAAAACACATCACAGTGAGGCCCACAGTTGGGACCCACGGTCCCTGGCCACCATCCACAGCGCAGAGGATGCTACTGCGCCGTCCTCTGGATGGTAGCAGCAGTGTCTGCTACTTGGTCTTTTTTTTTTAAATCATGTTTTTCTGCAGTTTTCCCTAGGTGGGACCCACATCAGGTGGATCCACTCCACCCATTGGATTCTGCGGCTCATGATCAACCAAATGAGCCCAATATGCGATGTGTTTGGTGTGAAGAAGCATCAAGATGAATTTTAACGGTAACACCACTATTTCCTATGGTATAGCCCGCCCGACAATCGGATTGGCCTCATATTTCAGTTCAACAACTAAAATGGGTAGGAGAATGGGATGGACGGCGTGGATCAACCCCATACATCAAGGTGGGGCCTGCATGAGCAGCCCACTTGAAAAGCTCAAATATATATATTATATATTTTTTGTTAGACTACACCCATGTCAATACACGCACTCCATGTTAGCCACACCTTGCTACCATCACGTCTAGCGTTCAGGGATGCTGGACAACATGGATAAACACAGGCATCATGGTGGGTCCCACATGGACGTGACCCACCTGTTTAGATCAATATGATACTTGTGTTTTCCTTTCCATCCAGGCTCGCTAATGGGATGGACGGTGTAGTCCAACACATCTGTCAGGTAGGTCCCATGAAGGTGAATGGCATGGGTAAAATATATGCTTCATGGTGGGACACACACACCCCTTCATCATCATCATCATGCAAAGAGAGAGAGAGAGAGAGAGAGAGAGAGAAAGGGACCCTGCCACTATGGGCCCCTCATGGTTACATTACATACATCAAAATGGGTCCTACCAACAAGTGAGCCCTAATATAAGAATCAATGGTGGATCACCCACCTATTGGTCTCCTTCTTGCTCACTTAGCATCCTTGGCTCCTATGTCCAACTTTTGACGGTGGATGATGGAGTTTTGATACTGGGGATGAGAGATGAGAGGGTGGGAAAGTGGGCCACACTTGGCTTGCTCTTAGAAGGGTTGGACATTTGGAATTTTTGTGGCTTGAAAAATGAGTTTGAGAAATGAGAGAGGGAGAGGTGATAAATTGATAAGATATAGGTGTTATAAGGAAAGGGGATGGATAGGTATGGGTGTGTTTGAATTTTTAGAAAAAGAGGGATGGGTAGGGAGAGAGAGTATTGACTTAGGAAAAAGAATGGATGGATTGCTTGTACTTGAGGTATGGAGTATACTTGACTTGATTAATTGATGGGACATATTGTAGAGATTTCCTCAGAACTCGTAACGCGCGGTATTTCTTCGGAATGAACGCGGGCCCACATCTTCTAGCTTGGATATCGAATCAGTGCATGAGTCGCAGCGTTGGAACCGCAGCGACAACGCAGTCTCTAAGATATAAGTTTCGGGTCAAGCCGACTTCGGTATGCAGGACTCGGCTTAGGATCGTGCGCAAACGTCGGATACGAGTCGAGGGTTGCCGAAATTCAACTGGGAAGACTGCGGAAATCTACGGAACGATACGGACTATGATACGGGTCTTACAACTCTCCCCTCCAAATAAAAATTATCCTCAAAATTTACACAATCATTGCTAGTAAACATAACTCATAATAGAATAGGAAAAAAAGCATCATTATATAAAATCAGAGACAACATACAGGATGCAACAGACAATCAATCTTCAAAGAGATAGGGATAGCACTCTCGAATCTCTGCCTCGCGCTCCCAAGACACCTCATTGTGCACGAGAAATATTGATGAAGCTATGATGCGATGTAGAGATTAAAAAAAAAAAGAGGAGAGAAAAATAAGCTACACGTTTGAAGATTGAAGACATGGTGGAGATTGTTGTTGTCAGATGTCTTAAATCTGATATTTGGGCTTGATGACATCGAGCAGGCCTCGATGTCATTAAAGCCAGTTCGATGACATCGAAGCCATTTGATGTTATCGAGTATTTTTTGGATTTTCACCGCTGGCCGCTAGATAGATTTGGTCATTGTTCGATGACATCGAACGGTGCTCGATGTCATCAAAGGTTTTGTGCAAAAATTTTGCGGAAACACAGATTTTGCAAAATTTTCTTCTAATTTTGTTTAGGATTCTTTCTAAAACTATATATATTGGTGTAAACAGGATTGGGAGATATTCTTAGCCTTTCTAAACCATTCTAAAGGATTTCTAAATAGTTCTAGGCTTTCAAAGGGTGTAGAAAGGGTGAGATTTAAGGATTGCTCGACTCGGGTAAGTCTTCTCTCTTTGTAATCTTTTCTTTCATAGTGGATTTTTGTTGCTTTGTGCCGTGGTTTTTTCTCGAAAGGGTTTTTCACGTTAAATTGTTGTGTTCTCTTTGTGTTTGCTTGGTACTTTTGGATTACAATCCTAGATTAATCTCTGTGTGATTCCACCATTTTTTCCTAACATCCAACACATTTTTTAAGAGTACTCGAAAGGAAGATATTGTAGTTCCTATGGTAAGAATAGTTTTAGGTATTGTTGTTACATACTTCTTAAATGCTTTGGAATTGTGTTCAAAATTCTTTTCCAGTAGGCTTATTGCTATATTTATGTTGAATGAATATCGGGTTGGTGTTTGTATAGCCCAAGCCTAAGATCGGACTCAATACATCTTGCCCAAGCCCAACCCAATGTCGGGTCGGTCAGGTTCAACCTACCGATCAACCCTAGCCTAACCCAACGTTTTGTACCTCAACCCTAACCCAACCCAACCTCGGGTTAGGAATTCTCAACGCAAGCCCAACCCAAGCGGGTTCGGTCGAGTTGGTTGGGTGGATACATGCTAATATTTTAATGATTGCATTAGTTTATTATATTTTAATACATGTCTTATTTTTTATATTTATAATTTTATTAATTATATATATAGTTATTTATCGTAAAGAACTTCATTTATTCTAAACAAACAAGCTAAAATATAGGACAACTACTCATTTAAAAGTCGTGTTGTGTAGCACACAATCTATTTGGGAGAGAGAAATCCAACATTTCTTGTTAGCTTGAGTCATCGAAAATGATGTGGACCAATGAGACGCGACAACATTAGAATTTCCTATATCTTCAACACATACATACTTCTTAAATGCTTTGGAATTGTGTTCAAAATTCTTTTCCAGTAGGCTTATTGCTATATTTATGTTGAATGAATATCGGGTTGGTGTTTGTATAGCCCAAGCCTAAGATCGGACTCAATACATCTTGCCCAAGCCCAACCCAATGTCGGGTCGGTCAGGTTCAACCTACCGAACTTTCAGCCCTACTTCACATACATTATTTTAATGTAAGCCGAGGATAAACATCTTATGCTAGAAGTAAGATTCATTTTTCTCTACCTGTTACTTTATTAAAAGCATGCCACCAATTTCCAATTTATCTCCTAGATGATATAATTCAATAGCCTTAAATATTGTTCCAATTTGATTTTGAATATTGAGAAAGAATCAAAGATTCCATTAACATTATTACTCATTGGATATTTTGTATTCTAACACGAGTAAACAGGCTGTTGCACAGGTAATAACAGAAGTTGTGTAGACAGTTCTTATGTCATGATCTTACACTGATTTTCTCCCATCTGTTATTATGTCTTGGCTTCAAATAGGCTTGAGCAGGTGAGGATGTTGTTAGTCGCAGGGACATGATGGATGGCCGCGTTGCAACAATTCGAGCAGCTTTGAAGTGATTGATTTTCTATCAGAAACTTGTTACTCTTTTTGGGTAAAGATTTAGGAGGAAGATCTTTTGAGACAAATGAATCTTATGTTTTCAAGATTTTAAGGAAAGCTTAGGAACCAGTTTGGTAGCATTCTTGATGTGGAATTGATAAATGTTTTCAAGATGGGCAACTCCTCAGAAAGCACAAAATTATTTCAGTAATAGTTGTGGATAATGCATTCGAAAATAATTTTATTACCTTACACATTTATCCTGTATTCATCGGATACAAGTTAATTTGCAAAAAATCATAGAGTTACTTTTATAATGGTGCATATTTCTGCATGTGATGCTTACTAATTAATTCCAGTTTATGTGGTAACTGGTATACTAAACTAACTATTGAGATTACGAATAGTTTTTTATTTTGAGAGAAACTGGGATAGGCCCATAAAAAGAGGTTTTCATAGAAGCATTTAGCATGCATCATTAGAGTGCTACTTATTTTTGTTTCTTTATTTACATTGGACAACAAGTAGTTGGATTGGGTAAGCTTTGGGTTTCCTTTTGTTAAAAATCCTCAAGGGACTTGACTTCTTTATGCAGTTTTAAAGGGCCTATTTAAAGGTTTTCTCAGTTTTAATCCTAAAATAGGGTTATCTACAGGAAGTGTTTCTCCTATAGTGGTGCAAGTACACTAGAACAGTGTACGGGTTGCAAAGTTCTCAGTCATGTTTCCTGTATGTGACCTATTGGAACTCAAGAGTGCCTAAGAAGCCATAACCTGCTGATTGCTCTCATTTTTTACTAATGGATTCAAGATGAACATCAAAACTTAATGTCAGACTGAAAACTTAACCACGAATTCAGTTTCCAGGTTTTTGTTTTTGTTTTTGTTTTTAATTTGAATATTCGGTTCAATTTTCTCCTTTTTCATTTGAACATTAGGTTTAGTTCCCTTTCAGTAGTCTTTTTACATCTAGCATGACAAAATCGAGTATTGAAAGTGCATGGGAGCAACTGCTGCTCAGCTAATGTTATGGAGTGTGTCATATATTAGTTACACATGACACAAACATTTTTATAATATTTATCAATTGTATCTGTTTGTGCATAATCTTTCTTAACAAAATTTATGAGCCAATTGGGAAGTCCTCATTCCACGTTGCAAGATTCATGTTGTTGAGTGTGCACCTTTTCTGCTAGCATCTAGCCATGACTTATATAAACTTCTGCGCATAGGCTCTTCGATGATCCTGATTCTAGCACTTGCAAAACTGGTTTCTGTGATAGGAATGGAAAAATTGTATTTGGCTCTTTTTTCTGTCATTTATCCGTAAGGCATGTGAGTATGTTCAAGCTTTTAGTGTCACTAAAACTTTCATACCCTTTTTGCTGCACAATAATTCTCATGGTCTTCCTTTGACGGTTCTAGCGACACCTAGTTTAATCACTGTTGTTTGTGCTTCGAAGCATATATTTTCCAATCTTCGCTGCTGATCATGTTTCCTGAATATAATATGCATGAAGGTGGCAATATGTCATTTCTTCTAACATGCTACGTTATATCATTCAACTACCAAACATGTCTTTTTGGGCTGTTGTGCCCTGCACCAGACCTCAAGGTGTTGGCTCCTTGTGACTAGATTGCTACGTCTAGCTCTGTTAGTTAATTGGCATGTCACATTAGTAAAATTGTTCAAATGTACTTAGCAATGCTCACAGTGGAGTGAATAGTTAAAATCTAGTTACCGGACGTTTTTAGGATGCTGAATATGTCTTACTTTGACCTCTGCTAAAGCCACGTGTACTGAAATGGTCACGCTACTTCGTTTGTATATTGAGTAATACTTTAACTGCTAAAACTAAGGTGAATGGTAGTTTCTCAAGTAAGGGGCCTAATCTTCCTGGATAAGGTGGGCTTAGGTGCTATTAGAGCCGCTTGAGTTGTACGTGGGTTAGTATTTGCCCTCCCGAGGGCTTTAGCCTCGGTACAAAACAGTGGCTAAAAAGGTTAAAAACTAAGATCAAAACCTTTAGTCTCAATTTTGCCTCAGTTATCCAAACTGAGGTTGAAACCCCCGTGGCTAAAGGTTTTATCCTCAGTTTTAGCAACCGAGGCTAAAACGACTTTTATAGCGTCAGTTCTTTAAATGAGGCTAAAAGAACCTTTTTAGCTTCAGTTTTCTCGAAATGAAGCTAAATCAAAATTTTAGCCTTCATTATTTTCAATTGAGACTAAATTCAAGCCTTAGTTGCCTCCAATTAAAGCTAAATCTATTTTTAGCCTCAGTTTTCAACAACCGAGGCTAAAGTCTTTAACCACGAGAGTTGAAGTCTTAGTTTAGGTAATTGAGGTAAAATTGAGACTGAAAATAGATTTAAGCTTGTTTCTTTCACTCTGTACCTGCTTGACAAACATCCTGAATCATTAGCTCCCACGATTTGATTAATTAAAAAACCAAGCATTATAATTGTCATTAACAATGCTCAATTCTCCAAAAAATGAAAGTAGTCCATAGCGATTGAGTAAAAATAATCAAACAAAGATCCAAAACTGAGTTTCATAAAACATTCGGTACATTGACTTAATATCACCAAAAAAAATCTATTGCAATGTATTATATCTTGTCATTAAAGGATTTGTCGCAGGATAGAAAAGAGACATCTACTGGTGATTACGAAATGGGCCATATTTAGAACATCACCACCAGCACAAAACGCATTTCTTTTCCCTTGCAACCATTTGAAACACAACAATTAAAAACATGTCAGACAAAATTTTAGTAAAGAAAAAAAAAATCTAGTCATTTTCCTGACTTAACATTATGATATTAATGGTATGTGATGAAGAATTTAACCATCAAAAATGAAAAAACAATCAAAACTATTCATCAACATGCCCCAATAACAACAAGAACAACAACAACTACAAAAAATGTTAACAATTGTTTTGTGGAATTGATGGTTCTTTGCCATCCAAATAACACAAAAGCTCACATCATGACCAGCCATAGGTTGAGAACTCTGTTTTTGGTTGGCGGTCCGAGCATGGAAACATGAAATCCTCAATACATGGGTTATACCCTAATGACTTGAGCAATATTAAACACAACTTCCAAGTATAAAGAAGAACGGAAAATGAAATCCACACTCTTCTTCTTCACTCTATCAAAGAGAAAACTCAACAGGCAGGAATTCATTACAAATTACAGTTCATATACTTAAACTATGACATAACAAAAACTAAGAAAGGGACATACCTTAATATGTTGCTATTTTGAACTCCATTTGAGGGGATTCTATGAATCCAAGAACACGCGCGCGCGTGCGCGCGCACACACACACACACATATAAACAAACTAAAATCCAAAAATGATGTGCTACCATATATGCTAAAACAACTCAGAAATAGAACAAAAGTAATGGGCCGTGATGCATTGGGGTGTGAAAACCGTCTTGGGTTAGTTCCATACAAGCAGTGTATGTGATAATCCAGACTATTAATTTGATGGATCTCAGTGTGGGTTGAGTAAGCTTATACACTGGAAGTTCCTAATCTTTTGATTGACAACTACAAACAAATGGTTAAATAAAAAAGAAAGCAAAAGCCAGGGAAAAGCCGAAAAGCACAAAGTTGTCGTCAGGAACTTCCACATAGAATCAGAAATAAATCATACTAATGCGAATTAATTAATTTTGAGCTTGGATGGATAATTACGTACCATTCTCATTTTATATGGCCATGAAACCATGGATTGACCACAAAATCCAAACGTCTTGGCGCTTCAATGAGTTATCTGTGAACAATGAAAATAACAGTAACTTCCTCAGAAAGGAACATATATATAGTCCATATAGAAAATAATCAGATAAAAAGGACAAACAAATAAAGACCATTGAAAGTAAAACTAAAAATTTTCTCCATAGGTTGGAGGTTTCCTAGCCCCACACTTACCTTGCAAGTAGAACATGAGCTGTACACGAGTCGAGTTAGCTCGGTCAGCTCACTCGACTTGCCTCGGCTTGAAACTGGATTCGGACAGAGTTGAGTTGGTTTTTGGAGCTCGAAAAAAATTCAAACTAGATATCTCAATGACAATATATATGAAGAGAGGCCATGAAGCAAAATGAGAAGGTGGGGGCAAACTGCCTAAATTCAAACTAGAAATTTCAACTAGTAAGTAAATGAAGTAGCTCAGAAATCAGTAACCCAATAAAGAAAGGATCAAAGAAAGCATATAGACCTTACGAGAGTGATCTACCCTCCCTGCCATTCAATAAAAAATAAAAACAAAAACATGTGATTCAAGCCATTCACCAAGAAAGTAATTAGTATTAAAGTAAATTCTAGTTTAACAGATACCTCAAGGATGTAGCAGGCCACCCACAACTCATCACTGGCAGAAATTCCGACAGAGCCAACCTGGAATTCCCAATGTTCCAACTACTAGAGTTATATATAGTATAGGATCATTAGATAACCTTTTTACATGTGTCGAATGCGATGAACATATATACATGTAACACTTGCCATAGATAAAATGAAGAAAGTAAATTCATAACCCTCCAGCTCAGGTGACTGCCCATACATATTGTGGCCCATACATATCATAACCCCATGATTTAGGGTCTGCATTGTAAAGATGAGATGTCGCGTAGGAAGCTGGAAGCCTAAGCAGTCATGTTATCAAGTTATTATGATGCTCGAAGCAGTAATTTTCCTTTTCTAAAAGAAAATAAACATTAGTTTGGATTCAGTTTAGAGTTAAGTTAGCTTTATATGGACTGACTTTACAGCCATGACATCGGTTTTATGTGTCTAGTAGTATGAAATGACTTGGGGCCTTTAGTTTACCTGTATGTAGTAGCACCCGTCTGATGAAGAAACCACATTGAAGTGAAGCTGATGGCAAGGCCTAAAAACCCAGTTGATGTCATCACCAACCAGAACATGGGCATCCTCAAGAGCAGCCTGCCAATTCACTTCACGGATACATGAGCCCAATAAGAAAATAATGGAAGCATCCAAATGCAGTTGCTGTAATATATTGAAGGTAATTGGGTCAAGCATTGTGCTCCTACTGTTTGGACTACCAACATTGAGGTCATGGGTTCAAAGCTACAATACCCACGAAGGTTTGCATTGGCATCTATTCAAGGGTCAAAATATCATGGACTCAATCCTACCAACCATACCAACAAAGGGAAATTGAAAACTGTAACAGACCAAGCCCAACAGACTCACATTTCAGATTGCTGAAACAGCTTATTGTCTGCACACACCATTTTTTATACCTTCATAGTTTTATTATATTATTTTTTGTTACTAGAATACTCAAACTTGCTTGTGTTCTGTAATTTTCCAACACATATGAGCCCACAAACTATGCAGCTGAAACCACTAATGCATGCTCGTGATACAAAATCCACGTAAAATGCCCTGCATATCAAGCAAAACTTGAAGCACAAGAACACTTCATTATCTTACAAGGAGTTCTTATTAGACATAAGCATTTCACTCTGTTTTCAAGAGTGAAAGTTTCAGGCTACCTTATAAACTGTTTTAACTTTTACTAAGATAAACCCTATAGTGTACAGCACATATTGGGTGCATAGGAAAATACCACAATTAATAATCTCTCAAAAACCATGGAGATGCACAGAAACATATTTTGTGTCAGTACAAACATTCAAAGAACTGGACATAAATTCAGATTGCACAGAAACCATGGAGATGCAGGGTGATCTAGGTTTATGAATTTGATCTACTTATGAAGTTTCTCCTAAATAACCATCAGTTTAGCACAGACAACTAGGGGGGAAAAAAACCTTGCAATAAGTAAATTGGGGAGTCTTGGAGTTATCCTTCATAAACAGCTAGATGTATTAGTTCTATAACTCGATGATTTTTAAAAGCCTAGTCAGGTAAAGTTTGCCAAACCTATATGTAATGAGAAGAAAGGAGGTTCAGCATCAATTTTTAAGATAATAAGAACCTTCCAATGTGAAGATGAATTGAGTGTGTAGAAACAAGTTCACAGGCAGCGGTCAACCAAATCATTCAGGTTTATGACCTGACAAACTTCTATGAGAAACGTAGCCTTGATGCATTTTTGCCACTTTTCAGGCTAAAAATCAATATGCTTGCATGTAATTTTGTATCCTTGTGGCATATTCTCACTTGTCAAGGTATATAGCACCAGATGTAAAAATTTCAAAAAGATGTAAGTGCATTACCTGTAATCTGAAATAATATTAACGCTGATTTCAAATCCTTGTGATCTAAAACTCTGCAAACTGTCAATACTAATTAAATGGAAGACCTAAAAATGGCACTTCCCTTTTCTCCCTAGCTGTGCATTTGATTGCACCTAATCATGAAATTTCATGATATTTGATGCAACCAAATGCACTCTAAACCATAAACTGATAAAAAAGAAATTTCAAATGAAAGAAAATGAAATTTGTGGCCCTCCCCTATAGTAGCCCCTTTAAAATAAGAATTCAGAATTGCAGACAAAATCACATATAAAAACAGGAAATTTAGAACATAGAACCCATACCATGAAGGACCTGAGCTCATTCTTCATGTCACCATTCAGAATCTCAATCTTTTGGACAAGACCAAGTTTGTTGAGAAAATTTAACTCCACTCCTTCCTGTTGCTCCAATTTCTCCTTCCTCTTTTCCTTTGCCACCTTTTCATATTCCTCAATTGAGTCCTCATCAATTAGACAACCTATCAGCACCTGGTTGTAATGTCTTACGGCAGAGCGGGTTCTGAGAATTGATGCAAAGACATTCATATGCACCCTTTACACTACACGTGTAATGTCTTACGGCAGAGAGGGCACTCATTTTTAGATCATGGCTAGCATTTAAATAACAAGAGCTTGTGAAAGACATTCCCAATGCAAAGACAACAACCAACCTCAAAAAATGTGACAAAAATGCCATTGATTTCGATGCAAATCTGTAGCTACCAATTCCTGCTAAAGGAGATGTTGGGACACATCCTGAGCAGAGAACATGGAAGAAATGCAAGTAAAATGAAGCATCCACATTATGTAGGGAGATATAGGTAAGTAAAATGATGACTATAAAGAATCATGACAATGGCAACAAGATGGATGACCATTCAGTCAAGTAGAACATCAATACATAGAGGTAACAAAGACAGGCGTGTCCTGCTATTAACACCTAAGAATCATTTAACCCATAACAACTAAAGTTGCCCTCTTTAATACCACAATGCCTTATCTACATCCCTATTTGCAGGCTCAGTTTTGATGTTTCTTGTTGGCAAGGCTAGGACAAATCAATTAGTCAATTCAATTGCATTGATCTTCTGAAGAAAGTAATCTATGAATGAGAAAGGGGTAATGGCTTGCATTCTCCACTTCAAAGTACTAAGCAGTAAATAAGAAGAAGAAAACAGCCACAATATGAACTTATTCCTACCCAAAAGTGATCCCAAACAATTTCAAAATCTTGTCACACCTATTGCTGGGTGTGGGTCTACCGCCATTCACCACCAGACAGTTATATAAAAGAAATCTAATTGATCAGGACATGGGAAATATTGACACTAAGATTGCATGAAAAGCGGACACATTGGTGGAATCAAGTGTGAGACTTCAAATCTGAATACATCTGATTTAGTGCATGTCAGACAACAAAAATCAAAATACAACTTCTGATATTGGAAGTTGAATCTATTCAATCTCCTATGGGAGGACAAATTCTCTTGTGACCCAAACATCAATGCCAAAGGACTTTTGGAATTATAATATTGAGAAAGAAAAGGGAGAGACATATATGAACAACAGCAAAAAAGAAATTTATGGCCAAGTGGTAAAAAAAATGCAAGCAACTAAATTTTTAATAACAGACCAGTATTACAATATTCCCATGACATGGTGACTGCTAGAAAATCTTTACTTGCCTAATTCAGATGCTTTCTTCATTGCAAGTTGAGCGAGTTTAGGAAATTATATATCTAAGTAAGAGCATAGGCCTTAAGATTGGGCTTCTTTGCTTTTAAGGAGACTTCATGAACTTTTATAAGGCTATAAAGCCATTCTCTCTATGTCATACCAATCAGGCTTTTATCTCTACATCACACCAGTCAAGCTTTAAGACCAGGCTTCAGGGTTCTCTCTACATCACATTAATCAGGTGTTAGGCCCAGGCTTCTTTTGCTTTAAGACAATCTGAAAACTCTGCTGTTGAGAGCAGTAACAGCAGCCTTGTCTTGTACATCCATTGGTGTCACAACAGTGAAATAGGAAAAGGCACGCACGTTTTATAGATTTTGCATAATAACATCATTGGATGAAATACCATAACTCAAAATAGTGAATCTACTAAGTCAAATCCTAGTTAGGCTTAAGTCTACTGTTACACATATATTCTAATTGTCTTCAAGCCCCATATGATCTAAGAAACAGTAACAACAAATACACAATCTGGAATCTTGAGCTACTTCAACTGACCACACAATCTGTTTTCTTCTTCTCTATTGTTTCTACAACAGGATTTCCCTTCTCTAATTTCAGTTTGAATCTGTGTGTGTGTGTGTGTGTGTGTGTGTTATACACGCTCCTGAAACTGAGAAAGAGAAAGAAGAAGAAGCACAAACCTGCTGCCATTCACTCGACCGTTCCATCCAAGCAATAGAAGCTGATGGCAAGAAATCCCTCCCAAAGTCATTCCTTTGCTTGTAAAGAACTGTCATCCCGTCCACTTCAGCAGCATTCCATTCCATAATCCTCTCCATGAAACAAGCCTCAAGGACCGGATCTAACCCCTACGAAACCCTAATTCTCCCAATCCTCGAAAAATCCATGCAATACTCCCCTAAATCGCCGCCTTCTTCCACATTCCTACCAAATGTGGCCCTGCTCTTCGATCCGTGCCCACGGATCTCTGTTTCCTTCACATCCTCCTCATCATCCGCCTTCCTCGACATGAACCGGATCGTCTCATCCTGCTCCTCAGCATTTTGCCGCAGCTTCTAGACATGAACCGGATCATTTCATCCCGCTCCTCAACGTTCTGCTACAGCTTCTCGACACAGATCCGCAATTCGGCCTCTGATTTCTCTATATCCTCGATTCGGAGCGTCGGATCACCGATTTTAACGATACTTACCTCGATCAAGAGAGATGTTCCGAATGGAAGGTAAAGATATTAGGAAGAGAGACGATTAGGTGGGGATGAATTGAGGTCGAGTGAGAAAAGCTAGTAGAGATGGAGTTTCACGAAGTGAGAGAGAGAGTTGTAGAATTCGATTGAAGCTGAGAAATGAAATTGAGGATTTCAGATATATAGGGTGGGGTAGCCGCGCATTAGCTATGACAGGTCGAGTAGTGACGTCACCAACTTTTGCGGGCCCCACTGTGATGCACGTATTATATCCACACTGTCCATCCATTTGAAGAGATCATTTTAGAGCATGATCCAAAGAATGAGTCAGATCCAAACCTCTAGTGGACCCCACCACAGAAAACAGTTTTTTCAAAAAGGAAAAAAAAAATTCAAGATTCTTAATTTTCTTTTTTAATTCTAAATTTTTTCAAGATTATAAATTTGTTGAAATTTATCAAAAAATTTAAAATTCTCGTTTTTCAAAATTATCAAAAAAAAATCAATTCTTAATAGTTTTAGAAATTCTTAATTTTTTTAATTTTCAATTATTTGAAATTTCTCAATTTTTAAAATTTTCCAATTTTTTAAAATTTTCCAATTTTTTCATGATTCTCAAATTCAAAATTCTTATTTTTTTTTCAAAAATTTCAAAAATTTTCAAAATTCTTAATTTTAAAAAAAAAAAATCATACTTTTTCATAATTATCATTTTTTTGTTCTTAATTTAAAAAAAAAAAATCTTAATTTTTTAAAAGTTCTCAATTTAAAAAAAAATTCTTAGTTCTTAGAAATTTCAAAATTCAAATCTCTTCAAAACTCTCAAATTTTTTTTTTTTTCAAAATTCTCAATTTTTTCACAATTGTCTCAATTTTTTTTCAAAATTCTCAATTTTTTCATAATTGTCGAAAATTTTAAAATTTATTAATTCTTTCAAGATTCTCAATTTTTTTCAATATTATTAAATGTAGACTTTTAGCCTTAGTTCATATGCAACTGAGGCTAAAAAGTAGACTTTTGGCCTCGGTTCCTAGGCAATTGAGACTAAAAAGTGGACTTTTTACCTCGTTCCTATGCAATTGATGCTAAAAAGTAGACTTTTGGCATGACTCAAATTGAGAAATCCACTGGCTTGGATTTCACGGTCAGTGAGCATTCGTGATTTCATGAAGCTACACGTGAAAAGTGCAAGCCATTTTATAAACATATGAGATCTCTCACACGTATCATGTTAGCATGTGTGGTGCGTTTGTATTCATGGACACTTGATTGTTGAAGTAGGACCATTGGATATTTTTCATTTTAACCATCCAATAAATGTCCACCGATCTAGTCAAATCATCAAATATCACCATACACCAATTAATTCAAATTACAGGCATGCCATTTATACAATTTCTAAGTACCTACGTATCATCCATCATATTCTGCCAGAGTATCAAAGGTAGACATTTTGCCTCAGTTCCTATGTAACTGAGGCTAAAAGGTAGACTTTTCACCTCGGTTCCTATGCAACTAAGGCTAAAAAATAGACTTTTCGCCTCGGTTCCTATGCAACCGAGGCTAAAAGGTAGACTTTTGCCTCGATCCCTATGCAACCGAGGCTAAAAGGTAGACTTTTCGCCTCAATTCTAAAAGGTAGATTTTTCACCTCGGTTCTATGCAACCGAGGCTAAAAATAGACTTTTCGCCTCGGTTCCTATGCAATCGAGGCTAAAAGGTAGACTTTTCGCCTCGGTTCCTAAGCAATTGAGGCTAAAAATAGACTTTTAGCCTCGGTTCTATGCAACCGAGGCTAAAAATAGACTTTTCGCCTCGGTTCTATGTAATCGAGGCTAAAAGGTAGACTTTTCGCCTCGGTTCCTACACAATCGAGGCTAAAAGGTAGACTTTTCGCCTCGGTTCCTATGCGACTAAGGCTAAAATAATATACTTTTCACCTCGGTTCCTATGTAATGAGGCTAAAAGGTAAACTTTTGGCCTCATTCCTAAGCAATTGAGGCTAAAAATAGACTTTTCGCCTCGGTTCTATGCAACTCGAAGCTAAAAGGTAGACTTTTACCTCGGTTCTATGCAATCGAGGCTAAAAATAGACTTTTCGCCTCTGTTCATATGCAATCGAGGCTAAAGGTAGACTTTTGGCCTCGGCTCCTATACACCTGAGGCTAAAGGGTAGACTTTTCGCCTCGGTTCCTATGCAATCGAGGCTAAAAGGTAAATGTTTGGCCTTCATATGCAATCGAGGCTAAAAGGTAGACTTTTCCCTCGGTTCCATGAGGCGAAAGATGAACTTTTAGCCTTAATTCCTTAGCAACCGAGGCTAAAGACACATTTAGCCTCCATATTTTCAACTCTGAGGCTAAAAATTGTGGCTAAAGGCCTATTTTCTTGTAGTGGTATAATCGGTTTAAACATTACCTCATGGCGTCGATCCTTATGTTGGCTCCGTCTTTTATGGTTTTTATGTTGTCTTTTTTAACGATTATGATAGGTCTCCCCAGATTCTTTTCCTTCCGGGCAACCCGAAATTGTAAATTTTAATGATATATATGATGATTGACCTTTAAAAAAATAAAAATAAAATTTCAAGGCTAATTACTTGTATATTAATTCATTTTTAAGGTTCTTTGGGGAAGTTTTTCGTGGCGTATGGAATGGGATAGATGTTGCTGTCAATTTTTTTTTCTGGAGCAAGAGTTGACAATTGAGAATATGGAGGATTTCTGCAATGAAACAAACGCTGGCTAACACCGGATTCGGATTAGGTGATGACCCCAACACCACCCAGCTAGCTGCTGGAAAAGGGGCGTTCGGACGCGAGAGGGAGAGCGAGCGTATAGGAGAGGGAGAAGGAGAGGCAGAGAGAGAGAGAGAGAGAGAGAGAGAGAGAGAGCTCAGGGCCTGTTTGATTTTTCACGTAAGAGGTAATTACCTGATAATTGGGTAATAATTGCTTACCGCATCGTTTCGGATGGACGACATCGACGGCCAAGATACGAAGTGCAGTGTGATCTGACAATTGGTGTACTAACCAAAAAAGAAAAAAAAAAAAGATGGCTGCCGAAAATTCTAACTAGGACTTTTGAACGGTTTCGGACAGGAATTCCCAAAATTATCTGAAGCTGGTGAAAGGGTCGTAATCATGAGGAATTTATGAACATAAACATTTAATTCTGAGAATTTACGACCCATGCACGGGTGCAGAAACTTCAGAGAATTTATGACCCTGGCACCAGGTGTAAAAATTCTGAGAATTCCGTGGAAACTGTTTAAAAGTGTCAGTTAAAATTTTACAGCCTTTGAACAGTGTGGATAAGCGACATGATGAACGGTGTGGATAAGCGACATGCATCACAGTGAGACCACAGCTATTGTACAGCCTCTTAAGTAATAGGAAACGAGTGCAGATTATGACGACAGTTGCTGCGCGTTTACCACCAATTGGACGATAAAACAAGCCTGCAACGTTGGGAAACGGATTGGCTACTCGCCCTGACACCAGCCCCGGAGCTGGTGGTGGGTGCTCTGTGGGCCCCACCATGATGTATGTGTTGTATCCATACCGTCCAACCATTTTTAGAGATCGTTTTATGCATGAGAAAAAGAATGCAATAGATTTAAAGTTCAAGTGGACCCACCACAGAAAACCATAGGATCAGTCACTCCCATCGTTGAAACATTTATAGGGCCTACCATGATGTATGTTTTAGATCCAACCTATTCATAAGTTAACATAGACATGGATGAAGTAATATATATATATATATATATAAAAGCTTGATCGGAAAGTTCTGTGGCCCCTAAGAAGTTTTGAACGGTGGTTGTCACTGTCCCCACTGTTTTCTATGGTGGGGTCCACTTAAACTTTAGATCTATATCATTATTTTTCTCATACCATAAAACGATCTCTCCAAATGGATGGACGGTATGGATACAACACATACATAATAATGAGGTCCACAGAGCTTGGTGACGTCACTTCATTAGCTATTTGGATGCCGACCTTGTCAGTATCTAATCCGCGCCCCACATATGGAGTCTCTTTTCGACCTTTCCCTGAGTGGGCCCCACCTAATTTCCTAGCGCAGGAATTTCCTGCGAAAGCCTTTCGCAGCGCTGGGAACTTAGGTGGGGCTTACTGTGATGTTTGTGAGAAATCCTCCCCGTCCATCCGTTTTGTGAGTTCATTTTAGGACATGTTGTAAAAAATGAACCGTATCCAAAGCTTGAGTGAGCAATGAATGTGGTTAGGAAAATTCCAACCGTTGAAACCTTTCTAGGTTCAACAGTGATGTTTAGATGCCATCCATACCGTTAATAACGTCATTCCTATTGGTATTATCTGGAAACAAAAATATTAGCATGAATCAACACTTCTGTGGCCCCACAAATATTTCAACTATGGACATTTAATTATCACGTTTTCGGCTCACTTGAGCTTTGGATACGGTTCATTTTTGGTAACATGTCTTAAAATGAACTCACAAAACCGATGGATGGGAGGATTTCTTACAAACATCACAGTAGGCCCCACCTAATTTGCCAGCGCAGGAACTTCCTGCCAAAGGCTCTCGCAGGAAATCCGCGTCCCTGACAGAATATAAGTTTGATTAGAAACTTCTGTGGCCCCTAAGAAGTTTTGAACGGTGGATGTCACTGACCCTACTGTTTTCTATGGTGGGGTCCACTTAAACTTTAGATCTTATATCATTATTTTTCTCATGCCATAAAACGATCTCTCCAAATGGATGGACGGTATGGATACAACACATACATCATGGTGGGGTCCACAACTCCCGTTTCCGCAACGTCGCGTGCTTACCCAATTTGACTGGGTTAGGAAGAGTGAGGATCCCACGTCATCAGATTCTTTAAATATATTAAAAAAATTTACATTTCAGAAAAAGTATAACGGAGACGTCCTTATATACAATGCACTAAAGCCCGATATGTGTCCGAGCGGCAGCTTATACCTCCCACTCTTCTCGCCGGAAAAATGACTCCTCTGTCTGGGCTTGGTGGTCATCTGTTTTCATCATCCTCGGAAAAAGTACCAGTAGGCTGGCATTTTAACCCGACGGACGAGGAAATTTTGGCGCATTTTCTTCCGAAAAAGAATAGAGACCATGCATATTCGGTAGAACCCATTCGAGAATCAGATATCTACGGGTGCAATCCCGATGAGCTTGCACGTAAGGAACCCCCCTCCTCTCTCTCTCTCTCTGTCTCTCTCTCTCTCTCTCTCTATATATATATATATATATATACACACACACACACAATATTGAATGTGTATCCAATAACTGGAATTAATTGCAGCTAAAATTGACACTGGAGGGGAGTACATGTACTTCTTTACACAGCTGAATCATGAGGGTGGGTCGCGCACAGTTCGCAAAGCCGGAGACGGTTCCTGGAAGCCCACCGACGGACGTAAACCTGTTAAGCAACAAGGTAAAGAAATTGGTTCGAAGATGAATTTGAAATTCTACAAGGGCAGCGGGCCCAATGCAGAGAAAACCGATTGGCTGATGATAGAGTATAGGCTTAATAAGGATGATCTGCTCACCATGAAAACTACGACTAAGGCTGATCGTGAGAATGTGGAGGGGAAGGATGATCACAGGAACAGGGTGAGAAATAGATAAGAAAAAGATATATATCTTCAATGCATGTTCATTTCTCAGCTTTGTCAATACGAAAAATGTTTAGAGTGTTAATGCCCCTTGATATACAGTGATACACTATTCAACTTGAGCTTTTAGAGAAAGTGATTATTTGTCATTATATCATAGTAAAATGTCAAGTGTTTAAATTCTGAAAATAGCAAATATGCCAGTAGAATAGTTTCTCAACTTGAATTTGAATTTGTTCTCCTTGGATAGTATCCCAAGTCCAATATGTTACCAAAGCAATTGACTTCCAAAATATAATGACTATGACCTGGTCTAGCGGTGCACTCACTGTGTGTGAGAGTGAACCACTTGCACTTTAACCCAAAAATGCTGAGTTAACTTAACGATGAACTCAGCAATCAAAAACTTGTAACACAAAAAAAAGAATAGAGATATTTTTTTTTACATGAGAGCATAAATAAATTTTTTTTTTTTTAAAGGGAATAGAAGTCTTTATATACATTCCGAAGTGGTGCATTAAGCACCATTTTGAAAAGATTTGGTCCGTTGGATTTAAACCCAATAGGTACGACTAGTCACATCTTTCTATTTAAAAATAAAAAGGCGCAAGTGCGAGTATACTATCACATAAACAAAGTCTTGCGAGCACACATACACTCTTGTGAGAGTACACCCGCACCCGCAACCTCGGCCTGGCCCGACCCGTCATGCATGCGAACTTAAACTTGGACTTGGGCTAGGGCTTAGCTTGGCTAGGCACGTGAGCGCGCATGTGGTCAATGACATAAATTAGAACTATTAGTATACACCTTAGACACACACACACACACACACACACACACACACACACAAAAAGACCAAATTCAGATACGCCCCTTAAATAGAGCTCAAGCCTCAAAGAAAAAAGCTCATCTTAGACATAAAAAAATTTTCTCGGGCAAATTCGATGCGTGACTAAACCCACAACACAAAAGTAATAGAAAATTTAAAATTGGAAGGAAATTTAAATATTTGAAATTCTCTATTTTTTCTTTTAATATTTTGAAATAAAATACAACAATCCCCCATATATTTCAAAATTTTTTAAAAAAACTTTTAGGTTAACATATAATAGTTATACAATGGTGTTGGTGCTATCATAGACTTGAACTGACATTGGAATAAGCAAGACATGTTTACAAGAATTAAGTGACACCATAGTCTTGAACCCGAATCATTTTTGTGTAAATTTGAAGCACATGCTACTTACACAACTCTTTCTCTGTAAGTGATTCTGCGATTCAGTTCTTTTTGGTCATACACTGTTACTTGAATTTCATGAGTTCTTTAGAGAATTTGTCTAGATTCTCATAAGAAGCAGCCTCCACCTTTACACCTATATAGGTAAAATATATCAAGTGCATGCACCAACTATATACACGATCAAATATATGGTTATGGATTCATTAAGAGTTTCAAAAACTCATCTTTCTGCATTGTTGCGCGTACCACTACACCATAAAATGAGCTCATATCAGTATAATCATTTACCTAATGCCTTGTTGTGTACCCATTGAATATATCTCATGAGATCTTCACTTGTATAGGTTGGGTTGCCAACACTGGTAACTCATATATTAAGTTTTGCTCCATTCCTTTCAATGTGTCATTGAATAAAAAATTTTATAGTCCTCTGGTCTGAGGATTTGTTAAATTCTTTTCTGACCTCACAAAGTCAATATACATAACTCAGTGATCCATAGGTGGTGAAATCCCACTACGGCATGAGTGTGTGGGGGTGTGTGTGCATGTGTTAAAAAAAGTCAATATATATGTGTAACACTCCACATCTTTGATACATGGGTGTTACCATTAGAATTGGGATTAGTTTAATCATGAATCTAATCAGGCCAAACTAAGATAGTAGGAATAACCTTCAATCGACTATCTACTCGTCCAACCCCTCATTAATACCTGGACGAATCATCGAAACCTTTCAGGGACAAAACAGGCCATTCAACTTCAACTCCTAGATCGCCATCATCAGACCTAGAACATTCTATGGATCGGTCTGACGACCAATCTCTCCAAGTCGACCGTTTGATTATAGACTGCTCGAGAAACAAAGGTGCCTAGGGTCGAACAGATGATCCACATCGATGATCGTAATTAAAGTGGACCCTATAAATAAGTGAACGGGTGTCCAGGAGTACCCTTACAAAGTATGATGTGCAAACAATGTCATTAGGAGTGTTCAATACACAAAGTGGTAGGGCCTGAACACATAAATGACTCTAAGACCCCCTTGTGACCGTTGATACTCGAACCCAGAGCGATCTGACCCTCAGATGGGTAGGAAACTGTAAATAAACGCTCCGATCATGACTTATGGGCCACCCAAGTGTTGGATCGTGCTAATCATTGGTTTGACATCTCAGATAAGACTCCCTAGAAGAATGAACAGTGTGGATTGCACGATTTCATCATGATGGGCCCACACTAGAGTGCACGTACACCACGGACAACGTGCACGTAGTGCACCAGACTGTCAAGTCGGTCAAACAGGCGTTGACCCGATGAATTTTTTAAAAAAATGGAAATTCCTCCCGTTTTCCCGCTACAATGAGTTTAAACGGACAATGCTGTTTTGGATGAGATGGGACGAGATGTATCTGAGTGATCCAAGCCATCCATTGGGTAGAAGAGCATTGGACGACCAAACCCACGTCAATCATACGGGCCCATGCAAGCGTGCATGCGCTCGAGCAGGAGCCAAACAAGGGCATTCATCGGCGTTCCTCCAAAGAGAGAGGGCTGGACGGCTGCCACATTGGCGATCTGAGGCAATGATCCATTTTCAATCCCAACCATTCATTAAGGACGCTTCTCAGTGCTCCTTTCATTGCCATAACTAGGCAAGCACTCTTCTGCACAGCAGAAAAGCGCAGGAGACATTTCCACTTCGGGAAACTTGAGCTGGCGCGATCCGGACCTCCCACTAGGCTCCTTAGATCAATCTTAGTCGTCCCCTCTAGGGCAGCAATGACTCTATTGGAGAGAGTTTCTCGTCTCACGAGAAAACCATGAAGGCGGAAGATCTCGTGAGATGTAGGCAAACGACGAAGATCGGTGAAAAAGTGGACCCTATGATGATCAATGGCCCCATCAGACCCATTCAAATGGATCAGATCACGCTGAAAGACCGTAAACAAAGATCCGCCATTTTCGGTCATGTCATCTTACCCATCAGATCGATATACCCACCAAGATGGCGTGGGCCACATGACAGATGGAAAGTTACTTTTTCGGTAGGCCATAGCAGAAGAAATTCATCCATAGGGATGGATGAATCCCATGCATCCGGAAACCGGAAGAAAACGCATGAGTTCGGCCACCAAATCACAACCGTTGGATGGTCCGTTCAAGCATGCTTCACGACTATAAAAGGAGAACGTCGGGATTTCCACCAAATAATCAGAGAGGAAATAGGAAGGGAAAAGGAGAAACGGTTTGAGCATAGTGAGCTCGGTGCTGCACTTCACCAAGTTGACCGATTAGTTTGGACTAAGTTGGGTCAGTGCAGACCGGAGATATCATGCAAAGGAAAGAGAGAAATAGAGGGAAGAGAAAGAGAGAGAATAGGGGGAAATAGAGGGAGAGAGTGGGTTCGTTGTGCTGCACTGCACTGAGTTAACCCGTCCAACTCGAATTGAGTTGGGTCAGTGTGGGCCAGGGACAGCCGTGAGGAAAGGAAAGATCGTAACGAGGCCATGTCAAACACTGCACTGAGTCGACCCTGGGAATCCGAATCGAGTTGGGTCAGAACTCACTGTCCGTGCGAGTGGGTCTGCCGAGTTGACTCACCCATCTTCTCACAAAAGCTAGCTTGCATGGTGCTGTTCGGGTCAAACTCTGGAACCCAGCACTGACTCTTGCTTCTATCCAACCGAACTTGAGTCAGATTTGTCCAGTGACTTAGGGTGCGGGCTGGCTTGATTATGGCTAGTACAATTGACACCGAGATCTCTCATCCCTTCAGGCGACGGACAAGTATGTGTTGTGAACTTCGAGTAGTGTAGTGACGCCCAGATCGCCACTAGGCCGGAGCTGTTTCAAGGTGTTAAGTCAATTTGTTTCCTCCTGAAGGAGTTCACTCGATAGCCTTCTAGCCAAACCTTGAACCAGCAATAGCCATGGGCCCTCTAGAATGGACTGTGGCATGATGGCTGAAACTCAGCCTCGCCGACAAGTCTCAACTAAGTCGGCTAGACAATACTAATGCGAGGCCAATGAACCATAACCCAGTGGGCGTATTAGTATATGGATCAACTTCCACCAGTCTAAAATGGGTCATCTCAGCAACCTAACGCTTGTTAGATGACTACATGTACCGTAGCGAGTTAACTCATTTTTAGCACCCTTGTGGACTCAGTAACTCACTGAGTTTCTTGTTTGTTTCAAGTTCGAACAGTAGGTGGGACAGCAACACCCATTTTGTTAAGATGGCTCTAGTTTTGGGGTAGCCATTGACTTGTGCTATTTGAGACCAATCATTCTGCCCTAGGGAAAGAGGTAAATCACCCTCTCACCCCCTGGAAAAGATTCAAATGTCAATTACCTGAGTTAGATAATGAAAATTATGGCCCGAATCCAACTCAGGAGTACAACCTTAACCACACATAAAATATAACTTGAGCCTAACATTGTGAATGAGAACTTTAGGGAAGGAACTGGCCCTAGGAGCGTGTGCACCTTATGACAACTCTAACAAGCAAACGAAGTCCAAAGGTGATGACTTTCCCCCTTAAGCTTTCCATCCCCAAGCTAGGCCAAGGATTGTTCCATGTAGATTATGATCACTAGAACTTTGATCATTTGTACTAAAATTCCAAATCTTATTATAAGTTGGTTTACATTGATCCATGATAAAGAAATTGTAAACCATGTTCATGTGAAATAAACACTAAACTCTACATGCTAGATTCCCATTTTAGTTGGTAACTCATAACTTATGTTTACATGCGATGACCGTTAAACCCTACATTTTGAGTTTCACTTTAATTGTTAGTTTATGCTCGATTCCATAATAATCCAATTCAAGACTTGTATGTTGTATTCATACACTCCACATATCAATCATTTGCTCACAAGATGCTTGTAAAATCAAATCTCTATATTAAATAAAGGAATCTCTACCTATGTATGAGAGTCCACAATTAGGGTGTAATGAGACAGGTTATGTTAAGAATAGACCCTCAACTTGGAGTTTATTTTATTGGTGAATTATTAATGGGGTTTACCATCCATATGATGTTCTCTCCTACGTGGCCTTGGGATGAATTAATTAGCACCCTGATTTAACATTGCCCTACTATCTCGATTCAGTATTTATAACATACATCTTTTTACCGCACCGATTTACTTTTAACCCAAGATTTGGCATTTGCCCTTGAGGCTTTGATGGTTCATTTCCATTCAACCATGTGGTGGTAAATTTCCTCTGTATCGAATTTGATGGGCCACTTGTTGATGGGTTCTATTAAACATCTTAAGGTAGTAGACTCATGGGCTAAGGATAGTGGTCATGGGACACTATGTCCAAGCCGTTGGCCTACACTGGGTGACAAACCCCCCGTAGTGACCTTTGAGCTTTAGTAAACTGGCTGGTTCCAAATGGAATAATAACGGTTGGGCTAATCATGCATTCATAGCATACAGGCGATGACGGGTGGCTAATTCTAGATATTGTAGCACGTGCCCTTAGTCGTGGTATCGTTTCGCTAGCTCCCAGACCATCAACTATCTACCCACTTTTGGTAAGTTTGGCACTACGCATGTACTATGTACTTCACTGGTGACTGGCCACATGCATGGGTTTCGTCCAAAAGCCAACTAAATAAGCATCCCTAGTTGATGTGCACTCATACGTCCATGCATTAATTAATACTGCATCTTTGTATTGTTTTATATGCCTTGTTATGCTTTTAAACCGTACTTGTCTAAAGTGGTGGTGTGTAATCTTGAGGGGAGTTTACACTGATTTGATTACTCATTCATTGAATATTCAACTATACAAAGGATGTAGGTTTAGATGGGGGCGACTACGGAGTAGGTCCCGAGGTCATGGCAGTAGGATCGGAGGAGGGATACTACAAGGAAGAGCCGCACCAAGAGACGATGGAATACTATAGACTCAATTAGTAGTTGTAGTATTTCTTTTCTAGTTTATCTTGGCACATTTGAAACTTATGAATCTTGTATTTAAGGTCTCCAATTGTGTGGACTAGATATTTGGTTACATGATATTATCTATGCTTGATTAACGCTATCACACTCTGATTTTGAAATGTTGTCAATTATCTGATTAATTAATACTCGGGTTTTTAGGAAACAAGTTCTACATTTGGGTTTTGAAAACCAGGGCATGATGATATGACTCCATCATGCAACATGTGTTTCACTATTTTCTGTTTGAGTCTAATATGCCTACTCTTTCCATTATATATTTTACTATTTACTTTTACTAAGAACTACTTGACAATTACAATGAATAGACATGACTGATATAGGCTTTTACCATAACGGTACATCGACCAAGAGATTTCTAAGCCAATCAGCTTTTGATCCAGCCTTTTCTAAAGTAATAAACGCGGATTCCATAGTTAACCAAGCGATATACGTTTGCGTAATAAAATTCCAAGAGACTGCTTATTCACCCAAAATGAAGACATATCTGTAAGTAGATTTTATTTCATTTGAATCAGTGATCCAGTTAGCATCACTGTATACTTCTAATATAATAGGATAACTATTATAATGTAAACCATAGGCCATACTGCCTTTTAAGTATCTTAAAATTCTAGACAAGACATTTTAATTCTCTTTTCTAGGGTCATGTGTATATCTACTTAGTCTTCATACTACATAAGCTGTGTTGGTCCAGTGTAGTTTATCAGATATATGAGGCTACAAATTATCTTGGATTATTCCAAGCGAGACATACTATTTCCTGTATTTTTTATGAGAGTCGTACCATAATAATAAGGTGTACTAACAGTTAAACAGTCAAAATGGTCAAATTTTCTTTATAGTTTCTCAATATAATAAAATCGTCATAATACAATACCACCATCTTTCATAGTTACCTTAATACCTAAGATTAAACTAGCCTATTCTAAGTATTTCATGTTAAATTTAAATAATAAAAATTTCTTAGTCCCATTAACTAATTTAATATTAGTTCTAAAAATAAGCATGTTATGAACATAAAGGCAGATTATAACACTATCATTTCTAAAAAATTTACTATATACACGTGGATTTGAATAATTTATATGATAACTACTTGATTTCAAAGCACCATCAAAATTTTCATGCCATTATTTCGAGCTTTTTTTAGAACAAATAGTGACTTGATTAATCTATACACTTTATTTTCTTTACCTGATATCGTATAACCCTCAAGTTGCTCTATATATATTTCATCTTCTAAGTCTTCATTTAGAAGAGTCGTCTTAACGTCTATATGATGTACCACCAATTTATATATGGAAATTATTACCATTGAGACCCTGATAGTTGTAATCATAATTATAAAAGAATAGGTATAAAAATAAATATTCATTCAGTTTATTTAAAGCATTTTGCTATCAATCTAGCCTTAAACTTATTAATAGTCCTATCTGATTTTAGTTTATTTCTAAATACCCATTTACAACCTAGTGGTTTGTTTTCAGGTGATAGGTCTGCAAGTTCATAAGTGTTATTAGATATAATAGATTCCAACTCATCATTTATTGCTTTATTCCAAAAGATTACATCTTAAGAATTAAATCACTTTTGTATACGTTATACGATCATCTTCTACTAAGAAGATAAAAAAATCATCTCATATATTAGTTTCTCTTCTAACTCTAGTATTTTTTCTTGGTTCTATCTCTTTTACCATCTGCTCATAAAAACATAAACTAGTAGATGCGATATCTAATCTTACTAACTTTATTTATTATTATAGACTTGGATCTCATAAGGAATATGTTCTTAAAGAAATCTGTATCCTTAGCATTGTATTAATATCTAGAATATCATATTTAGCCTTCAAAACTATAAACCTGTAAATTGTACTATTTTATGCATACCTTATAAATACACATTTAGTCGTTTTGGGACCTAATTTTGTTTTCTTAATTTCAGGCAATCCTACTTTGCAGAGACACCTCCACACTTTAAGATATTTATAACTAGAAATATGGTTCTTTCAAAGTTTATATAGTATTTGTTCAGAAAACTTAGAAGGAATCTTATTTAGGATATAACATGCTCACAAAGTTACTTCTCCCTATATAATTAAAGGTAAGCCTGAACTGTCTAATATAGCATTCACATCTCCTTAAAAGTTCTATTCTTATACTATATTATTCCATTTTGTTCTGGTGTGTAGAGAGCTGTAGTTTCGTAAATTATCCCATTATTTTCATACAATTCTAAAAATTGAGAAGATTCATACTCCACTCCTTTATATATTCTACATCTTTTAATCTTTATATTTAATTAATTTTCAACCTCATTTTATACTTAGATTAAGCTTCTAAAATTTCATCTTTATTCCTTAACAGAGAGACTTTAATAAACCTAAAGTAGTCATATACAAAGGTTATGTAATGTTTTTTTCACCTCTAGACATGTGGTTTCTAAAATCACCTAAGTCACTATGTATTAACTCTAATAAAATAGAGGATCGTTCTATTCGCTTAAAGATTTTTTTAATGAATTTTGATTTTGCACACGTTTCATATTTATCGAATTCTTCATTTGATACATTAGGTAATAAACATAACCTTTTCATTTTCTTCAAAGATGCCACGTTTATATAACCTACTCTACCATAACATAGATAAAAAAGTTCAATAATATAAATAGAAATAGACGTCCTCTTATTATTATCATTGGATACATTTAAAATGAATAAACCATTACAATAGTATCTCTTACCCACAAAAGTTATATTCTTAGTCATTATAAACTTGTCTGAATTAATACTAACTTAACGCCAGCCTTATTGAGGAGCGAACCAGAGACCAAGTTTCTTAAAATGTCACGCATATCTAGGATATCATTCAACATCATAGTCTTCCTAAAAGTGAGTTGCAAAAGTAATTTTTCTTCCCTACAACTGGAGAAGTTCTGGCATTACCCATAACACTTGTTCTTCATCTCCTAATACTTAATATGAGGTAAATATAGTACGATCTTTGCACATGTGCCGAGTTGCACCAGTGTCTAGCACCCACTCCAAGTTGTTTACAAGAAAGACTTTTGACACCACAGATACTACCATGTCAAACTCATTGCATATTTTTGCAAGATTAGCTTGGGGTTTATCTTTGTTTTTGTTAAGCCTATAAGTTTTAATGTGATGCCTAGGCTTTCCACGGTTATAGAAGTTTTCATTTTTCTTAGATTACTTGCTTGGATTTTTTTTAGCCTGCATTCATTGGCATAATGTCCAGGTTTTCCATAACTATTATATTTTCTCTTTTTTTTTCCTATTTTTTTACTGACATGATTCCATAAGATTCACATTTGAATCTACCTCATTTACATTTTCTTTTTGGTCCCCATTTCTATTGGCCTCTTCTATCCATATGTACACGATTACAATTTCTAATGGAACACTATTCTTTTTATATTTTATTTTATTCTTATATTCTTTTTGGGAAGGCGATAGCTTTTCTATCAACATGAAAACACTCAATTCAACTTAATTCCTTCTAACGACAGTTCAAGAACTAGATTTCGAAAATCATAAATTTGATTTGTGATAGGTTTATCATTTGTCATTTTATAGTGAAGAAATTAACAATTACATTTTTCTTAGTACCTGCATTTTTCAGAGTGTACTTCTTTTCTCAAGCAATCCATATTTCCTTAACAAATTGATAAAAAACATACACATCATATAACTTGTTGAACAAAAAGTTCAGAATATAATTTTTATAATTACTTTCATCTCCTACTTCAATTTGATTTGTTGAATTTACAGTAAATGATTCAAACAATATGTATGAAACTTTAAGCGTGGTTAGTGCACACATAAACTTTTGTTTCCATCGTTTAAAGTATTGTCCAACGAACGGTTCGATTTTGGCTAACTCGGTGGAAGCATTAACTGTTACGGTAACTACAATATATTTAATTTAATAAAATTTGATTTCAAAATTGTTGGAATATTTAGTTGAATTAAATATACTACTAAAATCAAAAATCAAAAGGAAAATAAAAGAAATGAGATAGAAGATTTATAGAGTTAAGTTGAGACATGATGTGAGTCACTTAGCTTGAAATCGAATTTGCTCTCCTTAGGCAACATCCCAAGAGCATCAAGTTTTCAGAGCAATATACCTCTAGGATATAATTACTATGACTTAGTCTCAGCGGTGTACTCACGGTACACAGGCTTGAACCAATTACAGTTTAACCTGAAGGTGTTAAGTTAACGATGAACTCAACAACAAAAAAACTCGCAAAACAAAAAAGGAACAGAGAATTTTTCATAGGAGAGCATAAATGATTTTAATTACTTTTTAAAATTGAATGGAAGTCCTTATATAGACTTTGAAATGGTGCATTAAGCACCCTTGTGAAAGGTTTGGTCCATTCGATTTAAACCGAACAGGTGTGATTAACTGACCAGCCACATCTCTTTGTTTCAAAACAAAAAGGCGCAAGTACGAGTATACTCACTCTCATACAAAATAAAGTCCCGTAAGTACCCATAAACACACCCGCACGAGTACACCCACACCAACACCCATGACCTGTCCCGTCATGTACTCGAACTCAAGCTCGACTCATCTTAGCACACACGGGCATATGTGGGTCAATGTCATAAATTAGAGCTATTAGCATACCCCCCTCTCAGGACCAAATTCACATGGCCCCAAGGCAAAACAACTATCTTATATACAAGAAAACTTTCTTGGAAAAATCTAATATGGGACTAAACTCACAACACAAAATAAACAAAAAATCTAAATTTGGAGGAAAACTAAATTTGAAATTCTCCTTTTTTTTATATATATATTTTGAAACAAAATACAACAATATGTTCTTGTATGGAGTTTCACCCCACATGTGTGGGGGAGTGTTAAAGTGTTAATATCCCTTGATATACATTGATATGACATCCTCTTAGGCTTGAGCTGTTGGAGAAAGTGGTTGTTTGAAAAAAAAATAAGGTGTAAACATCTATTGCATGATTTCACATGCAATTCATTGAATGGTGACCTAATGACCTAAAATACATAATCTCTAGTTCATTTTTAATTATTTTTTTCCTAAATATATTGGTTTTGATTACAGATTAGTTATTTTCCCTTAATTTACTACTGTTATTGCATTTTTGATTTTCATTACAGATGAATGAATTTGTTCTTTATCGAATTCGCAAGAAGATGGGAGCTAAGCAAACTAATGATGCTTCAGTTAATAAAGTTATTGTCAAAGATACCACATCAAATAGGATCGATAAGGTCAATCCTCAGACTTATTATGGGAATGGGAAGAGGATGATTAAAGATGATACCCAGGTGAGAGACAAATTAGAATATCTTGCTCATATATTCATCTCTTACAAGTGGTACTAATGTATGACTATTCGAACTGTCTAAGTTTTGGATTCCATGTGGATGAAGCATGAATGTAAAATCACATTGATCAGGAAATCCTAACAATCATATTGATAGTTAGTAAAGTGATTGTTAAAGTAAAACAATTAGTGGTCCAACTTTGTAAGGAAAACAAGATAACATTAATCATTGTATGTGCATGATCTTTACTTCATTTTCAGTCACTTTTTCTCCAAACATATTGATTTTGATAACAGAATAGTCTTTTTTCATAATTTACTAATGTTATTGTAATTTGATTTTCATTTTATCAAATTTAGAATAAGAAGAGGGTAGTTAAGAAAACTAAGAAAACGCTCATCAATAAAGTTATTGTAGAAGACTGCACATCATATAGGATCGATAATATTGATTCTCCCACCATAAAAACTACAACTGAGGATGATCCCCAGGTGACAAACAAATAAGAAAATGGACTTTCCCATATAACTACCAACCTTTAAAGGTATTCACGAGTAAACACGTACTTTCAAAATATTAGACTTCTAGCCGATTTCCATCATATACCGTTAGGGTTATAAACTATCCTTGTTCTCTCTCATTCGATTAAACCATCTCCTCATTTCTTTTCATTCTCATTCAGTAAAAACATCAATTAACCCAACGTATCATCTTCCCCTCCTATTTCGTATATCTTCCCTCCCTCATTCTGCATCTCTTCCCTCTTTTGTTCTCTCTATTCCCTCTACAATCATTTCCAGCCTATTGTGGGTAAAATCCTAATTACTCGTGCAAAGGTGAATTAAATGAAAGTGTTGATATCCACACCCACCATTGGAAATTTCCTAAGGCCCACCATTGGAAGCTTCCTAGGGTCCACCTTCATGTTTATTATGGTCATCCAACCTATTTATAAGGCATTAGAGACCTAGATAAAGCAAAGACACAATATCAACTTGACTCAAACTTCTATAGACTGGCCCATTATGTTTTTGGATAGGGATTAATACTCACTACTATATGGTGCTCTATGAGTCCTAGTAGGACGTGTGTGTTTAATCCACACCATCCATAGATTTTTCCAGCTCATTTTAGGGCATGAGCCCAAAAAATGAGATAGATAAAAATCTCAAGTGGACCACACCATAGAAATTTGTGGTCATTACACTCCCACCATTTAAATATTCTTGCAAGCCACAAAAGTTTCAGATCAAGTTGATATGTGTGTTTTCCATTCATCCATGCCTTTGTTACCTAATCAATGGGTCTAATGGAAAATAAATATTGTAGTAGGCCTTAGGAAGTTTTAAATGGTAGGCGTTCAATCACTGATGTTTCTTGTGGTGTGGTCCATTAAAGACTAATCATTTTCTAACCCCCTCCATTAAAGACTTCATGGGGAGTACTAGAATGTTTAATTTCCATCCAACCTATTGATAAGGTCACAAATACCTAGATGGAGAGATCACAAAAATATTGGATTGATCCAAAACTTCTAGACATGGATGAATGGAAAACACACATATCAACTTGATCTGAAACTTTCGTGGCCTACAAGAATTTTTAAATGGTGGGAGTTCAATGACCACAAAACAGTGCAGTGTACAGGTTTCTAAATCAAGTTGATATGTGTGTTTTCCTATGGTGTGGTCCACTAAAGACTAATCATTTTCTAACCCCCTCCATTAAAGACTTTATGAGGAGTACTGGAATGTTTAGTAGTTTTCATCCAACCTGTTGATAAGGTCACAAAGACCTAAATGGAGAGATCATACAAATATTGGATTGATCCAAAGCACTGAAATGGTAAAGTACCAGGACCTTTTCAAAAACTTGTACCCACCCTATAAAACTTGACCTTACATCTAGCCAAAACCTCATACTAAAAACTCATTCAATATGTGTTATTAAGGTGTCATGGGAAGAAAATAGTTTAAAAAACACTTCATAAAAATAGTGAAATTTCAACTCCATCGACCACCCTTCGAAGTGTCTTTGATGCCATCGAAGACACTTCGATGGCATCGAACTGGTATAACAAAATGTCTAGTAACCTCAAGTCATAAATCTAGATTTTTTTTTTCATTAGTATCAAAATGCGTTTGATTACATCGAAGCCTATTCAATGACATTGAGAAAACAACTCAAAATGTCCAGCAACTTTAAGTTCAAAATCTAAATTTCATTCGATGGCATCGAAGGTCACTCGATGTCATCGATTGGATGTTCTAAAATTATATAGCAACTTAATAGAAAATTTCTTGATTTTCTCGATGGCATCAAAGGGATACTTCGGTGACATTGAATATGACAAATATTTGCCCATTTTTTACAATTGCAAATCTTCTCTACTTATCTGAAAGAATGGTTTCTTTGCAAAATAGTGAGAAATAGAAAGAGACTTCTGTGTCTAACCCTACCTCAAACCCATTTTCTCAAGCCCTCTTTCCTCATGGAGTTTATTATTAAATTCTTGTGTTAAAGGTATTAATTGAGAATTCAAAGCTCAGATTAAAGAATGAACTCCAATATTCATTAATGCTCTAACAACCATATTTATTGGTAAATCCTTTATGCTAGATATCATTGAATGCTTAATCTTGGGGAATCCTAACCCTAACCATAAAGACTAATCATTCTTAAGTTAGGATTCACCAAACGCTTGACCCAAACCTCAGCATCTTCAATGGCACATCATTATTACGATTGCGGTACAGGAGAGCTGAAGATGCTTTATGATTCAAGAAGATCTTCAACAGAGTTCTTTAATAGAGCTCATCCACTTTAGGTAAGAAAGTATATTTGAGTCCATTGTGTTCGAAAACCATTCATTATATAGGATTGGATTTTAGAGTTTGAAATATCAAACTCGACAAGTCCTTGTGTAGGCCTCCGATGGAAAAGTACGTTTGTCGTTCTTGTGTAGGACTTCGTGTTGGAGTTTAAGATCCAAACTCCCTAAGACCTTATATAAGCCATTGATATATGAAAATTGTTTAAACCTTATGTAGGTTATGAAGGTCTATGGTGAAACTGATTTAAAACTATCTGAATAGTAAAATCTCGCACACTTTAGGAGAGAGTGCATCAACCGAGAGTGGAATAGGCATGTAGCTAAACCATTATATATCGTGTGCAATGGGATGAATGTTTTCTCTTATTCATTATATTTTCTGAATAATATACATGATTTACTTTACTGCAGCAAATATGTTTGACAGAATGCCTGAATAAAGTTTTCACTTTAGTAGACTTAATAGTTGCACTTCTTCTTGTTTATACTACTTTACGTAAGTGTTTAAAAGTATGTAACTTATCTAGTTAAAATTTAAAAAGTCTTATTCACCCCTCCTCTTAAACACTAGCCATATATTCAAGCTTCTAGTAGTAAAACCACAATTTAAGAAACTTTCTATCGCCTAGCTTGATGTTTATCACAACCATCCAACTTATTAATAAGGCCACATAGACATGAATGAAGGGAACGCATAAAATCAGTTTGATCTGAACTTTCATGGCCCTAACATGTTTTTATCGGTGGGCATTCCATCACTAGCGTTTCTATGGAAGGGTCCCCTGTGCTTTAGATTTGGCTAAATTTTGGGCTCATCGCCTAAAATGAATCACAAAATAGATGGACAGTGTCGATCATGCATACATAAGGTAAGCCCCATGGATCCCTCCGTACGCCTACCCCCTTAAAATGGGGTATGGTTATAAAAAGTAAAGGATATAGGGGTAAAGAGTAAAGGGTATAGGGGTAAATCTGTCATTTAGATAAGTTAATAGCATAATTTGTTGCTCTACATTAGTCATGGTCAAAGCGGTGGCTTTTTATCTTAATTTGCAAATCTTAGGCATTTTGCTTTAAATATTCTCAAAGCATGCATTTATTCAAAAATAGCCTAAAATGTTGGCCGTTATACAAGAAAAATTCGTAAGAAAAAGACATCTTGCTTGCATGGTCATATCTCACAGGTGGTACTAATGTACAATTATTCAGATTGTCTGAGTTTTGGATTCCATGTGGATGAAGTATAAATCTAAAATCATATTGATTAGGAAATCCTAACAATCATATTGAGAGTTACTAAAGAGATTGTTGAAGAAAAAAAAATTAGCAATCCAACTTTAAAGGGAAAATAAGAGAACATTAATCACTGCATGTACATAATCTCTACTTCAATTTTAATCATTTTTCCCTTAACATATTGATCTTGTTATAAAATAGTCTTTTTCCTTAATTTATTAGTCTTATTGCAATTTGATTTTCATTTTGTCAAATTCACAAGAAGAAGAGGGTAGCTATGAAAACTAAGAAAGTTCTTATCACTGAAGTTTATTGAATATGAAATTATATCTTCTAAGGGATCTAATATTAAGTGTGAAATGGAGAAGTTCACTGGGAGAAATAACTTTGAACTTGGAAGGTGAAGATGAGAGGCTTCCTAGTTCAACAACGATTACAACACACTCTCCTTAGCAAGGGAAAACGTCATGCATCTATGACAGATGAAGACTGGGATGAACTAGAAGAGAGGACTATGATCTTGTTCCAATTGTGTTTAGTAGAGTAGACAATGTCTTATATAATGTCTTGGATCAAAGATCATTGTAGGGGTATGGACAAAACTAGATAGTTTGTACATAAAAAATTTCTTTGCAGTCTTCTATATCTTAAGAAACAGTTCTATAATCTTAAGATGACAAAGGGATCTGATCTCAATGAACACATAAGCACGTTTAGTGAATTGCTCTTTAAACTAACGAATGTGGATGTTATAATCATAGATGAAGATTAAGCCTTAATTCTACTACATTCACTTCCACCATCATAGGATATCTCATAGACACTCAAATCCATGGTAGGGATATCATCAATATTGAAATTATTTTCTCATCCCTTCATGAGAAGTAGTCGAGAAAGAAAGACAGTAGCGAGGGACCTCTACAAATGCATATATAGGTTGTCAAGGAAGGAATTTTGAATGGGAAAAGGGGAATTCTCGATCTACATTCAAATCGAAAGGCAAGGGAAAGATGAAGTGCTAAAATTTTGGGATGACGAGACATGAAGAAGGACTATAGGAATCCTAAAGATTAAAATGAAGAAAAATATGAGAATGCACCAAAAGAGGCCAACACAGCACAACTATGTGAGGAGGTTGATGGAGGTGATGTCTTTACTGCATACAAATTCGGTTACCTCAGTAATGACTAAATTTTGAATTCAGAGACCTCATATCGCATGACCTCTCACAGAGATTCGTTCACCAATTATAGTAAGTATGATGGTGGATAAGTTTTTATGGGCAATGACATTACTTGTAAGGTGGTTGGTATTGGTTCAGTGTACATTAAGATGTTTGATGGAATGGATCGTATCCTAATGGATGTGAGACATGTTCTGGACCTTAGGAAGAATCTTATCTCTCTTAGGGCTTTTGAGGCACTTGGTTGCATGTTCACCAGTATTGACATGGTCCTTAAAGTTTCGAAAGGTGCACTCATAGTAATAAAAGTACAGAGGAATAACAATCTTTATAAGTTAATCATGAATACCGTATTAGGAGGAGCTGCAACATCTGTAGGGGAGTCCACAAAGGCACGTTTATGGCATGTGCGCCTAGGCTACATGAGTGAGCATGGTATGAAGGTACTTTCTGATCATAGCTTGATTCCTATTTTAAAAGTGTTAATTTTCATATATGTGAACATTGTATATATATTAAATGATCTCAGCTAACTTTTAAGACTAGAAAGTATGTATGTAAGGGGGTACTAGAGTATGTACATTCAAATGTATGGGACCCATCGCCCATTATTTTAGCTGAAGGGTCATCATTTTTTATCTCATTTATAAATGACTACTTAAGAAAAGTATGAGTTTATTTCCTAAAAAAATAAATTTGATGTATTCACCACATTCAAGGTGCCAAAGGCAAGGATTGAGAAGCAGACAATGTAAAAGCTGAAGGTTCTAAGAATAGATAATAGAGATGAATTCACTTCAAAGGAATTCAACTAGTTTTATAAAGATGGGGGGATTATAAGGCACAATACAGTGAGGCACATAATCAAACAGAATGGTATAGTAGAAGATATGAATCAGACTCTCTTGGAGAGAGCCCGAAGCATATTAAGTAATATTAGATTGGGCAAAGATCTATAAACTGAAGCTGTGAATACGACTTGTTATTTGGTAAATAGATCTACATTTATGCCAATAAATTGTAAAATTCCTTAAGAAGTGTGGAGTGGTCATTATGTTGACTACTCAGGGTTACATGTATTTGGTTGTAACGCTTATGCTCATGTACAATCGATTGAGAGAGATAAGTTAGATTAAAGGGCTAAGAAATGTATTTTTATGGGATATGGTGATGGTGTGAAAGGGTACAAGCTATACGACTGAATCATACAAAAGATCTTAATAATCCGAAATATCAAGTTTGATAAAGATTCCTTATTTTGCAAATATGATCGTAAGGAACTAGAGAAATCAACAATAATTAATATTGAGATTGAAAAAGAAGATACATAGGCAGAGGTATAGGAGAAGGTGAAGCAACCACCTCTCAGAAGAAATTTGCCGAGAGATCGCAAATTGCCAATCAGATACATGGATGACTTGAATGCTACATTCTCTGTCATTACAGATGAGGGGGATCCATTTAACTTTTAGGAAGCATTAGATGATTTTGATACTAAGAGGTGGTTGGCAACCATGCATGACTAAATGGATTCTCTATATAAGAATAAGTTAAGGGAGTTTGTGGAGCTTTTAATGGGGTGTAAATTGATCGATTGTAAATGGATTTATAAGAAGAAGCATTATAGATACAATGCGAGATTGGTCATGAAATGGTATGCACAGAAGGAGAATGTTAGCTTCAACAAGATTTTTTGCGACTGTAGTCAAGAAGGTGTCTATCAGATTTGTATTGGAGCTGGTTGCCCAATACAACCTGGAATTGGAACATATGGAGGTGAAAACTTCTTTCCTACATAGGGAGTTGGAGGAGAAGATTTACATGAATCAACCGAAAGAGTTTGAAGTAAAATGAGCTGAGAATAAAGTTTGCAGGTTGATGAGGTCATTATATGGCCTAAAACAGTTACCTAGGCAATGGTATAAAAGGTTTGATACTTTTATGATGGGTTCGTGATTTACTAGGAGTGAGTATGATCATTGTGTCTATTACAAGACATTAAATGATGGATAGTTCAATGTACTGATACTGTACGTAGATGACATGTTTATAGCCAGCCATAGTATATCTGAGATTAATACATTGAAGACTCAGTTGTCAAAGACATTTGAAATGAAAGATCTAAGGGCTACAAAGAATCTCGGTATAGATATTCCCAGAGACAATCAGAGGAGCACGCTACAATTTTCACAAGTAGAATACCTTGAGAAGGAATTAGTTAAGTTTAGTATGGACAATGCGAAACTAATTAGCACACCCTATGATACTCACTTTATCCTTTCTTCATAAAAATGTCCTACTACAAATGAAGAAAAATAAGCGATGTCTTATGTGCCCTATTTAAGCACCATTGGCAGTTTGATGTATGCCCATGGTCTCTACAAGAGTACATATTTTACATGTAGTGGGTGTTGTGAGAAGATATATGGCTAATCCCGACAAGTAAGACTAAGAGGGAGTGAAATGGTTAGTTCGAATATACAAGCTACAGTGGACTATGTCTTGATGTTTAAAAAGTCAAAGGAGAAGTTGATAGGCTATATGGATGCCGATTACACAGGAAATGTGGATAATAGGAGATCGACTTTGTTTCGACCAGAAACGAAAAGTATTTTGATTCAAGGAATTATCTTACTTAATAGAAACAAAAAGAAAGAATGAAGAGAATAATCATCCAATTTATTCATTCTTAATTCATCACATCCTTTCTATCCTTTAATTCCAAGATAGATCTTTTATAATTAAAAGTACAAGTGCAGAATAAATTCAAATATAAATTTTGACAGCATTCCGGCTCATATCATTCATGTCTCCATAAGAGTTAGTTGTGCGGATCTTCTCCACGCACATATCTTCCTTCATCGATATAATAAAAGAATGCCAGAAATCCCTTAAGAGATTTAGAATGACTTGAAATATTCTGAAAAAAATAACACAGTATTGCTTCATAGGTCATCCGGGCAACTCCTTGGTGAGTTACGCGAGCCGAGGAGTTGCGCGGGCCAAGGAGTCACATGGTTTAGCCTTCTCTTCTCTCTCTTTCCAATACCTGTTGGAGATACTGGTCTTCTGAAAATCTGATCCCTCAAATGAGGGGTAGGGGGATATTTATAGGCTTTCGCATGTGGGCCCTTGAATCCCGTGTTGTGGACCCCACTTCGCACCACTTTGCAAGTCTCAATCCAACTGTCCCTTTAGAGAGTTGCGCGGGTCGGCGCATCTATGATGAGTTGTACGGCCCCACACAACTCCTATTCCTATGCTACTTATACTCTTAGCGCAACTTGTGATCTACGCAACTTGACTTTTCTACATTTTGCTCCAGGTCCTTTACCTCGATCTACTTTCTTTGATTTCCCTCCTTCTTCACTTCCATTCTTTATTCTTCACTTAATTTTATGTTCTAACAGATGCCCCCTTGTCCGAGGTTTCCCTGATCATAAGGTAAAATGAAGGATCAAAATTATTTCGCTTAAGAATTGAGTTGCGCGGTCCTACGCAACTTAAATCAGGTCCCACCTTGGCTATAAATATTGGAGTCCCAATCATTTCTTCACTTCAAACTTTTTCGCGTAACTTAAAACCTGCACTACTCACTGTCCGCGCAACTCCTCTACACTTGGTGCAAATTTTTCTATTCTGAAATTTTGTATAATTTTCTTCTAAACCCCAAGTCTTCTCCTTTTTCTCAAAATCTTATATTCGATCTTATAGTCCCTATCCCTCAATCATGAAACATTCAAAGGTTTCATCTTCCAAAGGAAAGAATCCTTCATCTTCTTTGGAATTTAAACAAACTTCTCAACATACTTGGGACTGCGTAGAGATTAATGAAGAAATATTGGAGTTTCGCCACCCTTTTGAGAGCGAAACAATTATCATTCCTATAAATTTGCGACATCATTAGCCAATTATACATAGTGAACCATCCACTTACCAAAGCAGCCTTGTTTCTATAAACAACTGGATCAATAGGGAACCAAAGATTCTGGAAGGACATTTAGAAGGGAATGGATCATTAAAAAGTTGGTATCATATATAAAATGTGATTTTTACGTCCTTGTTATAATCTTTATCAGCCATTTCTCACTCATTTCTTCGAAACTACTTAGCAACATTTCTTCAATGGTCGTGTAACCTGGAGAACAGATGACTTTCTAGCTAAGGGTCTTCTATCTCCTCGAAATTTCTATAATGCTTGGGCTCCGTCAATTGCTTGAATATATACTACCATTCTGGAACAGATTAACCTCTTTGATGCAATCATGCCACATCAGAACATTTTTATGGAGATGCAGCTATCTTTAGGGGTTTCCTCAATCACTGGTACCTAATCACCAATTCATTTCATCTTCCTATGGGCGAAATGAGTATTACTATATGGAATGTTCTTACATATTAGATCTCCCCATCATGGGCAATATCTTTGATGCTTACATCCCTTCAAATGAAGAATTTTCTCTTGTCTCTACAGGAGATAGAAAATCTAAGATTTCAAAGACCACACTTGAACTCTTAAGAGAAATGGCCAACTTCCCACAGCCTGAGCATATTAATTCTCTTGAATGACTAGCTCACTTCTCTCAAAAATTATGGTATGTTTCTTTCTTTTACCTTCTCTCTTTCGAATCTTCATCTTTCTTTTAATAACCATATTGTTTTGCTTTGATAGCTTTGTAGGCCATAATCATCAGGACCTCAAGACCATTTGTGAGAACATTAAGAGTACCACTGAATACAGCCTTCTTGCGAATTAGCTACCTTTTTAGCTTACTGGCTGAGTTAGTAATACTTCCTGACTCGGAACAGATGGATGTCATCAGACCATCCCTTTTTGTAGTCACAGGTGCAATGACAGATGGTCAAAAATATTCACTAGGTTCCCCAGTTTTGTGTTCCCTTTATCACACTTTTGGGGACGTCATATCTAGTCTTGAAGATTCAACGATCAGATCTTTTTCGATTTGTGCTCCCTAGTTTTTCTTCCTAGGCTGGCTAGGAGTATACTTCCCTTAGACCTTTACTGACTCCAGAAGAGCATATTTAGACCCTCATCGACTCCCTCTTCAACATTATCAATTAAGGAGGATGATTAAGAAATTGATAGGTTGGATCACCAGAAAAATAGAGGATAGTGACCCCATCGACTTTTATTAATTTCCGTTCACCAGTCACCCGGAAGGTATAAAAATTATTGACAACAATTCCCTCTCTTTTGGTGATTATTCATTTCTTGTCTCCATCAGATCTCATACTCTTGCACTGAGAGAAGGTAGCATATTCTGGCATGAATCGTATTATCCAAGCAGATTCGCTCGCCAATTTGGATTCGATCAGACTGTGTCGAAGACTTGTGACATTGTTACTAGAATAATGAGAAGTTGTGGTATCGGGCCATATAATTGGGATTTGATATGGAGGTAACTCTTAAATGTCAATACTGGATCTCGTTTCTTAATTTTCGTCTATGATCATCCAATCCATACTTCTTATTCCTGTATGCGTTAGTGAACTCATCAATACTACCTGGTGCATAGATATTATCTAGTAGATCATGCC
Source organism: Magnolia sinica (assembly GCF_029962835.1). Taxonomy (NCBI): domain Eukaryota; kingdom Viridiplantae; phylum Streptophyta; class Magnoliopsida; order Magnoliales; family Magnoliaceae; genus Magnolia; species Magnolia sinica. Next base: position 74,304,131 of record NC_080583.1, read on the forward strand.
ATATGCATTCTTCCACTACAGCTAAGGAGTTATCAGAAAGACCTAGGCATAGGTTATTTTAAATAGACAAATCATGCCCCCTGTCTAGGTCAGATTTGTGTAAGAATTTCTTCAGAAGATACTATTCATGAAGTAAAGCCCACTGATACACTTGAAGAATGGATAGCTTTTGGAATTCCTTTGAGGAATTCAGAGAATATATTTGAATTATTAAACCTTCTAAAAGATAATGATGATTCTTTACGATTTCATTCTCCACTGCCTTTAAGAATTTTGCAGGACAATTTACCTTTATCGTAAAGACCTCATAGCTCTCAGCAGAAAGATAAACATATTGTAATTAACTGATAGTTATTTCTAGACATTGCTATAATTGAAAGAGAAGATATAACATCTTATATTTCTTGCAGTAATCTTCAACAGTGCATTTCTATATGAGACAAATGAACATATGCATTTACAGAGTTATGCGTTGGTTCGAGGCTCATAATCATATCTCCTTAGGTGATTGACGCTAACTTTTAATTTAATTAACTCTAAAAGCATCATATGCAATTTAAGCTTGGGCAAGTATAATTTTAAGAAATGATCAATTCTTGTATGCATATTTAATAATACATGCTAACACAGTAACAATCTATATACGATTGTTAGCATAGCATCGCCTATATGGCATTTTTTAAAAAAATGGGTGGAACTAAAATTTGGTTTTAGTCAGTTTTACACACAGGTTAAGCCCATGAGTAGTGGAGTGATCACAGTTTTTTAGACTCAAAAGTAATTGGAGTCAGGTCTCATGCGAATGGCCTCTGTAACTCTCTAGAGTTCACTAGACTTATTGCAGCCGGGGAGTTCACAAACCGCGATCCATCAGAGGGGTCAGATGAAACTATCGAGGTAGTGAACTCGGTGAGTTTTACGCACAGGGTTGGCCACAGTAACTCTTTAGAGTTCACGGGGTGCACAAGGCTACTTTCAGGTACCAAATCCAAGGCCACCAGTCCATTAATGAGGGGTCATCTTGTTTTAGAGACCTGTCATCATAAGTTATTATTGAAATCAAGCCAGGGATCTGAGGAATCATCTTACTTCAGAGACTCACTTTTTCTTCATCTGCAAGGTTGGACCCATTCATGAGATGACATTTTCTCGCCATCCCTCATGACGCTGTCGGAAACTGTAGAGACAGCATGGGTCTTATATGATTGCTTCATCAACTACCTGCATGGGTGTATGTGATACTCTTTGTGGGCTTTTTTAAGGCCATAGGCTTCTCACTACTGCCTGAATAATTTCATCGCCTCGTTAATAGTGGCAGGTTTTATGTTTAGTTGGCCGTATAGGCTTGGCTCCGTTGCTATAAATGATGAATCGCCGTTGTTATCTGCCGTAAATAATGAATCGCCACAGCCGATGATATTTATATGTAGCTGGCTTTAGAGGCCCTATTGAAAATAATAAATTGAAATTGATATATTGCCATTGTTGATGATATTATAATAATTTTTAATAGTTAGAATAGTGTATCAGCTTGGCGGTGATATTAATTTTGATAAATTTAGATAATAAAGTGGCCTTTGCATCGGCGATATGGCGATGGCGATGATATCTTTTGACAATTTGGTGATAGTCATTAGCGCTTGAAATTAATTCGCTTGAACTTGATATGCTTGAAAATTTGTGTTTTTATTCATTACACAAAGAAGAGTACACGGTGTTGCCTTTTGAGGCTTTTTCGTCATTCCACTCGTCTTGCTCCCTTTTGATTGAGAAGTATAATATTGTTAATCATCTGAATCAAAACTTTGTGCATCTTCAGGGACAATATACTTTTACAAAACGAGTGTTGACTGGTATGCTTATGCCCTGTCCATCTTGATCTACCACCCTATAGGCTCCATTGAAGTATACTTCGGATATTATGTATGGGTCATTCCATGTAGGGTCAAATTTGCCACATATTATACGGGTGACTACTATAGGTCTTTTCAACATTAACACCATGTCGCCTTTCTTGAAGGAGTTAGCGATGCTTGACTTTCTTATTAAAGGCAGCAGAGATTCTTGCCTTTCTTGAAGGAGCGATGCTTGCCTTTCTTATCAAAGGTAGCGGAGATTCTTGCCTGATATAATTGCAATCATTGTTGGGCCGCCAGTCACTTTTTATCAAGTAAATCCAATTTTTTCAGCCTTATTTTACCATTTTCATCATCTGTGATTGATTGATGTACTGCTACCCTGAACGACGCAACTTGTGTTTCGATGGGGATAACAACTTTAACCCCATAAACCAAAGAATATGATGTAGCTTTCGTAGCAGTACGATGAGTAGTTCGATAGACCCATAGAGCTTTTTGTAACTTCTCATCTCAATCATGTTTATTTCTTATGACTGTTTTTTTCAATATATTCACAATTGTCTTATTGAATGCTTCAACTAACCCATTGGCTAGCGGATAGTAAGGCATTGAAAATGAATGCCGGATATCAAATTTTTGGCATAATTTCTCCATACCTCTATTCTTAAACGGGGTTCCATTATTAGTGACAATCCTTTTCAGGATACCATGGCGATATATTATTGCATGTCATATGATATTTACGACGTCCTTCTCTTTGGCATTCCTTAATGCGATAGCTTCGGTCTACTTCGAGAAATAATCTATCGCCGCTAGAATGCACTATCTTCCTTTAGATGATGATGGATTTATAGGGCCGACAACATCCAACCCCCAAGCTGCAAAGGGCCAAGAAGCCACTGATTGATGAAGATCTTCAGGAGGTACATGTATGATGTCACCATGTATTTGACATTCATGACATCGCTTTGCATAATCAATCACGTCTTTGAACATTGTAGGCCAGTAATACCCCATTCGATGTACCCAATAGAACAAGTTTCGACCGACATGATGAACCCCACATTCTCCTGAATGAGCTTTTCATAATATTGATTTGCTTCCTTCATATCTAAGCATCGCAAAAACATTTCATTATACGACCTCCTGTAGAGTACTTCACTGCATATAATGAATTTCTTCACTCTTTGCTATATTTGCAACCTCTGTACTAGATCTTCTAGCAAAATATCATATTTGAGATCATCTACGAAAGGCTGGCGCCAGCCATCTATTATAATTTCCAAACATGATATGGGAAGTGCTTTAGAAATTTTGCTAACATCTTCGGAGGACGATACGAACCTCCTTTCGTCGATTGTTATCTGAAGAGGACTTCAATTAGGACAGGATAAAGTTGCAGCCATGCTAGTTAAAGCATCTGCCCTTGCATTTTCTGATTGTAGTATATGCTTGATTTCGACGTCTTGAAATTGCTCGAACAATTGTTATGCTTGTCGATAATATGGTAGGAGCTCTTGCTTTCTTATTTCGAACTTTGTCATAAGCTGGTTTATCACCAATTTAGAGTCACAGAAGATTTGCAGTGCTTTTATTTTCATCTCTGGAGCTATTTTCATTCCCATGATAAGAGCTTTATACTTAGCTTCATTGTTGGTACATATCGTGCCTAACGTAAAGGAATATGGTAATAGGTCGCCCTGAGGACTGACGAATATTACTCCCGCACCTGCTCCCGAAGTCTTAAAAGCACCATTGAAGTACATTTGCCATAAATTAGACAATTCTGTCATCCTTACCTGTTCATCTGGAAAATCATCTCTGATTGTTTCATTATCTAGTATGGGGTGAGCTGCTAAGAAATTTGCTACCGCTTGTCCCTTCACTGCTTTTGTTGGTTCGTAAGTGATCGTATACTCTAAAAGTATAAGCATCCATTTAGCCAACCTCCCTGATAGCATTGGTCTTGTCATCAAGAACTTTACAGTAATGTTTTAATTTATGTACTGCAAGACATATTTTCTTGATGGGTGAGTAATTGCATTATGTGCGTATTAGAGTTCTACTCAAATAATATAGCACGATTTCTTTCCCTTGTTCGTTTGTTTATGCTAGCAAAGCCCCTAATAAATTTTCCACCACAAAAATATAAAGAATGAGGGGTTTGCCTTTCATAGGAGCTGCTAATACTGGGGACCATTTGAGCAATTCCTTAACTGAATTGAACACATTCTAATATGATTGATCCCATACAAATTCTGTCCCTTTCTTCATTAGATGAGAAAATGGTTGACATCTTGCAGCGAGATTAGAGATGAAACGATTAATATATGTTAACTTTCCTTGCAGACTTTTTAATTCTTTTAACTTTTTTTGAGGTGGCATTTCTTGAATAGCTCTAATTTTCCCAGATCGATTTCAATTCCTTTACGCCTGACAACAAAACTGAAAAACTTTTCTTTCGAGACACCGAAAGCACATTTAGACAGATTCACTTTTAACTGTTTCTTTCTAAGGCGACAAAATACTGAAGTCAAATGTTCGCGATGTTCTTCATGATCATTTAATCTGACTACTAGGTCATCCACATAACATTTGACATACTTGTGCATCATGTCTTCGAATATATTCTGCATTGCTCTTTGATATATTGCGCCAGCATTCTTGAGACCAAATGGCATAACTTTATAACAGTAGTTTCTGAGAGAAGTTCTGAATGCCATAGCTTTTTCATCTTCTAAAGCCATTTTTATTTGGTTATATCTAGCATAACCATCTATGAAGTACATAACGATATATTTAGTCGTATTGTCAATTCATAGCTCCGTTATCAGCAATGGGAAGTCATCTTTCGGGCACACTTCATTTAACTCTTTGAAGTCAATGCATACCTTAATTTGTCTACTTTTCTTTTTCATCAGGGCAGTGTTTGATATCCATTTAGGATACTTGACTTGTCTTATAAATTCGACCTTGATCAACTTATTTACCTCTTCCTCTATTAGGGAAATTAAATCTAGGTGAAATCGTCTTTGTGCTTGCTTACTCGGTCTCTTGTCTTTAGAGATGTTCAATCAATGCATTGCCACTGATGGTTCCAAGCCTGACATTTCTTCATAAGTCCAGGAAAACACATCTTTGGTTTCTTTTAACAGCTTAATATACTGATCAACTTCTTGTTCAGGGAGGCTGGCACTTATGAATGTGTTCCATGGTCCTTCTTCTGTTCCTAGATTTATTTCTTGCAAACTGTCAATTGTCGACTGCCTCCCGTCTTCTATCTGTTTCAGAGTTGCTTCAGGATGCTTGATTATTTCAAAATCTATTTCTTCTATTGATACAACCATGACCATATTTACTGAAGATTCTCTCCCTAATCCGCGGAATTTCTCTCATTTTTCTTCATCAATTCCAATCGGAATCAAAATACATTTTTCACTATTTAACCTAGTTGGTTCTTCGTAATCAAAGCCCATATTTTTCATTATTTTTCTTCTGGCAAGACTGTATCTTTCTAGATCTTCAGATGTTAGCTTTTCGAGATTCACCTTATTATTTGTCTTTTCCTTTGTTTCCACCTTTGAAATTGCATAAAATTCAATAAGCTCGGAATTCTTTGAACTGGATTTAACATGAAACCTCTTTGGCATAACCAGGAATGACTTATTCCTTTCTATGTATGGTAGTGACATCGTATAATTTGACTGTAAAATCTCCAAGTGTTCAGGTGATAATAATGTTAATGGGGGTTGTCCTAGTTGTCTCAAGTGTTTCGGCACGAAATAAAATATCTACTTCATGTTCTCTTTCCTAAATAACTCTATTTTCGCAACTTTATTATGCACCATCTTTTGTACCTCCTTTGTTTCACTTCTTCTTGCTGCTTTACTCTCATCAATCCTTTTTTTCATTTTCTATAGTGAATCCATCATAATAGCTGGCGTCAGTGAAGAAGATTCTGCTTCCATATACAGTTTTGCGTCAACCATTACCTTACGCTGAATTTCATCTTTATAATACTTGAAACATTAATGAAGGGTTGATGGTATAATACCGTATTGATGCATCCATGGCCTTCCCAAGAGGAGGTTATATGTTGTCACTACATTGATGACATGACAGACAACGTCTGTTGTTAACTCCCCTATTTTCAATGTTAACGTAATCTTGCCAAGCGCCCATTGTCCGTCTTGGTTAAACCCTTGTATCATCATTCCACTAGAGCGCAAATGGGAACGATGATATCCCAATTGATTCAACATTGTTAATGGTAACAGATTCACTGCGGACCCATTATCCAGCATTATTCGTTTGATTTGTCTGCCATGAACATGACCTACGACCATTGACGGCCTATTGTGCTCTCTATTACAAATCAAATCATCATTGGAGAAAGAAATTACTAGCATGCAGTTGTTTTGTTCTTCATGTTCCACATTTTCTATTTTTGTTAGGAAGGCCTTTCTGACATTATTACCGGATAGGGCTTGAATCAAGCTATGTCGAGAATCTTCTGACAGTCGTAATGCATCATACACACTTAGTCAAGCCGGTATGCCTTTCAAATGACTTATTACATCATATGTTACTTTCTCAATCTTACTCTTTTCTTCTTCTCTATTGTTGTCATGATATTCCTCAGATGTTTCTCGTCACATCATTTCAATGCTCTGTTTTTGGGGGCTTTTTATTCTCTTGCCAACGTAACATGACTACTACAGCTTTACCTATCTGTCTCAACGAGCGATTATCATCCATCTCTTTTTGTGTTTCCTTACAAGCGGCTTCTTGAACAGTTAATACACTCACTGTTGCTCAGTTATAATTCTGTCAAAGGAAATAAACAATATCAATTAATATCTATTTGGAAATACACTCTATCCTGGAGATGAAAGGAAGGATGTTCCCATTGAGAGTCGTTATTTCGGCGTCTTGTAAGGCGCCAAACGATGATGAAATTCTTCAAATTATTTCTAAGTCAATATTAAGTAAGATGATCAGTCCCTAGTGGAGTCGCCATTTTTTTTACCAGAAACGAAAAGTGTTTTGATTCGAGGGATTATCTTACTTAATAGTAATAAAGAGAAAGAATGAAGAGAATAATCATCCAATTTATTCATTCTTAATTCATCATATCCTTTCTATCCTTTGATTCCAAGATAGAGCTTTTATAATTAAAAGTACAAGTGTGGAATAAATTTAAATATAAATTTTGGCAGCATTCCGGTTCATATCATTCATGTCTCCATAAGAGATGAGTTATGTGGATCTTCTCCACACACGCATCTTCCTTCATCGATATAATAAAAGAATGCCAGAAATTCCTTAAGAGATTTGGAATAACTTGAGATATTCTAAAAAAATAACATAGTATTGCTTCATAGGTCATCCGCGCAACTCATAGTTGCGCGGGCCCGCGCCCACACAACTCACAAGGAGTCGCGCGATTCAACTCTCTCTCTCTCTCTCTCTCTCTCTCCAATACCTGTCGGACGTACTGGTCTTCTGGAGCTCTGATCCCTCAAATGAGAGGGTAGGGGGTATTTAAAGGCTTCTGTACATGTGGGCCCTTGAATCCCAGCTGTGGATCCTACTTCGCACCACTTTGTAAGTTTCAATCCAACCATCCCTTTGGAGAGTTGCGCGGGTCGGTGCAACTATGATGAGTTGTGCGGCCCCATGTAACTCTTATTCATGTGCTACTTATACTCTCAGCGCAACTTGTGATCCACGCAACTTGACTTTTCTACATTTTTCTCTAGGTCCTTTACCTCAATCTACTTTCTTTGATTTTCCTCATTCACTTCCATTCTTTCTTCTTCACTTAATTTTATGTTCTAACAGACTTCCACCTACTCGTTTGTGTTAGTGGGTGGAGCAATCAGTTGGATGTCGAAGCTTCAGTCTGTGGTATCTCCTTCCATAATTAAAGTTGAGTATATGGCGGTGACGAAGGCCTTTAAAGAAGATGTTTGGTTAAGAGAAATAATAAATTAGATTAAGCTTCAATAGGAGGTCGTGCTAGTTAATTGTGACAGCAAAATCGTGATTAATTTGGCGAAGAACTCTGTTTATCGCTCACGTACTAAACATATTGATGTTCGTCATCTTTTTATCTAATGGGTGCTTGAGGAAGGAGTGACTCTTGAGAAGATTCACATATGTGTGAATTCAGCAGACATACTTACGAAGGTAGTTCGTACAAAGATGTTCAAGTTCTGTGCGACTTCTCTAGGCTTGGTAAAGGCTTGACGAAGGCAGAGTATTCACGAGAAGCAACGACGATGGTGTAGCTATGATGAAGGCAATTAGAGATGGAGCTTGGAGTTGTGGTTTATGAAGATTGAAGTCATGATGGAGATTGTTATCTGATGTCTTTAATCTGTCTGTAACCGGCTATGTCGATGGCATCGATAGACCACTCGATCCCATCGAATAGTTGTCAATCCCATCAACAGCCCACTTGATCCCATCAAGAAAATTCCATTTTTTTTCTTTGGTTGCTAGACTGTTTATGGGTCATTTATTGATCTGATCTAAGGTCACTTCAATCCCATTGAACGACTTGCATAGTTTTGCCAAATTGTGGGTTTTGTTTCCTATTTCAAATTTTAACCCATTAAAGGGTTTGTAATTGAGGATTAGGGTATTAGGGTTTCTGGGGAGCAAATGGAGTTCAAAGCTAGGGTTTTGGTGGTATTCAAAATGTATTCTCTGATCATTAAGCTCTTCCATCTCTTGTAAACATTGATTTCATAGTAAATTCATTTTTGCTTTGTGCCATGGTTTTTTCCCGTGAGTGTTTTTCCACATAAAACCCTGTGTTCTCTTTGTTCTTGGTTAGATTGATCTCTTATTATTTGATTATAACTTCAGGTTTCTTCCTCCCACCCCCACCCCAACAGTATAGGGGTAAATCAGTGATTTAGATAAGTTAATAACACAATTTGTTGTTCTACAATAGTTAAGGTCAAAGAGCCAGCTTTTTCTCCATATTTGCAAATCTTACACGTTTTGCTTTAAATATTTTGAAAGCATGTGTTGATCCAAAATTAGCCTAAAAGGTAGGCAGTTATACAAGAGAATTCCATAAGGAAAAAAAATCTCCCTTGCATATTTATCTCTCACAAGTGGTACTAATATACAACTATTTGGACTATCTGAGTTTTGGATGCCATGTGGATGAAGTAGAAATGTAAAATCATATTGATCAAGAAATCCTAACAATCAAAATAAGAACTACTAAAGTAATTGTCAAAGTAAAACAATTAGCGGTCCAACTTTGAAGGGAAAACAAGAGAACATTAATTGTTGCATGTACATAATCTCTACTTTGTTTTCAATCACTTTTTCCATGACATATTGATTTTGATTATAGAATAGTCTTTTTTCTTAACAAATTCACATGTAGCTAAGAAAAATAAGAAAGTGCCTATCAGTAAAGTTATTGTGGAAGACCACACATCATATAGGATCAATAAGGTCGATCCTCCCACCATGAAAATGATGATTAAGGTTGGTTGTGGGCTGGGAAGAGGATAACGACAACTGAGGATGATCCCGAAGTGACAAACAAATAAGAAAAGAGACTTTCCCGTATAACCACCTACCTTTTAGGATACTCCTAAGTAAACTCTTTCTTTTAAAATATTTAATGTAAAATGCTTATGGTTTGCACCTTTAAACATATTCAACTGCTTACTGTCATATACTGTTAAGGTTATATACAGTTTAGGAATAGTATTTTTAAAATGATAGAACTGGACTTGTTCTCTCTCAGTCAATTAAACTGTGTCCTCATTACCCTTTTTTTATACTAAAAAATCCTCCTGCATATCATATTTAGTATTAAAAAAATTACATTTGGGCTCCCCCAGAAGAAAAATGACCTGAAAAATGCCTATCATAACCGATGTAGGAAAAGAACACAAAAGAGCTGGGGGAAATAAAAACCAAACATAAAAGAGGGCGCGCGCCATAGCCCAAGCAGATGGCCGAATACCCAAGAGACTCCTTGGAGTGTCACCACTCATCCCCACTGGAGACTTTCCTGATCACCCCCAGCCCCACCTTGTCTAGGAAGAGAAGCCCTTTGACCTGTGCTAGGTGGTCAGCGAAACGAAGAACTAAGGAAAAAGTTTGATTGTCGCTACTTATGCAGGCCATGACACCTGCTGGTGTGTTAACCTCCTTGAAAATATGGACAAACTCAACCTGACCTCTGAGCTTGAGTCTCTCAATCCTGGTAAGCCAGTACCTCCACTTCCAACATCGAAGGGAGGACCCATTCAGAAAATTCACCACCAGCTGCAAGTCTGATCTGACAACCATTTTGAAAAAACCCCTGTTGAAGCATAAGGACAGATTATCATGAACTGTTAGGTTTAAACCACTTCACAATCATTGGATGATATCGACGATCCCCATTGACGACATGAACCCACGGAAGGCTGTAGGTGCCGCTGATAGTGGACAGCCACTATCTAACATGCACAATTAGATCTATTGTAGAGGGGGATTTCTCTTCAAAAATAGCTGCATTTTTGGACTTCCAGATTTCCCAAAAAATTAAACATGGGGCCAACTTCTGGACAGGGGAAGTCCTAGCCCCGACCGCAGGGGCGATCCACCACTAGGCTAATCTAGCCTCAACTGATACGGCCCCATGATGTTGATGCCGAACATCCCCCCAAAATGTGTTTAGTAGCTACCTCCAGCTTGCTATCGAGGAAGAGGTGATGAATTGACTCTCCCGAGTGGCCCTGGGCAATGCTATCTCCACAACACACACATTTAGATGCCGTGTGTATACCCCAACCTTGGACGGCTCCATCCACCAGAATAGCTTTCATCAACACTTTCTAAACAAAGAGAGATATTCTTAGGGGCAGCTTCGCATGCCACAGCCACCTAGCCCAACCTTTGTAGGGTAAACTCGATCTGCACTTCTCCTAAGCAGTTTTGACTGAGAAAATGCCTGAGGGGGTGAAAGGCCATAAGGGACTATCTGGCCCTTCTGATAAACAGAAGCCCACCTAAAAAATGAAGTCCACAACTCCCTGGGGGAGGTAGCCGAAGACTGTGGGGGGAGGGGGGAGAGGAACATTCTTTTCTAGGAAATACATCACTTTCATAAACATCACGACTACAAGAATTGATCTGACCGCTATATGCTGAAGAGGGTTGAGCCTCATCCACTTCGAGCTCCATAAACTGCAGTCTCCCTCACCTAGCTTCCACTACACATAAGACTCCAGCAAGGGTAGCAACTCTAGAATCCTCTTCCACAACAGTGAGGCAAAAACTGACAGATGCCCCAAACCTGAAGGGGATAGTTCCTGGCCATATTTCACAGCCATAAAAGAACACCACAGACTCCCTTCCTCCTTGAATTTGATCGCCCAAGCCATTTTCAGACAGAACGCTTTCATGATATCTGAAAACTTCTTGATGCCTAGACCTTCTTTTGGCATAGCAATTGCCTTCCAGCTATTCCAATGCAACTTTCTCTTCCCATCAGCCCATCCCCAAAAGAAGTTTGCAAAGCGACTTTCCAAACACGCAAGGACTTACGCAGGAAGGTGGGATGCAGCCATCGCATGGACTAGAATGCTACCCAGGACGTGTTGCACCAAAATAGCCCTGCTTGCCTAGGAAAGGCATCTTGCATGCCACCCTCTAATATGCCCCTCCACTCTATCTAACAAGGGCTGGAAAGTACTAGATTTTAACCTGCTAGCAGCCATTGGGACACCAAGGTAAGTAAGAGTCGCTAATGTTTTGGAAATCCTGAGGGATCTCTCGATGGACACTCTAGAGGTGGGGACCTTTTCTTAACAGATGAAAGAACTTTTATGGAGGTTTACACTTTGCCCAGAAGTAGTTTGGTAGGAGTCCAAAAAGACCTTAGTTGCCCAAAGCGATGCCTAACCCCCACTGAGGAACAAGAGGGTATCGTCTGCATAAAGAAGGTGCGAGACCCTAGGACACCCTCTTCCAAGCTTGAAGGGATGGCAGAGGCCCTAATCCACCATATTTTTAAGCCCCCTATTCAACACTTCTGCAGTAAGAATAAAGAGGCTAGGGGATAGCAGGTCCCCCTGGCGAAGGCCTCTAAAAGATTTGAAGAACCCCGCCGCCTCTCCGTTGACTAGCACAGAGAACCAACTGTTGCCCCAACATTTCTCCACCAAATCCACCCAGGGAGGGCTGAACCCGAAACGCCTTAATACCTGCTTGAGAAATAACCAATCCACCCTATCATAAGCCTTCTCCATATCCAGCTTTAACACTATATTTTCGCTCCGAACTTTTCTATTAATTTCCTTGAACAACTCCTAAGAGAGGGCTATGTTCTCCGAAATAGACTGACCCTGGATAAAGGCCCCTTGCTCGGGCGAGATAAGAGACGACAACACCTCACTCAGCTTAGAAGCTATGGTTTTAAAGAAGATCTTGTAGATGCAATTGCAGAGACTAATCGGGTGGAAGTTTGAAAATCTTCTTGGGGTTGTTGATTTGAGAACTACACAGATCAGCGAGGCTGTGATTGCCTTGGGAAGGTTACCGCCTTGGAAAAGGAACGTAGCTGCCTTATGGAGGTCATGGCCCACAATGTCCTAACAGCCCTAAAAGAATCCTCCTGAGAAATCATCTGGCCCAGGAGCTCCATCCATGGGGATGGACTGGACTACACACTGGACCTCCATGATTGATTGGGGGGCATGAGCATCTCATTTTCCTCCTGAGAGACCAATGAGGGGAGCACCGCTAGAAGGGCTAGCTGTGCCGTGCAACTGTCTACTCTGAATTGCTTTTCGAAGTGGGCCACCGCTGCCCTTTAATCTCTACTAGGTCCTCCACTGTCTGCCCCGATTCCAGCTCGATTCTTCTAATATCAGCTTTCCTTTACCTCTCTGTGGCTGCAGCGTGGAAGAACTTGGTATTCATATTCCCCTCCTCTAACCAGCTAATCTTGGTTTTCTGCTTCCAGAAAATTTCTTCCATAAGCTCTAATCGACTGAGGTTAGTAGAAGCTGAGTTGAAGACATTCTGAAGATTGCTATCCGGCCGAGCATACGCCACTAGATTTTGCATTCTGCGTTTAAATTTTTCAAGAGATCATTCTGCCTATCTCACCTGCTCGAATATATTCCCAAATACCTCCTTATTCCAAACCCTGAGAGCTTGCTTGACACTTTTTAGCTTAGTAAGCACATTGAATATTGGCTAAGGGGATTCGACTTTTTCCCATGTTGACTTGACCACCTGGAGGAACGAGTCATGCTGAAGCCACATACACTAGAATCTGAAGGGTTTTGACACGCTGACGAACTGACGAGGGAATACCAGTAACAATGAGGCATGATCAGAGTTAACTCGGGGAAGATGCACGACATGAAATCGGGAAAAGAAGGTAGACCAAGACACATTGATGAGCACCCTATCCAGCCTAGCCCACACTCGGGCAGTACCCTCCTAGTGGTTGTTCCATGTGAATTGATTCTCCAAGAAACTAGCATCGAGTAGCCGAGAATTGTTTATCGCATCTAAAAATTCTGAGCTTGCTTTATTGGAGTCTTTGTGGCTCCTCTCTGAGGCTTCGACAATAGCATTGAAGTCCTTGCATACCGCCTAAGGCCCATGCACGGATGTGGAAAGGGATGCCAAGTTATCCCATAGGACTCTTCTATGGCTCTTAACATAGCTGGCATATACAAATGTTAGGTAGATAGTGGACTGGAAGCTCTGCAAACTTACTACAATAAATAGAGATTGGTTAGTCTTATTTAAAACTGAGTAGGAAAGAAGGTTTTTGAGCAAAACCCAGACCTTCCCACCCTCCTCTCCATTAGAACAGGAAGTGTGGAAACCCAATGTAAGGCCTAACCTCACTCTCTTTTCCTCTCTGAGTATTGGCTCTAGAATGGCTACAATCTAGAGATTGTGGCTACTGATTAGTCTTTTTGTTGTCCTAACAGTTCGTTGATTCCCAATGCCATGAGCATTCCACTCTAGAATTTTAACCATCAGTAACACATCCTGAATTCACAGCCCTTCTCTTTAACCTACATAGTTTGGATTCCCAATCTCCCCTAGTGTATAGAACCTTGGTCCTCCTTTGAAGGTGCATCTCTTTCCCTTCACTGGGGGTTTGCTGATGGAGCAACTCTATAGATTCAGACATTCTCTGCACTTGGGTAGATCCAGCATCCCTGTAAACCCTCAGACTCTGGGTTGGATACCCACCCCCCCCCCCCCCCCTCGCATTGCAATGCTTGTCCCCTGATTCGTGCCTCTTCAAAACTAACTAATGATCGGCCTTCCTTTTGTCCATCAGATTTGATGGCTGACGAGAAAAAGGGGGAGAGATCGACTTTAAGACTAGCCTTGCAGTCCACTATCTTGAACTGAGGGGCGAGATGGCGAGCAAGGGATGTTTCTATACAATCTTCTCTGGATATCCTGCATTCAGTTGAATCCTTTTGAGGATTCCCTTGAGAGGGGGGGGGGGGGGCAATCTATGTGTATCATAAAGGTGGGGTTCCAAATTTCGAACTCTCCCTGGTCCTTCCTGTGCATAGTTGAGCTCAACGGGGAGCTTCCCATTAACCTGGACCGATATATTTGTCTCTCCTCTATCTCCTTCCGTGGGTGGTAGCCCTCTACCTGCCTGGACAAGGTTCCCTAACTCGAGTGAGTGGGGATGTGCTTCCTAACCGGGGGGGATGTTATCTGTGTCACTTGGAATACAGCTGCCCGATACTTCCTCTCCCTGAGGGCTCCTATCCAGATTTGAGGATAGTCCATTCTGACTGGATGAGGTTAGCTTGGAGATACGAAAGAGTTGGAGAGACTGGTAGTTGATCCTTGTTTCCATTCTCTATCCCTTATATGGAGGAAGGACTGGTGCACCGAGCATTGCAGGCCCCTATAGTATTTCCTCGATCACTGAACACCCTTGAGGCATTTTGTTAAACATTTGGAGGGCATGGTTGAATTTCCTCTATTGCTTTACCACCAGCATCTAGCAGGCGAAGTTAGATATTCTCTGTAATCTCCAAGGCGTCTCGGTCCTTTTCACAAACATCTTCTGGGTGGCATGATATTGCCTGTGAAATCTTTTTGGAACCTTTTCACCACCCATTCTTTAATGCTTTCCGAGACTCCCGAGGTTCTGCTTGCAATGTGCTGGGCAGAAGGCGAGTACCCCGTATCTACAAGTGGTTCCATTTCTGCATGAATTGGGAAGACTTTATCTGTCACCCGCAATTTCAGGACTCGCTTCAAATTAATCCCCGGGCATAGAATTACCTTGATTCGAGCATAAACCTGGAAAATCTTGCATCTTCTACTTTAATCGATTTGGATTACCTTGCCAAAATAGTTCCCTGGGTCTAGGATTACTGCCTCCAGTCAGGCATGGGCCGGGATGCCAAACAATCTTAACCAGATCCCCTCCCCTCCTATTCCACATCCGTGGACCATGGAAATACTGACTCTATCCCCATTAGGTTGCGCAATGTGGAGTCACTCAAGAAATCTTTAAAATCAGTCATCATTTTGAGAGTGATCAAGAAACTGATTGGAGAAATTCTAACGACATCAATAGAAGAGGCTGCGAATTTCGATGCCCTAATAGCTCCGATCAATCTCAAGATCGAGATTCTTGGACCTGTCGCTATTCGCACTAGCCCTAGTTATAGCTCCTCTAGTCTATTAGCCACCGCTCTTGGGTCAGAAACTGAAGTGATTTCATCATCCGACGCTTCTTTATATGCTCGTCCTTGAGTCTTTGTAGATACTGCTGCTGCATATGAGAGGCCTAAGGGCTTGGCAGAAACCTGCTTTTCAAGTAGCCCCTGATTTATCCTGGGAGTTGGTGGAGCCTTAGCTTTTGCCCATCTGACTGATACCACTCCTCCATCTATACGCCAGCCGTTTCAGAATGTCCATGACCGCCTTCGCATCCTGCTCATAGCAGAATCGGACAAAGGCAAAACCTCTTAGTTTCTTCGTATCAGGGAGGGATGGGGTATAGACATCCAATATTCTCCCAATCTGTTGAAAATGCCCAACAGATCTTCATTGGAGCAGTCTAAAGGAATGTTGAATAGGCGGAAATCGCTGTTGGGAAAGAGGGCTTCCAATTTCCTTGGGGTATTGATTCTTCTGGGTGATCTTCCTCTCAGTTGGGGGCTGATCCTATCGAAATACCTGGGGATAGCTCTTTGAGATGGAGCCCTATTCCTCAGTCTACCCATATCGCATTTGTTCCACCAACTCACCTGTCCCGAAGCATGGAGTTGGGCTTCACCAAGGTGGAATTAGTCAGTGACTTCAAAGCGGTGGTTGAGGCTCTCACCAAGAAGGACGCCCTTTCATGGGCCATGTGGTACTGGTCCTCATTACCTCTCATTCTCATTCAGTAAAAACATTAATAGAGCCAATGGATCATCTTCTCCTCCCCCATTCTGCATCTCTTTCCTCCTCTTACTCTTTGTTCCCTTCATAAACTATTTTGGCCTACTACGGGTAAAACCCTAATTAATCCTACAAATGGTGAATCAAATGATAGTGATGATATTGACACCTACCGTTGGAAACATCAGAGGGCCCACAGTCAGAAACTTCTAAGGGCCCATCTTATTGTTCATCACGGCCATCCATCTTGTTGATAAGGCAACGCAGACCTGGATGAAGGGAAGACAATATATCAACTTGACCCGAACATATCATGACGTGTGTGCGTTCAATCCACATGATGTGTGAGTGTTCAATCCACACCGTCCATACATTTTTCTAGCTCATTTTAGCACATGAGCCAAAAAATAAGGTAGATAAAAATCTTAAGAGGACCACACCACAGGAAATTGTGTTCATTGAACGCCCACCATTAAAAAAATCTTGGGGGCCACAAAAATTTTGTTTCAAGTTGATATTTGTGTTTTCCCTTCATCTAGGTCTTTGTTACCTAATCAACAGGTTGAATGGAAAATAAACATTACAGTGGGCCCTAGGAAGCTTTTAATGGTGGGTGTTCAATCACCACAGTTTTCCTGTGGTGTGGTCCACTAAAGACTTTGATCTCCCACATTTTTGGGCCCATGACATAGAAAAATGGATGGACGGTGTAGATAGAAATATACATTATGAAGGGGCCAACGAGGCACCGTTTAGTAGCGACATGACTACTGTTAGCTTTAGTATTCAGTGTGAGGTACGGTTTTGGTGGATCCCCGGTTCCATTAAGGTTGGTGGATCCCTAACTATGGGGCCCACTATGATATATGTGCCTTACATCCACATCATTCATCATTTTAACAACTCATTTTAGGGCATTATCCAAAAAATAAAGCAGATCCAAATCTTATGCGGACCACACCATAGCAGTCGTTATTGAATCCCCACCATTAAAAACTTCATAGGGGCCACCAAAATGTTTATTTTCTATCCAGCCCGTTGAAAAGGTCACAAAGACCTAGATGAATAGAACACACAAATATCAAATTGATCCAAAATTTTTGTGGCCCACATGAAGTTTTTAATGATTGATTACAATTGTTTACAGTACTATTGTGCACCTAAGTTTTGGATTAGTTTCATTTTTGGGATCATGCCCTAAAATGAGTTTGTAAATGGTTGAATGGTGTGGATATAAGGCGCATACATCAAGGTGGGCCCCATAGTCAGGGATCTCAACCACCCAGGTGGATCCCGAATTCACCAAAGTTGTGCCCGTAATCTGCATCGCATGTTTTTACACCCAATACCAGTAGGCAATCCGTATCCCATGTTTTTACACCCACCTTTGGATACTTCCTGCGGCCCACCTTGATGTTTATCAAGGCCGTCCAACCTATTGATAAGGCCACACAAACATGAACGAAAGGAAGACACAAAATTAGCTTGATCCGAACTTCCATGCCTCAAGATGTTTTTAATGGTAGGCATTCCATCACCAGCATTTCTGTGGCGGCCACCTGCACTTCAAATGTGGCCTAAAATAAGATCGCAAAATGGATGGACGGTGTGGATCACACACATGCGTAAAGGTGGCCCTATAGAACCCTATGCACGCCTGCCCCCTTGCAATGGGGTATGACCATAAAAAGTAAACGGTACGACGGTAAATCTGTCATTTAGACAATTCTATTGTTCAACGTTGGTAGAGGCCAAGGAGACGGCTTTTTCTCTTTATTTGCAAAACTTAGGTGTTTTGCTTAAAATATTTTGAAAGCATGCATTTGTCCAAGAATAGCATAAAAGCTTGGCTATCATATAGAAAATTTTCATTATGAAAAGACAGCTTATTCGTTTATTCATCAGTCACATGTTGTACTAACGTACAACTATTGGGACTGAGTTTTGGATTCCATGTGATAATGCATAAATGTAAAATCACATTAATTAGGAAATCCTAACAATCATATTGATAGCTACTAAAGTGATTGTTAAAGTAAAATAATTAATGGTCCAACTTTGAAGGGAAAACAAGGGAACATTAATCATTACATGTACATGATCTCTACTTCACCACTTTTCTCCTGACATATTGATTTTGACTATAGAATATTATTTTTCCTTGATTTAATCTTATTGCATTTTTATTTTATTTCCATCGAGTTCATCAGGAAAAGAGGGTAGCTAAGAAAACTAAGAAAGCACCTATGAGCAATGAAGTTACCATGGAAGACCACACATCCTATGAGATTGATAAGGTTAATCCTCCCATTATGAAGACTACGACTGAGGCTGGTTGTGGGAACTGGAAGAGGATGGCTGCAATTCAGGTTGATCATGGGAAACAGGTGAGAAACAAATAAGATAAAGACATATATGTTGCCCGCATATTCATTTCTCACATGTGGCACTGATGTACAGCTATTTGAGCGTTTTAGTTATGGATTTCATGTAGATGAAGCATAAATGTAAAATCACATTGAAGAGGAAATCCTAACAATCATATTGATGGCTACAAAAGTGATTAGTAAAGTAAAACAGTTAGTAGTCCAATTTTGAAGGTAAAACAAGAGAACATTAATCATGGTAACCTAATAACATGAAAAACACAATCTCTACTTCATTTTCAATTATTTTTCCTTGACGTATTGGTTTTAATTACAGATACTCTTTTTTTTACCCCCCTTGATTTACTAAACTTATTGCATTTTGATTTTCATTGCAGATGAATGATTTTGTTCCTTACAAAAATCACAAGAATGAGATGGTAGCTCAAAAAAGTAATAAAGCACCTATCAATGAAGTTACTGCAGAACTTCAGGCATCCAATCTACCTTTAGAAGATGAAACAAACACCATCCAAGGCAACAAAGATACTTTCTGGAATCAACTTGGAGATCTCCCTGTCCTGGAGGATGGATACCCGGAACTCAAATTATCTCAGAGTACAACGGGTGACGATTCTCAAAAAATGAGTGGGAAAGAACTTGAAAATATTGCTCCGGAGGTGTATACATGCTCAGCTGATTTCAACAATGATTCTCAAGAAATGGTTAGGAAAGAACTTGAAAATAATGCTTCGGAGGTGGATATATGCTCAGCTGATATCTACGACGATTCTCAAGAAATGATTTGGAAAGAACTTGACAATATTAATATTCCTCCAGCTGTGGATACATGGTTAGCTGATTTTTCAGACAGTTCTGAAGAAAATATTTCTCCGGATGTGAATACATGCTCCACTGATTTTATCGACAATTCTCAAGAAACGACTTGGAAAGAACTTGAAAATATTGCTTGGGAGGTGGATACTGATTTCAACACCAACTACGACAGCCGACTACCCTCCCAACTCTGATTTTCCATCTCTTGAGCAGCTTCAGGTACTTATTTTCTTGATAATAAAATGAATTTTTTTGTTCTCATTGACATCCCATACTTGGAAAGAGTATTGGTAGGCAACGGGACGATCGTTGACATACGTAGCGATTAGCTGATTTATACAATCTTAACTACTTCCCTACAAAGACTCCTTTGTTAATTTTGCACAGTTTTAAAATTTTGGGTTATTCATTGTCACACCTCGAAATTTTACCAAAATGTTTGTTAAGGGATGCATAAAAGTCTATGCATGACAATTCTAGGTCTGAAATTTAGGAAATTGCTGGCCTCTTAAAAAGTCTGCAGATGGACCGAGTTAGGGGTTAGTCCAAGGTCTATGAATGTACAGATGTCAATGATTAATCAGGGTTCACTTAACTTTGAACTTATTTGATGGGCACAAGATCTAAATTTCAAACAATTTTAGCAAAAAAAATGCATTCACTAGATAGCATACACACGGAGTACTTAAAAGTATACAAAGTATAGACTTAATTTGCATGATTATACTATGCAAAACAAAGGTGCAGATCTTAATTCTAACTAAAGGTCACAAGGAGTAATGCTTTAGCACATGGATAAGCCATCCAAATGGACTGGTTTTAATAACCAAAGTGTTACCCCTAATGGATAGATTTAAGGTCCATTATTGCTGTCTAATTAATATAGACGTTCAGACAATAGTATCCAAGATAGCGAACAATGTTCTGATTAGAGATTATCGACTATAGACAGAATGTGAGGTTTACTGGATGAGATCTGAGGGTAGACTTGGGGTCCACTACATGTTCTGAAGTTTGGCTGATTTTGATGCTTGAATAATAGTCCAACTGAGTTTTGTAGCTCTTGCATGGGGGGTGGGCTTGAAATGCAGTCCATCAAGTGACCAAAATTGGACCCATCACAGTCTCCAAAAAGTTGGACAGAGTTGGGCTAATTTTGGGCCACTCAGACAGATTTGATGGGTTAAATTCGCTATTTAATTGGACAAAGTCCAGCCTTACGTGATTGCCATAATGGGACACATTTGAGCATTATTCTAAAATCAATAAAAATAAATAAAAATAAAAACTATGTACATGCAATCAATTGTAAAGAAAAAGAGGAAGAAAAAAAGATGGGAGGTGGGGTAGCTAGATTGTGTCTACAGGTCCCATTTGGACGATTCTCAACAGTTCTTTTTAGATAAGTTTGAATGACCGAACAAGGGTCATTGGGTCATCCCATAATCTTGTCCAGCTCTATTTCGAAGGATAGTATTAACTATCTTTTCTTATTGTTCAACCAGATATCCAAAAGAATGATTATCAATCTAAATAAACAAACAAACAATATAGTCAACCAGATGACCCAAACGTTGCCAAGCCATCTCTCTCTCTCTCTCTCTCTCTCTCTCTCTCTCTCTCTCTCTCTCTCTCTCTCTCTCTCTCTCTTTCTCTGGGTTTGAACGTGCGAGGGTCCTGAGCCTCTTATTTAGAGGGGCCTTAGCCTCTGGTTTAAACATAGAGTGGAGAGGGGGAATTAGGTAGAGTAGCTCTCTCCCTCTCCTTGGTTTTAAACGTACGTGCGAGGTGCCTGAGCCTCTTACGAGTGCGGATCCTCTGTTTCGCGGAAAACTGTTTCAACGAAACAGAGGATCCGCACTCAATACGGTGAACATGTGAAGTGTGCGCACACCCGTGGTGTTTGCACGAGTAGTGTGTATGTGAGCCGTGTACATATCCACGGCATGCGTGGCATGTCGCATGCGCATGTATATAAAAAGTGTGCATAGTTTAAGTGTGTATGTACAAATGTATGGTGATACGTGCATTTCTTGTGGCAAAGTGTGTAGTCCCGATTGGTAAATAAACAGTTTGATCATGCTCACAATTTACCATCTGCGTACATTTATGGTAGAAATTCACTTTTATAATCGGGTTGTGAGATGAATGGGTTACGAAGGTAATTTAATAAAGGAATGGTTGATTTTAGTGGATGAAAAAATGTATAAGAGATGAATTAATAGATAAATGCTTAGATGCGTGGTTGGATGAGTGGATTGATAAATGAACGGATGGATGATCTGATAATTGGATGAATAACTTGACTTGTTGGACGAATGGGTGGGTTGATAAAGAAATATATGATCATACTAATTAATAGGTGGATAGATTTGTCAGATGGTTAGATGATCGGTAAGTTTGATGATCTACGGTCTCCAAATGATTAAATAGACCGGCTGATTAGATGTTCTAATTAATAATTAGATGACATGATTAATAGATGATCAATGATCTAGTGGATGAATTATCAATAATTATATCATCTAATGGCTGGATAGTTAAATAAATGCATGAGCAGATAAACACTTTGCACAAATAAGTGAATGGATGATCAAATGACAAAATGTACAATTGGAATTGTCGAATGAGTGGATGAATTGATGTGGAAATGTACGTTCATATGGATTAATGGATGGATGGGTGGTTGGATACCAGATGTAAGGATATAAAGACAATTTAACAATTAGCTGGCATGATTAGTGGGTGGATGATGAATGGATCAATGATCTAATGGTTGGATGCTCTTATAATTGCATGGGTAAATTAATGAATGATTATGCAATAAATGAATGTACTAAATTTCCTTTAAAAAAAAGTTTACTGCCCTAAAATTCATTAGGGTTATTACATTCATCTCTAACATGTGGCACTAATAAACAACCATCTAGACCCTTTAAATTTTGGATTCCATGTGGATGAAGCATAAATGTAAAATAACATTGATCAATAAATCATGACCATCCGATTGATAGCCACTAATTGCAAAGTAAAATAGTTGGTGGTCTAACTTTGAAGGGAAAAAAAAAAAGAATATTAGTTTATATTCTTATTTAATATTTTTAGCTATGGTCCTATTTTCACTTGACTTATTGCAGTAAGATCTTGTTGGGATTTGGTCTGTGGAATCACACAGATATGGATCCGATTCGAACAACGTCGAATCTCACCCTTGCTACACCCTTTGATACCCTAGAAGCCATTCTAGAAACCCTTAAAATACCTTTAGAAAACCTTAGCCTCTCCTAAAATGGCCCTAAGGACTCTTATTTATAGTTTAAGAAACTCCACTTACACACCTCTCTGAAATCACCTCAAAATTATGCAGTTCGCGCACAATCTGCATAACCTTCGACTAGTCGAAGAACCCCTTTAACTGGTCGAGCCTGTCCCTCGACTGGTCGAAGACCTCAGAAATTTCAAAAATATTGTTGCTGGACTTCGAGTTAAACTTTCTTCGACTAGTCGAGGATAATAAGATTTAAAACATCTTTTTTGACAACAATCTTCACAATGTCTTTAATCTTCAATCGTGTAGCTTTTTGATCTCTTCTCTTATCTCTATATCTCATCATAGCTTCAATCAATGCTTCTCACGCACACTCCATCCTTCTTTTTTGCCATCGACAAGCCCAGAGAAGTTTCACATAACTTGAATTTCTCTAAAGGAACGATCTTGGTGAGCATGTCTGCCGAATCTGAATCTACGTGCTCAACCACATTTGCTCTTGTCTTCAAAAAAATAAGATGCAGTCTTCTGTACCTCGAATGTATCGAAGTAACTATCTCACTGTCATCCAATGTTGCTTGCCGGGGTATTTGTTCACTACACCGATTGCTTGTGAAATATTCGGTCTAATATAGACCATGGCATGCACTACCAACCGCATTTGAATAAGGCTCATGAAACATATCCTGTTTTTCCTCATCTGTTTTGGGACATGTCCTAAGGAAAACTTAAGGAGTGATGCGTAGGAAATGCTCACCGGCTTTACCTAGTCCATCACATCCTCGATCAATACCTACACAAGATTAGCCGATTGCTTCTTCTTGAGTTTCAAGAAGCTCCAGCAGTGTTTGGCCAAGTGTCCCTCCTTGTCACACAATTGACAGTGAACAGAGGAGGTGGATGACGACTTTGAATTGGCAGAGATTGTAGAAAAGGTTGAAGACCGATTCTTCCCTTTCTCAACTCCTGCCGCTTTGTAAGTCTGCTGCACATAATAAGCAGAGTTGGAAGACGAGTGAGAGACTAACCGTTCAAAAATCTCATGGCTCAAAGCTTTTGGAACAATCTCTGCAAAAGAGGGTAGCGGAAGCTGTGACATCATGGTGGTAGAGAAGATCTTGTAATCGGGTCCCAATGCTCGTAAATACTAGTGGACTTTATCCGTGTCATCAATGGGACGACCAATAGCAGCTAGTTGATCACAAAGACCTTTGAAGGTGCGAGAAAACTCAGCAATGGACTGAGAGCCGTGTTGCATCTACTGGAGTTCATCCTTGAGTTGTAGTTCTCGAGTCTTCGACCGGTGCGAGAATGAGACTTCAAGAGCGCGCCAAGCCTCATTGGAATGACGTAAACCCAGCACATCACTCATAGACTCCTCTGTAAGAGAAGAATAGAGTAAACTGAGCAGCGTCTGATCAGTATGCAGCCAAGAGGTACAAGCAGGATTTGGCGTTGTGGTGCCAGCAGAGGTAGTAATCGTGACAGAGGGAGCCGTGATGCTACCGTCCAAATAGCTAAAAAGCTCTTGACTGGCTAACAGAGGAACAAACTGATTTCTCCACAATAAGTAATTGGAGGAGGTCAGTTTAATAGTGAGCATATGCACCATTGTGTTGAGCGGAAGAGTAGGATATGAAGAAGCCGAAATAGCCATAGTGAGAATCAAAGAAAAAAAAGAACTTGCTCTGATACCATAAAGATGTTAAGCAAAACAATGAGCAATGGCTGAAATCCTCCTTGACGTATGGAGGAGATAACTTCTGATTATATACAGAAGAATTACACTTGTGTGATCCTATGTAATAGGAAAGAATCAAATACAAATATTCAAAAATATTTGTACATATCTCTACAGCTATACAAGGTGGCAATCTGAAATGGAATATGGCAATATCATGGAGAATCATTTGATTCTCTCTTATCAATTATCAGCATGATGAAAGAAACAGTGATGAAGAAGATATAAACAAGCATGCGGTTATGATGACATATAAAAGGTCTAGGCAAAATAAAGACTATATGAAGTATACATTCGCAAGAAAAGACATACTTCATATGTTGAATCAATTGTTGACTATAAAGAGTATTGAATCACCTCGGTTAAGACACCTCGAAGAAATTGAAAATACAATAGGAATGGATTATTGTCATTATCACCGTACATTTGGACATCATACAGAAAGTTGTAATGTCCTCAGAAAAAAGCTACAAAAGATGATCAATAAGGGAGAAATTGTGATGAAAGAACATGACAGAAAGAGAAAAAATGTGATTCCAAAACATTGATAATCTCTCGATAAAGGGAACGGGATTTTTAGTGTTAGTATGGTTGATCTTGCTTATGCGCAAGAAGAAAAAAAGAAAAGCTATGTAATAGCATAATAGACAAACAATCTTAATGCAGAGTAATCTTCAGTCATATATCTTCATGGGTTTTCATCCCTTAGTGAAGCAAAGACGAAGAATGATTAGTAAATGGAAGAGTCAAAGAAAGACAATTTCTTCAAATTTGTTCATATACTTTTGAGTAGTGAGATGAAATTCTCAATCCACCTAATCCCAAAGAAGATAATTGTTAATTTCCTTATATAATAATTGTCAATATCAATTCTTACAGGTCAACATTGGGGAAAGAATCATTATCATGGCTGAAGTATTACATAATAACGCTCAAGCTCGTGATTATAATTGTGATTGGATTATTGCTATAGTTGACAAAGTGTTTCCATTGTCTAAACCACAAAAAATTATAATAAATCCACATAACACTTCATTTTTCAACCAATATGCATCAAACTGCTTAAGAACATCCCAAATTTCATTGGTTCCAATTCTGATGAACATCAAAATCGAAAAGTATGCATTGAATCACTGCAAAACATCCCAAATTTCACTGATTTTGTGAAAAAAAAAAAAAAAAAAAAAGGAATACAGCTACACATCTACTAAAATCAAATTGATTTTCACCAAAAAATCAAAGAAACTTAAAAAACAGAGACACCCACGTGAGATTCCCTTCCATAGACAGGAAACTAATTGCAACAGAATCAAAACAGATTCACATGGGTGTAAAAAAATTTTAAAAAATTCCCGCCAAAAACTACTAAATCTAGATTGATTTTCACCGAATAATAAATAAACAACTAACTTTAAAAAGAGGTACACCCATTTGAGAGTATAATAGAAAATCAATCTGCAATAGAATCCAAACCGATTCAAATCTAAATTACCACAAATAATCACATAGACTTCAAGAACTAACAAATGAAAAAGCACCCACATGAGATTCCCTTAAATATAACATTAAAAATAAATAACACTCCAGTTTTGCGACAAATCCAAATCCCAAGAACGCCAGAATAGACTATTTTCACCTTTAAAAAAATCATAGAAACTTCAAAGGGAGATATACCCACATGAGATTTCCTTATGTAAAAAAGAAAACTAACCTGGAATAGAATCTAAACAAATGTAAAAGAAATATTCAAAAAGCATATACCTCAGGAGCAAAGAAAATTCAGGAGTTTTTCTCTTCTTGTTTAATTTGGAAAGATGAGATCTTCAATCATAGCTGAAAGCGGTCATTGCCAATGCAGCTTCAAGGAAGGAAGGAAGGAAGAAGTATATGAAATGGAACCAGACAGCATGCCCAGCATCACACACGTTTCGTCTGGGCCTACAGATTGAAGTTGAAGAAAATCTAGCAAATATCCATATCATATACAAAACAAAAGAATTGGGGTCCACCAAAGAATTGTCTACCCACATTGGGGTCCACCAGACCAACGGTCACGTCCATTGCCAACTTATCCATACCCAAGGGCCGAGGATACTGAGTTGTACTCGGCCAGAGGTTCACGCAATAGGCCGGATGATACTGGATAGAACCAAGAAAGCGGGGAAACGGATTGGCTACGCCCCCTGCCACCAGCCAGAGTGTGATGGATGCTACGCAGGTACTTATAAATTCCATATGTGAAATATAACTAATTTAAACTGTCCAAAATATGTATCCCAGATTTGATGTCTTTTAAACAGAAAATTAGACTCATTTCGTTTAAATGAGTTTCGATTTGAGGACATTCATTGGACGGTTCAAATTGAAAAAGGACTAAATGGCCTTTTTTCCATAAATAAATGTCCACATTCAACCAATTTTATTTTGAGATCATGATATAGAGTCAATGAGTTCCACATTTTAGTTGGCTTAAGATAACCTAATGTATGCCACGTGTACAACTTCTAAGTGCATGTGTATCAAGCGTCATAACCAGCCCGAGTATTGTATAACTCCGTACTTTTTTAAAAATATTTTTTTATTCAAGGGAACTTGAAAAATGTGGCATTTCCGTTTTTCACGGTCTCATAGATAAATGGACCCACGACATCTACAACATGCCATGCGTTCAAGCTGTATTGGGCCCACTAGTGATGTGTTTGCAATCCTAACAGTTCATCTTGTCACGCTTCTCATGATCACCGTACATGCCAAGAATCATCTTGATCCTCGATTTAAGTGGGACACACCACATGGAATATTGTATAGTCACACCTAAAACGTGCATTCTTTTTTCTGTGGCCCACCAATTTTATGGATTTATTTTAAGCGCGTCCATCCATCCTGGTGAGATGCACCTGACGAGTGGCTTGGATGACATAGATGGATCCTACAATCCATCTGGAACTTTCTATGATGGGTGTCCCTTCCCCAATGTCCACCATCATACCGCTTGGTGTGGCCCTCCTGGGCTTATATGAGGGTTCTAGGCATAAGATGGGCTGGTTCATCTACTGCACGGGTTGGATGGAAATAACACGCTCCGGTGGGTCGCACAGCTGCAACGCTTGCTAATCACGGTGGGAAGGGACGCCGATTCCCTGCGGAAGCCCTTTGCGGGAAGTTCGTGCGCTGGCACGCAAGGTGGGGTCCATCGTGATGTTTATGAGAAATCCAACCCGTCCATCCATTTTTTTGAGCTCATTTTAAGACATGAGATGAAAAAATGGGAGTATACAAAACTCAAATGGGCCATACAAGATGAAACAGTGAGGAAAGGAACTCCTACCATTGAAAGCTTCCTGGCTCCACCTTGATGTTTATATGCCATCCAAACCCTTTATAAGGAGGAATTTGATTGTACTGACCTCCAAGTTTGGTCAAATTATCTATCAAGATTCAACCTTTTAAATATCCCAAGAGTGGTCTTTTGACAAGCTTTGGATATTGTTTCAAATGAAAATGCCCCTGTCCTTGGTTCAGAAGTCGTAAGGTCCTGAAGTGAATAAGAAGTTATTTTCTTTTTTCAACCACGAGAAAGTGATGGATTAGCTACTCCCCCTGCCACCAGCCTCGGTGCTCTGTGGGCCCCACCATGATATATGTGTTTCATCCATGTCGTCCATAATCCATGCCGCTCATCCTTTTTACCGTGTCATTTTAGGGGTAAGGCCCAAATATAAGCCTGATCCAGCGCTCATGTGGGCCAGAAAATAGAAAATAATGGTAACTGTAAAAACTTTTCAGGCTCACTATGATGCTTGTTAGAAGTGGATACTGCCCAAGTCAGGACTTTTTAAGCCCACAGCGAGCTAGCCGACAAGGTGGATGCATCGAATCACCCCATTGTGGGCCTTAAGTTATGGTACCAATAGTTTGGTAGAAAAGCAAGTGAACACGTTGAAAACTACAACCACGATCCAGGCAACATGACAACCACGACTCATATAACATGACAACTACAACCCATGCAAACATGACAACTACGACCCATGCAAACCACGACCCATATGGGACCCACATGACAACTACGACACATATAACATGACAACCACAACCCATATAATATGACAACCACGACCCAAATGGGACCCATATGACAACTACGACCAATATAAACTGTATGCAGTCTATCAATAGTCATCTCATATTTGAAAAATGCCAGGCTAGGTTTGGTACAGATAGGCACGTTACTTTTCTAATTTTGATGGACGGTAAGGATCTAATGTGCAAGTCATGCCATAGTCGTGTGGATGGGCACGTCACCTAGTTATTACAAGTCACACCATAGTCATGCAAATGATATCTGTATAGCAGCATAGATCGCATCAGGTAGTTATAATATGGTAAGGGTCGTGGTTGTAATGTGGTAAGGGTTGTAATTGTCATGGGTCGTGGTTGTCATGAGGTAAGGGTCGTGGTTTTCATAAGGTAAGGGTCGTGGTTGTCATGTAATATGGGTTGTAGTCTTCATTTTATAGGCATTGGCCACGACCCATATAACATGACAACCATGACCCATATAACATAATAACTACGATCCATGACAATTACAACCCATTACAACTACGACCCATATAACATGACAACCACGACCCATATAACATGATAACTACGATCCATGACAACCACGACCCATATAACATGATAACTACGATCCATGACAACCACGACCCATATAACATGACAACCACGACCCTTACCTCATGACACGACCCATGACAACTACGACCCTTAGAACATTACAACCACGACCCTTACCGCATTACAACCACCTGATGCGACCTATGCTACTATAAAGATATTATTTGCACGACTAAGGCGTGACTTGCAATAACTTGGTGACTACATGGGATAAACATACATAAGATCCTTACCGTCCATCAGATGAAACTCCATAGGTCGTAGTTGTCATGGGTCGTGGTTGTCATATTATATGCGCTTAGTTGTCATGGGTCGTAGTTATCATGTTATATGGGTTGTGGTTGTCATGTTATATGGGTCGTGATTTCCCATCGAGTAACCATATGAGTCGTTGTTAACATGGGTCGTGGTTGCTATGTTATATGGGTCGTGGTTGTCATGTTATATGGGTCGAGTTGTCATGTTGTATGGGTTTGTAGACACCCCACCCAGGCTAATATCTTGAGAAAGCTAAGACAATCCGAGTACCATGATCAAATATGAACCAAACCCTGATCCTAACCAAACCTTAATTTGAACCAGATCCAACCCCAAAAGCCCGAAAGGAGACTCCCGAACGAACCAGAGTAATAAGCGAGGCCCACCAACTAAATCCCGGGCCAAATCAGGCCCAGGCGGTAGTCCGACTGCCACTCCAGAAGTGGACAGTTGTGTCTCCGAGCAACAGCTTTCTCTCATTCCAAAGTCAACTTTCAAATGAATTTACCTCCCCCTCCCCCTTAAAAAAAATTTATTTACCATCTTTACCAACCTCACCAACCACCAAGATCCAATAAGAGCATACCATGTGGCATTCCACTCCCATCAACCAATCCCAAGCTGCCATGTCGGCATTTGCCCCCCCTCAAACCCAACAATAACTAGATTACCATTGGAAAAAGCTATAAAAAGCCCTCTCCTCTTCACATTTCATACACACTTACTATTCTCAAAATCCAAGTGAGGGAGAGAGAGACACACAGAAAAGAAGAGAGTGAGGGTGAGAGAGAGAGCTCCCAAGCCTCCAAGATCAGATTTTTTTAGCAATCTCTTAGCCTCCTCCTAATCTTCTCAAACCCAGGTTTAGCCCGAATTGATCATGGTGCAACCCATGTTTTAGCCTATCCAAGTTCAAGCCAAAGATTTGTTTACTTTATGCAAGCATTCATCATGACGTCTACTCCCTTCCCAACCCCCCTGCTCCCCTAGATTTCTAGTGAATGTATGTTTTGTGACTTGCCGTATATCGGATCTTGTCCATCAGAAATTCCTAGCAATCTAGTCCACTTTTCTTTATCTTTTTGCATAAGCATTAGCACATCCGCTCTTTAGACACATTTTTAGACGTATGCTCAGTGGCTTGCCGAAATCTCGGATCTTGCTGCATTAAAAATCCACATGTGCTTAGTACCATCTCGACTCCATTATCCAACCCTTGAGATTGTTTTATCACGTTAAGTAGAGACCATACATTTGTACGGGCAAAGAGGGCGCCTAACACCTTCCCTCTTTATAACCAAGGTCTCTTACTTGGAATCCCGGATCGCAGACCAGGAGTCAATCTAAGGTAGGAGAGTCTTTGGATTTCAACGACCTTGAAATATTCTATGGGTTCTAGCCGACTGCGAGATTCTAAGATTAAGTGGCTAGTGGCGACTCCACACTAACATCAAACACCCCCACCCTACGTACAAACAAAACATCCAACAAACATCTGGAGGATTCACTAGATGAGCATGGGTGCCGATTTCCAGCGTTCACAGAATGGCGACTTTGTTAGGGATTTGCGAGCTCGTACTTGGTGAGACCCGACTCGAAATAGTGTGGTAATATAATCTTAGGGGATATTCTACCTTTGTATTCATACCTTGCATTTTAAATAAAAATAAAAATCGATCTTTGGCTTACACCCATTCAAGGTTTCCACTCACCCCATGCTTATCCAATCCAAAGTTACCATGGCAAACTAAAAAGAAGAAACCATTACACCTAAAAGGCACCCCCAGATGACCTGAACTCATGGCTGGTAATACCGCATTCACCTCAACCATGGACGAAATAGCCTAAAATTTTAAGGCTTTACAGGCCCTTCTTGCCCAATGTGTTTAAAGAGAGACTGTCCAAACCATGCAAGTGTCGTCACCTAGTGCCCTAGTTATCTCAACATTCCAACATCCTCCCCATAATGGGAGTCACTTTCAAGGCCAATTCTCTGCAACTGAGAATCCTTTCCAACAGCCTCTCACTGATGAGAACCGCTATTAAATACAATCTCCCACAATCAGGAATCCTAGCCAATTCCAACATTTTCCTCCTAATAGGAGATCCAACCAATTCCAGGGGGCAAAACGCCCCTCGACCGATCTCTCCGAAATTGAAGTGCTCCGGGAGCAATTGCGAGAGATGCAGAGGAAGCTACAGAAACAGCAGGGGGTGGATCTCCCACCCACCAAGTTCAGGGATCTTTATCCCTTTCCCGAGCCAGGGAACCTTAAAACTTTGAGGTACCAAAATTCAAAAGATATGATGGTACGAGGTGTTCTATGGACCATTAAAGAGCATTCTGTGGAGAGCTTGATATTATGGTAGGTAATGATGGAGTATTGATCCGTTTGTTTTAAAATCCTTGAAAGGCGATGTGTTAGATTAATACATGTCATTAAACTACCATCGAATTAAAACTTGGGAACAACTTTTTCAAGCTTTCATTGATCGTTTTGTGTACAATTTTAATGTAGCGCCCAAAAGGGGGGGATCTTACTGCCCTAAGGCAGAGGAATGATGAGTCATTATCAACTTACGTTGGACGATGGCGGGCCATGGCCGTCGGAATAAAAACATCCATTGATGACGAGGAGCAAATCTACATGATCATCCACTCAGCAAACCCGAATATCTCTGGATACCTCGTCTTGTATCCATATGCCAACTTTACCTAACTCATCCGTGCTGGGGAACAAGTCGAAACCGGAATAAAGGCTAGGACGATCTCCCCTTGGTGGCCTCATCTGGCATCCCGAGTACAACGGATAATAGAAAGAAGGCATGTCAAATACGAGAATGGTAATGGAAGTTTTCCTGACCTTCATCCAATGGAAGAAGATGATCTTATCACCTCTACCCAAGGTGCTCAGTTCTCTCCTCAAGTGGGACAATGGCAACAACAACAATAACAACAACAAAGGGAGATTCCTCAGTACCCCAATCATGGTCAGCAGATGGGGATGGCTCGGGAACCTAGGCAGTTTACACCGATAGCCCAAACTTATAGCGAGATACTAGCTATGCTAGTCCAAAGGTAAATACTGACACCGTTACTGCGTAGGCTCCCACTAAACCCTCTGCTAGCAAACTATAAAGAGAATGAGTATTGTGCATACCACCAATTTCTAGGCCACACAACGGACCACTGTTTCACCCTGAAACATGAGGTCCAAGATCTGATTGATAACCAAAGGATTGTGGTTACCTCTCCTACTATTGCTACTACCAACTACATCCTCCAGAATTCTCTGCCATTGTATCAAGTATGCCCCTGCTCATCAGGAACCCCTACCACTGATATCATTTAGGGAGAATCGCCTTATCATCTAGTCTAATGCATCCATTTAATCACCGCCAACCCAACACCAAAACTCCTGATTCTGTAAGGGGCATCTCCAACCGGTCCAGTCTCCGTGCCCCCCAAGTTTACAAGGGGCACACCCATACCTTTGTGCCCTTAAATATGCAAGGAGCATCTTCAACCAATCCAATCTCCATGGCCCCAAGTTTACAAGAGGCATGCCCAATCAATCCAATCCATACATCCCTTACTCTTCTCCAAGAAAAATCTCCTTCCCCGATCAACATCATGTGGTAACTTTTCAGGAAGGACATTCTGCTACTCAAAGGGATTTGCCTAGCTCTCCTTAGTCTTCGATTCGTCAAAAGAGGGTTAAGGATGTATGGTTCTCACCTTTAGGAAAAAGGTCGAGGGAGAGATAAATGTTGAGATTCTGATTAGTCCAAAAACATCGATCATCACTTTTCGGGTCTTTGACATCACAGCTTCATTTCATCTCTTCCCTGATCGATCTTGGATCCATAGAGTTAAGGCTATCTCTTCAATTCTTCACCAAAAGGCCAAGTACATTTTTGGAGATAAGGCGCTGGTCATTCTTGATGATCCCGAACAAATCTTTCTGATAAAAGTAGCCAATCATCCACAACTACATATGTTGATCATAGATATACAATGCTTCGGTGAGGACATCTCATACCATAGTTTCAAGATTGAGACTGTGAATTGCATGCCTCTTGCATGTCTCATCGGATCAAACTATGTCTTCCCTCCAGTCGAGCACCAACATTTTTATTATCAACTCGAATATCAAGAGAATGCAGGCATGAGAGGACTGAAATATCTACCTCTAATGGGTGAGATAATAAAGCACAGATGTATCGAAGGAGAGGAAGGTCAGCAAGAGGAGGATGGTCCATTCATCCACACATCAATCAAATCCATTGGAGAGGGGATCATCTATCCAGTTAGCAAGGCGAGATCCACCGTGGAGGATCAAATAAGCATAATTAACCTAACTGAGTTATTTGGAAATGACTCAGGCAAGGGGCAAGAATTGTCCCTGATTGACTGGACCACTGTTTAGGTCTCACTCGAGCTGGAAGAATTCAAAGAGTCAAAATGCATAGGGGACGAGCTGAGAAAAGTGACATCCAACACCAACTCAAAGCCCAATCCTAAACTCATCACAAAATTTGGGCATAACAATGAGGGCCCACCTACTGATCCTTTTGGCCCTGCCTCCTAAGGGAGGGAGTGCAGGGCAGTAGCTGGTTCGCAGTCCCCATAACGGCACAATAAAAAAAAAGTAATGTTTGACTCCTTGAGCCAAGTGCAGGGCAGTAACTGGTTCGCAGTCCCTATGACGGCACAATAAAAGAAAGTAGTGTTTGGCTCCTCGAGCCGAATCAGGCAATCCCTGGTTCACAACGCCGTCTTTCACAAACAAAATAATTAGAAAATTTCCCAAAGCTAAAAACACTAGATATTTCAAAAATGCCAAAAAATCATATATTTGCCAAAATCCAAAAACAACAGAAATTTTTTAAACACAAAAAACAATAGAAGATATTTCAAAAATCAGAAGCAATAAAGCGCCGGGTGTGTCTGTCAAAACACTTGAGTT
The DNA here is from genome assembly GCF_029962835.1 of Magnolia sinica. NCBI lineage: Eukaryota > Viridiplantae > Streptophyta > Magnoliopsida > Magnoliales > Magnoliaceae > Magnolia > Magnolia sinica. The sequence continues at coordinate 74,338,537 of NC_080583.1, forward strand.
TGAAATCGACTCATATGATTTCGATTTGGAGTTAGACTTCAAACTCATGGGTTTGAACGAAGCCCATGATGTGAAAAATGATGATCCGACTCTCGAGCTAGAGGATTCCTTCAGAAAGTTCGAAACAAAAGCCAATGTCATTACGGACGATTTTGAAATTGTGAACTTGGGATCCCTTAAGCCCCCTAGAACCCTAGAACAGTACACATTAAGAGCTCCTCGCCTCTTGAATACAAGCAGACAATGACAAAATTCCTGAAGCTCGGGGCTATCCAACTTTGGGTTCTCCTATGAAGCCTTACCCAGATCAAATGAAGAGTCAATCATACACCATCTGCTATGAAGCCTGAAGTCAAGCGCATCAAGCAAAGCTGTTAAGATCATGTCTGAAGTCCACGATGAAGTCCTACTGATGAACAATGAAGATAAGTTATTGCAGCATGTCATCAAGTGCTTCAAGTATTCAAAGCTTGCATAACAGATCCATGTGCATGCGTCGAGTCTTTAAAACCCAGCAACACCCTAACCGCTATTCATTATGGGGTGTGGACATCATCAAAAGAATAAACCCAAAGGCATCCAATGATCATGAGTACATTCTCATGGCAGACAAAAGAGGGCGCTGACCACATCATACATCATCGATACAAATGAAGAAGTCAAGGAAAATGAGTGGTCGTAAGCTTGATGCAACTAACTACATCTCGCAGACATAAAGAGCATGGTGATCGCTAAGACCAATGACAAGTAGATCTGAAAAGAAAGGTTAACAACATGATAATAATACATAGCTCATCATTGCACCTACTAGATCCAGGAGGTAAGTCCAAGCCATCCTAGGATGATCCATTGATCATTCGCAAAGTTCTTTCGGGAGGTGCCTTTCGTCTCACCATCATTAGGGGCAAAGATCTTCCAAAGCTCATTAACGCCGACAATGTGAAGATCTATCATGGGTAATCCTACCGATTATGTCAACTACCTCAATCGTAAAGCTAAAGTCAAGAGGTTAGCATCCTGAGGTACATTCTATCATCATTCGTTTCATTAAATAAGTGTTCTAAAAAAGGGGGGGGGTTCAAAAATAAAGAAACAAAAAATGGAAGAATAAAGTGTGTAGTCCAAAAATATGGAAAAAAAATAAGAAGACAAATAAATAAAAAATGGACAAATAAAGCGTGCAATCCAAAAAAAAAGTCAAACCCAATGAGTGAGAACACAAGCCACCATCCCATTTCCCCTCAGGATTGTTTAACCCAATGTCAACAGCTTTACGGTTGTGATTGAAGACAAAGTTAGGTAGCTCACCAATTGGCCGACAATGAATGGAATCTAGCCTTCTTCCGCATCTGTTACTTGAAAAGAGAAATTAAAAGAAAAGTAGTGTGCCTAAGCAAAATAGGCGAGGTGAAAATCCGAAAGGGCGCCTCGAGTAAAAATAGTGGGCATGTAGTGGATTTGGCGAAAACCTAAAAAGGCACCAAGGGTATAAAAAAATAAAATAAAATAAACATAGCTGCTAAGGGGCAGGCAAGAGCAAAGACCCAGGACGCAGTGAAAATCCGAAAGGACACCATTGGTAAAAAGACAGGAAAGCCAGTCGTGGTGAAAACCTGAAAAGGCGCTACGGGCAAAAATGGCTAGAAAAGAAATGAAAAAAAATAAAAAAAAATGCAGGTACAAAGGAAGTCAAGGCAACGAGCAAAGTGAAGAAGTACAAAGAAAAGATAAGTCCCGGATCAGAATTCTGTCAGACTCTACCCAGATCCAAAGGGCATGATCCTAGTATGCGATACTCTCAGGGAATCAGGATCTCTAGTAAACAACTCAGAATACCGGATTCGACGTGGGGTAAATCAATATTCTGATTCCACCCAGGCACAAGTTCAGACACAAGCACATATAGACATATAATTGATATAAAAGTAAATTATTAAAACTATATTAAATTTGAATTAATCTATGAATTATTTAAGTCAATGTATTATAATATTTGAAAATAAATTTTATTGGTTTATATCATAATTGCTAAATTTAACTTAGAATTAAATTAAGTTTGAAATAAAAATTAATAACTTAAATTAACTTACAAATTTTAAGTTTTAAACTAATATATATTTAATTCCATGTGTAATAATTAATTTAATTTATTAATGTAATATAGATTGGATGTAATTATGAATGTTCAAATGATTGATTAATTTAAATTTAATGTATTGTGGTTATAATTAAAATATTAACTAGTGGCAAAATGTAAATTATAAATTTCTAACTTTTTGGAATTAATATCAATTATACTAAGTGAGAATCTAAAAAAAATTTTAAAGTTGTATGAAGTAAATTAATCTAAATTTAAATCTAAGATGATCTGTGAAAGTTTGTGACTAATATGATCTTTGATATGATTATGTAAATTATTTAAGTTAAATTTTTTGTATTAATTAATTAAAACTATAGTTTAAGTTAAAAAAAATATTAATAATCTAAATATAAGGTTTAGAGAAACTTTTTATAAATTATTAAATATGAATTTAAACTTTGAATAAAATAATCAGTTCATATTCCAAATAAGTAAATAAATTCAAAAATCAAAATTTTGGGACAGAATCGGTATTTCATCATTTTTTAGGAGTTTCTTGGTAAAATTCCAGCACTATTATAGAAAACATATTGATATTTCAACAATTGTAGGGAATAAATTTTAACGGCATCAGATTTATGCACTTCGTATAGAACCTGCATTATAGTGTAGAAATCCGATTTATTAAATCGTATTATTTCTGATTTTAAAATCTTTCATGTCATTTATGCATTTCTATTGACTATTAAATTGTGGAGAAAAAATGAAATAAAAGAAAATGGTATTTGTAAGTAGGTCAATCATGTCTCTTGGGTGAAAATCCCTAAACCGAACAAGTATGACAATCGTGTCCATTGGGTGACAGACTCTATAACTCATTATATCCTTCGTAGTTTCCTTTGTGTATAACGTATGAGTACAATAGTGTGTGTAGACATATGTTATAGGTACAACGATAGGAGTAGTCTGACCAACTAACGTATAAATGGGTCCCTCACCATGAGGTACCGGTGCGTGGGTGTTACTGCAATGTGGTCATTCACTTGGATATGGTGTTATAAGAGATGATGATTATTTAATTTTTATTATGAAATTCATAAACGTATGACTTCAGAGCATCTTTATTATTCTAGCATTGCATTTATGTCATCTTTAAGATTCAATATCTTGATTCATGTTTTTAATTTGAAAAAAATATAATATTATTATTTATTCATTTGATATAAATTTAGAAATTTCAAATTTGGATTAGATTGATTCCACGAGCTAGCTTGGAGTTTAATCGAGGCGAAACAGAGTGAAGATCTAACCATCGGCTTAATTGTAGTTATATCTCCGTTTGTATTTGAAAAAAAAAAAAAAAAGTATAGCAAGAATTTAAAAATGAGTTTTGATTGTAATAATTAAACATTGTATTGGATTAATGTTTTGTTTGTTGTAATGATTTTTATTTAAATATGATTGTGAATGTTTAAAATTAAATCATGACCTAGAATTCAGAGTCAGGTTTGACCAACTCGGATACCAAATTTCGAAGTGTAACACACTCAATGTGTAAGCACTCAAAAATTACAAACGCAGTGCATATTAACTCAAGTCAATCAGATGCAACCTTTTATTGTGAGCCAAGGGTGTGTTATGTCATGGATAATAGTTGAGAATGGACATCCACCCGTTGAAATCTTTATGATTGTTCATAAGGCCCACTGAGACGTAGTTAAGAATTCCCAGTCCATTCATTATGTGTCCCACTTGAATGAGGTTTCAGCCGTATCTAAAACCAAGTGGCCCCATCTCTCTCTCTCTCTCTCTCTCTCTCTCTCTCTCTCTCTCTCTCTGTCTCTCTCTCTCTCTTTGTAACAACCCGTACTTTCCAGTACTCGGGTGTTACCGTAGAACTAAACCTAGTATAAACACAAGCCAGGTTTAAGTAAACATCCACATTCATTCTAGTCTAAATCCAACCGTTGGAAACAGTCCCAACCCATATATCAAGCTATCTATCCATCGGTTTCCAAGATGGATAATCTGGCTTCACATCCAACTCTCATATCACACCTAAACATTCTTTAGTCTCCCTAGGGTTATTGACAACCAAATTCGGGTCAATCCATCCGTCAGATCGTTGGATCGGCCAGGGAACTGTTGTTTGGTAACTAGAGATTCATGTGGTATGGCCCACTCTAATGTAGGGAAACCCTAACAATAATATATGTAGCTAAACGGTGCATGATGAGTAGTTCCACATCTTACGTATATGTATAATGAAAAGCTAAGCAAATAATGATCATGATAGTGATAATAATGATAATAATAATAATAATAGTTAAATAATTAATAATATAAAATCATGAGATGGGTGGAGCAGGACCCACAACATGATTTAAAAAAATGCATGCATACGATAAAAATAATGATAATAATAGAGTGAAATAAACAATGTTAGAAATAAATGGTAATAGTAATAAATTTCATATTAATATTAGCATGGGTTTAGTAATATATTATGAGAGTCATACAAATAATTCCATAGGACCTTCTGACCGTCGATAATCGAATTGGAATCAATATGATCGTCCAGTCAACACAATCGGCACTAAGGGACCATAATTCCATTAGTTGGCCCACCTAAACCTTGGATATGCTTAATCTTTGGCCATGGGATCCATCTGGACCCTTCAAATCAAAAGGAGGGAGCGGATTTGTTAAAGGATGTATATGGGCCCCACACTTGCTGAGTGTGCACACCAGGGCGTTGTACACCCTCACCGCACCGAATCTAGAGATCGGTCAAAGCGGGTGTGACCCGACCGTGCCCGAAACGGAAGGAAACTCTCTCCCTCCTTGCCAATTTTCTTCTTGCCAGCAGACGGACAGATGTCCGTAGATTCGATCAAGGCCCTCAGATCAGGGTCCATTTCAATAATCATGACCGTTCATCATGGCCAGACGGTGATCGTGAAAAAACCCTAGGTGATCTTACTTGCTGACGTGCATCCTCGTGCATAAGAGAACCGACCAAAGCAAAACCCACAAGCACAGCTGTTTCCAGAAACAGAAGCCTGCTGTGTTGCAGGCAGGATGATCCGCGTGCGTGGGAGTCCTTCGATCTCGTCCGTTCATTTGCAAACAATCCCAGTCACTTATGCCTTGTCATTACGTCTTTGCAAGGGAAAACAAAAGGGAAAGCAAAAGGAAAACAGCCGCAAGCCTCTTTCCCCCAACCCATCAACGAAACTCCATTAGAGCTTCAACTTGAGGCATCCCCTAGCTCCCTACCACCAATCCAGACCCTCCAGTAGGATCAGATCTTAAGGAAACCCCGTCATTCACGATCTGCCATTGACGCCCGATCATTTCCCCTGTTTGAAGCCAAACTGCACCACGTCGAGTCGACTGAACCGTTCGACTTGGGCCCAGTCAGGGTGCGATTGGGAGATCCTGGAGGGAAAGAAGGAGAGAATACGGGGAAGAAAAGAGAGAGAAGGAAGAAAACAGGGAGCGAGAGAGAGAGAGAGAGAGAGCGTGCAGCCGCACCACCAGGACCCGGCTGTCGTACGCGAGTTAGGCCGAGTCACGGCTCGAGTGGATGTGTGGGGCTGGGTTTAGATCCGACTCCAACACTCCAGTGGTGTTGCTGGACCAACCAGCCACAAAGAAAGAAAGGAAAAGGAGAGAAGAAGGAAGAGAGGAAGAAAGAGTTTGGGCCTGAGTATGGGCTAACTCGTTGCCGAGTCAGTTGGGTCGAGTTCGGCCGAGTTGGGCCTATTTCAGTTAGGACAGGTCTGGTTTATCCCAGTGGTTTGCTGGCATATGGTCTAAGTAAAGAAGAAAATGAGAGAAAGAAGAGAAGGAAGAAGGAAAAGAGGGAAATGAAGAAGGACAGAGAGAGAGAGAGAGTTGGGATTGAGTTGTGCCGGGTTGCACCAACTCGCCACACTGTCATACTCGATTCTTGGGTTGCGAGTTGGGTCAGGTCTGGCTGGTTGCAACAGAAGAAGAAGAATGAGAAGAAAGGGAGAAAGAATGCGGTGGTGTGTTGAGCCGAGTCGACTGATGTGAGTCAACTCTCTTTTCCCATATTAGATCGTCTTATATTACCATTAGTTCCATTACCATGAATATGATAGTTATTAATCATGAATAGCCATCACTACACTGTCTACGTTAAAATTAGTTATTATAAATGAAAGTACCATTAAATGATACTAGTATGACACTCATCACTTGAAATATATTACCATTAATAATAGATTTTAATATTTTGTTACCATTGTAATACTTGTTATTACCATGGTCGCAAGTATTAATCATATCATCAACGATAAATGGTAACTAACCATATTATTACATTTTGTTTAAACTACACATACATTATGGTTTAACTCCTAGACCTAAACCCTAAAATTCTAGCTCAGACCTAGACTCTCAGATAAAATTCTAGACCTAAGTAACTTAAACCCTAGACCTAAGTAACTTAAACCCTAGTCCTATACTTAAGACATAAATGGTAAGTTAAAGTATGAATCTAATTATAGAAATTCATAACTCATGGTAGGTCGTAGTACCTATTATCATGTTTAGATTCATTATTGAAAGTTATGGCTATTATATTATCATTTTCCTTATGGGTTAGTATAATTCTTGTTAAAATAATTGTTAGTATTGGTCTTTATCATTGTTAGTGAAAATTTTAGTATCATTACTAGTATTACTTGGTAGGTTATTAGTAATTATAGAAAATATTAGATAATGTTGGGATATTTAAATATGAATTTGAGAGTCATCCTTATCAATATTGATGGATAAATACTCTCAATACAAATATTATCTGACCCATCGTACTATAATAAAAACTAAAAATAATTTAGGATTTAAATCCTATCATTTAAGTGTTTAACTAAACCCTAGAATGAAAATCCTAATTTTACACCAAAACCCTAAAAATAAGTGATCCAAACCCTAGGTTATAATCTCAACCATAAACAGTATGTAGAGTAGAGATCTAACCATACAACTAACAATTTGTGAAAGGATCCAAGGTGTGCGCTCTTCTTAATAACATTGGAAGGCGAATCGACAAATAAGGTGATGATTCTTCCCCTTGAGTTTTCCATTTTCCCATTAGCTTAAGTTATAGTTTTTATTTTAATTTATAATTGATATCTCTATTTCATAGTCATATGTGTTAACTGTTGGAATTGAATTGCTACGTTACATGCTTAATGATTATCCCGCATATTTATTCATGCTTGTGGATTATTTGTGGATTGCTTATGGAACTTAAACTGGTACATCAGTGAGAAACCCCCACCTACAAATGTACACCCATACTTGGAATGTAACCCGACTGATTGTGATTATAATGAACCTTCGGCTTTGTGGTTATTGAATGATGGTCTAAATTAACCATTGATGTGGGCCTACCATCCAGGGTTGTTGTGTCCAAAGGTTTTCAAGGATGGTCTTTTATCGCATGGTTTTGATACTTGTCCTATGTGGCCTATTTTGAAAATTGCCCTATATGGCTTGTTTTGATATTGCCCTATGTAGCTTGGTTCTAGTATTCTCCCTATATGGGTTTGATGTTTTATACTGTACAACCATGCGATGGTAAGCCCCATATAGTGTAATATAATTAGCCATTAGTCGACAGGTTTCCATTAAACATCCTAAGATGGTAGTCTCATGAGCCGGGGATGGTGGTATGGGACCTATGCCCGATCTGTAAGCCTATGCTGGTGACAAGCCCCTGTAGTGACCTTTAAGCATATTTAAAATGGCTGGTTATAATTGGACTAATAACGGGTTGGCTAATCATACATACATGGCACAAACCAGCATCTATTGTTATCGTACATGATGTACGTATTTGTCCGATTAGATGTTTTTCCCAGGTCGATGATGTCCGACTGGATGCCTTTCCCAAGTCGATGATTGCATGGGTGACAAGCCCACTGTCCAGACGAATGAGCATCCCTGAGGCGATGATTGCATTCACGCATCCATGCATATAATAAGACCTACATCATATATTATTTTGTGTGCTTTGTTTTATAACTATGCTTACCTAATGCGGCAGTGTGTAATTTTGAGGGAAATTCACACTGAGTTGGTCACTCATCCATCAAATAAATATAACCATACAGGTAGCACAGATGGCTTAAGTGATCTTCAGGTTCGAGCTGATGAGGAGCCGAGTTCAAGTGTCAGGTTAGCACGAATGTATCTACCTTGAGAAGCTGAGGGGTCTTACGGCTCAAATTTACTTGCATCCTACTATTTCTCATGTATTGGATCATGTAATTCTTGTATTTACTAATTTTGGAGACATTGGTTTGTATAAGTCATTATGGGCAAGCTCTTATATATTCTAAATGAAATTGAAAAATTTTCTTTCTGCTTACTTGTCTATTCTATGCTCATTTGTTTACTCTAATGAAAGAATATATATATATATATATATATATATATATATATATATATATATATATACACTTGAATTTGACCATCCTTTAAGGTTAACACTCGGATTTTTGGAAAACGAGTCATATACTCGAGTCCTGAACAGTCAGTGTGTTACACACACACACACACACATCTCTCTCTATATATATATATATAATGCTCACACATACTTAGGTTAGCATGGTGTTCACACCCCAAGTATAGGGTCGCAAGGGTATAGGTCTCGGGTCGAGCTGACTCTGGAATATGAGATACCACTCGGGGTCACGCGCAACTGCCAATAAAAGATCGCGGGTCACCGAAATTTTACCGGGAGGACCACGGAAGCTTACGGGACGGTACGGGCTAGAATACGGGTCTTACACCAAGGATCCACTTGTAGAGATCAGGGAGATCTATGCTTGAAAAACACAACTAGATTCAGAGTCCCATCTTCATCTAGTTGGAAGATATTTCATTAAAAATCAAATCTGAACTTCCTTTGATCTAGTTTTTAATAGAAGATAGGTATGAGAATTAGAATTGATTCCATCACAAAACCATGCCCATGAGATAAAGCAAACAATAGAATTTAACCAATCCACATCCAATCTAAGAGAGTTATGAACGTTAGGAAAGATTCCGTCATCCATGTCCATGAGACGATGGTAAACAACAGGGTTCTTAATTTCATAATCTCACTAATGAAAAGAACATACTTAAAACTATCGCAGATCTATTGTAATTTAAGTCACAACAAACTATTAAAAACTAAAAGTATTTCTTATAATCGAACTAGAAGCAAAGGTAGTTCAAATTAAACATAAATCAAAACCATAGAGCACAACCCATCACGCTACAAGCTTCACCTCTTAGCCCTAGCTAAGAGGTTTAGCTCATCATAGACATGATCAAGCTAAAATATCTAAAAATCATCAAGGAAAAACCAAAGAAGAAGGAAAGGAAAATTTAAGGGTCCACTTGTTGTAGGACCCACTTGATGTATGTATTGTTCAAGGGAGGGCCCAATAGTGGCGGGTCCCTCCCCTACACGTTCTCTCTCTCTCTCTCTCTCTCTCTCTCTCTCTCTCTCTCTCTCTCTCTCTCTCTATAGGTGTTGGGAGGTTAGGTCAGTTGGAGTGGAGAACCGACTCCACTTTCGCACCTCCCTCCTTGCGCAGTAAAAAAGACACAAACCGAGTTACATTTGATCGAGTTTTGGGACGTTGCTCGTCCCAAACTCTAGTTAGACTTCATAGATGGGGTCGTACGCCCCTTAGGCTCCCTTTCGATCGTCCAGATCATCCATCCAATCAACGATAGTGGGCCACAACATCCCGGGAGAGTCGGGTGCAACCAAACGTGTGATCCTTGCGCACTGTGATGATCAGTGGGCCCCACAATGATGTTTTCGGAGAAATCCACCCCGTCCATTGGATTCCGGGCATGATTTCGGTCGAAAATGGGTGGTTTTGGTCAAGTTTTGGTGAGGCCCACTTTTTCAAATCACGTTGTCGTTCATCCTACGTTTGACAGTGATCTATGTGTGTACATGTGCATGGGAGCAAAAGGACTTCATGGGTATGGTCGGTGCCCCCTGGATTGAATAGATGGTTCAGATTATCCATTGGGACGATGGTGGTGGCCCACTACACGTCACAGCGTCTGGACGTGTGGACGCTGTGCGTAAGAGAATCGACTTTGACCAGAAGTCTGGTCCAGCGCATGGCTGGTATGCATCCTCGGTGTACACGTACTATTGAATGTAGGGTCCACTGTGATGTTCATGAGAAATATGCACCATCCATTTGCCTTCTAGTCTAATTTGAGGGGCTGAGGCCAAAATTGAAGCATATGCAGATATCAGGTGGGCCTCAAATCGGTGATTTATGGATGATCTTGTCCGTTGAGCCACTTCCACAAAGTTCCAATGACTAAAATTTTATGTGTACAGTTACTTTATGATCCCCAGGCCAGATATAAAGTTTCGAGCCAAACGGATGGTGGAAACCCTGTGATCTTGCATTTAGAACGATTTTTGGGTCTCTTTATCATTAATCACTTGGGTTTCTCGAATCTTTAGCGTGTAAATCTTTCGATCTTGGTCTCCTAGGATCCGTCCCTTGCCTTGGTGATTCTTGAGCATCAAATTCATACTTTTAGTACCATTTTTTAATCCAAACTCTTAAATTCACATTGCAATAAAAACATGATTAAAATAGAACATTAGGCATTATCATGTACGAAAAACTAAGTAATAATTGGGATCTAATATGCAATATTTGACCCTCAACACATGGGCACGCACCATTGCACATGTGTCTTAGGTACAGAACTTGAACGGTCCATGTGATACAGCACCCCTTGAAACTCTATAAGGCCAATTTTCAGCCTGATTCAAAACTCTAGTGGGCCATGGCAAAGAGAAATGTAAATCTAAGGGATTATACTGATTCCTTTTGCCATGTCCACAGGAGTTTTGCATCAGGCTGAAATTTGAACTGGTTAGGTTTCAAGGGGTACGGCATCACATGGATTATTCAGATTCTGTCCCTGAGACACACGTGCAAAGTTGGTGCCCACGGTGCTCACGTAAGAAGGTGTGCATTTGAGCATTCCTGGACTATTTAATTTAAATAAGCTGTTTCCTAATTACATTTTCCAAGTAATTTCTAAGTGCATGTGTATCTTACGTTATGCTATGTCAGAGCATCATAGACTTCTCCAGTTCAATCATTTTCTTGAGAAAATTATCACTGTAGACCCCACCTTTTATCCAGCATCTTTTATGGGAAATCCAAAGCTTACCTTCCCAACTTGGACCTTGCATGTACAGATACAGCATTTGAGGATGAAAATACGTCTGCTTTTCAAAGTGATTTTTTGTTTTTATAGACCCATGGCTACAAATTATAACCGTAACCATAGATAGCGTAAGGAGGGGTATTTTCACCCTCAAATGCTCTGTCTGTCCGTGCAAATTTAAGTTGGGAAGATAAGTTTTGGATCCTCCGTAAAAGACGCTGGATAAAAGGTGGGGTTTACAGTGGTACTTTTCTCCATTTTCTTTTGAGGCTTCGGAGTGGATCGAAATTCTCCAGATGTACCGCCCCAAGATCCGTGGGGCCCACCGTAATATTTTTATGATTAATCAGATGGCCCGTAGACGCTTAGTCCCGGGGCCAAAAATCAACCTAATCCGTAACTTAAGTGGGCAAAGCCACGTAGAAATATATGGATGGGGATACACACGGTAGAGTTAATATTTCATCCAAGCCGTTCATCACGTGAGCCTCACTAGAACGAAAGAATAATTCAAGTGGGCCACAACGACTGAATTACAGGATGTAAGGGTGGGTTTGTATTGTTCCCCTTGGTGGGGCCCACCTGTTTTCAATCAAGCTGAGTTTTGGCCACATAGTTTCAGGTGGAAGGATTCACCTGATGGACGGAGTGGATGTCAAATACACAACGCGGTGGGGCCTTGGGTGCTGTGGAAACAACTGTTGTAGAGGATTCGGTCCTTTGATCTCAGGTGGCCCACTTCTGGATGGAAGGAATGGACGTTTCAGAAACACTTTTTAACCGTTCATATTTAACGTTCAAGTGAGGTCCGCATTAGTCAGAGGATTATTCCGACTGTTTTTAATAGGGTCACGTATGTGGTGGCCCAACTTATTCAACGGTCAGATAATGTCCTAACCCCTAAGGTGGGCCACGATATCCAAAATAAACTGACGGTTATAATAAATTTTCTAGCCGTCCATTGTTTTGAACGTTGTGGCATTGATAAGGTGTGAAATGTCCTGATTTATAGGGCAGAATATCTAAACAGTGTAACCCACACAATGGAATGATCAGATCTCCACCACCATTTGCATATTGGCACGTGCGCATGCGTGTAGAAGTCTCCCACACGCGTGAGGAATTAGAAAACCTCCCCTCGCACGGACAGAGCGCGAGGATACTTCATACTTGCTAGTTATTTCATCAGCATGGACCCGGCCACTGTACACGTGGCGCGTATGCATCATCAGTCAATCAATCATCGAAATTGTGGGCCCGATGTAGAACGTGCAGCAAGATGAAATTGATTGGAGAATCCTAGCCTCTGAATAGCGAATTTGGACCGTGGATTTCTTTATTATTGGCCGTTCATTAAGTAGCCACCGATAAGAGAGTTAAAATCGTTCATTAATTTTTGTTTATGACACGTCCCAAGTGGGCCCCACAATCATTCATTTCATCCGTCATGTGTCCCAGTCAGTTTCTGTACGTCGAGTGGAAAATGTCAGGATGCATGTGCTTGGATTGTTCTCCGCCCGCTAGTCAAATAACACAATTAAAGCCAGGATGATTTTTTCCTAAATTGCGTGCGGGTTAGGTGTTGACCGTGACGGAAACGGATTGGCTGCTCCCCCTTACACCAGCCAATGCCTCGTGGTCGGTGCTCTGTGGGCCCACCATGATGTATGTTGTTGAGGTCAAAATTTGGACCCTCCACTCAATGCTGTTAACTTGAAACGGCCCTTCATCCTGCACAAAAAGAGTGAGTAAAGGAGACCCTGGCTTAGCCGGTGGACCCTCCGATGCCTAAGTCAGGCTAGGGAATTTGGGTCTAAGTTAAGTAATGTAGAGAGATGGTGTGAGATCTTGCATCCCTATAGCAATGGGGTCTCTTGGTATTTATACCTGTGGGTTGGACAATCATGTCCGTTAATCTCGGCATGATTCATTCAATCAGCGAGATATCTTGATCGTGGAGATATTACCCGCAATCTTTGGATCGTATGGCGTATCGTGTCTTAAAGGCGAGTATCTTTGGGCGAGATCTTTGATCACGCCTGCATCTAAATTGATCTTCAGGCTCGGTATACAAGGTACCCTCACCCGGGCTCGGCCTCAGCTTTGACGTTAGCCTAGGAGCTCGGCCTTAGCCTCGACATATGGAGTATTCATACTCTAACTTGGTCTCAGAGCCGGTAGACACGAGGCCAAGTACTAACAGTGAGTCCGTCGATAGATCACTGAGGTCGGGGTTCGTTGAATGGAGCTGAGGACAAGGACCAAGACTCGACTCAGTCATCCTTCTTCGAATGATGATGAAAGTTCAGGTCGGCCATTCAGGATTGCAGTTCTGAGTCGTAATTCATTAGTGGGGAGCTTGTCTCAACTATCCTACGGTCGTTACTTAGGGGTCGGCTCATCCTTGTATAAATTTCCCCATAACAGAAGCCTCCTACTCTCTGGGTCCGAATCCAGACCTAGAGAGTAAATACTTGGGGAAATGAAACGTCGTCTTTCCTCCCTTGCTCATGATGGTGATTGGGATGATCGGGCGCAATTAACACGATTCGTACGCCTCAGATCCCACGTGCTGTACGGCGGCTGCCACCATTCGGCTTCTATTCGTTAGGCGGACGACGATTACAATTCGCAATCGGCGAAATGAAGGAGGTGGTGCCATGTGTCAGCGGGGGACGAGGGGTCGCCTACGTTATTAATGGCATTAAATGCTAATGGGACTCTAACCTCGAAGCGGGGGTTCGGACCTATAACTCTCTGCCACGTGTCCTCTGATGTCAGTAACGAGTCGGGAACGGCCGTTTGCAATGATGGCACTGAGTAATGAAGCGGTTATATAAACCCCTCCCGCTCCCACTCTTCCCACTGCTTGCGCGCGCTCTTCATTTTCTCTAATCTTTCCTCTGAATCGTCTTCTGCCAAAAATCGCCTCCTGTTGAAAATTACCCTTCTACCGGAAATCGCCCTTCACCAAAAATTGCCCTCTGCCAAAAAAAGGATTTTTATTGCCGGATAAAGGATTCTCGACCATCAGAGAAGGGATTCAGCTTAGCAGAAGCCATCGGAGTTAGGAAAATTTTTGCTGGAGGAAATTGCCTGCAATGCTATGAGCCCTCCAACACTTAAACGCCTTTTTCCTTCATGTCGAGCAATTCTGAAGAAATGGAAGAGGTCCGAGGAGCTGGTTCAGAGTCCGAACCAGAGACTTCAACCTTGGGATCCGGGGAGTCCAAAGGTCCTCTCGAGGCCATACCCCTTTACAACCTGACCCTGACTCAAGGATCAGCAAGTCAGAGGGCTAAGAGTCATGGCAAGGGACCAAAGAGGGCTCTCTGAGACCCTGCAGGGCAGTCAAAAGCAGGCCCAAAGGGAGGTAGAGCAAGGCCAGTAGTCCCTAGGGGATCGATTATGATTAAGTCCCAAATGGCTCAAATCCATGAAGGTTATTAGATACCTAATTCGGTCCACATCCGAGCCCTTGCCCCCATAGACTAAGGGGTGTCTCTGGTTGAGGGCGAGATCGCCATGTTCGTTGCACCCTCCAATGTGGGCTTCAATTCCCCTCCATCCTTTCCTGTGTGAGCTAACAGCGCAGCTGAAAATCACGTCGGGGCAGCTGGTCTGAACTCTTGGAGGACTCTGGCTTTTACTTTTATTCTCTGGAATCAAGCAGGGAGCCAGAGACTGACGCCAGTGAAATTTTTATTTCTGTACATGGCCAAATACGACAACACGGATAAGGCCTAGTGGTAATTCTCAGCCAGGCCCCCATGTCTCCCAAGTCTAATAACTCAACTTCCTTCTTCTAACAAGGAGTGGAAGGGGAAGTGGTTCTGGGCCTCGTGGGAATGGGAGGCCCCAACCTCCGAATTAGATAGATTGCAGATCCGAGTCCCTACCAGATTTGCCAATCCAGGTCGGGTGTAATACCCCGTACTTTTCAGTATTTAGGTATTACCATGAGGATTTGACTTAATATGAACACAAACCCGACTCTTCTATACATCCACATTCACTCTAGTTTAAGTCTAACCATTAAATGGGATCTATAACCATCCATCCATGGATTACAAAAAATGGACCATCACATTATATGAAAGACCTATTTTTAGAACTTGACCTCCTCATTAAGTGAATCTAACCGTCCACTAGCCGATTCTCGGTTTGGAGGTATGTAGAACCGAATCGAACTGTGAACCGATCTGTAGAACCGAACCGCGGAACCGAACCATGGAAAAACGTGGAACCGAACTTGGAATCGAACCAAGAACCCTTTGATTGTTTCCATATTTGATTCATGATTTATGGTTTACAATGCACCATTTGATTGTTTCCATAAATGTATTTTACCACAACTTATACAATATCTAGGCCATTCATCAAGCGGATCACAACACGAATGAACATGGACTAGATTATAAAATAAAATATGCAATTGGGCTGGATTATAAAAAGCCTAGAACCATGGAACTGATTCGAAACCGAACCGGTTTTAACAGTCTGGTTCCGATTCGGTTCTAAGGTGCTAACGGTCCGGTTCCAGTTCCAAATATAACACAAACCCGACTCTTCTATACATCCACATTCACTCTAGTTTAAGTCTAACCATTAAATGGGATCTATAACCATCCATCCATGGATTACAAAAAATGGACCATCACATTATATGAAAGACCTATTTTTAGAACTTGACCTCCTCATTAAGTGAATCTAACCGTCCACTAGCAGCCTATAGTGCTAGATCATTGAATCCTTAATCATCGGCCTTTGAAATAGGCTACGAGTGGCACACAGCTATATTGTAAGGATGGGACCCTAAATCCCACCATAAATCATTAGGTGGATAGTCCTTAGGTCCTTAGAACTCATTGGATAGGTGATGATTGAATTTAAAAGAGATCCGACCATTATATTAACAAGAGTCAACAATTGATTGTGAGATCTCTAGGTAGCCCATTATTTTGGCTAGGCCTGATCTGACAAAGCAAATGGATGGAGTGGATTGATGACAAACATCACGGTGGACCCCACTTGATGGGGTGCGTGTGCATAGCTCGCACACACTTGCTGTGCACCGGACTTGCAAGCCCGGTCAAAGCGGGCTGACCCGCATTTTTTTAAAAAAAGAAGAGAAAATCTCTCTCACTCGTTCCCGCCCAGGGCATGTTTTGAAATGGGCAGCCAGGCGTGAAAGTATGGCCCACTATTGTTGATCGGGAGATCGATCCGTACCGTCCATCGTGTTGGTGGGCCAAATCCGACCTGCCCCTGACCCTTTCCTTGACCTTCATACACGTTCGCAAGCACGACCCTTTGTGCGATGGGCCAGCACGTGTGGCAAGTCTTTTGGAAACAACAGAATAACAGGCACCGCACCTTGCCACGTTGGCAATCCGAGCAGCAGCCCGCCCTTCATCTCGGCCGTCCGTTGAGAGCACATCTTGGCACTTCTCTCGGTGCCAAAAAGGGGCAGACAGCCTGTCTACAGGGCTGAAAGGATGGTTGGGCGTTCCCTTTGGGGAAACCGGTCTGGCACGCTCCAGACCCTCCACGAAGTCACGTGGAGAGATCCCTGTCGCTCCCTGTAGGGCAGCAACGACTCCCTCAGGGAGGCTTCTTATCTCACGAGAAATCAAGGGAGGCGGAGAAAAATCCACGAAAGGAATGAAACGACTATGAATGCCGGGAAAAGTGGGCCCCACAGTGATCATTGGCCTCATCTGAGCCAGATGGATTGGATGGCCGTTTTAACTGACTAATGCGAAAACACCATTTTAGGGGGCGTCATCTTCCCCGTTAAACCAGAGGACCCACCATCACGGCATGAGCCCCATTTTAAGATCTAAGTTGTTTTTCTAGTGGGCCTCGGTGTGTGAAATCCATTCCTCGAATCGAATTTCCCCCTGCAATCAAGAAAAGGAAGTGGAGGTGTGTACTCGGTCGGTTATCTCGACCGTTGGATGTAGGGTTCAAGCAAACTCCATGGCTATAAAAGCTAGGCATTTTCCTTGGGATCTGCACCAGAAATTCAGGAAAAGAGAGAGAAAAGAGGAGGAAAAATAGGAGAGGAAAGAGAGAAGCCGGGCCGCTGGTGTTGCACCATCCGACCGTCCGAGTTAGGTCTGTGAGTACCCGCAAAGGTAGTGTAACACCCCGTACTTTCAGTACTCGGGTATTACCTTTTAAACCCACACTAAACTAAAAATTACTTGGGTTAACCAAAACGTGAACTCGACATACGCAGGATGGGGATTCCTATCGACATTAGAGCCATCCATCAGGGTCTCAAGGAGCCAGAATACTCCCTACGACAATCAGGAAGGTGAGACCACTCGAACACTCAAAGTTGAAGCCATTATGCTAGTTAATTCTGGTGCAACACACTTGTCACTAACACTTTAGAATTCGTTAGCTACAAACGAAGCCTTCATCATAACTAATACCCTATATTAACCGTTGAAAAAGTTTGTCAGGCCCACCTGTTCGGTGGATCACGACCTATGGGCCAATGATGGCCCAAGGATGTATGTAACGGGCCACCCAGGACTCACCATCAACCCAAGGTGAACCAGAATCCTTGGGTAATGTCCCCCAATACAAATGAACAGAGTAGATCATGGTAATCACATTTCAGTGGGCCTCTACTCAATGCATGTACACAAAGAATGCTTGGGCACGAGGTGTACTAAACCCACTGGCTCGGTCAAACTAGCGTTGACCGAGCATTTCTCAAATATTTTCCCACCCTTTCTCAAACCGACTTACTTCAAACCTATAATTTGGCCACCACAGCCATTTTCCGAGCATTCTAAACAGTTCAACTTCTTTATGGGACCTACACGAACAAAACGGTATAGCCGTTCGACCATTCGTAAGCGGAGGAGGGAGATTGAACGCCACCATCCAATCCATGCCAAAAACAGACCGACCTGAGCCTGTGGAGAAAGAGAACCGCCCTTCCTCTTTGGGAAGGGCAAAGCTCGGCCGTCCACGGTGAGGATGATCACAACCGTCCATCCCTCTCTCACTGACTATAAAAGGAGGGCACTGTAGCTCTTAAAATCTACACTAAGTGAGAAGGAAAGAGTGCGGAGAGGAAACCTACCCCCCTATTTTAAACATAGGTAAGACGGGCAACAACTGCCCCGGGAGAACCGTCTTCTCTTTCATTCTTTTGTTTCTTCTTCTTCTTCCTTATAGCTTCATGTCATACCTATCTGAACCGGAACCATGCCAAGCAAATGGTTGGGTTCGGTCCAGCCCCAGTAACATCGAGATGAGCCAAACAATGATCGTTTCAGACCACATTACAGGCCCCGTTTAATGTTGTTTTGAGCTCTCTGTAGAGCTTCGAACCAACTCAGAGAAAAACAAGCCGATAAATGCTTGTGAGGCAAACCAAGAAAGGAGAAACGGACTAAAAACCGACCCAACTAAAGCTCTGTTTTAAGCTGAATATGGGTCAAACAATGGCCAGTGTTCTGAGCTAAAACCAGGCCTAAGAACACCTGCACTAGTTTCTTTTAATAAGGCATGGTTAGAACCGAGACTCGAGTTTTTACCTAGCTCTGTTCTGAGTTAAAACGATGGCCAAACATGGCCCTACATGAAGGCTACCTGACTCAGCTCCGACGGCAAGAAGATGGGTCGACACCATGCCAATCCATGGCTGGGAAGATGACCCTGAACTAGGCCGCAAACAGACCTTCATGCGGCTAGAAACATGCCTCAGTCGGCCTTGCTGAAGGCAGTGCATGGAGTCACGTAGGCTCTTTCTTTTCGGTGAACTGTACCCACGTAAAGAGTTGGTGAGCCCTGCATAAATGTAGGTGGGCCTCACCCAAAATGACAGTCGGCTGCACCAACCAGGGGCCCTATGCTGACTGTAGGCCCCACCAATGTACTGATGGCTTGCACTGGCCATGGACCCACCCTGAGGTCGAGATCCACCCCAACCGTCTATCAAGGGCGTTGCAAAGATCCCTGGGCTGGACGTCCCTCAAAAAGCCCACCGATGGTCGATTGACAGCTAACGTAGGCTGCCATATTGCACATGTCCGTATACATTCACGTGATGTATCCTAAGAGGTGGGTCCCGCATACCGTATGCATCCATCCATGCCACCCAGCAGGGTTGGGGCCCACCAATCACATGGGACCCACCTGTGAAGTGTATAAGTGGTGTGTGCGTGCCAGAACGTTGAATCAGAGGACGTCGAACGCTCCTCTGACAATCAGTTCACGTAAACCTGATGAGTCTGGAAAATCCGAATGGTCCACATGAAGCAGCACCTCATAAAACCCCTTGGTTTCAAATTTTACTTTAAACCGAAACTTCGGTGGGCCACAAGGAATGCAAACAGTTTCTTCCTTTAAATTGAAATTATTCTTGCTATGGCCCACCAGAATCTTGGATCATGGTGAAAACTCATGCCCTGAGGTTTCTTGGGATTCTACATCTATGGACCGTTCGGATTTGACACCCATGTTTACACGGGACCCACAGTGAAGTTTATTTGTGCATGCATCAGGGAGTGAAGACATAATATGTAGTTCACGTAAGCCACCGCAAAATTTCGAGATCTCCCCATGGTTGATGAATCTGGAAAATCTGAATGGTCCACTTGGAGCAAAACCTCATAAAACCCCCCGGTTCCCATTTTTACGTTGAACTAAAACTTGGGTGGGCCATTTAATCAAACAGCTTTCTTCCCTTGAAAATGCATTTATCTTTGCTTTGGCCCACGAGAATCTTCGATCAGGATGAAAATTTACCTCCAGGGTTTCTTGGGATTCCACATCTTATGACGTTCGGATTCGACACCCATGTCACATGTGTGAAGGTGCACACGTGCCTAAGGAGCACACATGTATTCATGTCTGCATGGTGAGTCCTACCCGTGTGGAACCCACTTTTGTACTCTAGATATAAACTACCAGGGATTGGATGTGATGCACCAGGATGCTCAATATTCATATACGTACCATATAATATACATACTGTAAACATAAATATACTATGTGATATATCTATAATGTATATAATATATACATACATACCATATGGTATAAATATAATATGCATGCTTTGTACATAGATATACTATGTGGCGCACCCATATTGTACATAATGTATACATGTATACCGTATGATGCAAATATATTGTACATAATGTATACACAGATATACTATGGGATGTATATAGTGGGCAAGCTCATCTATATAGCAGTGGGCCACATATGGGGGCCCCTCCATGATATAAATGCTTATCTGTCCGTCTTGAAATGGACCCCACCAACTAGGTAACTGTATATTGTGCCCACTTATTGGGACAAGTATAATTAGGCTTATACCCTCTCAAATAAACACCAAACCATCATGATTTGGGCCATTCGACCAACCATGGCGTCCTAGAATCTTAGAACTTATTAGCTAATGCAAGGGATTTCTCTAGGAATCTGTTCAAGTGACGCAGAGACGCTAGCTTCTCGAGAGGGCTCACACCAAAGGATGCCCTACAACTTGTCTGGTGATGATTCTTCCCCTTGAGCTTTCCATCTTCTCATTAGCTTAAGTTATAGTTGTTATTTAAATTCATAATTAATATCTCTCTTTATAATCACATGTGTTAGCTAGTGGAAATTGAATTGTTGTATTATATGCTTTATGATTATCCTGTATAACTGTTCATGCTTGTGGATTGCTTATGGAACTTAAACTGGTACATTAGTGGGAAATTCCCACATATGAATGTACACCCATACTTGGGATGTAACTTGACAAGTTGTGATCGTAATGGACCTTCGACTTGGTGGTTATTGAGTGGTGGTCTAGATGGACCATTGATGTGGGCCTACCATCCAGGGTTGTTGTGCCCAATGGTTTTTAAGGATGGTCTTTATCGTATGGTTTTGATATCGGCCCTATGTGGCCTACTTTGATATCGCCCTATGTGGCTTTGTTCTAGTATTTCTCTATATGGGTTCAATATTTTATTCTATGCAACCATGCGATGGTAAGCCCCATATATTGTAATGTGATTGGTCACTAGTCGATGGGGTTCCATTAAACATCCTAAGGTGGTAGTCTCATGGGCCGGGGATGGTGGCAATGGGACACTATGCCCGAGCCGTCGGCCTACGCTGGGCCATGTGCTCCCCGTAGTGACCTTTGAGCTTACCTAAATTGGCTGGTTGTAAATGGATTAATAATGACTTGGCTAATCATGCATACATGGCATATTTCGATGACTTGGATCACTCTGCCCTGCGATTACGCTGAATGTTGCGCTTACGACCAGTCATTCGATTATGATATTGACTCGGATTATCATGTCATGCGATTACACTGAATGTTGTGCTGATGACCAGTCTTATCCCTGGATGACGACCCCAATGTCCGTTCGGATGTTTTTCTCGGGACATAGGCCATTTGGATGTTTTACCCGGGCAACATCCGGATGTTTTACCCGGGTCGATCATTACATTTATTCATCCATGCATCTAACAAGAGCATTTACTCTGTTTTGGTTGTCTGTATGTTTTATACTATTTCTTACCTAATGTGGCGGTGTGTAATCTTGAGGAATTCACACCGAGTTGGCCACTCATCCATCAAATATAAAACCGAACAGTTCAGGTGGCTTAAGTGATATGCATGTTCACTTGATAAGGAGCGGGTACGATCACCGGAATGCTGACTATAACCTTGAGGAGTTTGTGATCTTGGGCTTATATTTATATGCTTTCTATTATTTTCTCATATATTAGATCATGTAATTCTTGTATTTGTAAATTTTGGAGACATTGGTTTGTATAAGTCATTATGGGAAAAATTTGAATGATAATAAAATTTTCCTTTATGTCGATTTATCCACACTACGCTCATTTGCTTACTCTAATGAAGGAAAAAAATGTACACTCGAATTTGACCATCCTTTAACGTTAATACTTGGGTTTTTGGGACACGGGTCATATACTCGGGTCCTGAAAACTGAGGCGTTACAAGTTAGTATCAGAGCATAGTTTGGACAAACTTGGCCTTGGGAAATGATCTTATACAAGCTTTAGATGTCTCAAGGTAGGAGGTTGGAAACTAGAAATTTGAACTTAGGAAATTTTCCCTTAAGACTTAGAAGAATTATTGAGAATGTAGAGACCCAAACTTAGGTTCCCTTAGAATTATTAGAGCAACTATTGAAAATTTCCTCTATAGCTAGGAGGAATTGAGAACATAGAAAATCAAAATGTTAGGCCCCCTGGACAGTTGTTTGGATAACCATGGAACTTAGAAATGGACTTAGGTTCCCTTTGAAATTGTTAGAGTACCATTCAAACTTATGTGAGAGTCCCTTGAGATTAGAGGAGGTTGAGAACTTAGAAACTTAAAACTTTAGGACATTTGAACATCTCAGGTTTAGTCATACCTTGATTTCCATGAAAACTACCAGCATCGTTGTTGGACTTAGAAATTAAACTCATGCACTGTGGAAAAACGAACACTCGAAGGACATTTTAGGAATTTAGGATCCAAACCTTTGCTGTAATTTCCCTTAGTAAAAGATAACATGGTCACAACATTTAGTAAATAAAAAGAACTTACACTCGATTGGACACAGGTGCCCTCTAAGCTTAAGAACTGCAACGGGAAATGTAGTTTGAAATCCTTAAACACATCTCTTTGCTTAGAATTACTATTCCCTACAAATTCTGGCACATGAAATTAATTAGAGGTGAAGTTATGGGGTTTTGGGTAAGTGGTTAAGCCTAGATTGAACATATTGAGCATAGATTCGAGAAATGGGATAAGTTTAATGGTGTTCAAATAAAATTTTTATCCAATACTTGGGTACTCAGAGTGCGCGCCAGAAGCATGATGGTCATTCGCGTCTATTCACGTAGATCTTGGGTGCTCTCATTTTCAGGATAGAAGATTTCATAGTATTTCCCGTGAGTCTGGAATAATCAGGATCATGGACTGATGCAATAATGCATATGCGATGTGTACACGGTTTGATCTGAATTTCATATCCTAGTAGATTCTAATGGTCTCAATGCCCTGATCAGGCAGAAGATTGGGATTTATCAGGACTTGGAGATGATACGGTGGGCCCTCTGTTTTACGCCGACAGATGGTCGATGTATCGGGCTCAAACCTATTATGACAATCTATTCGTGTCACTCGGAACGTTACAAAAATAGAAATTAGTAATACACTTTGGGCAGCAAAGGACTATCATTAGAAGAAAAAGAAAAAAAAGAGAAAGGCAGGATGTTATCATTAGTGGTCGCCTAACTCTTAGTGTAGGCGATGGGACATTTGATATAGGTAAACCTTTAAACAAATCCTTAGTATTGGTTAATGCTAGAGCGATTTCAAATGTTTAGTAGGAATTGATATGCTAAGACTAGAAGCTTAGGGGTATAGTACGTTTAAGTATGTCTTGTTAATAGTGGAGGACGTGATTGCACAAGTGAGAAATAGAATGCACTACTAAAATGACATTACTGCTGGTAATGTTAACACTTAGGGATATACATAGCAAATCTCGGGATGAGATTTCTGTTAAGGGGGGTAGATTGTAACACCCTGTACTTTCAGTACTCGGGTGTTACCTTTTAAACCCACACTAAACTAAAAATTACTTGGGTTAACCAAAATGTGAACTCGACATACGCAGGATGGGGATTCCCGTCGACATTAGAGCCATCCATTAGGGTCTCAAGGAGTCAGAATACTCCCTACGACAATCAGGATGGTGAGACCACTCGAACACTCAAAGTTAAAGCCATTATGCTAATTAATTCTGGTGCAACACACTTGTCACTAACACTTTAGAATTCGTTAGCTACAAACGAAGCTTTCATCATAACTAATACCCTATATTAACCATTGAAAAGTCTATCAGGCCCACCTGATCAACGCATGACCTATGGGCCAATGAGGCCCAAGGATGTATGTAACGGGCCACCTAGGACTCACCATTGACCCAAAGTGAACTAGGATCCCTGGGTAATGTCCCCCAATACAAATGAACGGAGTAGATCATGGTAATCACATTTCAGTGGGCCCCTACACAATGCATGTACACAAAGAGTGCTTGGGCACGAGGTGTACTAAACCCAATGGGTCGGTCAAACCAGCTTTGACCGAGCATTTCTCAAACATTTTCCTGCCCTTTCTCAAACCGACTTACTTCAAACCTATAATTGGGCCACCACGGCCATTTTCCGAGCATTCTAAACCGTTCAAATTCTTCATGAGACCTACACGAACAAAACGGTATAGCCGTTCAACCATTCGTAAGCGGAGGAGGGAGATTGAACGCCACCGTCCATCTTAGCCTAAAAATTGCCCGACCAAGAACCTGCGGTGTGAAGAGAGAGAGAAACCGACTTCCTCTTTGGGAAGGGCAAAGCTCTGCCGTCCACGGTGAGGACAATCGCAACCATCCATTTCTCTCTCACTGACTATAAAAGGAGGGCACTGTAGCCCTTAAAATCCACACCAAGTGAGAAGGAAAGAGTACGGAGAGAAAACCTACCCCCCCTGTTTTAAACATAGGTAAGTCGGGCAACAACTGCCCTGGGAGAACCGTCTTCTCTTTCGTTCTTTTATTTCTTCTTCTTCTTCCTTATAGCTTCATGTCATACCTATCTGAACCGGAACCATGCCAAGCAAATGGTTGGGTTCGGTCCAGCCACAGTAACGTCGGGACGAGCCAAACAATGGCCGTTCCCCGTTTAATGTTGTTTTGAGCTCTCTGTAGAGCTTCGAACCAACTCAGAGAAAAACAAGCCGATAAATGCTTGTGAGGCAAACCAAGAAAGGAGAAACTAGGTCCCTGTTTTTAGGCCAGAACGGAGCCAACCCATGGCCTTGTTTTCGGTCTAAAACTGAGTCGATCAGTGACTCTGTTCCAAGCTGTAAACCGACCCATTTGCAGCACCTGATTCGAGCTAAGACCTGGCCAAACAATGGCCGAGCGTCGGTCCAAAAATCAAGAGAAACAAAGCTCTGTTTTGAGCCAGAATAAACGGCCAAACAATGGCCGGGATTTGGACTAAAAACCGACCCAACTAAAGCTCTGTTTTAAGCTGAATATGGGTCAAACAATGGCCAGTGTTCTGAGCTAAAACCAGGCCTAAGAACACCTGCACTAGTTTCTTTTAATAAGGCATGGTTAGAACCGAGACTCGAGTTTTTACCTAGCTCTGTTCTGAGCTAAAATGATGGCCAAAAATGGCCCTACTTGAAGGCTACCTGACTCAGCTCCGACGGCAGGAAGATGGGTCGACACCATGCCAATCCATGGCTGGGAAGATGACCCCGAACTAGGCCGCAAACAGACCTTCATGTGGCTGGAAACGTGCCTCAGTCGGCCTTACTGAAGGCAGTGCATGGAGTCACGTAGGCTCCTTTTTCGGTGAAACTGTACGCAGCAGATGGGCGCACCATCAGACAGTCTCAGTGGGCCACACCATATGAACGGTTGGGACATGAATGGGTCCCAAGAATCCAGCTGCAGCAGAGCCTGGCGAGGAGACAGCTCCAACGAGGAGCCTGCCTCCACGTAAAGAGTTGGTGGGCCCTGCATAAATGAAGGTGGGCCTCACCCAAAATGACAGTGGGCTGCACCAACCAGGGGCCCTATGCTGACTGTAGGCCCCACCAATGTACCGATGGCTTGCACTGGCCATGGACCCACCTTGAGGTCGAGATCCACCCCAACCGTCTATCAAGGGCGTTGCAAAGATCCCTGGGCTAGACGTCCCTCAAAAAGCCCACCGCTGGTCGATTGGCAGCTAACGTAGGCTGCCATATTGCACATGTCCGTATACATTCACGTGATGTATCCTAAGAGGTGGGTCCCGCATACCGTATGCATCCATCCATGCCAACCATTAGGGTTGGGGCCCACCAATTACATGGGACCCACCTGTGAAGTGCATAAGTGGTGCGGTGTGCGACGTTGAAGCAGAGGGGCGCGAACGCTCCTCCCAATCGATTCACGTAACCTAATTGCAAAAGTTGAGATCTCATCAGAGAGTCTAGGAAATTCGAATGGTCCACATGAAGCACCTCATAAAACCCCTTGGTTTCAAATTTTACTTTAAACCGAAACTTTGGTGGGGAATGCAAATAGTTTCTTCCTTTAAATTGAAATTATTCTTGCTATGGCCCACCAGAATCTTGGATCATGGTGAAAACTCACGCCCTAAGGTTTCTTGGGATTCTACATCTTATGGACCGTTCGGATTTGACACCCATGTTTACCCCGGACCCACACGTGAAGTAAATTTACGATGCATGTATGCACCAGGGAGTGAAGACATAATATGTCAGTTCACGTAAGCCACTGCAAATTTTGGAGATCTTCCCATGGCTGATGAATCTGGAAAATCTGAATGGTCTACTTGGAGCAGAACCTCATAAAACCCCCTGGTTCCCATTTTTACGTTGAACCAAAACTTGGGTGGGCCATGGTTAATGCAAACAGTTTCTTCCCTTGAAAGTGCATTTATCTTTGCTATGGCCCACCAGAACCTTAGATCAGGATGAAAATTTACCCCCTAAGGTTTGTTGGGATTCCCCATCTTATGAACCGTTCGGATTCGACACCCATGTCACATGTGTGAAGGTGCACACGTGCCTAGGTGCATAGGTGGGCATGCCTCGTGTATTCATGTCTGCAGGGTGAGTCCTACACGTGTGGAACCCACTTTTGTGCTCTGGACATAAACTATCCAGGGGCTGGACGTGATGCACCAGGACGCTCGATATTTATATACGTACCATATAATATACATACTGTAAACATAAATATACTATGTGATATATCTATAATGTATATAATATATACATACATACCATATGGTACAAATATAATATGCATGCTTTGTACATAGATATACTGTGTGACGCACCCATATTGTACATAATGTATACATGTATACCATATGATGCAAATATATTGTACACAATGTATACAAAGATATACTATGGGATGTATATAGTGAGCAAGCTCATCTATATGGCAGTGGGCCACATATGGGGGCCCCTCCATGATATAGATGCTTATCTGCCCATCTTGAAATGGACCCCACCAACTAGGTAACTGTATATTATGCCCACTTATTAGGATAAGTATTGTCAAGCCTGTACTCCTCTCAATAAGCACCAAACCATCATGATTTGGACCATTCGACCAACCATGGTGTCCTAGAATCTTAGAACTTATTAGCTAATGCAAGGGATTTCTCTATGAATCTGTTCAAGTGACGCAGAGACGCTAGCTTCTCGAGAGGGCTCACACCAAAGGACGCCTTACAACTTGTCTGGTGATGATTCTTCCCCTTGAGCTTTCCATCTTTTCATTAGCTTAAGTTATAGTTGTTATTTACGAAACTTTTAGCGACGAAATTTTTTTTCGTCGCTAAAAGTGACTTTCAGCAACGAAATAAATTTTCGTCGCTAAAAGACTACCTTTAGAGACGAGACTTTTAGCGACGAAAGTTTTCGTAGCTAAAAATCGTGGATTAGACTTTTAGCGACGAAAATATTAGTCGCTATAGGCTCAAAACATTTTTTGGACGTTTACTTTTAGCTATGAAACTTTTCGTAGCTAAAAATCGTGTATGTAATTTCCTGCTTTTTAAAAAAATTCAGCTAAGAGTTTTAGCGACGAATATTTTCGTCGCTAAAAATCAGAAATTTGCTTTTGGCAACGAAAACTATCGTTGCTAAAAGTATTCTGTATTCCATAAAAGTAAAGTATAGAAGAGGTTTAGCGACGAATATTTTCGTCGCTAAAAATGAAGTGTCTGCTTTTAGCAACGAAAACTTTCGTCGTTAAAAGTGTCCAGTTTGAAAATTTTGGCCCTAACTTTTAGCAACGAACCAAGACCGTCGCTAATAATTTTCCCGCTTTATTAAAAATTTTCCCGCTAAAGGTTTTAGCAACAAATATTTTCGTCGCTAAAAGAGTTGTGTATTTCGATTTGAAAGTGTAGGCCCTGACTTTTAGCAACGAAAAGTTGCGTCGCTAAAAGTAATTTCCCGCTTTTAAAAAATTTTTCCCTCAAAAATTACTTTTAGCGACGAAAATTTTCGTCGCTAAAAGTGTTATGTATTTCGGTTAGTTTACTTTTGGCCCTGACTTTTAACGACAAACCAAAACCATCGCTAATAATATTTTTAGCGATAAAAATGTTCGTCGCTAAAAGTAATGTTGCTTTTGAATAAAAAATAGGAAATTTGAAATTTTTGAGAAAAAAATTATGATATGAGAAATTTTTTGAGATTTTTAAAATAAAAATTCTAAATTTGTATTTTAATTTTTTTGAAATATTTTATAATAAAAATGATATTTTATTAAAAGAGTAAAAAAATATACATTTTGGAAAAAATGTTATTTTTAAATGCAAATTGAAATTTATCTGTGAAAAATAAAATTACTAAATTATTAGGGAGATCCACTAATTGAACCTTTAATCAACTCTTTTTGGACAATTTAATCAGTTTAGATTGTACAGTAAATAACTTCAGATGTTTAAATCAAATTCACCAATTTCTCTCAAATTGGATCACTTGCCCTCAAATTTTGAAATCGAACGTTCAAATCCTTGATTTTGTTGGAAAAACATGAAGAATCAAGCATTTCTCACCTATTGGCACTAATTTGGTATGATTTGAACAAAAAAAAATGGAGCAAAATGCAAAAATATGACAATGTTTGAGAAAAACTTTGACAATGTTTGAGAAAAACTTTAAAAAAAAAATGATGCTTTTGGAAAAAAAAAAAATCAACATTTTGAAATTTTTGAGGAAAAAATTATAATATGAGAAATTTTTTGAGATTTTTAAAATAAAAATTCTAAATTTGTATTTTAATTTTTTTTGAAATATTTTATAATAAAAATGATATTTTATTAAAAGAGTAAAAAAATATACATTTTGGAAAAAATGTTATTTTTAAATGCAAATTGAAATTTATCTGTGAAAAATAAAATTACTATATTATTAGGGAGATCCACTAATTGAACCTTTAATCAACTCTTTTTGGACAATTTAATCAGTTCAGATTGAACAGTAAATAACTTCAGATGTTTAAATCAAATTCACCAAATTCTCCCAAATTGGATCACTTGCCCTCAAATTTTGAAATCGAACGTTCAAATCCTTGATTTTGTTAGAAAAACATGAAGAATCAAGCATTTCTCACCTATTGACACTAATTTGGTACGATTTGAACAAAAAAAAATGGAGCAAAATGCAAAAATATCACAATGTTTGAGAAAAACTTTGACAATGTTTGAGAAAAACTTTAAAAACAAAATGATGCTTTTAGAAAAAAAAAAAATCAACATTTTGAAATTTTTGAGGAAAAAAAATAAAATATGAGAAAATTTTTTAGATTTTGAAAATAAAAATTCAGAATTTGTATTTTTAAATTTTTTTTTTGAAATATATTATAATAAAACATCATAGTGATCCATGGGGTTGCCATATCCCAGGACAAATTCATCGGGTTTGTTTGGCTCGTTTGGCATATCATGGGATTTTACCATCCCATCCCTCCTAATCCCTCTTAATCTGCTTGGCCAACAGGCCCTGAATGTATTTGGCTATCCATGTCATCCATTCGTTTTTCTGTCTAATTTAAGGAGTTGAGCCCAAAAGAACAAGTGGATCATATCACTGGAAACAATGGGGATAATAATTTCCACCGTAAAAACCTTTCTAGGCCCCACAGTGATGTTTATTTGTCATCCAACCTAGTTCATAAGATCATACAGACATAGATGAAGTTAAAACACAAATATAAGCTTAATCCAAAACTTCTAGGGCTCCCAAGAATTTTTCAACTGTAGATGTTCAATTCAATTGTATCCTGTTGTGTGGTCCTTATGAACATTGGATATGCCTCATTTTTAGTCTCAATCTGAAAATTTATCCGTTAAAATTAACGGATGGAGAGGATAAAATACATAAATTATGGTGGACCTCACAGAGTTTACTCGTAGTGAGTTACTCACTATGCAATCCACTTCAATGGTAATAAGCTATATGGGCCCATAGAAGAGTTCAAAAATCAGGCAGATCTAAAATTCAAGTGGGCCACACGTCAGACAAAACAGCCGGGATGGAACATCCACCATTGGAAACTTGGTAGGACATCGGGATGATATTTGTGCCCATGGTTTTATTCGTGTGGTGAAAACCTTATTAACGGTTGAGATGGTGTATAAATATCATAATGGGTTCTAGGAAGTCTCAATGGTGGACGTTTCCATTCTCAGTATTTCACTCGGAGTGGCCTAGCTTAGTTTTGAATCCCTGATTTTTAAACCCCGTCCCATTACGAGCTTGAGAAAATCATGAACAAAGTGGTTTTATTACTGCATTTCTGTG
Source organism: Magnolia sinica (assembly GCF_029962835.1). Classification (NCBI taxonomy): domain Eukaryota; kingdom Viridiplantae; phylum Streptophyta; class Magnoliopsida; order Magnoliales; family Magnoliaceae; genus Magnolia; species Magnolia sinica. Next base: position 74,369,283 of record NC_080583.1, read on the forward strand.
CCCACATAGCTTCTGGTCACAAGAACTTCTCATGATGCATTTCGTCATCCATCCCTTGGCATGCATTTTGCAGTGAGGATTTTGACAACTCACGGTGCCCCTTATCAGCATACATTGTTGGGGTGGGTTTTCAATCCGTTTTGCTTCCTAAACTATGATCTCCCTGTTTTTGTTATAATCATGCCATAGATGCTATGGTAACAATGCTTCATTATTGATCCTAACCTATCATGCTTGGATTCGAATATGAGCCATTTGATCTTTAGTTCTCAATGTTCTAAATTTTCTATCCTAGACAATCATTAGTTCAGTGAATGCTTCTTAGTATAGACTAGAATATGAATAGTTTTTTTCATCATCTAAAATGTATTTCGAGTTCTAAACCCATCCTCGATGGCTATGGTATGGTGGGCACCATTCTCTATCAAAACCTTTATAGCGACTGACGCAAGTATGGACGTGATGAGGTCGATCACTATCTTCCTCAAAGTGGATAATTATTCCAATTCCACGGAGCTTTTCTATATTCTTCATAAAGATTCCTCGAATCCACGAGAAAAAATAGAAATAAATTCTAGTAAATTCAAAAATAGCTTAATTGATGATTTCAAAAAATGGAATTATATGCGTTTTTAATTGTCACTTGCACAAATGTGATTCTTTACAATTATAAGCAAACCATGATAATCCTAACAAATGGATGAATCGAAATGTTGATTGGACCTATTTTTGCGTAAATGATCTTGACCGTCCATTTTTAATTCCATTTACCGAATGGTCAAATTTACTAAATCAGTGTGATATTTTCATGGTAGTTCTTGAAATATGGATTAGACCTGATGAACCGTATTGATCAATGGTTTGGACCGTCTAGGTTCTGTATAAAAATGGGAGCACTATAACTAATTGTGTTCGTAGGCACCAGAGCATTTCTAAATAAATAAATAAAAGAGTCCTTGTGGAGCAACAACATTCATGGGAGATGTGCTGGTGTTCCCTCACGTAAAATTTTAAAATTAAAAAAATTAAAAAAATTAGGTGTTGATACCAAAAATGAGAGGGATATAAATCTCAAGTGGACCACACCACATGATAACAATAGTGATTGGATATCCACCATTAAAACCCTCCTAAGGTCCATTGTACTTTTTATTTGACATTAAATCTATTGATTAGGTCATACATGCCCAGATGAATGGAAAAAAAATATCAGATTGATCCAAAATTGTATATGGCCCCCAAAAGTAACTTAATGGTCCACGCTCATTCAACACTGTTTCCTATAATGTGGTCCAGTTGAGATTGGGATATACCTCATTTTTTGTCTCATACCATAAAATGATATGGAAAAAAAGATGGACGGCAGGGATGAAACACATAAAACATCGTGGGGCCCACACAACACCGACCACCAGCCAAGAGCGTTGGTGTCAGCGCGAGTAGAGAGAGGGAGATATACTCTCCTCTCTCGGTCTCTCACTCTCTCTGTCTCCTGTCTGCCGCGCCCTCTCTCGGTCTCTCACTCTCTCTGTCTCCTGTCTCGCGCGCCCTCTCTCTCTCTCTCTCTCTCTCTCTCTCTCTCGGTCCCTCTCTCAACCGCGCCCTCTCTCTCTCTGTCTCTCTGTCGCTCTCTCTGTCTCTCTCGGTACTCTCTCTCTCTCGCGCATCCTCTCTCTCTCTCTGTCTCTCTCGGTGGATCGGTGGACCGTGATCAGGTATCTCTCTCTCTCTCTCTCTCTCTCTCTCTCTCTCTCTCTCTCCCTCTCTCTCTCTCTCTCTCTGACCGTTCTCACGGTTGACGGAAATCCCTAATTCTAGATTCGGGATTCGAAATCCCTAATTTCTGGATTTGGGATTCGGAATCCCTAATTTGCCTGTATGGGATTCAGATTTGAGGATTCAGAATCGAAAATCCCTGATTTTTTGATTTTTTGGGGATTCATATCTGAAAATCCTTAATTAACAGATTTGGGAATTTTTTGGGGATTCATATCTGATTTTTTGTTGAATGCAATGGGGAATGTTCTGTTATAACTCAGAGTACAAGTAATGTTGTTGTTTTATTTTGATTTAAAATCTGGTTTCAATTTTAGATTTATATGTAATAGTGTATTACATTGTGTTTTTGGATTTTCGGTAATTGGCTTTTTTTTTTTATACAAGGTTTGCCATCTCGTGCATAATATGAAAGGCGGATGTTGATGCAGCAGCAGTTAAAATAGCCATGGCTGGAGCTGGGTGTGAAAATGGTAGTAAAGTGGAACAGTAAGAAATGGCCTTCATATTGATATATTTAACATTTTTGCTTTGTGGAATAAAACTGCAAATCCTATATAAAAGAGAGGATATGTGGCTATTAGAGTCTTTTTTCTTCACTTTGAAACTGGACTTTATGGAGGATGCGTTTTGTAAGGTTTCATTAGATTGGTCTTGGTCTAATCTTTCAATCATTCTCTAACTGTTAAAAGGAAATAAATTTCCATCTAGAGTTGGTTACGAGTGTAGTTTTCTATGTAACTGTTAAAAGGAAATCAATTTCCCCCTCTCTTTTGGTGACTCAAACAGAAGAAGCCATCTCATAATTGAGGTTTTGTTATAACCTGTGTTGTTTTCTAAGTGCACATGTTTTCATTAGTATATTTATATTTTTACCAATCTATATTTTCTTTTAGGCTTTAATTTCTCGGTATCTTATGCAGGTTGCTTCAGATCATTATGGTTATTCTGTTATTGTATTTGGTGAACTCATGGAATTCCATGAAACTGATTGAATGGAAGGATCTTCTGTTGTTCATACAAGTCATGTTTCTGATTTTTGTGATGAATTGGGTGTGTGAAATTGCATGGAACTGATCAAATGAACATGGAACAATGAATGGCCTAGATGTTTAAACCACATCTCGTTGGGTCCACTGTACAAAAAAAAGAAAGAAAAAAAGGTTTCAATGGATGTGCATCCACTCTTAACCATTGTTTATGTTGTTGCTCACTTAAGTTGTGGATTGGCCTCATTTTCAAGCCCATGGCTCACCATGAAAGGGTATATCTAATTCATGGGATAGGTGTCTTCAAATTTTGAGGATGTGTTGCAAGAAGAAAACCTTTACTTGATTACTGAGGTAAGTTGCTGATTTTTATTTTTATTTTTCTGTTGATGAAGTATATTAAACAGCATGATTTAGGTCTTCATCAAGTTGCTGATAAAGTTGCATTTGTTGCCAGGCTATTATCATTTTGCAAAAATATTTTAGACCAATGAAATTTTAATATGACTGAAATGGACGGACAGCTGAAGGAAGCTGGTTGTCTTCATTTTCATTTTCTAAAATTTTGTTTGTCTTTTGCTTTTGAACATGCATAGAATCCTACAAGGAATTGGGAAAATACAGACCAATCTTAGACTTCTTATTGACATTCTATTTGGTTGTAAACAGGGGCACCTTCTGTGATTTGAAGCTTCATCTCATCATCAATAATGCCAGGTTTTCTCTTTTAAGTCACTAGATAAAACCCAAGATTTCTGCACCCATATTCACTCTACAACAGTCATTACTGTCTGACTGTTGCACCCTTGTGTATTCCAGATCATATAAATGATGGGCCACATTCAAATATTGCATCAATATAGCCTATCTAATGAGTATATTGTTGTAATTTTCTCCCCAAGTGATCTTTGAAATATGAATCACGTTTTTCACAGCTCATATGTTTAGACTGAGATGATAAATTGTAGGAAAATAAAGATGGTGTATGCAAACATTTCTTGTATATCAGTCCCTCGGGAGGACATGTTGCGAGGGAAGGTGGATTGTCTGTTGACACCCTTGTGAGCTGACTTGGCATGATTTGATTGAGTCGCGTGTTGATGATAGAAATGGAAGAGTGGATTAGATGTGCCTTGGCCTCATCTAAGATGGTGCAACCCTTACCTTGAGGCCCACTTTGATGAATGTATTCATGATGCCCATCTATTTTGCTAGGTCATTTTAGCTCATGAGCTCATAAATGAAAATAAATGTGAGCTGTTGCTATGTTTTCTTTGTAAAACATCTGCTTCTTAGCTACCTATTGAAGGTTTAGGGCTTCTCCAATCTGGGAGATTTCTGGTTCATGACCTGTTAACAGTGAAGGCCATCATATCATTGGATTGAATCACAGTACTGTGGGCTCACATGTACAAACTTAAATCCTAATCAAACATATGACCGGAGCATTGCATAATACCTCTTTTTAGAATTAAAGAAAAAACAACCCCTCTTTGACTAGCCACCATTAAAATTTAAATCCTGCCCATATTTACATAGCTCAATCCATCCAAAGGTATAACAATAAAAAAGATACCATCCCACACATCAATACCAAAGTACACAACATACAATATAAGATACCCATGATTTCAAAAAGTAACCTACATAATTTTCTAGTTGAGGGAATGTGCATTTTCTAGTTGAGGGAATGACCAAAATGCAGAAATTGTGAGTTGAATGGATATACCCCTGATGGCATAAATATATCATTGTTTGTTACTTCTTTTGTTCATGAAGTGTCTGTCTTGCTCATATACTGCAGGGTACTAAGAAATTGCTTGATTTCTGACATAATCCCACAATATATTGGGACAATGACAAATCTGAAATCCTTGTAAGTTACTTTGGACAAATCTTTTATACATGGCCTTTATATATTTCTTTTCCCATGCCATTGAGTGCTGACTAGGCATTGTTAGATGCACAATATTCTTAAGTTTGGATGGTCAACTCTAAATTAAGTGATGAAAACATAAAATGAAAGTTGAAGATTCAGCTCCATGAGTTGACATGCAAATCACGACCACTGTCCAGACAACTGTTTCATGGTTTGAAAGAAGTTAAATTAGGAAGGGAAGTGCAAAACTGAAGTGATTCGACGACAAATTCATGGTGATTTGGCCTTTCACTTTCATTTCTATGTTTATTTTTCTGTGTACTGGCTAATCCATCATGCTACTGGACAAGGAAAATCCTTTTGTGCATTCCATGTTCTTTACAATATACTACAGTCTTCAATCTCATGGCCTGCTATGGATGAGAACACGCATTGAATACATGTAACTTACAAATTCATTTCAGAGAGAATCTTCCCCAGTTTTTTTCTAATGATAATTTTCTCTTGTAGATAACTTACCTTTAGCAATTTGACAGGAGAAATTCCAAGCAGCTTTTCAAGACTCTCAGCGCTAGATTATATGTAAGAAAATAGACATTCATTACCAAAATTTCACTGATTCTCTTGCTTGTAGATTATCTTTGCATTAAGTCGATGAAACTCAATCAGGCCTTGAAAGATTTGAATTTTATTTTGTATTGTGACTTGAATAAAAGATATGATGTCATTGAGAAAACCCAAAAGCCACAACTCAGTTTTTCATTTTTTCTTTTTGCAGTGGCTATAAGTACATGCCTTATCAACTTTTGGCTTGCCACGTCATGATGGAGGTGAGTTTCTTGGCTGTTAACTGGTAGCTCTTTGTTGAAAAGTATTCTTCTTCATTATGGTTATCAAACAATTCCTGTTACAACAAAAGTGGCTGATGTGCCAGTCCATGTTGGCATTGAGTTGTAGTTTGACCACCAAGTGTGTCAGGTTTTTGGGTATCACTCTGTGATTAGAGTTCATAGAGAACCCACAGACATGTTATGGAGTCACAAATCATATGCCTGTTTTCAGTGACTAGTAGAAATGATGTCACATGATTTTCAGTTCAATTAGCAGGTGTATTACAGTGCAGAAACACTCAGTGTGCCAGTGGAGATGATAGAAGGGAAGTGTGAAGCCAGAAAGAAGCATGATCTTCCATCTCTGGATGACCCTGCAATCTTTGAGCATATCTTCTTCAGTGAATACATGTATGATCCTTCCAAATGTTGGGTGGTGTAGATAAAAGAGAAAGATGGCGATGATGTTAAGATGCAAGGACAAGGAAACAAGTGTGCATGGCTATGGAACTTGACTAGAAAGTAGGTGGTAAGGAAGTTGTCGAAATAGGAAGAAGACGATGATTTTTTGTATATTTGTTTATTATGTTAAACTTATATGTATTTATGCGTGAATAAGTGTGATGCGGATAAGATTGTTTGTGTTTGGATGAATGTACTTTTATGTTTGGATGGATTTTCTTGTTTGGGTTTAGATGGATGTGAATGTGAATATGATGAAATATATTATATAACAGGTGTATATCAGGATGAATATGATGAAATATATTGTTAACAGGTGTATATCAGGAATTTTGAGCTAGAATAATTTTTTAAAAAGAGACTTTTAGCGACGAAAATTTTTGTAGCTAAAAGTTTTGTAATTTATTTTTAGCTGCGAAAATTTTTGCTGCTAAAAGTCTTGTACAATTTTTTAGTGACGAAAATTTTCGTCGCTAAAAGTAGAATAATTTTTTTAGTAGCGAAAATTTTCGCTGCTAAAAGTCTTGTACAGTTTTTTTAGCGACGAAAATTTTCGTCGATAAAAGTGGAACGATTTTTTAGGAGCGAAAAGGTTCGCTGCTAAAAGATTGTATAGTTTTTTCGCGACGAAAATTTTCGTCGCTAAAAAAACTGTACAAGACTTTTAGCAGCGAAAATTTTCGCTGCTAAAAGTCTTATACAGGTTTTTAGCGACGACAATTTTCGTCGCTAAAAGTTTTGTAATTTATTTTTAGCAGCGAAAATTTTTGTAGCTAAAAGTTTTGTAATTTATTTTTAGCAGCGAAAATTTTCGCTGCTAAAAGTTTTGTACAGTTTTTTTAGCGACGAAAATTTTCGTCGCTAAAAAGCTTGCATTTAGCGACGATTCGAATTCTTCGCTGATAAAACGCTTCGACGTCGGTCTTTTAGCGACGAATTTAGCGACGAAAACTTTCGTCGCTAAAACTTTTTAGCTACGAAAATTTGACTTTTAGCGACGAATATTTTCGTCGCTAAAAGTGAGATTTCTTGTAGTGTCATTAGCTTAAGTTATAGTTGTTATTTAAATTCATAATTGATATCTCTCTTTATAATCACATGTGTTAGCTAGTGGAAATTGAATTGTTGTATTATATGCTTTATGATTATCCTGTATAACTGTTCATGCTTGTGGATTGCTTATGGAACTTAAACTGGTACATTAGTGGAAAATTCTCACATATGAATGTACACCCATACTTGGGATGTAACTTGACAAGTTGTGATCGTAATGGACCTTCGACTTGGTGGTTATTGAGTGGTGGTCTAGATGGACCATTGATGTGGGCCTACCATCCAGGGTTGTTGTGCCCAATGGTTTTTAAGGATGGTCTTTATCGTATGGTTTTGATATCGGCCCTATGTGGCCTACTTTGATATCGCCCTATGTGGCTTTGTTCTAGTATTTTCCTATATGGGTTCGATGTTTTATTCTGTGCAACCATGCGATGGTAAGCCCCATATATTGTATGTGATTAGTCACTAGTCGATGGGGTTCCATTAAACATCCTAAGGTGGTAGTCTCATGGGCCGGGGATGGTGGCAATGGGACACTATGCCCGAGCCATCGGCCTATGCTGGGCCATGTGCTCCCCGTAGTGACCTTTGAGCTTACCTAAATTGGCTGGTTGTAAATGGATTAATAATGACTTGGCTAATCATGCATACATGGCATATTTCGATGACTTGGATCACTCTGCCCTGCGATTACGCTGAATGTTGCGCTTATGACCAGTCATTCGATGATGATATTGACTCGGATTATCATGCCCTGCGATTACGCTGAATGTTACGTTGATGACTAGTCTTATCCCTGGGTGATATTGACTCGGATTATCATGCCCTGCGATTACGCTGAATGTTGCGCTGATGACCAGTCTTATTCTTGGGTGACGACTCCAATGTCCGTCCGGATGTTTTTCCCGGGACATTGCCCATCTGGATGTTTTACACGGGGCACAGACCGTCTGGATGTTTTACCCGGGTCGATCATTACATTCATACATCCATGCATCTAATAAGATTGCATTTACTTTGTGTTTGGTTGTCTATATATTTTATACTATTTCTTACCTAATGCGGCGGTGTGTAATCTTGAGAAAAATTCACACTGAGTTGGCCACTCATCCATCAAATATAAAACCGTACAGGTAGTACAGGTGGCTTAAGTGATATGCATGTTCAGACTTGATAAGGAGCAGGGTACGATCACCAGGAATGCTTGACTGTATGCTTGGAGGAGCTGTGTGATCTTGCAGCTTATATTTATATGCTTTCTATTATTTTCTCATATATTAGATCATGTAATTCTTACATTTGTAAATTTTAGAGACATTGGTTTGTATAAATCATTATGGGCAGCTTCTCATAAATTTGAATGATAATGAAATTTTCCTTTATGTCGATCTGTCCACACTACGCTCATTTGCTTACTCTGATGAAGAAAAAATATATATACTCAAATTCGACCATCCTTTAAGGTTAACACTTGGGTTTTTGGGAAACGGGTCGTGTACTTGGGTCTTGAAAAGTCGGGGCGTTATAGAGATGGTGTGGATGTAAGGTTTCATGGAAGAGTTGGGAAAGAAGCAAGCAGATTGCAAGTTGTACAAACCACGGCAGTCATCTCACGTTGGGGCAAGGTTTGGACGTGTGGGAGTTGCTCTCAATGACTGTAGCTGAAAGGAGAAAAGAGAAAGAAAAGAGGGAGGAAGGAATAGAAGAAGAAATAGAAAGAGAGCGAGAGAGGGGATAGGAGCAACTTGCTGTCGAGTCGGGCAATCCATAGACTCGTTGCGAGTGATGGTGTAACGCCCCATGTTTTCAGAACCCGAGTATATAATCCGTTTCCCAAAACTCAAGTGTTAGCTTATAAAATCCAGTGTAAATTTGAACCATTTATCATTAATTAGAGTTAAACAGCAACGAAGCTAGATTAAACCATGCATTGAGATAAAAATGTTCCAACTATAATAAAAATCCAAACGTAACACCTATACAGGACTTATACAATCATAAATAACCAAGTTCATTAAACACAAGTAGGAATCTATCAACTAGTGGTGAAGCTCAATATGGGCCGCAGGGACCCCGTCTAGCTCCTCGGCTACCCGGTCTGCTCTAGTAACCCAGTGAACAGCATTGGCTTGCCTTACACCTGTATCAACTGTTACGGTTTGATAGCGTCAATGGCTATCGCAGTGAGGAGCACCCTTTAAGATTACGCACTCATCATTTATAATCCAATAATCAACCTTACAAACTACATAAAATGGTTAGAAAATCAAGCTTTAAACCTCTACCTCACCTAGTAATCAAATCGTAAGTGAACACCGTAAGATGGCTCGAAAATCGCTAAGTGAACACCTGCTCCACCCAGAAATCATGGTATGACTGAACACTGCGAGATGAAGAGAGAACAACATACCGACGTCTACTTCACCCGAAAATCATATTATACGTGAATACCATAAGATGGCTAGGAAATCGCTAAGCGAACACCCGCTCCACCTGGAAATCACTGCACGAATGAACATCGCAAGATGAAGAGATAAGCAATATACAAACTCTAGACCACACAGAAATCATATCGTATGTGGACACCTCAAGATGGCTAGGAAATCACTAAGCGAACACCCGCTCCACCCGAAAATCATAGTACAATTGAATACCGCAAGATGGCTAACAACCCAACATGCAAAACTCTACTTCACTCGGAAATCATATCGTATGTAGATACCACAAGATGGCTAGGAAATCGCTAAGTGAACACCCGCTCCATTCGGAAATCACCATACGATTGAACACCGCAAAATGAAGAGAAAACCAACTAGCCACAAAGGGCACCAATGTTCCATCAAGGCCACCAAGGGCAAATTAATGGTCAAAGCCGCATGGAGTAATTATGCAGTCCAATCCATGTAAGACAAAGTGTGGTCCAAGCTACATAAGGCAGGTGTGTGATCAAGCCCGTAATAGTCAAATAGGGCCCGCGAGATGGTAAGTCTTTAACATGTTATATTCAATCCATAAGATAATCACAAACAACCACATTTGGTTAATTAGCAACCTCTACAACATGTGGCAACCGAATCATTCATGTTACTAGCATTAAAGAGACACAACATTCATTCATTACATGAGCCAATCATGCACCATATTAGCATATTTATGAAATGAAATAAGTAAACTAAATAATTTAGAGTTACTAGCTACGTAGAATTAAAGCATCATTTATGTCTAGGTTAGTGAATTTAAGTGGGAAGCTCAAAGGGTGAGTCCTCACCTTGAATGAACCACCTGCACTCAATTTAGTGTAGAGTCGCGGCGAGATTAGAAGTGGAATTGGAGAGGACAGGCTCCCCATCGTTCAAGATCGCAAAATTTCCATTTGCTAACTTCACCGACAGATGAGGTGGTTAGAGAAGGGAGTCCTGAGCATTCTCCTGCACCTCCAGTTAGGCCAAGTGGCCCTGAAAGAGAGCCTACGTCAGGAACTATCTCATCTCAATCGCTTGTGAGTCATGTGGGCACACCTCCACCAAATATGCAACCTGATACCTCACCTAGCGATGTTATTAGTCAGCTGACTACCGTCATAATACAACAACAGGCTTCGATTGCCACACTGTTAGAAGCTCTCCAATATAATATGGATGCATCGACCTCAAAGACCAAAAAAGTTAGTGGGGCAGATATGTTTGAACAGTTTCAAAGGCTGAGGCTGCCGCCCTTCTCAGGAGCACCAGATCCAGTCCTAATAGAACACTGGCTAAATAGAATGGCCAAGATGATGAGATCGCTGGGTTGTTCGGACGCCTAAAAGGTTATTCTCGCCACTTATGCCTTGGAAGGCGAGGCTGATATATTGTGGAAAGGCATGCTAAGAAGAGTCCCATCGATTATGAGTGGACCTAGATTGAGTTTAAGAAAAGGTTCAATGAAAAATACTTTCCTCCATGCTATCATCATGAGAAAATATCTGAGTTTCTCAAATTAGAACAAGAGAATACAATAGTGTCGCAATATGAAGCGTGCTTCGACGAATTGTCACGATATGTACCAAAGGTTGTCGAAGACAAGGAATATAAATTGCAAAGTTCAAGGAAGGTCTCGGACCTGAAATCCAGTCGAGATTGTGCACCTTCAATTTTACTGACTTCGCTGATCTCGTGGACAAAGCCATGTGAATAGAGAAGGACTTCGAGTGTAGGGCCAAAACACGTACCCTTTTTCAAGGATCAGCAAGCAAAGCCAAGACAGTGCCAATTGCATCTCCTATGCCTGAAGAGAGAGTGGAATTAATGTCTCACCCAACTCATTCTTCGAGTCAGGGTAGGCTCTGCAGCTATTGGGGCAAACCGGGACATATCTTAAAGCAGTGTTTCAAGAAACAGCGAGATGAGAGGACTTCTTCGAATCCTGCTCAAGCCTCGCAATCTCAAGCACGAGAATGGGGAGCTCACTGCATGTATGCCTTGGGTATACCCAACCCTGAGCGAGTAGGCCAAGGTATGATCCTTATAAATTAATCCTTAGTAGTTACCAGATAGTTTGTAAGGATTATGAAACTTATGAATGTGAAGTAATGCAACTATAACAATTAGAAATAATTAAATTATAGATTTTAGAATAGCACCCCAAATAGCTAAATTGCAATGTTGAAGCATAATGTACCATTTAGGCTTACTTTTTCAGAAGTAGGAAATTAAATAACTTATCTTAAAGGACCAAAATGATTGTGAACACGAATCAACGGAACCATGTTTAAGCGAAGTATATGCGGTTTGACGTGAATTCTAAATCCTGATGATTACAATGATTTAATGCCTTGATCAAGCAGAAGATCGATACTCGCTGGGATTAAGAAGGATACTAGTAAACTCACTACCCGGCCAGGTAGAAGTTTAGCGTATCGGGCCAGGCCGACCACAACTGTTTGTTCGTGTTAACCCGAACATTGAGAGCATAAACTACTATTCTTATTACACACACAAATATATAAATATGGGATAGTAGTAAAACTCTTCTTCAAGTCATGTGAGCAAACCCTAGACCATAGTGGGTACTGGAAAAAAATAAATTTGAATGGGTATGATCGAATCTCGTGGGCGAGATTCTTCTTTAAGGGGGATAGGTTGTAACAACCCTAGTCCCTTAGTTAGATGCGCTTCATGGGAAAAGTAGTGACTGGGGAGGTAGTAAATGATAAGGGACATGGTAAAATAGATTGTCCTCGTTCCCATTTAAGGTAGAAGTATTGAATTTCGGGGACAAAATTATCTTTAAGGGGGGTAGATTGTAACACCTCGTACATTTCAGTACTCGGGTGTTACCATGAGAAGTTAGCTTAATATAGTCACAAAGTCAATTCGTTTAAATATCCACCTCCATTTAACTTGAATCCAACCATTAGAAGGATCTGCACTCTTAGATCGGGTCATTCAACCCTCTAAGCATTGATAAACGGTTAGATCTCTACTTATATAGCCTTTAGGGCATGTAAAACTAGTGACCCGTGGGAGTGGTTTGGGACCACGTGTCAATGCATCCATCAGGTAAATTTTTAAGAAGGACCATCACACCACTATAGAGGATGACGTTAGAGTCTTAACCTCCACGATAAGCAAGCTAGATCATCCATTATCAATGATAGACTGTGGTTCATAAGGTTCACTGTCTATTATATTCTTAACAATCAAACCATACAAACTAACTAATCAATGCCTAAATCCAACCGTTAATGGTGATCTTCATTCGTAGACCAACCCATCCATCTGTTTAATTCTAAAGATGAGTCATTGCACCATTCTAAAACTACACCAGGTGCCACAAATCGAATATCTCAAGTCGCCCCATCCACCATTCGTTGCAACCTTAATAGCCTAGAGGATGAATCACACTTAAAACGTACAAACTAACTAATCAACCCCTAAACCACTATTAAGTTCCCTACAGAATTAACTAGGAATCTATGTGGGACTTGGGTATCAGATCTAGAGACAATCTGACCATCCAATCAGCATAAATTAGTAACAAGATCCAAAAGGACAAACATTTGTGTGGCTCATGCGTGTAAAATGATACCAGTATAGATGGGAATTGGACCTGATCGACTCACCAGCTGGATTAACGACCTGAGTACCTCGCATAGATATCTTTTGGGGTTCCTTTCACGGGCATCGAATAAAAGACTTGATATAAATAAAATTAATACCATCAATCAGGTGAATCACGTATTGTTTGGCTTTGATTCGAAAAGTCAAGTGATTCAACTCTCAGGAATTTTGTGTGTTTTTTTTTTTTTGGGTAATTTACTTAGCATGACCCACCTAAGTCACGGAATCTTGTATTTTTTGGGTACTTCATTATGGGTAAAGGTTGATTGACCGATAAGATAAGGTCAGGTCGGACATCCATGCGTGCCATGAGGTCAGTCAACAACTGTTATGATAAAAACTTCGGCCCGATCTCCAATCCGAGTAGGAAGGTTTCCCTCCTTCCTTTCTTTTTTTAAATTTTCATTAGGCCCACGAACAGAGCCTATTCTGAATGAGTTATCACCCACCATCAGCAATCTCTTGGTTGATCCAAACCGTCCACCTTGTAGAAGGCCCGAAGAAGCTCAGAACCATGGTCGATCCACCTGCTGGGGTGCACCTACACGCACACGAGGATCGATGCAAACAGGGCCTGAAAACACATTGTTTTCCAAAAATAGAAAACGTCTTGCTGGCTGCCAACCTGGCGATCCGTGTACAATCTCAGCCTCGAATCTCAGCCGTTGGAATGAGCCTATCTCAGCCATCCATTGCTGATTCGCATGGATTGGAAACCAATGCAAGAAAACCACCGTTTGGCCCGCGGTTTTGAGAAAATCGGACAGTGGGATTCAATCCAGGCCGTGCACTCTCCATCCGACGGTATCAGATAGGTTAGGGCTTCAAAAAAAAAGGGGAGAATAAAGCGTGAGGGTTCGCTGCCTTGCAGTCGCACTCCCTAAACTCGCCGTTTCTTTCAAGGCGTGAACCCACCATCGAAACCAATCTGGAGCTTCGAAATACCCCACCTACTAGCCTCCCTAGACCATTCTCTGACGTCCACAACCATATATTAGCCTCGCCTTCTAAGGCATAAGTGGCAAGAATAACCTTTTGGGCGTCCGAACAACTCAGCGATCTCATCATCTTGGCCATTCTATTCAGCCAGTGTTCTACTAGGACTGGATCTGGTGCTCCTGAGAAGGACGGTGGCCTCAGCCTCAGAAACCATTCAAACATATCTACCCCACTAACTTCTTCGATCTTCAAGGCCAATACATCCATATTACGTTGGAGAGCTTCTAACAGTGTGGCGATTGAAGCCTGTTGTTGCATTATGACGGTGGTTAGTTGACTAATAACATCGCCAGGTGGGGTTTCGGTTTGTGCATTTGGTGGAGGTGGGGTTTCGGGTTGTGCATTCGGTGGTCAGTTGAGACGAGATAGTTCCTGACATAAGCTCTCTTTCAGGGCCACTTGGCCTAACTGGAGGTGCAGGAGAGCGCTCAGGGCTCCCTTCTCTAACCACCTCGTCTGTTAGCGAAGTTAGTAAATGAGAAGTTTGCGACCTTGAACGACGGGAGTTTAAGGCCATAATCCTGTTAAAAGAAAGGATTTATCATTGTCCTATTCTCATAAGTTTAAACAAGTCTTAACCTAAGATCATAAGGCAGTTTATACAAATCATGCAATTGGAGCATTGCTTAAATCAATAGGCGCTCAACAACTCCATATCCTTTGCGATTAGGTGTAACAAGACTCAAGGGTCCTAAGGTGACCCTTTAGCATCCTTAGACCTACGTCTCCTAGTCTTCGACCCACGATTAAGGTCCTACGATAATCTTAAGGTTATATTAGTGTTCAGGGATAGATTACAAGGGGTCTAAACTTATGAGTTCTTGAGTTTAACCCAACTTTCCACAACACATAAAATTTTATTTCTAAGTTCAATGGTTATCCTAGAAATTCTCATGGGAGTCTAAAATTTCTACATGAGGGCTTGGGTTTAATATACATTAAACTTACCCAAAATTTCAAAGCTAGCCTCAACAAGCCTAGCCTAGGGCTGGAATTTCGCCTAAAATTCTAAGTTCTTACAATAGTTATTTCCATTTGTTGGAACATACAAGAGAGTTTGTTTCTAAACAAAGAGATGTATTAGGGGATTTAAATTACAAGATCCTAGTCTGATTCCTTAAGCTTATAGAGCGCTTATGTTTGATTTAACGCACAACATGGTGGGTACATGTTTTCCTACGATTCCTGAGTTTAGTTCTCAATATCAAACAACTAAAGTTTACAAGGGAACCTAAGTTCTTGTTTCTAAGTCCAAATGGCTAAACCTAAAAAATCATAAGGGACCCTAAAATTTAAGTTCTTAGGTTCACAAGATACCCTAAAGCTAAGGGAATGAAACCTAGTTTTAAGTCTCTAATCTCATCAATGCAACTTTAGAGTACTTGATGTCGTATAAGTCCTGTTTTTCCTAAGGCCTGGTTTATCTAGACTTGCTCTAATACCACTTTGTAATGCCCCGGCTTTTGGAGCCCGAGTATATGACTCATTCTCCAAAACCCGAGTGTTAGCTATAAAGTTCAGTGTAAATTTGAATCGTTTGTCATTAATCAGAGTTAACAGTAACGAAGCTAGAGTAAACCATGCATTGAATTAAAACATTCCAACCATAATGAAACTTTAAATGTAGCACCCATATAGGACTCATACAATCCTAAATAACCAAGTTCATATAAGTAAAAATGAAAATCTATTAACTAGTGGTGGAGCTCAATATGGGCCGCAGGGACCCTGTCTAGCTCCTTAGCTACCCGATCTGCTCTAGTAACCTAGTGAACAACATCGGCTTGCTCTACACCGGCATCAACTGTTACGATTTGATAGCGTCAATGGCTATCGCAGTGAGGAGCACCCTCTAAGATTACGCACTTATTATTCAGAATCCAACATAAATCGTAATATATAAGAAGGAGCATTTTAAACAACACAGTTTAAGAATCATGATCATGCATTCAGAATTAAGCTAGTTAACATAATTTCAACATTAAGGGAATGTAATGAAAACCACAATGCAAAGGGATGTATCCAGATATTCAAGCAGTCAATCTTACGACCTTCATAAAATGACTAGAAAACCAAGCTTCAAACGTCTACTTCACCCAAAAATCATATCGTATGTGAACACCGCGAGATGGCTAGAAAATTGCTAAGCGAACACCCGCTCTACCCAGAAATCATGGTACGAATGAACACCGCAAAATGAAGAGAGAACAACGTACAACATCCACTTCACCCGGAATCACATCGTACGTGAACACTACAAGATGGCTAGGAAATCGCTAAGTGAACACCCGCTCCACCCGGAAATCATGGTACGACTGAACACCGTAAGATGAAGAGACAAACAATACATAAAATCTAAACCACCTGAAAATCATATCGTACGTGAACACCGCAAGATGGCTAGGAAATCACTAAGCGAACACCCGCTCCACCCGAAAATCATAGTACGACTACTCCTTCTCACTCAATCACTTTCTTCTCCCTTTTTTTTCTTTAACAACAGCCCATGGCTGGACTCGGTCCAGCAAAACTTCCAACTTGAACCAGGTCCGAGTTCAACTCGACTCGGCAGCGAGTCGGGGCTGCCACTCGAACTCTCTCCCTACCCTTTCTTCTCCTGTTTCTTTCTTCTTTCTTCCTCATTCTCTTTCTTTTCTAGACTCAGATTTGGCTCGGCATGCCACAAAACTCAGCACAACTCAACCTGAGTTGGGACTGTTGATGATCACCCGTCGGAAGGCTTTGTTGCACGCTGCCCTGATTTGAGCTTCACTACAGCAACCTGGATCAACTCTAATTACATAAAAAAAATTCAAGGATTTTTTGAAATCCAAAACAGTGAAAATTCGGGACGTTACACTCAGTCTTCTCTCTTTCCCAGTCTTTTACCTTCTCTTTTTTGCTTTCCTTTTCTTTTCTCTCTATCTTTTTCTCACGACCAGCAGCGTCTGGGCTTAACCGGACACAAACTGATTTGAGTAGAGTCACCCAGGAGACTCAGCGAGTGTGGCTTGGTGGAGTAGATGCATCGGCCGTTAATGGCGACTTGAGATATGACGAACCTTCCTTTGTTCTGCTTCATGGGATCTGTTCTACTCGATCCCAGCATGCTTCCTGACCATTAGTTTTGAAGCTCCGAACTGGTTTTTGCGGTGGGTTCGAGCTTTGAAAGAAACGGGCGAGTTTTGGAGGTGTGGCTGCAAGGAGTAGAACAGCGAAACCTCACCCTTTATTCTCTCTTTTCTTGATGCCCTGAGCAATCTGAGACCGTTGGATGGATAGTGCACGGCCTGGATTGAATCCCATCGTTCAGTTTTCTCAAAACCGTGAGAAGAATTTGTGTTAGTTTTTCCGTTGCTTCTACCCTAAAGAGGAGCGAATGTAGGGCTTGGATGCTTCCAAATGGAGGGCCAAGATGCAAGGAAAAGAGCTCACGCGGATCGCCAGCGTGGAAGAAAACAGAACTTTCCGTTTTTGGAAAGAAAAGAAACACAACCAGCCTTCGTACGCTGGTGTTTGTGTTCACCTGTGTACGAGAAATCAGATGAAACTAGACAGCACAGGTTTGGGGCCTCTACAACATGGACGGTTTGGATCATTCATTGGGGTCATGATGATGGGCCACGATCCTCCCAAACGGACGTTGTCCGTTCGTCTGCTTTTAAGCGGACGAAATTTCTTTCAAAAAAAGGAAAATTCCTTCCTTTTTCGGACGAGCACAGGTCAGCGCTCGTCTGATCGTGCCAGCGGCCCGGTAAACTTCTATCCACGTGATTTCATGTGCACATTCACTCCCCTGTGGGGTTCGCAGTGGTGTGTGAACCCGATCCACTTCGTTCATCTGTTTTGTTGGCCCGAATTATGGCCCCTTCCAAAGAATGAAGCAGATCCGTGACTTACGTGGGCCATATGATCTGAATTTTATGGCCATTAATGTTAGTTATCGTTGATTCGAGGTGGAATATGGTCCACATCCGTGATCAGAACTGTTCATCTAGCCTCCTTGATGCGTATAAGGCCCTGAGTCCAATGATGGGGCTGATTTGGAGTTCAAGTGGGCCATACTTTGAATTCTTGGACTTCAACCAAGGATTTTCACTGATCTGATGGCCCAACCCCACGATCAGAATCGTTCATCCAGTTGGTGAGTCGATCAGGTCCACTGCCTATTTATATTGGTATCATTTTACATGCATGAGCCACACAAATGTTTGTCCTTTTGGATTTTGTTACTGATTTATGCCGATTGGACGGTCAGATCGTCTCTAGATCTAATACCCAAGTCCCACATGGAATCCTAGTTAATTCTGTAGGGAACGTAATGGTGGTTTAAGGGTTGATTAGTCAGTTTGTATGTTTTAAGTGTGATTCATCCTCTAGGCTATTATGGTTGCAACGAATGGTGGATGGTGCGACTTGAGATATTTGACTTGTGGCACGTGGTGTAGTTTTAGAATGGTGCAATGACTCATCTTTAGAATTAAACAGATGGATGGGTTGGTCTACGAATGAAGATCACCATTAACGGTTGGATTTAGGCATTGATTAGTTAGTTTGTATGGTTTGATTGTTAAGAATATAATAGACAGTGAACCTTATGAACCACAGTCTATCATTGATAATGGATGATCTAGCTTGCTTATCGAGGAGGTTAAGACTCTAAAGTCATCCTCTCTTGTGGTGTGATGGTCCTTCTTAAAAATTTACCAGATGGATGCATTGACACGTGGTCCCAAACCACTCCCACGGGTCACTAGTTTTACATGCCCTAAAGGCTATATAAGTAGAGATCTAACCGTTTATCAATGCTTAGAGGGTTGGATGGCTCAATTTATGGATGCAGATTCTCCTAAAGGTTGGATTCAAGTTGAATGGAGGCGGATATTTAAATGAATTGACTTCGTGACTATATTAAGCTAAGTTCTCATAGTAACACCCGAGTATTGAAATATACGGGGTGTTATATATTGGTATATGTAATGTGATCTGAGTTAATTGTGTTTTCTTGTACTATATTGCGTTTTTTTAAAAGAATTTTTAAATTAAAAATTGCTGAAAAATAGAAATTTTTAAGGTTGCACGACTAGTTGAGTACACACTCGACTAGTCATAGATCCGGTTCATCATTAGTTGCTTTTGTTATTAATAATACTGTTATTATTCTCTATCTGTTACAGCAATCAACATTATTTTAAGGTTATTGATTAGAAATTATAATTAACATTTTAATGTAACAATTGGTGTTGTTGCTAGTTAGCCATTACTAGATTATTATTATCTTTATTTGTAACATCATTAAATATCGTTATTTTTACTATTGTTAGGAATTGTTATTAGATACTATTAATTGAACTACTTGATTGTTGGTATTAGATATTAACACCTATCACTATCAATGCTACTCTTATTTTGTCATTAATAGATTATTGATTATAAGAGTAGTATTTTTAAGAATAACTAACGGTTATTACTTGTTAATACTTCATTTCTAATATTATTATAAATTAATTAGATTTCAAACCCTATGACAAGCCAAGAATTAAGTTAATGGATAAAACCCTAATCCCACATCAAAGCCCTAAACCTAGGTTAAGACTGTAACCATGATCATTGTGATTATCAAGAAAGATAGACCACTGGCTGATTCTTCATACTAATATTAGATGTTATAAACAAACCTACGATTATTAGACAATTATATTTTATTTACTATCCTTAAGTATTATCATGAATAGGTTCAATATTAATAGTTATTATTATCATCACTCAAAAATATTGTCACTTTCATTAGGGGACTAGTATAGGTATTGTTAATATGAATATTAATGTTAGTCATTATTATATTATCGTTAGTAAAATTGTTATTATCATTACTTATATTTTTATAGATTATTAGTCATTATAAGAATATTAGATAATATTGGTGTATTTAAAGATGAACTTGTGAATCATCATTTTTAGCATTGACTGATTTATATTTCTACTATGAATATCATTTCATTCATCATGCAAAATTAAAGTAAAATAATAATCAGAGTTCAAATACTGAAAATTTAAGTCTAAGACTAAACCCTAGGATGGGAACCTTAATTCTACACTAAAACCTTAAAGATAAATAATTAAAACCCTAGGTTATGATCTCAAACCCTAAGTAATGTGTAGAACTTGGATCTAATGGTACAAGTTCCTGATTTATAGTAGGATTTGATTTTAAGAGAACCCGCATTCCCTGGCAATGCTGGTAGGCGATGCAAATTATAAGGTGATGACTTCTTCCCCTTTAGCTTTCCATTTTTTCATTAGCTTAAGCAATAGTTTTTATTGAATTTCTAATGATATTTGATATCTTTATCTTACATTCACATGTGCCAATTATTGAGTTGAATTGCTAGATCGCATGCTTAATATTTATCTTGCATACCTCTTTATGTTCATGAATTACTTGTGGATTGTTTCTGGGATTTAAATTTGTACATCAGTGGGAAACCCCCACTTATAAATGTACACCCATACTTGGGATGTAACTCAATTGAATGTGATTGTAATAGACCTTCGACTTAGTGGTTATAGATGTGATTTAATCTGGATATTGATGTGGGCCTACTATCCAGGGGTTGTTGTGTCTAAGTGGTTTTTAAGGATGATCTTTTATCGCATGGTTTTGATAGTTGCCCTACGTGGCTTATTTTGATATTTACCATATGTGGTATGTTTTGATATCACCTTAGGTGGCCTTGTTTTGGTATTTACCCTATATGGGTTTGATGTTTTATACCATACAACCATGTGATGGTAAGCCCCATATGTTGTAATATGATTGGCCACTAGTTGACAAGGTTCCATTAAATATCCTAAGGTGGTAGTCTCATTAGCCGGGGATGGTGGTATGGGACCTATGCCCGAGCTGTTGGCCTACGGTGGCATCTAGCCCCCGTAGTGACCTTTGAGCTTTCTTAACTTGGCAGGTTGTAAATAGACTAATAATGACTTGGGTAATGAGCCCCCGTAGTGACCTTGAGCTTACTTAAAATGGCTGATTGTAACTAGATTAATAACAGTTGGCTAATCATGCATACATGGCACAGACCAGCATCTATCGCTATCGTACGTGATGTACGTATTTTTCCGACTGAATGATTTTCACAGGTTCAATGAATGCATGGGTGACGAGCCCAACTTCCGCACAGATGTACATCCCCGGGGCGATGACTGCATTCATGCATCCATGCACATAATAAGACTATATTTGCTATGTTTTGAATTGTCTGTATATTTTATGTTATTTCTTGTCTAGGGCGGCTGTGTGTAATCTTGAGAGGAGATTACACTGAGCTGACCACTCATTCATCAATGTTCAAACCGTACAGGCACAGTCGCTGAAGAGCGCGAGGCGGACCCGGAACCTTCTACCGCTGAGGAGTACTACGACGAGGAGTCGCAACAGGAGGCGGTTGCCTGCTTCGGTTTAAACCAATAGTTTAGTTATCATGGTTACTTTTTGAACAATTATATTTTTGGGACATTTGTTTGTATAAGTCATTATGGGCAACCTTTTGTATATTCCAAATTTAAATGAAAATTTTCTTTATATTGATTTGTCCACTCTACACTCACCTGCTAACTTTGATAAAAGGAAAAGATTATGTATGGAATTTGGTTTTTTAGGTTAACACTCAGGTTCCTAGGAAACGGGTCATATACTCGGGTCCTGAAAAGTCGGGGCGTTACATCGGGCACTTTTTTTAGTTACACTGCATGCCCAATTCATCCTTTTATGCTTAAAACTCATCCTTCGATTTTGTTTGCAGCTCAACCGAAGGGGGCCCCCGACCTCTCAGTTCTTCAAAAGCAGCAAGTTGACCTAGTCCGAGTGCTCCCTGCGGATCAGCATGCCTGGTTCGACCTCATCAGTCAAGACAATTTGGTGTCTTCTGGGTTCGGTAGAATTCGCCCCACCCTCTTTGCTTTGGGTAAGTGGGGTATGGACCTCGAAAAGTTAATTTACTGACATTTAACTATTCAGTAATTCTTACTTGAACTAATTCTATATTTTGAGCAGGAAGGGAAGCACGCAGTTCAAAGAGGAGGAAGCCACCGCACCCTCCGATGAAAGTCGTCCATTCCTCCGAGCTAAGGACAAAAGTGATGGAGAAGAAGAGGAAGACTTCTGACACCGAGGCTTTTCCGGCGGTAGCTAAGGACCCAGTCGAAACTACGCCCGTCACGGCCCCAGCTGAAGTCGTGCCTACCGTAATCCCCTCTAAAGTTGCCCCTGCCATTGTGCCGACCCCTGCTCCAACGGTACGAGATCCCGAGGCCCCTGTCGGAGTAGAGCCTATTACCATCTCTTCGCCTTGCGGAGCATCAAGCCCCTAAGGCTCCTCCTTCGGCAGTCGCGGTCTTGTGGTAGAGAGAGAGGTAGTAGGAGATACTCTTGGTATGGTTGCCCCTGCACGATCTATAGACTCCCATGCTGCCATTGATGCTGAAGTCTTAGCCAGTCGAATCGACCATCTTGTCGGATATGCCACCACGCCCGAAGCTGTTGCTCAAGCTTCTACGGCCTGTGGGGTTGGGGGAACTTCCGAGCCCGCTCCAGAGATTCTGCCTCCTAGTTATCACATGGCTTGGCTAAACTCATGGCCGGCTAAGCATGTCCCAGAGTCAAACATAGTTAAAACGCTCTCCCGACGCCACGTCAGCTTGACTATGCAGCAGTCTGTTACCAGTCCCTGTTAATGATTTTGGAGGTGAAGGAGAGGCTGAAGGAGATGAAATAGCTTGAGGCAGAGCAGGCCAAGTTTGCAGTGGAGAAGGCAAAGCAAGAAGCAGAGCGGGCCAAGTTTGTGGTGAAGAAGGCATAAAAAGAGGCACGGAGGGCAGAGCTCGAGTAGGAGTTGAAGGCTTCAGCCGTGGAACGAGAGGAGCTGAGAAAAGCTGCTGAGGAGGGTCAAGAAAGGGAGCTTGCACTCCAGAGCAAGGTCGATCAACTCCAACATTGCTTAGATGTTGTCGGCCCCAAGGTAATGTGTCTGCATTAGGCTAAAGAGGACCTGGAGTTTAGGATTGCGGAAGCCAAGTCATGGCTCGAGGATGTGAAGGGGAGACTCAGGATGAAGAAATGAAAGGCCACGGACCAATTGGCCCAACAGTGGATTGTCCTTAAAGCTACGACTTCTGCGAACCAGGAGGCAAAACAGGAAGAGCTTGAGGCTCGAGCAGCACGGCCGTGGCTGAGTTCAAAGATTCAGGTGAAAGGGCCAAGGAGCTGGACAAAGTGTATGACTTCGGTTATGACACTGGCTTCGATGCTTGCTTGGTTGAGGTCCGAAAGCTTTATCCAACCCTTGACCTCAACGCTCTCGAGGCAAACAATGCTGAGAACGCCAAACCGGTGCGGCGGACAAGCTCGAGAATGCCCCCCTGTCGGCGAAGCTGCTCCTAACACAGCCCCCTAGCCCGGTAGCTGGTCCCTCTATTCAGAGGGAATGAAACTTGTAAGCCCCCCTTTTTTTATGATGTGCGTGGATGTTTTTTTGGATGACCACTTTTTGATCAACGATGACTACTGGCAGATGGTTTGTTTGCATGTCGATTATTGTGATGATTCTATGATGTTAATATTTAAGGACCAACCCCTTGAGGGGTCAACCACCCATGAATGGCGTGCTCAGTCGTTTTCATAGATTTGTCGTTACGTGACGAGCCGACCCCATTTTCAGGGAATCAAGTTGTCTCTAGGCTTTTCCCTTGTGTATGAGGGGATCCCTATGTAGATTTTCATGGGTTTAACGTCCCGACCCCTTTTTGAAGGGATCAGCTTATTAAGTTAGCCTTTGCTTGCAAGAGGTAACTTCTTCCATTTGTAGATAATGTAAGATGATCTACGGAAGTAGATGATGCAGAAAAGAACTTTTATCAGAGGCCTTAAGAGGCTAGTAGCTTCGAGCAGTACATTTATTGAGGGCCTTCAACGACCAGTAGATTTTTACAGATAATGAATCTTCAAGTGCTCGACGTTCCAGGGATGAGGGAGCTAACGCCCTTCAAGATCTTCCAAGTGGTATGAGTCTGGCTTGGTCGACCTGACCACACGATAAGGCCCTTCCCAGTTTGGTCCTAGTGTCCCAGCCCCCGGATCTGCTGTATTCTGGAAGACGGGGCAGAGGATCAGGTCCCCTGGTCAGAACCACTTTGTTTTGACCTTGGAATTGTAGAACCATGCCACCTGCTGATGTCGAGCCGTGACTCGGAGTCTGGTGACATCTTTGGCTTCCTCGAGCAGGTCAAAGTTTGCTGTAATCTGCTTAGCATTCTAATCCTCCCCGGTAGTCTCTAACCTGGGCTGTCGGGAGGCTGATTTCGACTAAGACGATCGCCTCCGAATCGTAAGATAGCAAAAATAGAGTCTCCCCAATAGATGACTAAGCTGTAGTCCTGTAGGCCCAAAGGATGAAGGGGAGCTCTTTTACCCAATTGTCTTTCGCTTTTTCTAACTTAGTTTTGAGATAATGCTTGATGACCTTATTTATAGCTTTAGCCTGTCCATTAGACTGCGGGTGCCGAGGCGAGGAATAAGCGTTCGAGATGTCGAGCCCCCTCCACATGCCTCTAAACTTATCATTGCCGAACTGCTTACCATTGTCAAAGACGATTGTGCAGGGGATTCCGAATAGACAGATGATGTTTTTCCAGACGAAGTCAATCACTTTCTATTCTGTAATCTTTAATATTGGTTCACCTTCAACCCACTTAGTGAAATAGTCGACTGCTACGATAGCGAACTTAACCTGTCCCTTCCCAGTGGGGAGAGGTCCAATAATGTCAACTCCCCACTGGGCAAACGGCCATGGTCCGCTCATGGGGGTCGGTTCTTCAGCGGGCCACCTCGGCACAATGGCAAACCTCTGACATTTATCGCACCTCCGGACGTAGTTCTTGGTATCTTCTCGAATGGTCAGTTAAAAGTAGCCCTGTCAAAGGATTTTCAGAGATAAGGCATAGCCGCTACAGTGATTTCTGTAAATTTCCTCATGAATCTCTTGAATCACGTAATCTGCCTCATCAGGTCAGAGGCACTTGAGGTATGGCTGTGAGTGCCCCTTTTTGTATAGGATCCCATCCAGGATAATATATCGAGCAGCTCTGATCTTCATGTGTCAAGCCTCTAATTTATCCTGGGGGACCTTACCAGATGCAAGGTAGCTGTAGATCTAGTCCATCCAACTTAGCATAGTCTCCACTGGGTTGACTACTTCATAATCTGTTCGATCGATACTCAGGCTTTCCATGAACTCCACGGGAATGATCTGAGGAGTCTTTCCTTCCCTGGCTGAAGCTAACCTCGCGAGGGCGTTGGCCCATGAATTCTCTGCCCTTGGAATCTGGTTAATGGTGCAGCTCCAGAACCTTTCTAGCAATTTCCTAGCTTCAGTTAGATATGCCACCATTCTGCGTTCCTTGGCTTCATACTTGGTAGAGATATGGTTCACCATAAGTTGGGAATCACATCTCACTTCAAGGGACTGAACCCCCAGACTGGCTGTTAGTCTGAGTCCTACCAATAGGGCCTCGTACTCTGCTTTGTTATTGGAGGCCCTGAAACTGAGCCTGATGACGTACTATACAGTTGTAGAATCAGGCGCGACCAGGATAATTCCTGCCCTGGCACGCTTGGCATTAGAAGACCCGTTGACATAAAGAACTCACCCCTGCTCCGACTCCGTATCCTTGAACGGCAAGGGAACAGGTGGGGTCGCGGTGGCTGCTTCTGCTTAGTATCGGCACTTGAGATGGTAAATTCGGATATGAAGTCAATCACAGCCTGACCCTTGATAGCAGTCCTAAGACGATATTGGATATCGAACTTCCCAAGTTCTATTATCCATTTTGTCAACCGACCTGAGACGTCTGACTTCTGAAGGACTTGCCTAAGGCGGGAGTTGGTCAGGACAATGATGGTGTGGGCCTGAAAATACGGGCATAGCCTCTGCGCTGAAAAGACCAAGCTAAGTGCTAGTTTCTCCATACTTGGGTATCTGTTTTCAGCGGGTAACATTGCTTTTCTTATGTAGTAGACAGGATGTTGCTTACCGAGGTAGAGACCACTAGGTACAAGAGCAGGGGCTCGCCCTCTTCTGATTTTAATAGCAAGGGAGGTGAACTCAGGTATTGTTTCAGCTGTTGAAATGCTCACTTACACTCTGAGGTCCACTCGACTTTCTTGTGACCTTCCAGTTGTTAGAAAAAGGAGAGACATTTGTCTGTTGCTCTAGAAATAAACTGCCCGAGCGCCGCTACTTGGCCAGTCAGACATTGGATCTCCTTCATTATCCGAGGCGAACTCATATCGAGGAGCGCTTTTATCTTCTCGAGATTGGCCTCGATACCTCTCTGGCTGACTTGAAACCTAAGGAACTTGCCCGAACTGACTTCAAAGACACACTTGACCGGTTTCAGCTTCATGCGTAGTCTCAAAGGATCAAAAATGTCACCTCGAGGTCCGCAAGATGGTCGGATGTCCTGACGTTCTTAACGAGCATATCATCGATGTAAACTTTCATCATTTGACCGATCTGCTTAGAAAAATATGGTTCACCAATCTCTGATATGTCGTGCCAGCGTTCTTCAGGCTAAAAGGCATGACCCGGTAATAGTAGACCCCTTTGTCGGTGACAAAAGTAGTTTTTTGCCGGTCTAGAGGGTGCATCGGGATCTGATTGTACCCTGAATAAACATCTAGGAATGACCGGTTTCAGCTTCATGCGTAGTCTCAAAGGATCAAAAATGTCACCTCGAGGTCCGCAAGATGGTCGGATGTCCTGACGTTCTTAACGAGCATATCATCGATGTAAACTTTCATCATTTGACCGATCTGCTTAGAAAAATATGGTTCACCAATCTCTGATATGTCGTGCCAGCGTTCTTCAGGCTAAAAGGCATGACCCGGTAATAGTAGACCCCTTTGTCGGTGACAAAAGTAGTTTTTTGCCGGTCTAGAGGGTGCATCGGGATCTGATTGTACCCTGAATAAACATCTAGGAAGGAGAGTCACTCGTGTCCAGCTGTACTGTCCACTAGATGGTCGATCTGAGGTTAGGGGAAGCTGTCTTTAGGGCAGGCCTTGTTCAGATCCGACTAATCGACACAGACCCGCCACTTCCCACTTGATTTCTTCACCAGGACCACATTGGTGATCCGGTCTGGATAATGTATTTCTTCGATGAAGCCGACGCTAAGGAGCTTGGAGACTTCATCGACTATGGCTGTATACCTCTCGGCATCGAACGTTCTTCACTTCTATTTCATTGGTTTGACAACAAGAAAGTTCACTAGAAGTGTTACTAGATGCTGTCCTTCTCCTACCGTTACGGGAAGAGCGATGGCTCCCTCGAAGATCCTATCTCCGGCAAAGCCATGCAGAGGGATTTTCACTGGTCTGAGGTGTGACCTTTCGATTCTCATTTTCTCGAATGCTTCAGAGTAGATAACATCAGCCGAGCTCCCCATGTCGACTAGAATGCGGTAAACTTTGTGGTTGGCTATGGTCATAGTCACCACGAGGGCATCGTCGTGCAGATGCTGGATTTCACGCACGTCATCATCTGTGAGAGTCAAACTGCAGGGACTGATTCGGCGTTCGTTTCTCAGCTTCTCAACCAGGTGAATATAGTGCTTGGGGTCAGAACTCCGAGAGTGGGATTTGCGAGCCTTGTTTGAGTCGCCTCCGCCGGACGAGCCGCTGTAGATAGTGTGGATCTCGATAGGTTCTTCCGTGGCATTGCTTGGTCGTTCTTCTTTCTGAGCTGACTTCTCTTCCTTGGTGTATCGCCGCAGGTGACCCCTACGAATAAGGGTCTCAATCTCATCTTTGAGATCTACACAGTCGCTGGTATTGTGACCGTGGTCATGATGAAAACGATATTACTTGTGCTTGTTTCGGTTCTCTGAGTCGGCCTTCATGCAAACTGGCTAGTTTAGGAGTTTCTAACCCCTGATGTTCAGTAAGATCTGCTCAAGAGATGTATTGAGGGGAGTATAGGAACGGAATTTACTCTCAGGCTTCCTGCTTGGCTGGCGATCACAAGGGGTGCGATCATCAGGCCTCTTGCTAGATGACTAAGGCTCTTCGTTCCTCGGTCGCTTTTCTTTGGACGACTGCTCGGCTACTTGCACATTCCTGCAGGAGTTGGAGAACTCCTCGGCGTTGGTATATTTCTGAGCCCTGCTAATGAGCTCAGCCAAAGTGGTCGATGGTTTCTTACCGATCGAGAAAGTGAACTTCCCCTCTTTGAGTCCGCTGAACATGACTGAGAGTGCCATTTTGTCATCATAGTCTTCCACCAATAATGCCTCCTCGTTGAAGCGGGCAATGAAGTCCTTCAGTGACTCCTTATTTCCCTACTTGACGGTAAACAGATGGGTAGTCGGCCTCCGACTCTTCTTACCAGAGATGAACTAGGTAAGGAACAACTTACTGAGCTCGGCGAAGGAGCCGATCGATTTTGGTTTAAGTTGTCGATACTAACTCCGAGCAGATTCAGAGAGGGTGATCGAGAATGCTCTGCACATCATCGCATCTGTAGCCGATTGGATCTACATCCATGATCGATAGGACTCTACATGTTCCGACGGATCTCCAGAACTAGAGAATTGGATGATAGGAGGCATCCTGAACTTCGGCGGCATCACCTCATCCAAGATTTCTGAGGTGAAAGGAGGTTCGCTCACTTCCATCATCGCCTGGACTGCGGTTGGGATGAACGCAGACTGCTAATTCTTCTGAAATGTTTGGAACTGGTCATGGAGTTCCTTAAGCTAAGCCTCCCATGGGTTCTGATTCTCATCTACTGTTTCTTGGGGGGCCTCCGTCATTTCGTGCCTCTGCCTTGTCTCCTCCTTTCCAACTGGTGACAGACGTTAGCAGGGGCCAGAGCCGAAGTGACGGACACATAGGATGGCTACGTGTTTCGAGCGGGTTCCGGTCCTTGAGCGGACTAATTCTGAGACACTGCATTGTGTGTAGGATTATCTCTCATGGACTATGCATGGGACCCTATGGCTCGAAAACTGGCTAGTTGCATGTCATGCACCAAACCCGAAAATCGGATTCACAGGAATCCCGATCGCCAAATCCGGTGCCGATAGCCTCCATAGTACCCCATTCTCGGCTCCCAGTGCCCATATGCCAGGTTTCAATCCTGGGATCCGTGTGTAGTTGTCACGCCCGAACTCGGAAACCGGGTTCACAAAATTTTCAATCGCCGAATCCGGCGCCGATAGCCTCCGTAGTACCCCATTCTCGACTCGCGGCATCTATACACTAAGTTCCAATCACGGGATCCTATAAGGAGGATTTCAAATATGATTTTGATTATGTACAAGCATAACCATAAGCATAACCCACGAACAATAACCACAAGAATACCATCACAAAATCCACTATGATCAAAAACTTTGAGTACAAGGCGTATGAAAGGGGAAATATAATTAATGAAAGTAACAAAACTCTAAAAGCTCGTACACGCTCCAACCACGGTGAGACTATGGCTGCGTCTTGGCGTCACTGCACGCATCAATCGTGCATAAACTTATAGAAATCTTAGAGGATGGTGTAAGTGTATGCGAATGGCAACTCAAAATGTAAGGTCGAGTAATGCGGAATCATGTTGATAAGTACATGAATGCAATCAGTAGTCCCAAGGCTATGCGGTGTAAGATATGAATGTTATCGGCCATAACACGGCCATGCGATGTGAGATGCAATTCAAGCATGCCAATCCTCAACATATATCAGTATAGTTCTCATTCTAGATAATCACGGGGTTTAGTACACTCCAAATGGCATTACCGCTCTCCCAAGCCGCAGAGTCCAAGTGAGCGTAAGAAACCTCACTATTCGCCTAGCTAATAGTTTGCCAATACCTATCCAGGCACGTCGATAGCGGACCCATTCACGAGGGTCAAACTTAGCATAGTAATGCCCCCTACTCTTGGGCAAGTAAGGTCACACCCCTTTCTAACCGACGCGACACAGTGGGAGAAGCGACCTCCTGGTATTAAGCCCTTGTGCGCTCATATATCTACTTGGTCTCGATGTTGGAGTCATCCTTTGGTACCATCGGGTTTAGAAATTTTCACCCGGGGACATCTATGGCGCCCGATGCTTAGTAACAATATTTACGGTATCCGATCCTTTCATCCACGATGTGTCCGTGGAGGTCATAACCCGATGTCGCTAAGGCGTATAGAAATTATGCCATACAAATGCAAAGTGCATGAATCACACTACAGTCATGCATCAATCTTGCGCGTATCGCGCACGCTCATGTAGGGCAACTCTGCCTATCAGGGAGCCCATAAACAATCCGCCCGTAGGCATATGCTATGATTAGTCACTCATCATATTAGGGATACATATGACGTGTATGATCATGAATCATGGATCTATATTAAACATGTTATATAGTGATGGGTTCTGTTCATAACGAAGATGGGCCTAGACAGCCTACACACTACAAGCATGGGCTTATCAATGGGCCTTAGGGAGAGTGACAATGCAGACATTTAACCAATATTATCCTTACATTGTGGACGTCAAGCCATCATTTCTCCTAAGGCATAGCCCGCCATCGAGATCATCACATAAACCATGGTGGAAACACATTACAATGGGCCTTATGTACATCTCATTGGGCCTCCACCCGTGGGCCTCCAATACGTCAAATGGGCCGATCGAATGGGTCGAATCAAAAGGGTCGGATCAAATGAGTTAACCGAATGGGCCGAGTCGAACGGATCGGGTTAAATGGGCCGATACAAAAGGCTCTAAACCAATCACACCATTCACCTATTGCTTAGAGATCAGAGTGTATTTACAAGCATGGAGTGAAAAAGGGTGGTAAATGCATGGATTTGACGCTCCAGGAGCACCAAGGCAAGGAACGGACCCTAGGAGACCAAGATCGATAGATTTGCACGTCAAGGATCCAAGAAAATCGAGAAATTGAAGCTCAGGTGGCCTGAAAAGTGTCCAGAATGCAAGATCATAGGGTTCCCACCATCTGATCAGTTCGAAACTCCATATGTGGCCTGAGGACCATAAATGAACCGTACACGTGAAATTTCAGCTCCTGGATCACTGTGGAAGTAGCCCAACGGACAGATCAGCTCCTTTAATCATTATATGGGGCCCGCCTGCTATCAGGATACGCTTCAAATTTGGTCCCCACGGTTAAGATAAGATGGAGCAACGATTGGATGGATCGGATCTCTGGTATACATCACCATAGGACCCACACAAGCGGTGCATGTGCACAGCTTGGAAGGAACCGTCGCGCACCACATGAATATATATCGGTCAGCCTTGCGCTGACCGATGAATTCCGCGAAAATATCAGAGACGCAACAGCGTCTTCGACGTTGTTTCCGGGCGTTGATCGTGGGCCCCACCCATCTGGTATTATGATAATCTGGACCGTCCAATCGACCAATAGGTGGGGCGTAACCCTCACCTAGATGTCCTATTCGTCCCATCATGCACACTCATGTAAAAAAAAGATCGAACGGAAGATGGACGGTGGACTGAACCAGCAAGTGGGCCACACTGAAATCTAACCAAAACCGTCCCTTCTTGAACAGTTTTTTGTCCTGAATCCAACGGACGGATTGGATTTCCCAGAAAAACAGTGAAGTGGGCTCCGCCATTGTCACAGCGTCAGATGACGCTACTCTGTTTTTGCGTCCGGAAAACCCGGATTTTCCGTGCGGTTCTGGCCCACCACAGTTGATCAGAGGCTTGATCCTAACCATCCATCGTGTATCTCGTCCAGAGATCTCCCAAGGGACGTCATCTGCTTGGAAAGAATGGGATGGAAGTGGAAGTTCTCCCTTCCGTTTTCTTGGCTGCAAAACGCCTCTACGCTCCAACCTTGCGTAAATTCGTCCTCCGCAACCTATTCCTTCTCGGACTCAGCCTCTCCACGGCCATATGCACCTGCCTATAAGGGAGGAGGAGAGTGGAAGCTGAAAGGGGGATCGGGGAAGTTTGGGAGGAGCCGTGGAGGCCAAGAGAAACGTGAAGGAGACGTGGAAACAGGGAGGGCTGCTGCTGCTGTGCACGGCTGGGAGAGAAAAGCAGAAGGCTGCATGTGGAGTACACCGCTGGTTTCTCTGCTGCTGGAGACAGGGAGCAAGAGGATCGGTTCTTGAGCAGGAGCAAGGAAGAAAGAAAGAGGAGAAAACGTGAAGTTTTTTTTAGTTTTTTTTCCCTTTCGTTTCCTTTCATTTATTTCTTTCCTTCTTGTTCTCTTCTTTCTCGTTTTATTTCCTATTTGCTTTGAATTTAGCCCAATCATGAGTGGCTAAACCTCTTAGCTAGGGCTAAGAGGTGAAGCTTGTAGTGAGATGGGAGACTCTAATTGCTGGGTTAACTATTTAATCGTGAATTGAACTTGATTGTGGTTTAATTATTAAGGGAATGTTTGTAGTTTTTAATGGTCTATTGTGACTGAAATTACAATGGGTCTGTGATAGCTTTGAGCATGTTCCTTTTCTCCTTTTCATGTTTATGAAGTCAGGAAGCCCTATTGTTCACCATCGTCTCATGGGCATGGTCGGATGACGGTACTCTTCCTAACTTTCATGGCATGTTGATTGATTGGTAATTAGATTAATTGTGTTGTTTGCTTTGTCTCACCTGGGCAAGGTTTGGTGATGGAATCCATTCTAATTCATACACCTTTCATCTCTTGAAAAACCAGATCAAGTAAGTCCAGTTTGATTTCCATGATTCTTGATGCAGGAAAAAGATCTCCCTGATCTCTACGAGTGGATCCTCTGAATCCCTAGTTTTCCTTCCTTTGAATTACTTAAAGTCTTAGATAATTCTTCCACAATTATTCCCTAATTTCTATTTGGTTTAGATCACATCTTAGTCTAGTTCTAGTTCTACTTGGTTTCAGATAACGTACAGGTATCAGTCCCTGTGGATTCGACCTCGGTCTTACCGAGTTTATTACTACATCACAACCCTATACTTGGGGAGTGAACAAGTTTTTAGCGCCGTTGCTGGGGACTGACGGTTACGTTTTTTCTGAAATTAATTAGTTTTAGAATTAGGATAAGATTAGGATTTTATTAACTTTAGTTTTAGATTTTTATTTCTATTTGATTTTTAGAACTAACTTGTTTCCTGTTTTGTAGGATCCTGACATAAAATCTCTAAATTGGTAATTCTTTCCTAAATTCTCTACTTTTTCTTTTTATAGAATTAGGGTTTAGATTTTAGACACTTTCTAATTCTAGTATCCTCTGTTCTGTAGGAAATAGTTTAATTTTAGAATTTAGGTTATTTAGAAATTGACTTTCTATTTTGGTTCTATTAACTTTCTAATTCTAACACTTTTTGAATCTAATTCTGTTTCTTAATTTATTTTTAGGATTTTTGTTTAGAAACTAACCTTCTTATTTTTTTAGGCCTTTAAGATAGAAATCTCTATTTTGGTACACTCCTTCCCTACTCTCTATTTTTCAATTTTCTTGTAGTAATTTACTTTTTAGTTTAGGCTTTCCTAGTTTACTTTAGAAATTTCCGTTTTTCTTTAAAGAATACTTTCTTTTAGAAATTAATTTACTGTTATTTTTCTTTTAAAGTATCGTTTCTCTCCTTTATAGAATCTAACTTATTTTTGTTTTATTTTGCAGGTCCTTAACTTAGGGGCTTCAATTTGGTAATTCCTTTCCAATTCTCCCTCTCTTTCGTTTTAGATTTTCTTTTTTTTCCTTCTTCAGGATTAGGCTTTGAATTGAGGGCTGCGAGTGTTTCATGCCCAAGTGGGCCCGTGACGACACTCGACGTCTCTTGACTGAAGGAGGAGTGGTTGAGGGGTTGACTATCCATCGCAGGATTAGACACCGCTCGAAATCCCCTGAGTTAACTGAGGTTATGGCTGAAGACCAACCTCCTCTACTTCCACCCAGGGTGGAGGATAACCATGATGAGAATGAGGTGCAACAGGCACCCCCGCCTCGTACTTTACGAGATTTTCTACAACCGGCGGGAGTGAGTACGCCCTCATGCATGATTTTTCCTGAAAACACAGGACAAATGGACATCAAGCCAGGAGTTATCCAACTCCTTCCCAAATTCCATGGACTTGAATCTGAAAGTCCATATTTACATTTGAAAGAGTTCGATGAAATAATAGCTACATTATGTTTTCCTAATGTATCTGAAGATACAATTAGGCTGAAACTCTTTCCTTTTTCCTTAAAAGAGAAAGCTAAGACGTGGTTACATTCACTGCGTCCTAGATCCATTGGCACATGGAACGATATGCAGAGGGAATTCATAAAAAAATTCTTCCCACATCATAAAACGATTACCCTCAGAAAAGCGATCATGAACTTTGCCCAAAAGGAAGATGAAACATTCTTTCAATGTTGGGAAAGGTTCAAAGATTTGGTCAGTTCATGCCCACAACACGGATTTGAAACGTGGCGCATTACAAATTTTTTCTATGATGGACTGACATCTTCCATGCGCCAAATGGTCGAGACAATGTGTAATGGAGAGTTCATTAATAAAGATATCGACGAGGTATGGGACTACCTCGACAGTTTGGCTGAAAAAACACAATCTTGGGACTATTACCCAAAGTCGAACACCACGTCTAGGCCAACTCAATCAAAGGAGAAAGGTGGATTATACCTCTTGAAAGAAGAGGATGATCTCAAGTGTAAAGTGACTACGCTCATAAGGAAAGTTGAGGCCATGGAAGGAAAGAAGGATAAGGTCAATGAAATTGTTTGCGGCATCTGTGATTGCAACATTCACACAACTGAAAACTGTCCTACAATACCTGCCTTTCGAGGAGTGTTGAATGAACAAGCCAATGCCGTAAATAACTATCAAAGACCTTTTACTGGACCTAACTCCAACACATACAATCCTGGCTGGAAAAATCATCCAAACTTTAGTTGGAGGAATGGACAAACGGCGACTCCTCCGGGTTTCTTCAATCAAAATCCAAATCAAGTGAAACCTCAAGAGGAACCGGTTCAAAATCCCATACAAGAGCTGGCTCAGGCAATGCGGGGAATCACAGATTTTATGCAAAAGATAGATTCTCGTATGACGGTTATAGAAAAGGGGATGCTTCCTGCACAACCTCTCCCCAATCCTAAACCACAATACGAGATTAATGATCCCAACTCTTCAAATCAAATGGGGCATGCTAAATCCATCACCACTCTTAGGAGTGGGAAGATCATTGATAAAACTCTTCCGGTTAGGCCCGAAAAGCCTCAAGAACCAAAAGAGGACAACAATGATGGATCCAGTGATGCCCCTCAAAAAGTAGAACCGGAACTTCTAGAGAAGCCAGTTGCTCCATTCCCCCAACGGTTGGTTTCACCAAAACCTCTCTCTAACTCTCAGGATATCCTAGAGGTGTTGAAACAAGTGAAGGTCAACATTCCTCTACTTGATATCATAAAACAAATACCATTATATGCCAAATTCCTGAAAGACTTATGTATGACCAAAAGACGGCAGAATATTCAAAAGAAAATCTTCTTGACTGAGAAAGTGAGTGTCATCCTAAAGAAAGATGTGCCATAAAAATTCAAAGATTCCGGTAGCCCAACCATATCATGTGTAATCGGAAATTATCAAATTGAGCACACACTTCTTGACTTAGGAGCAAGCATCAATCTAACTCCCTACTTAGTATACAAACAATTAGGTTTGGGTGAATTAAAACCCACCCTAACCACACTACAACTTGTTGATTGCTCTATTCGTATACCAAGAGGGATAATTAAGGATATGTTGGCTCGGGTTGATAGATTTTACTATCCTGTAGATTTTATCATCCTAGATACCGAGCTCATTAGTAACATGAGCACTCAGATTCCCGTCATTCTTGGTCGCCCATTCCTTGTCACTTCAAATGCAACTATCAATTGCAGGAATGGTGTCATGACTATGTCTTTTGGAAATTTGACATTGGAGTCAAACATTTTTTTCCATAACGGCAGCAACTCAGAGGATGATGACGATTTCCACGACATTAACATGATTGACTCTTTCGTGGAAGATACGACACCTCTGACCTTATCCTCCGACCATCTGGAGACGTGCCTGGCCCACTCCCATAATTTTGATGATGACATGATTAGGGAGACGTGCGCCTTGCTTGATACTGCACTGGTACTTGAAGTTAATCGGTGGAGGCCACAATTTGAAGAATTGCCACAAACCGATGTAGTGCCTCTACCGTCTAACCTCAAGCCGTCGAAGCTTGACCTAAAACCTTTGCCCTCTGATTTGAAATATGCCTATTTAGGTCAAGATGAGACATACCCGGTGGTGATCTCTGTCCACCTGGAGAAAGAACAGGAGAGTATGCTCATATCTACTCTCATTGAGCATAAAGGAGCCCTAGGATGGACGATAGCGGACCTCAAGGGAATCGATCCCTCGATTTGTATTCACCGCATATATCTTGAGGATAATGCAAAAACCGCTCGGCAACCACAACATAGACTAAATTCCAACATGGAGGAAGTGGTTAAGGCCGAGGTTCTTAAACTATTAGACGTGGGTATCATATACCCTATATCCGATAGTCAATGGGTGAGTCCAACTTAAGTGGTCCCTAAGAAGTCCAGAATCACCATCGTAGCCAATGCTAATAATGAACTCGTGCCAACTAGAGTCACTACTGGGTTGGAGAATGTGCATTGACTACGGGAAGTTGAATACCGTCACGAGGAAAGACCACTTTCCTTTACCATTCATTGATCGGATCCTATAAAGGTTAGCTGGTCATTCCTATTACTGTTTCCTTGCCAGGTATTCGGGCTACAACCAGATAGAGATAGCCCCTGAAGACCAGCAAAAGAACACATTAACATGTCCCTACGGCAACTAAGCCTATCGAAGGAAGCCATTCGGACTATGTAATGCCCCCGCCACCTTTCAGCGATGTATGCTTAGTATTTTTTCTGACATGGTGGGGCAATATCTAGAGGTCTTCATGGATGATTTCTCTGTTTACGGTCCATCTTTCAGCGAGTGCTTGGAAAGTCTTAAATGTGTGCTGAAAAGATGTGAAGAAAAGAACCTGGTACTTAATTGGGAGAAGTGCCATTTCATGGTTCAGAAGGGAATTGTCCTTGGGCATATCATCTCGTCCAAAGGAATCGAGGTAGATAAGGCAAAAATCGATCTTATCTCTAACCTACCTCCACCCAAGAACATCAGAGATGTGCGATCCTTCTTAGGACACGCAGGATTTTACAGGAGATTCATAAAGGACTTTAGTCTTCTCTCTCGTCCTTTATGTAATCTTCTTCAAAAGGATGCTCCATACGAGTGGACTGAAATGCCCGGAAGCTTTCACCAAGCTTAAGGGCACGTTAACCCCTGCACCTTCATGCAGCCACCCGATTGGAACCTTCCTTTTGAACTTATGTGCGGCGCTTGATTATGCTCTTGGGGCGGTCTAGGCCGGAGAAAAGACAAGAAGCCCTACGTCATTCACTATGCAAGTAGGACTCTAAATCCGCCCAAGTGAACTACTCGACTACGGAAAAGAAACTCTTAGCCGTAGTGTTCGCCTTGGACAAATTTAGGTCATACTTGATTGGATCCAAGATCATTATCTACACAGATCATGCGGCTTAAGTATCTTCTCTCTAAGAATGATTCTATGCCCCGCCCGATACGATGGATCCTTCTACTCCAAGAATTTGATTTGGAAATTAAAGATAAAAAGGGAGTAGAGAACGTAGTGGCCGATCACCTTTCTCGCCTTAATACCTCCGAGTCCCTTGAGGCGACTCATATCAATGACATGTTCCATGATGAACTGTTTTGAGTCTCCCATTCACCTTGGTTTCGATATTGCTAATTATCTTGCTACGGGTGCTATACCGACACATTGGCAAGATAAGAAGAAATTTTTCACCGAGGTGCGCAACTTTTTGGGATGATCCTTATTTATTTAAATATTGCCCGGACCAAATTCTAAGGAGATGTGTGGAAGAAAAACAAGGTAACACCTTCTGTCACTCTCAGGCTGTGGTGGTCACTTTTCGCTAAAAAGACCACGGCCAAGATTTGCAGTGTGGCTTTTTTTGGCCCACTATGTTTAGGGACACTCATGAGTTTTGCAAAGCTTGTGAGCGTTGTCGAAATTGGGAGCATTGTCCGTCGAAATATGATGCCTTTGAATCCCATTCTTATCATTGAAGCATTTGATTCTGGGGCATCGATTTCATGGGACCATTCCCCAATCGTTTGGAAATAGTATATTTTGCTCGCCGTGGATTATGTCACTAAATGGGTCGAAGCGATTGTGTCGAACTAATGACCATCGTACGGTCATTAAATTCCTAAAAGAAAACATCCTTTCTCGATTCGGAACGCCTCGAGCCATCATTAGTGATGGGGGCTCACACTTTTGTAATAGACCATTCGAGAGCTTAATGAAGAAATACGGTATCTCTCATAAGGTGAGCACCCCATACCATCCACAGACAAGTGGACAAGCCGAGATTTCTAATAGGGAGATCAAACACATTTTGGAGAAAACGGTTAACCCAGATCGTAAGGATTGGACAATCCGATTGACCGATGCTTTATGGGCATACCGTACCGCATTTAAAACTCCTATTGGAATGTCTCCCTTTAGAGTTGTCTAGGGGAAGGCGTGTCACTTGCCGGTGGAGTTGGAGCATAAAGCGTAGTGGGCGAGCTAAAATCTTAATTTCAATCTGGACAACGCTGGCTCGCTACGCAAACTTCAGTTGAATGAACTTGAGGAAATCCGGAATGATGCGTATGATAATTCGAGAATTTACAAGGACAAGATGAAAGCATTTCATGACCGACATATTTTGTGCAAATCATTCACGCCCGGTCAGAAGGTCCTTTTGTACAATTCTCGATTACATCTCTTTCCGGGTAAGCTTCGATCTCGTTGGACCGGCCCTTACATTGTTGTTACTACTTATCCTCATGGGGCCGTCGAGATAAGAGATCCCGACAATGGCAAGGAGTTTAAAGTAAATGGACATCGTTTAAAGCCATTTGTCGAGAAATTTGATTCAGAGGACATGTCCATGCCTCTGACTGATCCTGTTTACCAGGACTGATTTATTTGGCGGACCCAGGTTATCAAGATTGATTAATGGTCCATTCGTCTCTGGCTGAAGACGTAAACTTAGCGCTCCTGGGAGGCAACCCAGCTCTTCATTTCATTTCATTTTTTTTTAGTTCAATGTTTGTGGGTAACATTACTGCAAACCCTCACGAGACTACAACTCGTCCACTAGGGGTAACCTAGGGGTTTAAAGGCTTGTTGCATGCGCTAAATGCAATCGAGAGCACCTACGAAAGTGGTATAGGTAGGATTTTATTTTGTGTTATTTTTTCTCTCGTGCTGATTGGTGCCCAGGCTGTGATCTCTTGAAAAGTGTCTCTCTATGCATCATCCAGGTACTATCTTCCCATTACTTCTCATTTACTCTTTTTGTCCCATGTGCATTGCATGACTATTTCTTTTTACATTGAGGACAATGTAGATTTTTGGTTGGGGGTGGGAGATTAGGTTACCTAATCAGTATTTTCTTGAGCAAAAATTGTGAAAATTTTTAAATTTTTCTCTGGACTTTCTGGTGAATTCGAAGCGATTTTAACGGCCATCTTGGATTTAGAACTACAAGATTCGTGATGTTGGTACTTTATGACTCTTGGATTCAGTTATCTATTAAATTTCAGAACTAAGTTTGAATTATTAATCCATTATTAGAATTTGTAAACATTGATTGAGTCATAAATTCGCAGGACACATCTCGCTTGCATATTAAGGTTTCAGTTCGATATTAAAAGATTAACTTAGTAATCACTAAACATGAAAGGAACCAACTTGGAAAATTGAAAGGCTTAGGCGAATGGTCTACACCATAGGTTTGCTCCCTATAGGTGTAGATTTAATTCCCCATGAATGATATGTGAACAAGTTGGGTGTACAGTCTTTACCTTAGGTTTGCTCCCTATAGGTAAGGATTTGATTCCCCTTCTTGACATTACTTTCAATGGAAAAGTCAAAAAAAAATTAAAAGAATAAAAAGATAATGCGTGAGACAAGTTCTGGTTATCGTGAATTCTCCTATTGGTTACCAATGATATCCTTAAATAGAGAAGTGAATTTTAATGTTTCAAGATTAGACTATGCATCCATGGAATTTAATGTTTAGAATTGTTCTAATTGATGGACTAATATCTTGAACTTAATTACGAAGTTTATCGTGTGCTCGAGTCTAGGAGAGAGTAAGGCCCAACATTCATAAATTGTGAATTCTAAATATCTGGATTGTTTTCCAAAATCACTTGGGTTCATAGAAATTCTCTGTAATTCTCAACTTATTTTTCGCATATTTTGCTGGGACTAGCAAAATGCTGGTTGGGGTTGTGTTGAGGGTCAAATATTGCATATCGGACCCATTTAGTGCATGGATTTACAAACATAATACCGTTTAATGGTGATTTAATTGTGTTTGTGATGCGGGGTGTATTTCAAGCATGGAGTGAAAAAGGGTGGTAAATGCATGGATTTGCGCTCCAGGAGCACCAAGGCAAGGAACGGACCCTAGGAGACCAAGATCGATAGATTTGCACGTCAAGGCTCCAAGAAAATCGAGACAGTGAAGCTCAGGTGGCCTGAACAGGGTCCAGCATGCAAGAGCATAGGGTTCCCACCATCTGATCAGTTCGAAACTCCATATGTGGCTTGAGGACCATAAATGAACCGTACACGTGAAATTTCAGCTCCTCGATCACTGTGGAAGTAGCCCAACGGACAGATCAGCTCATTTAATCATTATATGGGGCACGCCTGCTATCAGGA
Source organism: Magnolia sinica (assembly GCF_029962835.1). NCBI lineage: Eukaryota > Viridiplantae > Streptophyta > Magnoliopsida > Magnoliales > Magnoliaceae > Magnolia > Magnolia sinica. The sequence continues at coordinate 74,410,293 of NC_080583.1, forward strand.
TACGCTTCAAATTTGGTCCCCACGGTTAAGATAAGATGGAGCAACGATTGGATGGATCGGATCTCTGGTATAGATCACCATAGGACCCATACAAGCAGTGCATGTGCACAGCTTGGAAGGAACCGTCGCGCACCACATGAATATATATCGGTCAGCCTTGCGCTGACCGATGAATTCCGCGAAAATATCAGAGACGCAACAGCGTCTTCGACGTTGTTTCCGGGCGTTGATCGTGGGCCCCACCCATCTGGTATTATGATAATCTGGACCGTCCAATCGACCAATAGGTGGGGCGTAACCCTCACCTAGATGCCCTATTCGTCCCATCATGCACACACATGTAAAAAAAAAAGGATCGAACGGAAGATGGACGGTGGACTGAACCAGCAAGTGGGCCACACTGAAATCTAACCAAAACCGTCCCTTCTTGAACAGTTTTTTGTCCTGAATCCAACGGACGGATTGGATTTCCCAGAAAAACAGTGAAGTGGGCTCCGCCATTGTCACAGCGTCAGATGACGCTACTCTGTTTTTGCGTCCGGAAAACCCGGATTTTCCGTGCGGTTCTGGCCCACCACAGTTGATCAGAGGCTTGATCCAAACCATCCATCGTGTATCTTGTCCAGAGATCTCCCAAGGGACATCATCTGCTTGGAAAGAATGGGATGGTAGTGGAAGTTCTCCCTTCCGTTTTCTTGGCTGCAAAACGCCTCTACGCTCCAACCTTGCGTAAATTCGTCCTCCGCAACCTATTCCTTCTCGGACTCAGCCTCTCCACGGCCATATGCACCTGCCTATAAGGGAGGAGGAGAGTGGAAGCTGAAAGGGGGATGGGAAGTTTGGGAGGAGCCGTGGAGGCCAAGAGAAACGTGAAGGAGACGAGGAAACAGGGAGGGCTGCTGCTGCTGTGCACGGCTGGGAGAGAAAAGCAGAAGGCTGCATGTGGAGTACACCGCTGGTTTCTCTGCTGCTGGAGACAGGGAGCAAGAGGATCGGTTCTTGAGCAGAAGGAAGAAAGAAAGAGGAGAAAACGTGAAGTTTTTTTTAGTTTTTTTTTCCCTTTCGTTTCCTTTCATTTATTTCTTTCCTTCTTGTTCTCTTCTTTCTCGTTTTATTTCCTATTTGCTTTGAATTTAGCCCAATCATGAGTGGCTAAACCTCTTAGATAGGGATAAGAGGTGAAGCTTGTAGTGAGATGGGAGACTCTAATTGCTGGGTTAACTATTTAATCGTGAATTGAACTTGATTGTGGTTTAATTATTAAGGGAATGTTTGTAGTTTTTAATGGTCTATTGTGACTGAAATTACAATGGGTCTGTGATAGCTTTGAGCATGTTCCTTTTCTCCTTTTCATGTTTATGAAGTCAGGAAGCCCTATTGTTCACCATCGTCTCATGGGCATGGTCGGATGACGGTACTCTGCCTAACTTTCATGGCATGTTGATTGATTGGTAATTAGATTAATTCTGTTGTTTGCTTTGTCTCCTGGGCAAGGTTTGGTGATGGAATCCATTCTAATTCATACACCTTTCATCTCTTGAAAAACCAGATCAAGTAAGTCCAGTTTGATTTCCATGATTCCTGATGCAGGAAAAAGATCTCCCTGATCTCTACGAGTGGATCCTCTGAATCCCTAGTTTTCCTTCCTTTGAATTACTTAAAGTCTTAGATAATTCTTCCACAATTATTCCTTAATTTCTATTTGGTTTAGATCACATCTTAGTCTAGTTCTAGTTCTACTTGGTTTCAGATAACGTACAGGTATCAGTCCCTGTGGATTCGACCTCGGTCTTACCGAGTTTATTACTACATCACAACCCTATACTTGGGGAGTGAACACTGGATCTCATGGGTCTTACGTATATCAAATGGGCCACACCAATTTCCAAAATGATTGGACGGTTTGGATGAAACATATGCATCACGGTGGGTCCCATAGGGATGGACAACATAGATGAATTACATAACTCATGGTGGGGTCCACACTAATGGAAGGTGTAGATTACCATACATACATACATCAGTGGGTCCCATGTGGGGCCCACCATAATGTTTATTTTCCACCCAACCTATGGATAAGCTGATGGAAGGTGTGGATCATAGTACATACATCAGTGGGTCCCATCTGGGGCCCACCATAATGCTTATTTTCCATCCAGCCTGCTAATGAGGTCACACTGACCAAGGGTCCATCATAATGTTTATTTGCACCCCAACCTGTTGGTGAGGTCACACAAATTAGGGGCCCACCGTGTTGTTCGTTTTCCACCAGCCCGTTGATGAGGTCACACGGACATGGATGAAGAGTAAAAACAAATATCATATCGATCCAAAACTTTTGCAACCCAAAAGGGTTTGATAGCAGACTTACTCTCACTGCTTCCTGCGATGTGGGCCACCTAAGATCTAAATACGGTTGATTTTAAGGGTGGCCCATAGCTCAGAAGGAGGCCCATCAAGATGCGTAGTGATGACACGCACATCACGGTGGGGCCCACGGCTAGGGGACCGTGGGTCCCCGCGCCAGTAGGACAATTGCGTCCTTTGGTGGTGTCGTGGCGGCAGGGGCCTAATTTTTTTAAAAAAGTGAAATCCTGTGGTTTTTCCCATGTGGGGCCCGCATCCACGAATCTGTTCCAACCATTAGATCGTATGGCTTAAGACCGACCAAATGAGTCCAATATGCGGCTTTTTTACGAGTAAAAAGATCCGGTGGTTTTCAACAGTCAATATCACTATTTCTATGGTATGGCCCACCAAAAGCTTTGGATCGCTTCATTTTTAGGCTCAACGCCTAAAATGGGCTAAGCAACAATAGATGGCGTGGATTATCTACATACATCAAGGTGGGGCTGCATGAGTAGCCCACCCCAAAAGTACCTTTTTTTTAAAAGCTTAACAGTACACACCCATGTCGGTACACGCACCCCATGATAGCCACGACCCATTCACGTCTAGCGTCCAGAGACGCTAGACGGCATGGATAAACAGGGACATCATGGTGGGTCCCACATGCACATGGCCCACTTGTTTGGACCACCTGATATTTATGTTTTCCTTCCATATGGGCCCGCTACTGGGCTGGATGGCGTATATCCAACACATTCATCCGATGGGTCCCACATGAAATATGTGATTCATGGTGGGCCACACTCACCCCTTCATCATCATCACCATTCAAAGAAAGAGAGAGAGGGAGAGAGAGAGAGAGAGACGGTGATAGAGGGGCCCCGCCACATACATCAAATGGGTCCCATAATAAGTGGGCCCTTAAAAATTAAAATTAATAGAGGATCACCCACCTCTAGGCCTCCTCCTTGCTCTCTTAGGCTCCTATGCTCCTTAGCTTGCCTTTTGATGGAGGTTGATGTGGTTTTGATGGTGGTAGATGATTGGAAGGTTGAGATGGAAGATGGGAAGGTGGGAAGAGTAGGCCACACTTGGAGTTAGGAGTGAGGAGCTTGGACGTATGAAGTTTGGGTTGCTTGGGAGATTTGAGAAATGAGAGAGAGAGTGAGGTGATGGGAATGATAAGAGGTGATGGAGTGATGGGTTTGTTTGAAAATTTTGTAAAAGAGGTATGGTTGTGTTTGAATTTTAGAAAAAGAGGAATGGGTAGGGAGAGAGAGGGTTGACTTGTGGAAAAAGAGGGCTAGGTTGTTGTACTTGAGGTATGGTTGTACTTGACATTGATTGATTGATTGATTGATGAGACATGTTGTAGAGATTCCCTCGAAGTTTGCAATGCGCAGCATTTTCCTCGAAATGAACATGGGCTCACATCTTCTGACCTGGGTATCGGTTCGGTGCGTGAGTCGCAACGTTGGAACCGCGGCGACAACGAACCAACCTCGGTATGTGGGACCCGATTTAGGATCACGCGCAAATGTCGGATATGGGTCGAGGAATGCCAGAATTCGACCGGAAGGACCGCGGAAGCCAATGGAACGGTATAGACTAGGACCCCGGTCTTACAGCTTTACCCTCCAAATAAAAATTTCATCCTCGAAATTTACACAATCATTGTAAGTAAACATAACTCATAATAAAAGAGGAAGCAAGGCATCGTCATATAAATATCGGAGATAACATAAAAGATACAACATATAATCAATCATCAAAGAGATGGGGATAACGCTCTCGAATCTCAATCTCGCGTTCCCAAGACGCCTCATCAACGAATGGTGACCCCACTAAACCTTCACCAAGGAATGACCTTGGTCGGAGGACTGCTCCTTCCGATCAAGGATAAGAACCGGCTCAATGTAAGAAGCGTCCTCACGAACCTCTAACGCTAATCAATAACGAGAACTATGTCTAATCCACACTTCCTCAGTATAGAGACATGAAAAACGTTGTGGACGCCGGACAATTGAGATAACAAGGCAAGCAGATAGGCCACGGCGCCAATGTGCTCGGTGATCTCAAAAGGTCCTATGAATCTCGAGGCAAGCTTGCCCTTCACTCCCAAATCGAATTACGCCTTTCATGGGCGAGACCTTGAGATACACGTGGTCCCCTACATCAAACTCTAAGGGACGACACCTGCGATCAACAAAACTCTTCTATCGGCTCTGGGCGCATCCCCTGCCTAATGATATCGATAACCTCTGGTCTGATGCACAAGCTCGGGACCTAGGAGACGCCGCTCTCCAACCTCGGTCCAACAACTCGAGGATCTCATGGTCTGTCATACAATGCCTCAAAAGGAGCCATGTCAATGGTCTCCTAGCCGTTGTTGTATGCGAACTCGGACAGGCGCAAATGCTCGTCCCAGCTACCCGAAAAGTCAATCACACGAAGCATATCCTCAAGGATCCGATTGACCCTCTCGGTCTGACCATCGGTCTGCGGATGATACGGCTGCAAATTAGTGCCCATCGCTCTCAAAGCTCCTCCAAAATTGAGACATGAACCTCGGGTCTCGGTCGAAATGATCGACTGGAACGCCATGCGGTCTCACAATCTCCTCGATGAATAACCTCACAAGATGGTCCAAAGGCCAAGTCGCACGAATCGCGAGGAAATGTGCCGACTTTGTCGAGGGTCCACGACAACCCAGATGGCATCTTGACTATGAATCCTCGGTAAACCGATGATAAAATCGGTAGATACGTGCTCCCACTTCCATATCGGGACACTCAATGGCTGCAAAGACCAGGGGGTCTCTAATAATCGGCCTTGACATGCCGGCATGTGTCACACTCGGCCACAAAGCGCATCTGGCACTTCATTCCTGCCTAAAAATACTATCGCCTCATATCATGGTATATCTTCGTTGAGTCGGGGTGGATAGAAAACCGCGATCGATTTGCCTCGGTCATAAGATCTCTGCGTAACTCGGGAATATCTGGGACCCATAATCGGCCTCTGAAGCGAATCTCAGCACCAATCTGCTAATCTGTTTGACTCTCGGATGTTGCCTCTGCTCGATAATCTTGTAGCGACTCATCTATCTGTCGAGCCTCAATCACCCTTGCAACAAGAGAGGGTTGAATCGGCAGGCTCGATAGCTGAACATAGAAGACTGCAAACCAAAATTGAAGTCGTACTCTGCTATATCCTCAAGCATCCTCCACTCATGAATTATCATATGTGCCATCAGGCCTGTGGCTGACGGGTGAGGGCATCCGCCACCACATTCGACTTGCCTGGGGTACTGGAAGTCAAAATCATAGTCCTTGAAGAATTCCACCTATTTTCTCTACCTCATGTTCAAATCCTTCCATGAAAATATTTAAGCTCTTGTGGTGGGAGAAGAGCTCGAACCTAAACCCATAGAGATAGTGTCTCCACACCTTGAGTGCGAAGACACTGTTGCCAGCTCCAAATCATATGTGGGGTAGTTTAGCTCATTGACCTTGAGCTAACGAGATGCAAAGGCTACAGGCCTACCGTGCTGCATGGACAGCACCTAAACTAATACGTGAGGCATCGGTAAATACAACAAATCCATCACTCCCGGAGGAAGAGTGAGGACAGGAGCGGACGTCGGAGGTCCTTTAACTCCACGAATGCCTACTCACATGCGTCGGTCCAAATAAAATCTGCGCCCTTCCGAGTCAACGTGATCAACGGGAATACGGGAGAAGTCCTCAATGAAACACCGATAGTATCCCGCTAAACCAAGAAAACTTCGGATCTCGGACACACTCGTGGCTGGCCCCACTAACGCACTACCTCAACCTTCGAGGGGTCCACTGCAACACCCTCCTTCATCACCACGTGACCGAGGAATCTTACCTCCTCCGCCGAACTCGTGCTTCTCGACTTCACATATAGGGTGGGCACGGAGGGTCTGAAGCACAATCCGCAGGTGCTTATCATAGTCCTCTTCAAATATATCAAAATGTCGTCGATGAAGACCACAACAAACTGATCGAGATATGGATGGAAGACCTCATTCATCAACTGTATGAAGACCGCGGGTGCATTAGTCAGTCCAAAGGACATGACCTGAAACTCAAAATGACCATAACGCGTCCTAAAAGCTGTCTTCGGGATATCCTCCTCTCAGACACGAATCTTATGATAACCGAAACGCAGGTCAATCTTCGAAAAGAACTGTACACCCTACAACTGATCAAATAAATCATCTATCATCGAGAGCGGGTACTTGTTCTTAATTGTGACCCGGTTAAGCTCGTGGTAATCCACATAGAACCTCAACGAGCCATCCTTCTTCCTGACGAAGAGTACCGGCGCTCCCCACGGAGAAGCGCTCGATTGAATGAATCTCAACTTACGAACCGTCCAACTACTTCTGTAGTTCTCACAACTCCAACGTGCCATACGATACGGGGCCTTTGAGATAAGCGTGGTACTAGGCACAAGATCGATCTGAACTCAATATACGGTGTGACGGTAATCCCGAAATCTCCTGGAACACGTCGAGGAAGTCACAGACCACGGCAATTGATCGATACATAAGGCAATGGGCTCCTTAACGCGGAGGACATCAAACAAGACAATGGCTCTCCTCGGGTTTTGCAATGAACTGAAACTATGGCAAGCCTGGTATGCGTAACGTAACTATCATTGTCGAGCAGTCCCAAGATGGCGTGGTACTCGGCAAGTCAATCCATGCCTAGGATAACATCGAAATCTGACATCGTCAGCACAAATAAGTCGGTGGGCAAAAAGATATCATCGACCAAAATAGGACAAGACGAATAGAAACGGCCCAATCGTGGTCTTTTCCAACGGCATCGATACGGCCAATCCCCACTCGCGAACTCGTCGACAATCCAGTCGATTGGTAAAAATCCTCGGACATAAATGAGTGCGAAGCATCGGAATCAAATAGTATTCGGGTGAATGCATGAAGAGACAGAAAGTATACCCTCAACGACTCCTCCGGATGATTGCGGGCTATTGAGCCGCATAGAATCTAGCCTCGGGATCGGGCCGGGAGCTACCTATCCCCTCGAGGTCCCTAGTCCGCTAATGCCTCTGCGGCACCCGACTGCTCTCTCCTCGCCTGCCTGGGGCCTTGGTGGCCGAGGTGGTTCGCCATCCGCGATGGGGTCGCCTATCTTTGGAGGATCTTGATGAGGTTCTTCGCTATGCTAGAAGTTGCTATGGCCCTCTCATCTGTAGATGAGGGAGAGGGCACTCAGACAGGCGGTGCCCTATCCCACCACATCTAAAACAGGTCCCTATAAATAGTCATTGGGGTGGCGCTAGAGGTGCTGCTGCTGCTGGTGCTCTAGCAAGTGGGTGGCTCTTGTATCTTTGCGGTCGTCGATGCTGCTGGAGCTATTGGAGGGGGCCTACCTCTTCCGGCCTCTCCTCAATCTCAATCACTCTATGTGCTAGCCCACTCTGTCTCATAAATCTGAGCCTTCACCACCGCCTGAAAAGTCGGGAGCTCGTGCCCAATCACATGACCTCGAAGACCGTAACATAAGCTATTCTCGAAACAGTGGGCCTTCCGCCTCATCATCAACTAAATATGGTGCAAACCTCGATAACGCCACAAAATGGGCTGCGTATTGCGCCACGGTCATGTCCCCCTACACTAGAGTCTCGAACTCTAGTACTCTCTGACGTCGAATGGTCAGGGAAATACTGCTCCTTGAATCGGTCGATAAAGTCCTCCCATGTCCAGACATAATCGTCCTACAACGTGGGTAACGGTGGTCTACTAGTGTTCGCCTCACCCTGGTGAAGGAATACACCAACCGGACTCGCTTGGGTCATACATGCCATAGTATCAAAGATCTTCTCCACATCGGAGCACCATCTCTTGGCCTGTCGGATCTAGCTCGCCTTGGAAACGCGGAGGATCGAGCTATCGGAACTCACGAAGAAGGGCGCTCGCGCTCCTACTCTACTGGTGAAGAAACAATCGGGCACTCGCCTATCCTCGAAGTGCGGCTATCACGACTGTAACATCTGCTATAATCGAGAGGCACTCACAGTGACGGTCGGATCCGCACCGGCCTCGGTGGAGGAAACGTCATCCTCAGGTAGGGGAGCATGGATCTTTGGCAGTGGAACGAGAGGCGCAGGTTGTAAAGCGGGAGCATCGGGTGGTGGAGCGGGATTGATCAGGTCACTCTCCTACACGGCATGTCCTATAGAAAAAATAAGGACGTCAATCAACCTTGAGAATCGCACGTTAGGAAATTCAATCGGAAGGTTACGCACTCTGAACCTAGACTCATAGCAAACATGTGATGTTGTTCTTAGTTATTTTCAAGTTATGCTCGATACCAACTTCTGGCCCCGAACTCGAAACCGGGCTCACAAAATTTTCGATCGCCAAATCCGGTCCCCAACCTCGTAGTACCCCATTCTCGGCTCCCGCATTTATACACCAAGTTCCGATCCTGGAATCCTATAAAGAGGATTTCAAATATGATTTGTAATGAGCATAGCTATATGCATAACCCACGAACAATAGCCACAAGAACACTATCACAAAAACCACTATGATAAAAAAACTTTGAGTACACGGCGTATGAATAGGAAATACAATATAATGAAAGTAACAAAAACTCCAGAAGCTCGGTTGCATGCTCCAACCGCGGCGAGACTATGGCTGCATCCTGACGTCACCTGCACGCATCAATCGTGCATAAGCTTATAGAAAGCTTAGAGGGTGGTGTAAGTGTGTGCGCAATATGAGTGTGCTCAGAATGCAAGGTCAGAGTAATGCGAAACATGGCGATGAGTACATGAATGCAATCACCTATCAAGGCTATACGGTGCAAGATATGAATGTTATCGGCCATAACAAGACCATGTGATGTGAGATACAACTCAAGCATGTCAATCCTCATCATATATCGATACAATTCTCATTCTGCATATTCGGGGTTTAGTACACTCCAAATGGCACCGTCGCTCTCCTAACCGCATAGTTTAAGTGAGCGTAAGAAACCTCACTATCTGCCTGGCCAATAGTCTACCAATACCTATCCAACACGTCGATAACGGACCCATTCACAAGTTGGTTAAATCCGCCTAGTATTGCCCCCTACTCTCGGCAAGTAAGGCCACACCCCTTTTCAACCAACCACGACATAGTAGGAGACGTGGCCTCCTAGTATTTGGCCCTCGTGCGCTCATATATCCACTCGGTCTTGACATTGGAGTCATTCTCTGGTACCATCGGGTTTAGAAATTTTCACCCAGGGACATCTATGGTGCCCCGATGCTTAGTAACAATATTTTCGGTATCTGATCCTGCCATCCACGATGTGTCTGTGAATGTCATAACCCTGATGTCGCTAGGGCGTATAAAAATTATGCCATACAAATGCAAAGTGCATGAATCACACTACCAGTCATGCATCAATCTTGCGCGTACCGCGCGCTCATGAAGGGTAACTCCGCCTATCAGGGAGCCCATAAACAATCTGCCCGAAGGCATATGCTATGATCAGTCACTCCTCATATCAAGCATACATATGATGCGTATGATCATGAATCATGGATCTATACTAAACATGTTATATGGTGATGGGCTCTGATCATAACGAAGATGGACCTAGACTGCCTACACACTACAAGTATGGGCCTATCAATGGGCCTTAGGGAGAGTGACAATGCGGACATTTAACCAACATCATCCATACAATGTGGACGTCAAACCATCATTGCTCCCAAGGCATAGCCCGCCATCGAGATCATCACATAAACCACGGTGGAAACACATTACAATGGGCCTTATATACATCCCATTGGGCCTCGACCCATGGGCCTCCAATACGTCAAATGGGCCTCATACCATGGGTCTCATATATATATATATATATATATCTATCTCATATATTTCAAAGTGGGCCTCAGTGGGCGGGCCACAAATACATCAAGTCGAGCCTAATCACATGGGCCTTGCATAGTCACAATGGGCCTTAAATTAATCTTCAAAATGATTGGACAGTTTGGATGAAACATATGCATCATGGTGGGTCCCATAGGGATGGACGGCATAGATGAATTACACAACTCATGGTGGGGTCCACACTAATGGAAGGTGTGGATTACCATACATACATACATCAGTGGATACCATGTGGGGCCCACCATAATGTTTATTTTCCACCCAACCTATGGATAAGGTCACACAGATTTGGGGCCCACCAAAATGTTTATTTTCCACCCATCCTGTTGACAAGGTCATAAGAACTTGGGGCCCCCACCCATCCTGTTGACAAGGTCATACATACCTTGGGGCCCACCAAAATCTTTAATTTCCACCCAACCTGCTGATATGGTCACGTGGACCTGGGGCCCACCGTAATGTTTATTTGCACCCCAACCTGTTGGTGAGGTCACGTGGACCAGGGTTGAGGAGGAAAAATAAATTTCATGTTGATCCAAAACTCCTTACAACCCAAAAGGGGTTTCAAGAGCAGATGTTCAATCCAACAGTTTTCTGCGACGTGGACCACCTGAGATCCAAATACGGCTGATTTTAGGGGTGGCCCATAGTCAGAAGGAGGCCCATCAAGATGCATGGTGGTGATGTTCACATGCACACATCACGGTGGGGCCCACGGCTAGGACCATGGGTCCCTACCTGCCCAGCGCAGGACGCTGTTGCGTCCTTGGGTGGTGTCAGCGGCAGCAGCAAAAGCTACTGCCTAATATATTTATTTTTTAAAGAAAAAACTGAAATCCTGCAATTTTTCCCATGTGGGGCCCGCATCAGACAAATCAGCTCCAATCATTGGATCGTACAGCTTAAGAGTGACCAAATGAGTCCAATATGCGGCCTGTTTTTGGCGGGTAAAAAGATCCAGGTGGTTTTTAATGGTAAATAATTTCCTATGGTATGGCCCACCAAAAAATGGGATCAGCTTCATTTTTTGGCTCAACGCCTAAAATGAGATGGAGAATGGAATGGACGGTGTGGATTAACTTCATACACAAGGTGGGGCCTGCATGAACAGCCCACCCCAAAAGTACCTTTTTTTTAGACTAACAGGTACACACCCATGTCGGTACACACACTCCATGCTAGCCATGCCCGTCCAGCGTCCAGAGATGCTGGACTGCATGGATATAAAACAAGCATCATGGTGGGTCCCACATGCACTTGGGCCACCTGTTTAGACCACCTGATATTTATGTTTTCCTTCCATCCAGGCCTACTAATGGGATGGATGGCGTAGATCTAACACATTCATCCGATGGGTCCCACATGAAATATGCGATTCAAGGTGGGCCACACTCACCCCTTCATCATCATCACCATTCAAAGAAAGAGAGAGAGGGAGAGGGAGAGGGATAGAGAGAGAGAGAGAGAGACGGTGATAGAGGGACCCCGCCACTATGGGGCCCTTATGGATACAACACATACATCAAATGGGTTCCACAACAAGTGGGCCCTTAAAAATTGAAATTAACAGAGGATCACCCACCTCTAGGCCTTCTCCTAGCTCCTTTAGGCTCCTATGCTCCTGATCTTGCCTTTTGATGGTGGTAGATGATGATTGGAAGGTTGAGATGGAAGATGAGAAGGTGTGAAGAGTGGGACACACTTGGAATTGTGAGTGTGGAGCTTAGACGTATGGAGAGAGAGAGAGAGAGAGAGAGAGAGAGAGAGAGAGAGAGAGAGTGAGGTGATGGGAATGATAAGAGGTGACGGAGTGATGGGTTTGTTTGAAAATTTTGCAAAAAAGGTATGGTTATGTTTGAATTTTGAAAAAAGAGGAATGGGTGGGGAGAGAGACGGTTGACTTGTGGAAAAAGAGGGATGGGTTGTTGTACTTGAGGTATGGTTGTACTTGACATTGATTGATTGATGGGACATGTTGTAGAGATTCTCTCAAAATTCACAACGTGCGACATTTTTTCTCGAAATGAACGCCCACATTTCTGACCTAGGTATCGGTTTGGTGTGCGAGTCGCGGCGTTAGAACCGCGGCGCGCGCGGTCGCGAATGTTGGTTTTGCTGGGCCTTCATTCAGCTGATTTCGTCTTTCAGCATCTAAACTTCATTTTGTAGTGCCTTGTACTTTCCTCCTTGACTCCAAGTCCATTGGGACGGCCTTATCAAAGCTGACTCGGTGTGTAGCAACGAAGAAGACTGATGCTCCCGCTGGGTTCGGGCTCCACCGCAATCACCTTCTTCTTTCCTCTCGCCACATCTGATAAGCATCTTAGCTTTTTGTTAGTTTCCCATAGACGGCGCCAAAAATGTTCAGGTCAAAATCTGGACCACCCTCCACGCAATGCTGTTAACTTACCGGGGACCCTCCGATGCCTAAGTTAGATTAGGAAATCTGGGTCTAAGTTGAGTAATTTAGAGAGTGGGTGTGAGATCTTGCATCCCTGTAGCAATGGGGTCCCCTGGTATTTATTCCTGTGGGTTAAACGATAATATTTGTTAATCTCAGCATGATTCACACACTCAGCGAGATATCGTGATCGTGGAGATATTACCCGCAATCTTTGGATCGTGCGGCATATCGTGTCTTAAAGGCACGTATCTTTGGGTGAGATCTTTGGTCACGCCCACATCTAAGTTGATTTCCAGACTCGGTATACGAGGTACCCTCACCCGTGCTCGACCTCAGCTTCGACATTAGCCTAGGAGCTTGACCTCAGCCTCAACATATGGGGTATTCGTACTCTAACTCAACCTCAGAGCGGGCAGACATGAGGCCAAGTACTAACAGTGAGTCCGTCGATAGATCACTGAGGTCAGGGTTCGTTGAATGGAGTTGAGGACGAGGACCAGGACTCGGCTCAATCATCCTTCTTTGAATGAGGATGAAAGTTCGGGTCGGCTTCGGATTGTAGTTCCGAGTTGTGACATAGGGGTTGGCCCCTACTTGACATAGTATCCTCTTTCCGAGGCCTTGATATATGATTCGTGTAGGTCAGCTTAACCCTGATTATCCTTTTACAGATTTCCCCATAACATGTGTTTCATACATTCCCTCCATCTATATTTATAGATCATTTTATGGTATGAGACCAAAAATTAGATATATCCTAATCTCAAGTGGACCATATTACAGGAAACATTGTTGAATGAATGTCGACCATTAAAAACTTTTTGGGGCCATAAAAGTTTTGGATCAAGCTGATATTTGTTTTTTCCATTCATCTGGGTCTGTATGACCTAATCAATAGATTGAATGTCAAATAAACAATACAGTGGGCCTTAGGAGGATTTTAATGTTGGATATCTAATCACTATTATTTTCCTGTGGTATGGTCCACCTGAGATTTATATCCCTCTCATTTTTGGGATCAAGTCCTAAAATGATTTGTAAAAATGGATGACCGGCATGGATGAAACATATACATCATGTTGGGGGCCATAGAGCACCGACCATCAGCCACCGGGCGGGGGAGTAGCCAATCCGTTTCCGCTGCTGTTACCCGTGTAACGGACGCGGATTTCCTGCCAAAGCCTTTGCAGGAAGTTCATGGGAACATAGGTGGGGTCCACCGTGTTGTTTGTTAGAAATCTACCCCTTCTGTATATTTTTTTTTAGCTCATTTTGGGACATGAGGCGAAATGAACAGGATCCAATGCTTAAGTGGGCTAAAAACGTAAGGATTGAACATCTACAGTTGAAATGTTCATGGGGCCACTGAAGTTTTGAATCATGCTAATATTTATATTTTCAATTCATCCAAGTAGGAATGACGTTATAAACGGTATGGATGGCACCCCCGGAGGTTTCAACGGTAGGAATTTCCTACCCACCTTTTCCTTTAGTGCGGCCCACTTAATTTCTCACAAACATCACGGTGGGCCCATCCAGGTTTCCATCTCAGGAACTCCCTGCGAAAGGCCTTGGTAGGATATCTGCGTCCCCATGTAACACCTTAGTATGTATTTTTTGTGGATGACATTGAGAAAATGACCACTGTAGACAAAACCTTTTACCCAGCGGTTTTTATGAAGGAATACAAACTTAAGTGACCAACTTAGACTAGCACGTGCGGACAGCGACTTTGAAGACGAAACTACCCCTCCTGTTGCACTGCGAAGACGAGCGCTGACGCTCCTCCAACTGAGAGTTCTATGAACGGCTTAAAAGAGATCAAAGTTACATGGCCCACAGCTATGTATTTATTATACCCACAACGTTCATCCATATTTCGAGATCATTTCGGAGCATTATCAACAAAAATAAAATCACATCCAAAGATCAACTGGGCCACACCACTCAGAGCAGCGGAAAATTGATTTTCATCGTTGAAACTTTTGTAGGGCCCACCATAACATTTATTTTCCATCCAATCTATTCATAAGGTCACAAAGACCTAGATGAAGAGGAACAACAAATTTCACAATGATCCGAAACTTCTGTAACCCCTAGAAGGGTGTCAATGGTAGACGTTCAATTCCCCACTGCATTTTACAGTGTGGTCCACTTGATGGTTAGATCTGTCTTATTTTTCCTCTCAAGCCTTAATATGCGCTCACCGCAAGTCGTTGTCCCTATTAGCGATTAACCACCCCGTCTATGGCTACGGATTATAACCGTAGCTATAACCGTAGTCCAATGCACTTTCTTTTTTCTTTTCTTTTTTTTTTTTTTTTTTTTTTTTAACATGGAGAATTTTATTCTACCTACATTTTTTTCTAACACATATTTATATAAATATGTAAATATAAGCATATAAAAAAAATTTCTCTTTTTTTTTAAATTTCTTTCTTTATTCATATAAAAAGAATATTTTCTAAATCAAAATTAGTTACTTGACGTAACATATATAATTTTAGGGTTGAAAGTTGGGCGGGCTCAACCCGACCAACCTGTGACTGACCCGACATTGGGTTGGGCTTGGTTAGGATGTATCGGGTTTGGTCTTGGGGTTGGGCCATACAAATAGCAACTCGATAAAACTTGAGTTGGGCTTGGGTTGAGGTCTCGGGAATTGCCAGGAAATGCATGGAAATGACCGTGAAATGCATGGAAATGACCATGAAATATATGGAAATGACCGTGAAATGAACGTGAAATGAAATGGAATCGCCGACATTGACCATGAAATGCCTGGAAATGATGGTGAAGTGAAAGGAAATACCGTGAAATGCATGGAAATGACCGTGAAATGAAACGAAATCACCAGGATTGACCGTGAAATGCATAGAAATGACCATGAAATGAAAGGAGGAAGCGAATTGCCCATGAAATGCATGGAAATGACCATGAAATGAAATGGAATCACTTGGATTGACCATGAAATGCATGGAAATGACCGTGAAATGAAACGGAATCACCAGGATTGACCGTGAAATGAAACGGAATCGTCAGGATTGACCGTAAAATGCATGAAAAAGACCGTGAAGTAGAGTGAATTGACCATGAAATGCATGGAAATGACTGTGAAGTGAAGGGAATTGACCGTGAAATGCATGGAAATGACCGTGAATCAAAACAGAATCGTCGAGATTGACCAAGAGAACATAGGAATTGAGCGAGGGAACCTAGGAATTAAGCGAGGGAAGCTAGAAATTGAGCAAGGCAAACTAAAAATTAAGCGAGGCAACATAGAAAATGAGCGAGGAAACCTGGTTGACTCCTCAAATGGCATTCACACCCCAAACATTTGAGATCGTTTTTTCTTCCTCTAATAATTGAAACAAGGAGAAACAAGTTTTTAAAATAAGGCAAAAACCAACTTTGGTGTATGTGAAATCTTTTCGTATTTCAATTTTTGACTCAAGGGCAAAGGCTATTGATAAACATAAACTGAAAATTGAGCGGGTCAAGCCGGAAAATGAGCGAGACAAACTAGAATTTGAGTGGGCCAAATTGGAAATTAAGCGGGATAAACTGGAAATTGAGCGAGCCAAACTAGAAATTGAGCGGGACAAACTAGAAATTAAGCGGGCCAAACTGGAAATTGAGCGGGGAGAAACTGGAAATTGAGCGGGCCAAACGAGAAATTGACAGGATAAGCTGGAAATTGAGCGGGACAAACTAGAATTTCAGAGGGAAAGAGGAAATTGAGCGAGCAAACATGGAAATGGCGAGACGAACTGGAAATTGAGCGAGCCAAAGTGGAAATTGAGCGGGAAAAACTAGAATTTCAATGGCCAAACTGGAAATTGGGCGGGCAAACATGGAAATGAGCAGGACAAACGAAAATTGAGCGGGACAAACGGAAATTGAGCGGGAGAAACTGGAAATTGAGTGGGACAAACTGGAAAATGAGCGGGCCATCCACCTCCAGAGCCATGAACAGACCTGAACAAGGAGAGAAGGGCTAGCTTTGCCAACTTCAACTGCTCTTGGGAGTAGTTAATAAACTCTAAAAGATTGAAAATCCATTGTCCTTACACAAATGTGCAAGTCCTGAAACATGGCAAATATCAGACTGGTCATAGCATTTTTTTAGGTACGTTAGAACTGTGCTTTGACATAATGAATACCCTGGGAAATAAGCCACTTTCAAAATACCCACCAATATAGCTTCTCCAATTTTACCAATTATAAAGGTAAGTCTTTAGAATTTTAAGAAACAAAACTATGTGAGATTACTTCAGGATCATTTGAATTGGGGGCATCTAGATGCATTGGATATTTCAATTACCAGGCATTGCAATGCCTGGATGGCGTAACTGCTGGCAATTGAACATAAAACAATGAAAAGCTGAAAAGCTGCAAACATAACATAAAACAATGGCTCTTCGATATAAACCCATAAAACTTGTAGTAGAAGACATAGAACATTGTGGGAATGTTCTATGCACAATGAAGCTAAAATGTGAACTATTTCGACCACCTAAGGTGGATCCCACATTTATAGGGCTAGGGTATATCCAAGATTCTTCATCAGTTATAGGGGATGCGCCTAATATAAGTTTCCAACAACCCAGGGTATATCTACCAGATTACTCAATTTTTATGAAAATGTTCCTCAAACGAACATCCTAGCTTATCCTCTTGAGGCTGCATGCCTCTAGAATGCCAAGAATATCACCTGATTGCTGAGAAACCAGTTCTGAATGGTCTCTCAATTTGGTGTTGGATGTCTTGGAGGGACCAAACATCCAACCTTTTCTGATTCAAATCCTTTTGGATGAAAAATCAGAATAATATTGGGATACTCCATTATGAACCAACCCTATTGGTTCATCGATAAATCCGTGACCACTTCTTTGTTAATTATGTAGTGAATTGGTTGTAGCATCACCCGTGGAGGATTATGTTATATACATTGACGATCTCCCATGTCCTAATAAGACTCCTCAGCTCATTTGCCAGTGTTGTTTCCGCCCTTTTCTTAGGATTATACATCATATGTTGTAGGAAGAATTTCAATCCTTCTATGAATAAATTCCATCCTTGTTGGGAGTATTTGAAATTTTATTAGGGTGAGAAGTTGGGGTTCTCCATCTTTGAATTGGTTGTGTGAATAATAGTAGAATACCTTGTTTGCTTTTAGTGCTTGTATGTAACGGTTATGGGTTATCTACAAATGTGATGTGAAGAGTTGATCCAAATTACTTGTCTTCCTTTTTTAGCAACTAGCCAAGGAAAACGTACCTAAATAAGACTTTAATTTCACTACTAAACTATGGAGGTGTCCCAAAAGAATACTTTATGGATCTTCTGAGGAATGCTTTGAATGATGCTCAATTTCCAGTTTGTCCCACTCAATTTCCCAATTTCCAGTTAGGCCCGCTCAATTTCCAGTTAGGCCCGCTCAATTTCCAGTTTGGCCCGCTCAATTTCTAGTTTGTCCTGCTCAATTTTCAGTTTGGCCCTCTGAAATTCTAGTTTGGCCCGCTCAATTTCCAGTTTGTCCTGCTCAATTTCCAGTTTGTCCTGCTCAATTTCCAGTTTGTCCCGCTCAATTTTCAATTTGGCCCGCTCAATTTCTACTTTCCGAAATTCCTCCATGCTACAAGTTCTCCAGATGCAAATAACTGAAAAATCATGAAAACATGTCCCTCATAATGTTGTTCTGTTTTCTCTGCCACCCCACCGAATCCGTTTTCCATGCAACCCGAGACCTCAACCCGAGCCCAACCCAAGTTTTATCGGGTTGGTGTTTGTATGGCCCAACCGCAAGACCAACTCCCATAACATCCTGTCCAAGCCCAACCTAATGTCAGGTCGATCACATTTTGGTCGGGTTGAACCCGCCCAACCTTCAACCATAAAATCATATATGATACGTCAAGTAACTAATTTGGGTTTGAGAAATTTAGGACTGTGGACCCCACCTTTTATCCAGCTGTGTTTTATGAAAGAAGACAAACTTTGTTTTGCAACTTAGACCTCCACGTGCGGATTACGAATTTCAGGACGAAAATACCCCTTCTTTCATGGAAACGGATGGGTACTCCCCCTGCCACCAGCCAATGGTGGATGGTCGATGGTCTATGGGCCCCACCATGATGTATTCTTTTCATCCATGCTGTCCATATATTTTTCCACATCATTTTATGATATGAGACCAAAAATAAGGTATATCCAAATCTCAAGTGTACCACATTATAGGAAAAAGTGTTGAATGAGTGTCGACCATTAAAAACTTTTTGGGGGCCCACTGTGATGTCTGTGAGAAATCCTCCCCATCTAAGTTCATTCATAGGGTCACAAAGACCTGGGTGAAGAAGAAAAACAAATTTCATAATGATCCAAAACTTCGATAACCCCTAAAAGGGTTTCAATGGTAGACGTTCAATTCCCCAATGCCTTTTACAGTGTGGTCTACTTGATAGTTAGATCTATCTTATTTTTTGTCCCAAGCCTTAATATGAGGTCGCCAAATATATGGACGGTTTGGATATAACACAGACCTCATGATGGGACCCACAAAAGGCGGTGGGGATTACAATAGCAAAAAAAAAAAAAACTAGGAACTGTAGCTAGGGTTTTCTATAGCTACGGATTACAACCGTAGCTATAGATGTAGCTCCGTGATCAATCACAGGTCCCACGATTCCTCTGCAAGTCGTTGTCCCAATCGGTAATCAATCGTGGATCCCACGATTCCACCCCCAATCTATGGCTATAGATTATAATCGTAGCTATAACCATATCCGTATCCTTTATTTCGTTCTCTTTTTTTTTTTTTTACATGGAGAATTTTATTCTACCTACATTTTTCTCTAATGCATATTTATATAAATATGTATATATAAGCATATAAAAAAATTTTTATCTCTTTTTTTCATTTCTTTCTTTATTCATATAACAAGAATATCTTCTAAACCAAAATTAGTTACTTGACGTACCATATATGATTTTAGGGCTAGAAGTTGGGCGGGCTCAACCCGACCAACCTGTGGCCGACCCTACATTGGGTTGGGCTTGGGTAGGATGTATCGAGTTTGGTCTTGGGGTTGGGCCATACAAACACCAACCTCATAAAACTTGGGTTGAGCTCGGATTGAGGTCTTGGGTTGCCTGACCCAACACGAACCCGATTAATATATAAGTTTCTTATAAATTAATTATAATTGAGTGCAGATCATCTATGTTGAAGGCAAAGGAAATTCCAATGCCTCCCCTCAAGCTAACAAGATATGCTGGATTTCCCTCTCCCAAATAAATTGCTTGATACAAAATACGACTTGTAATGGAGTAGTCCTATACTTTAGTTTGTTTGTTTAGAAAAAAATGCATGGAAATGATGGTGAAGTGAAGGGAATTGACCGTGAAATGAAACGGAATCACTGGAATTGACCGTGAAATGCATGGAAATGACCATGAAGTGAAGGGAAATGACCGTGAAGTGCATGGAAATGACCGTGAATCAACACGGAATTGAAAGGATTGACCATGAAATGCATGGAAATGACCGTGAATCAACACGGAATCACCGGGATTGACCGTGATATGCATGGAAATGACCATGAAGTGGAGCGAATTGACCGTGAAATGCGTGGAAATGACCATGAAGTGAAGGGAATTGACCATGAAATGCATGGAAATGACCGTAAATCAATACGGAATTGCCGGGAATGATCGTGAAATGCATGGAAATGATCGTGAAGTGAAGCAAATTGACCGTGAAATGCATGGAAATGACTATGAAGTGGAGTGAATTGACCGTGAAATGCGTGGAAATGACCATGAAGTGAAGGGAATTCACCATGAAATGCATGGAAATGATCGTGAATCAACACGGAATCGCAGGGAATGACCGTGAAATGCATGGAAATGACTGTGAAGTGAAGCGAATTGACCGAAAATTGAGCGGGCCAAATTAGAAATTGAGCGGGCCAAACTGGAAATTAAGCGGGACAAACTAGAAAATGAGTGGGCCAAACTGAAAATTGAGCGGGACAAACTGAAAATTGAGCGGGCCAAACAGGAAAATGAGCCGGCTAAACTGGAAATTGAGCGAGACAAACTGGAAATTGAGTGGGCCAAACTAGGAAATGAGCGGGCCAAACTGGAAATTGAGCGGGCCAAACTAGGAAATGAGCGGGCCAAACTGGAAATTGAGCGGGCCAAACTAGAAATTGAGCGGGCCAAACTGGTCAAACTGGAAAATGAGCGGGACAAACTGGAAATTGAGCAGGGAAAACATGAAATCATCAGTGCAAATTAGAAAATCATTATGTCCACTGTTTCTTGTGGTATGATCCACTTGATATTTTGATATGCTTCAATTTGGGGCTCAACCCCTTAATTAGATAGAAAAACAGATCGATAGCGTTGATATACTACATGAAACGGATTGACTACTCCCCCTGCCACCATCTAATGGCTGGTGTTCGATGCTCTGTGGGCCCCATCATGATGTATGTGTTTCAACCATGTTGTCCGTCTTTTTTTATATATCGTTTTATGATATTATACAAAAAAATGAGGTATATCCTGATCTCAATTGGACCACGTTATAAGAAACAATGTTTAATGAACATCGACCATTAAAAACCTTTTGGTGGCCATAAACGTATTGGATCAAGCTGATCTTTGTTTTTAGCCTTCATCTAGGTCTTTATGATGTAATAAACATATTGGATTTCAGATAAATAGTACAATCGGCCTCAAGAGGATTTAAATGATGGATATCCAATCACTATTATTTTCCTGTATTGTGGTACATCTAAGATTTATATCCCTCTTACTTTTAGGATAAAGCCCTGAAATGACAATAGGGAAGGATGAAGATTTCCTACTAGGCAGTCTCAACAACATAGCCATTGGAATGTTGTCTATCTAATGAAGGACTTGGTCCCATGGCTGGCTAGTGGTAGACTCAGGACATGATTTAAGGTCCAATTTGAGGCCCACATATCCAATCAAATTTCATTGATTGGACTTGGTCCCACATATCCAGAACTGGTAGCCTTATTATTGGGTTTATGTAAAAAACCATAGAGTATGGGAGGGTTTCATACAACCATACACATATCCAAGCCCATGCAGTTGTACATAGAAGAAGTAGCTGAGTGGGTTTTTGACATCATTAAGTTGGGACCTCTTATTAAATTTTCTTTCCTTCATGATGGATGGATTAAGTCGAGTTCGACTCGAGTCGAGGTGGGCCAAGCTCGGCTTGACTCGGCTTGACTCGTCCATGCTGAGTCGAGTCGAGTTACAATACACCATGGTCGAACTCGGCTTGAACTCCACTTTACTCGCCTCGAGTTGGCCTTTCAATCCGAGCTGTCTTAGGTTTGATGTAAATTTTGTAGGAGCTGTATATTGTTGTGAATGATGTCTTTACTTCACGGTCATTACCATGCATTTCACGGTTAATTCCGACGATTTCGTTTCATTTCATGGTAATTTCCATGCATTGTTCAGGTCTGTTCATGGCTCTGGAGGTGGATAGCCCGCTTATTTCCTGTTTGTCCCACTTAATTTTCTGTTTGGCCCACTCAATTTTCAGTTTGTCCTACTCAAATTCTAGTTAGGCCCGCTCAATTTCCAGTTAGGCCCGCTCAATTTCTAGTTTGGCCCGCTGAAATTCTAGTTTGGCCCACTCAATTTCCAGTTTGTCCCGCTCAATTTCCAGTTTATCCCTCTCAATTTTCAGTTTGTCCCGCTCAATTTCCAGTTTGTCCCGCTCAATTTCCACTTTGTCCCGCTCAATTTTCAGCTTGTCCCGCTCGATTTCCAGTTGCCAGTTTGACCCGCTCAATTTCGTTTGGCCCACTCATTTTCCAGATTTTGGCTCGCTCAATTCCAATTTGTCCCACTCAATTTCAGGTTGCCTCGCTCAATTTTTAGCTTGTCCCGCTCGATTTCTAGTTTGTCCCGCTCAATTTTCGATTTATCCCGCTCAATTTCCAGCTTTGGCTCGCTCAATTTCCTATTTGGCCCGCTCATTTTTCAGTTTATCCCACTCATTTCCATGTTTGCCAGCTCAATTTCCAGTTTTGTCCCGCTCAATTTCCAATTTGTCCCGCTCAATTTCCAGTTTGGCCTGCTCAATTTCTAGTTTGTCCCGCCCAACTTTCAGCCATAAAATCCTATATGATACGTCAAGTAACTAATTTTGGTTTAGAAGATATTCTTGTTATATGGTTAAAGAAAGAAATGGAGAAAAAAGAGATAAAATTTTGTTTATATGCTTATATATACATATTGATTATAACTATGTGTAGGTGGAATAAAATTCTCCATGTTAAAAAAATAGATACGGATATTGCTACGGTTTTAATCCGTAGCTATAGATAATCTGCAAATCGGCGATCAATCGCGGATCTTGCGATTTCACCGTAAGTCGCTGTGACAATCGGAGATCAATCGTGGATTCGGCGATTCCACCCCAACTCGCTGTGAGGTTCGCTGATCTATGACTGTGGTTTATAACTGTAGCTATAACCATACCCTACATTTTTTTTTCATTTCTTTTAGATGGAGAATTTTATTCTACCTACATTTTCTCTTAACACATATTTATAAAAAGTGAATCCCACATGTGACTAGCAGGCAATTTCCTACATTTAAAAACATTATAATCATTCATTCATTTAATTACCACCTGCATAATTATATATACATTCAATGACAATCATTCATTCAATAATGAATCAATTACAATCCTTCATTCAGACTAAAATTTACAATTATAATCATTCATTTAATAATGAATCAATTATATATACATTCAATGACAATCATTCAATTCAATAATGAATTAATTACAATCCTTCATTTAGACTAAAACTTACAATTATAATCATTCATTTAATAATGAATCAATTACAATCTTTCATTCAATCAATTACAATACTGATGAAAATACAAATCTTGGTGAGTCTGTGTGCACTCGCATATAGCTAGGTGCATCCTTCATCCACCCTAGATTGAAAATGGATGCAAGTATCAGTAGTCTACTTGCACATCCGACAACTATACCGATAACTTCTCTTGTTTGTCTTCTATAATTTTTCAAGGGCGAACTACTGCTAAAAGACTCTATAACATAAAAATAAAGAATCAGTCAATTGAAAAAGGATGAAAACTAAATGCAAGGAAAACATAGAATTCCTCTTATGTAAACTGAATTAATGCTCCAAACAGCATTCCCACAAACAAATTTTTCGAAAGGACATTCATCCAAACATGCTATGAAATAAATTTTCAGACTAAAAATTTGTTTTCGCTTGGCCTGGGCCTGGCTCATTGACAGTCCTACATGTGACCAGTAGGCAACAAATGAATGTGCGTATTTGAATGCAAAGACCTTTTGGTAATGAATTTGTCTTTTAAAAAAAACATTCAATTTGTTTAGAGGCTGAATTACTCTCATTAAACCAGTGTTTTCTAATTGCCATGTTTACTTAATGTCATTATTACATTGTAGGGTGCCATGAAGAGACAGGAAGCCTCCAAAGATATTTTCAGGCCACAATAGCAAAAAAAGGCTAGGATCTTCTAGAGTATGAGATTTCAGCAAAGATGATATGACCTCAGCAAGCAAGAAATATGCCACTTGTGTAGAGAAATAGAATAATCATTCAATCACTTATATCTTGTTTGTAGAATGCCTAGGGATATGGAACTTCTTCAAACGCTTTTTAATTTGTTGGGTTCTCCAAAAAAGTGGCCTTGGTCGTAGGTGGGAGGATGAAATTGTTGTTTAATCAAGTAGCTAGGGAGAATTTTGAGGATGCTTTCATTTGACATAATCTGGTAGATCTAGAAGGAAAGGAATAAGAAATTCTTTGAAAGCAGAGTATCATTAGAAGTGAGTGAGAGACATGATCAAGAATTTTTTATCAGTTGGTTGAATTTAGTGAAAATGGGTTTTGTGTCACTTTGGCATCTGTATGGAAAGAGCTTGAACAGTGACAATGTTCACTCCCCAAGTATAGGGTTGTGATGTAGTAATAAACTCGGTAAGACCGAGGTCGAATCCACAGGGATTGAAACTTGCGTTATCTGAAACCAAGTAGAACTAGAACTAGACTAAGATGTGATCTAAACCAAATAGAGTTTAAGGAATAATTGTGGAATAATTATCTAAAACTTTAAGGAATTTAAAGGAAAGAAACTAGAGATTTAGAGGATCCACTTGTAGGGATCAGGGAGATCTTTTGCCTGCATCAAGAATCATGGAAATCAAATTGAACCTACTTGATCTAGTCTTCACAAGATGAAAGGTATATGAATTAGAATGGATTCCATCATCTAACCATGCCATGAGACAAAGCAAACAACAGGATTAAACTAATTACCAACCAATCAATAATGTATGAAGATTAGAAAGGGTATCGCCATCCGACCATGCCCATGAGACGATGGTGAACAACAGGGCTTCCCGACGTCATAAACATCAAAAGGAGGAAGAAATACTCAAAGCCATTGCAGACCCATTGTAATTTCAGTCACAACAGACCATTAAAGACTAAGAAAAATATTCCTTTAATAATCAACTAAAATCAACATCAGTTCAGTCTAAACAAAAGGCACAAGCAAAAAGGTCCCCCATCACGCTGCAAGCTTCACCTCTTAGCCCTAGTTAAGAGGTTCAGCCCAACATGAATGGGCTGGATCCAAAACAAATACAATAGAAAGAAAAGAATAGAAAAAAAAAATAAAAATTACTTTCTTAGCTCCCAGTCGACATCCCACGTTGAAGCCTTCTAAAACGAGCCCTCCTGTTGCCTCTCTCTCTATCTGACGTCCTCTATTCAAGCATGACCTCTTCTCCACGTTTGGAACTCTTTTTATAGCATTTGGAGTGGTGGAAATCGGATTTGGGAAGCTATCGCACGCGCAGCGAAAGCCTTTTCGCAGCCAAGTTCGGGGCTTCATAACTCTCGCGTTCCTTGCATTATTTCTGTAAAATTAGCCTCTCTTGGAAGTGTTTTGGCTGGCCTACACGATGGACGGTTTAGATCTACCATATGATCAAAGATGGTGGGCCACAACTGCCTGAAAAGTCTGATTTCGCGGACGTGCGTAGCCTTTCGCACGTCCGGGGCTGACGTGATTGGTGGGCCCCACGAGGTATTTTTTGAAAAATTCACCCGTCCATTGGATTGGACGAAATTTGACTCAAGAATGGGTGGTTTTGAAAGTCCATTGACGCGGCCGAGAAGAAATCACCTCAAAATCGTTTTAAACGTCACAGGACCGTTTGTTTATGGCCTCTGTATCGCGCACATGTGCTTGCATGGGTCCAAAAGTTCGTAAGGTTTTGTAGTAGTCGAGGCCCTCTACACGATGGACGGTTTGGATTGTCCACGGAATCCTCATGGTGGGCCACAGTGCAAGCAAAACGGATGTCCTCCGTTTTAAAACGGTAACTTCCGTGTTTGGGAAGAAGACGCGTCTGTGAACACGTTGTGAGCTTTTGTTAATTCAGTGCAGCTCGCGTCCGTAAACATGTTGTGCACATACACTGTACATATGGGGCCCGTTATGATCTTCAATCAAAATCCAATCCATTCATTCAATTAGTCCCCCTATTTAAGGCGTTGAGACCAGATTTTAGGCAGCTCCAGAATCAGGCGGGCCAGAATCAATGGTTTATAGGCTAATCTGTCAGTTGGGGCACTTCCATAGTGATTCGAGGGCTGAAATTTGATATGTACGGTTAATTTATAGCCCTCAGGCCATGTATGAAGTTTTGAGCCAATCAGATGGCGAGAACTATGTGATCTTGCATTTTTCACCAATTTCGGACCTCTTTAATGTGAATAACTTAATTTCCTCAGATCCCTGGTATGTAATTCCATCGATCTTGGTCCCCTGGAGTCCGTCCCTTGCCTTGGGTGTCATCAGAGCGTCAAATCCATGGTTTAAGCACCCTTTTTCAGTTCATGCTTGTAAATACACTCTGCATCACAAATACAATTAAATCAGGCTATTAAACGGTATCATGCTTGTAAATCCATGCAATAAATGGGTCTGATATGCAATATTTGACCCTCAACACACATGGACAAAAAAATTTAGTTGGTGTTATGAGAAGTGACTAGGGAGAAACAATATGGTGTTTCAGACCGGTGAGACTCCAACAAGGCAGGTGAGTCTCATTTATTTTCTAGGCTGGTTATAGTGGAAAGAGATGTAGAAAATGCAAATCAAATTTCGTTATTAGCAAAACTAAAAAAGTTGGTATAAGGTATGTGCTGATATTTTTATCATGTTTCGAGGGAAGCTAGTGTGGTCACTGACACACCAACAAAGGAATGCATGTTACCTTTACCTTGATATTGCATTTCGAGTCCCTTAGTTTTCATTAACAGAAGCTGTGTCAATTACAGGGAAAAAAAACAACAAAAGAAAAAGAAATGGTTGGTTAAAAAAGAAAAAGAAAAAGGTAGTTCTTGGGCTCGTTCATGTACATCTCAAACATTGTTCTCGCCCACAAATGTCAATATTGGGCTGTGTCATTGGCTGTAAAGTATCTGTTAGGCATCAACATTGGAATAACACATTAGTCCTCCAGTGGATATTATATACTTTTTCCACTAGCACTAAAATTCGTGGATTGATATGTATTTCATGTGGACTAGGAAGCGCTGAAGCAGTACCACTTGGTGGCTCCTCTTAGGTTGGGTCTATTACCTGGTTTTCACTCTGTAGAATTTGAGATTACTAAAAATTCTGTTATATCTCCTGAATTCGTAAGATGTGCTATGGGATTTCACAGCATTTAGTTATAGGTGAGCATGTTAGATGGGTTTCAAATATGAAAAATCAGATGGTTGTGTACCGAATGCAAGAAACAAAACTTTGCAAGGATTGGCTTAAAACTCTACTGATATAAGGCTAAGATGAAGCATACTATCTAAAAAGATAAAAAGATATATATATATATATATATATATATATATATATCTATATAAACACTTCAATAAAAGTGGAACTCGTTGTTACAACTTAAAACATACAAGATTCAATTTATTTAACTTTTTGTAATCCAGTCAGATTGAACGAGATCCCACAACATTAATAAAGATGATTTCAGAGCCCAAATGAGAGTGAAATGGTAAATTAGTCATTGTAGAGAGAGATTTATGATCAGTCATTTCTGAAAGTTTGCATTTTGAAATAGCTTGCTAGTTCTACCAGGAGATAGATACATGTACAGCCAACTCCCAGATTGCCCACTGATTTGCATGACCATTCCTTCAAAACTAAGAACTGCCTTTGAAAACTACCAAACCTCACCAAGATTATATGACCACGATGCAACCAGCAGTTTAGATAAACCAGATGCAACTGATAACTATTATAGTTTCATTCCTACAACCTAGATCACACAATGTTCCTCATATCAAAGCTCCATTCAAAATAAAATCTTTGAAACAATCAGTGTAATGACAAAAAGAATAAACAAAATTTATAATAGAAGCGAAGGAAATAAGCACTACCAAATGATAAAGCAAAGGTTAGTGCATTATCAAAACTGATTCAATCTATGAGATTCTTCTCCTCCTCATATATACTAAGCCCACAAACATGAATGAATTTGTCTTATGACTTGAACTCATTTAACCTAGAGAGCATCCAAGAACCAAGGCCCACAAGTACATATCAAGTTCAATATTGTGCTAAAAGTGAAATCGATCAATTTCTGGACAAAACTAATAGGAACAAAAAAAAAATGGGAGATTTAATATTGTTGCAGCATTTTCTTAATGATCTATATGCAGCTAGCACATCCGTAGCTGGCTCAGATCAATAGCCTAGCTCACCAAACCATGGACTGCTTTTGCATCTTTTTACTGACCAACTGTTTTCTTAACTGATGGTTTGCAAACAGACGATTAAGAAAAAGCTGAAACAAAAATCAAAATTTGATAGAAAAAAGACAAAGATTGGACCTATTTACAATAGTCACTTGCCCATCAGTTGGGTCAGCTTAGCATCAAATTCCTTCTTCAGTTCCACCTCTTCTTCCAAATACCTCCACTTCAGCTCAGTCTTCTCATCTTCATGCAATCGTATCAGCTTCTCTCTCTCTCTGCTTCAAACTCTTTTATCTGATTTGACTGGCTATCAATGAATTGAGCAATCTACTCAAGCCTACTTTAAGGACTGTTTGGATTTGTGGATTTTTTATTTTTGAAGAAAATGGAGTTTTTTGGGAAACTCCATATCTTGAACATGGTAAGAAATGAAAAATTGTTTTCCATGATTGTCTTTCAGCAAGATTTTCTTGAAAAAATTTCATCGTTTACAAATCTATATTCATGGAAAATTTGTTGCCAGTCTAGGCAAGGAAACTAAAAGGGGGCATTTTTCAGGAAAGAAGCTGATACGAATGGATTGGCATGTTTCATCATTTACAAATCTATATTCATGGAAAATTTCATCGTTTACAAATCTATGACAATAGTTTTGCAATTTCAAATACCAGCTTCTAGATTGAGCAACTTGGATTGCATAAATGATTGAGTGAACACATAGCATGTAAAATAGGAACTATAGGCATTAGTGAGCAGAAATGAGCAAGAATGAATCAGGCATTTCATCGAACACATGGACTACAATGCATTTCATAAAACATATCATTTGCAAATCATTTCAAATAAACAGCACAACAAGTTCTTAAGCGTAGATCGCAACCCGTGATCATTATCTGGGCCCTCAGGGGCCGATAAAACGGTAACATAGGGTTCAAACTTGTCGGCGGTTTCGAAGTAGGAGTTCGACGCAGGGCGTAAGGATCTCTACAATAGACGTATTCTATTAGCAATTGTGAAAAAAGGGTTTCAATAGTCTAGGTTTTTGGGTCGAGGGTCGGATCTCACCTGTTTGTGGTCCCGCTCGTGGCATGAAGTCTTCTCTCATTGTTCAGGTCTGTTCATGGCTCTGGAGGTGGATGGCCCGCTCATTTTCCAGTTTGTCCCGCTCAATTTCCAGTTTGGCCCGCTCAATTTCCAGTTTGTCCCGCTCAATTTTTAGTTTGTCCTGCTCATTTCCATGTTTGCCCGCTCAATTTCCAGTTTGGCCCGCTGAAATTCTAGTTTGTCCCGCTCATTTCCATGTTTGCCCGCTCAATTTCCAGTTTGTCCCGCTTAATTTTCAGTTTATCCCACTCAATTTCCAGTTTGGCCCGCTCATTTTCCAGTTTGTCCCGCTCAATTTTCAGTTTGGCCCGCTCAATTTCCAGTTTGTCCTGCTCAATTTCCAGTTTGTCCCGCTCAAATTTCAGTTTGGCCCGCTCAATTTCCAGTTTGTCCCGCTCAATTTTCAGTTTGTCCCGCTCATTTCCATGTTTACCCGCTCAAATTTATCCCGCTCAATTTCATTTGGCGCTCATTTTCGATTGGCCGCTCAATTTCGATTTGCCCGCAATTTCGAGTTTGTCCGCTCAATTTCGATTTGTCACTTCATGATCATTTTCATGCATTTCACGGGCAATCCGCAATTCCATTTCATTTCACTGTCATTCTTGATTCCAATTCATTTCACGGTCATTTCCATGCATTTCATGGTCAATCCGCAATTCCGTTTCATTTCACGGTCGTAGACGATTCCGTTTCATTTCCATGATCATTTCCATGCATTTCATGGTCATTTCCCTTCACTTCACGATCATTTCCATGCATTTCACGATCAATCCCGACGATTCCATTTCATTTCACGGTCATTTCCATGCATTTCACGGTCATTTCCCTTCATTTCACGGTCATTTCCATACATTTCATGGTCATTTCCATGCATTTTACGGTCATTTCCCATCATTTCACGGTCATTTCCGTTCATTTCATGGTCATTTCCATGCATTTCCTGGCAATTCCCGAGACCTCAACCCAAGCCCAACCCAAGTTTTATCGAGTTGTGTTTGTATGGCCCAACCCTAAGACCAAACGCGATACATCCTGACCAAGCCCAACCCAATGTCGGATTGGTCACAGGTTGGTCGAGTTGAGCCCGCCCAACTTTCAGCCCTAAAATTATATATGGTACATTAAGTAACTAATTTTGGTTTAGAAAATATTCTTGTTATATGAATAAAGAAAGAAATGAAAAAAAGAGAATTTTTTTTTATATGCTTATATTTACATATTTATATAAATATGTGTTAGAAAAAAATGTAGGTAGAATAAAATTCTCCATGTAAAAATTAAAAAATAAAAAAAAAGAAAAAAAGAAAAGAAAGAAAGAAAGAAAGAAAGTGCATTGGGATACGGTTATAGCTACGGTTATAATCCGTAGCCATAGGTCGGGGGTGGAATCGCGGAGTTCACTAGGGACAGCGACTTACAGTGGAATTGATCGCCGAGCTGCTTTTATGGCTACGGATTATAACCGTAGCTACATGTGTATCCCTGTGCATGCGCCATTACCATTCTGCATGAACGTCTACCGTTGAAACCTTTTTAGGGGCCACACAAGTTTTGGATCATTATGAAATTTGTTTTTCCTCTTCATCCAGGTCTTTGTGACCTTATGAATAGATTGGATGGAAAATAAATGTTATGGTGGGCCCTACAAAAGTTTCAACGATGAAAATCAATTTTCCGCTGCTCTGTGTGGTGTGGCCCAGTTGATCTTTGGATATGATTTTCTTTTTTTTGATAATGCTCCCAAATGATCTTGAAATATGGATGAACGCTGTGGATATAATAAATACATAGCTGTGGGGCCATGTAACTTTGATCTCTTTTAAGCCGTTCATACAACTCTCAGTTGGAGGAGCGTCAGCGCTCGTCTTCGCAGTGAGAAGGAGGGGTAGTTTCGTCCTCAAAGTCGCTGTCCGCACGTGCTAGTCTAAGTTGGTAACTTAAGTTTGTATTCGTTCATAAAAACCGCTGGGTAAAAGGTTTTGTCTATAGTGGTCATTTTCTCGTGCCGAGATTGGTGGAGAGATTTCCTGTCGAAAGTTCCCGTGATGCGAGGTGGGGCCACTATGATGTTTGTGAGAACTCTACCCGTCCATTTGTTTTTCGATCTCATTTTAGGACTTGCCACCAAAAATGAGGCAGATCCAAAGCTCAAGTGGGCCACATGAGAGTGAAATTTGGGAAAGGAATTCCTTCCCTTGAAACCTTCATGGGCTCCACCTTGATGTTTATATGTCATCCAAGGCGTTTATAAGGTCATTCCCACTGGGATGAAGTGAAAGCACCCGAAAACTAGCCTAATACAAAACTTGTGTGGTTAAACGTATGTTTGAACGGTGATAACTGAATTCCCACTGTTCCCTCTCATGTAGTTCATTTTAGCTTTGGATACATCTCATTTTTTGTGGCACTTCCAAAAATAGGCTAGAAAAACGAATGAATGGGTGGATTTCTAATAAACATCATAGTAGGCCCCACCTTTCCACTGGATTTCTAACATAATGGTGGACATTACTGTCACTCACGACCAAGGATAAAGGCAAAGCACTGGCCGAAGGGGAATGAAGGGAATTGACCGCGAAATGAATTGAATTGACCATGAAGTGAAGGGGAATTGCCAGAATTGACCATGAAGGGCATGTTTGTTTTTTCAAGGCAATGGGAATTACACGGTAAATAGTAATTATTACCATTTCACGGTGTTTGAAAATTCATAGGAATTTGTGCCTTTAAAATTGGTTGAAAAGAGATAATTTTAATTTTTGAACTGCAAGGTAATGTATATGATATATCCATTCGGTCCATCTATTTTAGCACAATATTTTGAGGTATAAGATAAAAAATGAAGTAGATCCAACACTCAAGTGGCCCACGCCAAAAGAAACAGTGGCCCCACTGTTTTTAATGGTAAGTATTTGATTCCCTTTTTTGTATGACGTGGTCCACTTGAGTATTGGATATACCTCAATTTTTTACTCATGCTATGAATTCAACTGGAACAATGGATGAACGGTGTGGATAAGCGAAATGCATAACAGTAGGACCCATAGATATTTTGTAATTTCTTAGTTTTTGTGTGAAAAAGTATGCAGCCAGATCCAATATGCTGTAAATGCACGGAAAAATAACTATTACTTTTTTACACGGAAATCAAATACCTCCGAAGAATTTTCTTTACGTCCAATGAACTGGAGAAACAGATGGACGGTGTGGATATAGAATATATCATCAAGTGAGACAAATACAATCTTTAAGTGAGCTACGCTACAGGAAATATAGGACATTAACTTGCCCTAACCTTCGTGGGGCAGGAAGCGGATTGCGTCCTACCCATCCCATTTCTAGCCAAGAACGGTCAGATCTATGTTGGGCCCACCCTGATGTATCTGTTTATCTACTCTGCCCTTCCCTTTTCTAATGTCATTTAAGATATGAGCCCAAAAATAAGTAGATCCAACGTTCAAGTGGACAACATCACGGACACGGATTAACTACTGATATGTTGAGCGGTGAGACTGGCTATCGAAGTGATGTCACTAAGTTCTGTGGGCCCCATTATAATGTATGTGTTGTATCCACATCGTCCATTCATTTGGAGAGATCATTTTAGGGCATTAACAAAAGAATTAGTCAGATCTAGAGCTTTAGTGGGCACCACCACATCAAATAGTAGTGAGAGTGACGCCCGCCGTTGAAACCTTCCTAAGGTCCACCATGATGTTTATTTGAGATCCAACCTGTTAATAAGTTAACACGGACATGAAGAAATTTAAAACACAAATATCAGCTTGATAAAAAACTTTTGTGGCCCTTAGAAGTTTTTAATGGTGGGTGTCACTCTCTCCCTTGTTTTCTGTGGTGGGGTCCACTCGAGCTTTGGATCTTACTCATTCTTTGGCTTATGCCCTAAGATGATCTCTCCAAATGTAGCGAGTCTCGCTACTTAGCCTATTTGTAGCTCATCCGCATCCACACCACACAGGTAATTCTTGCATTTAATGCAATGCAGATGGCTTACAAGCATTTAAATCAAACCAAGCTTATTATTTGGTGTAGTCTACTTAAGCATTGGATGTGACTCATTTTTGGTGTCATACTTTAAAATGATATTGCATCTGCACTTCGCATCCACCTGGAGAGGGCAATATTCAAAGAACCGGTTAAATCCAAAACTCTAGAGGCCCTTGCAGAGAAAACAGTGGGACAGTAATGTCCACCATTAAAAGCTTCTAAAAGCCACAAAAGTTTTAAATCGAGCTGATATTTGTGTTTTCCCTTCGTTCATGTCTTTTTAGCCTTTTGAATAGGTTAAAATTCTAATAATCATTATGGTGAGCCTTAGGATAGTTTCAAATGTGGGAATCACTCTCCCCACTATTTTCTGTGGTGGGGTCCACTATAGATTTTTATCTACCTCATTTTTAGCTCATGCTCTAAAATGATATCTTAAAAGGGTGGGGTCCACTATAGATTTTTATCTACCTCATTCTTTAGCTCATGCTCTAAAATGATATCTTAAAAGGGATGGACGGTGTGGATACATACATCATAGTGGGGCTTACGAACTTGGTGACGTCACTTCAATAGCCGACTCACTACTCAACTGTGCGTACATCTACTTCCATATTAAAAGGCGCTTCCAGATTAAAATAGAGGTCCACTGGAATGTTGGATGTGACTCATTTTTGGTGTCATATCTTAAAATGATATGAGAAAATGGATGAACGGTGTGGATAAATGGATACATCACAATGGGCCCCACACAAAATTCGGACAGAGTACCCTACAGGCGGGGTAGGATGCAATCCGCTTCCTTAGGGCATGAGGTATTTAATGAAATCGGATTGCGTGATGAGTAACTCAACGCTCTTATCGTACTAAGTAAACTATGTTGGGCCCACCATGAATGCATGTGGTTTATCCACGCCATCCATTCATTTTTCATATAATTTTAAGGGTTGAATCCAAAATTGATGCATATCCAAATCTCAAGTGGATCATACCACATGAAAGAGTAGAACTATTGATTTCCACCGTTGCCCTTGTTCGATGTCATTGAATCGGTTTCGATGACATCGAAGATCCCCGACTTATAAAAGTTCAGGCGAGCACGAAAATTCATTTTTGGGCAGAAAGTCATCTTCCTCATTTCCCTTCGGCCCATTAAAGCTGTGGTGGTGATCTTGAGCTCAAATCGAGGTCTTTCTTGGTAAAACCCCACATCCCCTCACTTTATTTTGTACGGATAGGTTGAATCTAGGTTGCATTACGTCTAGGTTGGATTTTGGGACCTTTCCACTGGATTTCTAACATAATGGTGGACATTACTGTCACTCACGACCAAGGATAAAGGCAAAGCACTGGCCGAAGGGGAATCTTCTCGGCCAACGAGGAAGAAAACTTTGGCCCCTTAGAGGACGGGCTAGGGTGTCTAATCAGGGCTCTCCTACTCCCAGACGAGGTAACACTGCCCGACAATTGTCGCACAGTGATGCCCCGCCTGTTGCTCCTGCACCTCCTGCTGGACCTTTGATTCCCCCACCCAGTGTCAGCCTATTAGAAAAATAAACGAGGAGACAACTAGTGCACGAACGACAAATTGATCGAGAGTGCATTCGGTTTATGAAATAGAACCCCTTCTGTCGGCCGTGGATCCACTGTTGGATTTTGGTGAGCCATGTCGTGATGAAAGAGTCTACTGTTTTCTTGCCTACTGTCTTTCTCTAGTTTTGGACCCACCATCTGTAACGGTCACATTTGGGGAGACTAGTGTAGAAATCACTACCGAAACTATTGCTAGTCAGTTCGGTCTCACTCTATCCTCAATTGGTCTGTCTGAACTTGATATCGATGATCCTACGATCCATTCCCTGATGACGAAGTTCATGTGTTATGGTAGAGACGTCCCTTGGCACCAAGGAATGCTCTCAAGACCAAATACAAGCTACAAAAATATCGAGTTCTTCATGGCGTCTTCTCTACCAATGTATATCCACGGGGTACAAATCGAGTCGATCTAACCCTGTTCATGCCTCTAGTCCTTTATAGTGTTGCATCCAGTGTGAAATTGTACCTTCCTTCCTCGATTGTCCACCAACTTGTTGTCATTGTTCACACCTCTAGACCCACTCATGTCTCGTTTCCACATCTTATCAATGTTTTGAGCAATGAGTTAGGCTTGCCCATAACGGATGATCCTGAGCATCCTTTGCAACGCTTCACCAAACTAAACATCATAAGAATGGATCTTAAATTTCATCTGCTTCCGGGAGAATCAGATGAAGAAAATACGCAAGCCAAGACCGAGATGGGAGAGACAGCTACACCAATAGAGGACGAGGCACGGCCACCGCCGGTTATCCCAACCACTCCTGATTCCATGCATGCACAGCGCCACAAGTGGCATCAGGATCGTGTTGGGGCAACACTACGTGGACAGGCGCAACAAGAGGACCGGTTTGAGAGATAGGAGGAACGCATGGGGCTAACGGAGGAGCAGCTCTCCGGACTGGAGTAGATGGTCGCAGCACTACAACGCTCTGCTCAACACATTATGGATCTGCTGACTTGCCGGTGTGACGACACCGTTCTGTCGGATAGGACTCCGGCGCCATAGCACCTCTTTTAATCCATCACATACACTTGATTGCCTATTGATGCTTAGGGAATGGATATCTTTTTGGGTGCCCTAAGTATATGTGTGTGTATGTGATGATTCTCTAACTTGGATAGGCTAGCTTTTTTTTGGTCTTGCCCATGGAGGGGCTAAATGCTTTAAAACATTTCTCTTTGTTGTGTATGCCCATGGATGGGCTGAATAGTTGGGGGATATTGTTTTTTTGGTATGGTTGGTTATGCCCATGGATGGGCTGGATTATTTTTTTTATGATTAAATGATGAATGTTTGCCAAGCTTGGGCAATAATTTTTATATTGCATATATTTCTGAATGATAATCAATGCATATCTGTCTTACTCTGTACTTGGAACTATGGTTATATGTTGTGCAATGATGGTTAAATGAATACCTATTCCTCATATATATATTACTTCTCCTCTGTCCTTTTCAAGTTCAACTTCAGTCATACAATATGCTATTGGTATACACTAATCATTTGCCAATGACTAACAAAAAGGGAGAGAACAATCTCACCATGTAAACCCTATGGTTGTATGTTTTAAGAGCATGGTGATGCAGATTGATAGGGGGATCAGCTGTAAGAAAGACATTTTGTTGTGTGTGTTAGATAGAATCTTTGTAAAATTGTGTAAAGTCGATGTACACACAATTTAGGTTGTTGTTTTGGGTGTTTTGTCACATGATTGACAAAGGGGGAGATTAAAAGTGTCCTTGTTTGTCAATTAGCGTGATGGTTGAGTCGGTAAGTCAAGTGAGGCCTATATGAAGAACATACAAGCTGCTGCCTTAACTGGATGGGTGATTCAAGAACGTCAAAGGTAAATTAAGCCCCACATCCCATGTCCAAAACACCCCAAATATATAATTCCATTTAAAAATCTTAAAACAACAAAGGAATTCAATGTTTGAAAACTTGATACAATAGGTAAACTTTATAAGTTTTCTGCATGTCACTTCGAATCATCGAATTTAGGTCGATGACATCGAAAAGTGACCCTTATATGTCTAGCAACCACATATATATTTCGACGAAAAATTCAACTCATCAAACATACCTTCGATGATATCAAACATGTATATTTGATGACATCGAAGAACTTAGAGTTTTTGTCCAGCAAGCTTCTTGGAAAATATTCTGGAAATGCTCGAGGAATCGAACTAGCTTCAATGTCATCGAGATTTAAATTCCAATGACATCGAACTAGTTTCGATGACATCGAAAATGGATTGTGTTCAGTAAGCTCTAAAGGAAAATCCTCAGGTTCGATGCCATAGAAAAAGGACAAGAAAATGTCCAGCGAGCTTCCAAGGAAAACCTTATGAAATTTCGAGGAATTGAACTAGACTCGATGTCATTGGAATTCAAACTTCGATGACATAGAACCAGGTTCGATGACGTCGAAAATGGACAAGAAAATGTCCAGCGAGCTTTTAAGGAAAATCTTCTAAAAAGTTCGAG
The DNA here is from genome assembly GCF_029962835.1 of Magnolia sinica. Taxonomy (NCBI): domain Eukaryota; kingdom Viridiplantae; phylum Streptophyta; class Magnoliopsida; order Magnoliales; family Magnoliaceae; genus Magnolia; species Magnolia sinica. The sequence goes on from NC_080583.1 coordinate 74,448,050, forward strand.
AAATCGAATTGAATTCAATGACATCAAGATTCAAACCTTGATGACATCGAATCAAGTTCGATGACATCGAAGAAGGACCAAAATCGTCCAGCAAGCTTTGGTGAAAAATCACGCATATATTCAAGGAATCGAACTAGATTCAATGACATCGTAATTCAAATTTCGATAACATTGAATCAAGTTCGATGACATCGATCATAAGTCAAAAAGTATCCAGCAAACTTTTTCAGTAAAGTCCGTGTCATCGAACTAACACTCGATGTCATCGATGTCTATACTCGATGACATCGAATGCAATCAAATTCTAACTATTTTGTTACCATTGGACTTTTTGCCTTTATAATGAGAAGCTTAGTTCTGGTTGCTGTATTGAGAAAAAGAGAGAGCTCTGAGAGAGTTGTTGCTTACCTAACATCCTTAGCCTTTTTCTCATGGGAGTTCATCCTTCAATCCTCTCTTAATCATTGATATTCAATAAAGTAGATTAGTAAATGAACTTCTCCATTCAAGGATTCTCTAGCTATCTTCTTAATGGCATATTATTAAGCTGGAATCCCTTGCATGCATAAAACCCTAGAACCTCTGTCTCTTAAATGATTAACATTCATTAGAGTAAGATTCCAATATATACCTTGACCCAACCCCGACGACTTACATTAGAGCATCATCAAGTGTTGCAGTTCAAGGGAGCTAAAAAATTTCCACCATCAAGGGAGAGCATCTTCATCAAGTGCAGAATGGGGCTCATCTACTTACAAGTAAGTCATTAGAGTCCAAATATCCTGTTGATCATTCCTTGTGTAGGATTGGGTCGCAGGTTGTATTTTAAACTTTCCAAGCCCTTAGTAAAGGCCTCCGACGGGAGAGTACGTCTAGGTTCTTTGTGTAGAACCTTTGCCTGTGTGGCTTAAACCTAGGTTCTTTATGTAGAACCTTGGCCTGTGTAGTCTAAAGTTAGGCCCTTGTGTGGGACCTTGGCCTATGTGGCCTAAACCGAGGTGTTTTATGTAGGACCTTTGCTCTTGTGTAGGGCATAACTATTGAGTCCTTCTGTAGGACCATTTGCCTTATGTAGGCATCCTTAGGAACCTTGTGTAGGTCCTAGTGTCAACCTTGTACAGGTTGTAAAGGTTTGAGATGAACCTAATTTGAAACCTCCATTAGTGAAATTTGGTACACTCAAGGGTTGAGTGCGTCTACCGAGAGTGGAGTAGGCACATAGCCGAACCACTATATATGATTTTGTTTTGGATTGTTGTTTGCACATTCTTTTTATTATGTTTATATTGAATGCTTACAATGATGCATGATTATGTGAATGGTTAGAACTGATAGGAATCACATCCCACACTCACTCATATACACGATCTGTCATAGACTAGTTGTTTAACTTGTTCAATCTTGAAGAGTCCATTGTTTGGATCCTCTACTTGGCTTGGAAGCCTTTAGAGTTAAGATGATTATATCTTGATTAATTGCATGTTAGATCAAGATTAGGAAAGTAGGATTTTAAATTGACATAAATTTTACAAAATCCTATTCACCCCCCTCTAGGACACTTTGACCTATTCTATACTTATAATATAGTGGTGTATACTGCAATTTCATTAGGAACGTTTTAGAAAGCCTCTTATTACGCCCTTATCCCGATTACACCCAATATATATACTATCACAACTGGAATAGGAAACAAATCACACACTTACGCAGTTCCATACCCACCTTCAATGAGAACTTCGATGGCATTAACAACCATCAAAAACTAGTTATTGACATCGAAGACACCATCGATGGCATTGAGTAGCATCATCAAAACTATCTTGTGAGCAACTAGAATTTTTCTTGATTTTCTCAATGGCATCGAGTGAGATGTCAATGGCAATGGCATTGATAGCTACTCGATAGGATCAAGTGGTTTGTCAATGGCATCAACAAACTGATTGAAGACATTTGACAACAATTAAATCAATCCAAAACCTTTTATGGCCTAATCCCCCATAAAGCTCCAGTAGGTAGATGCAATGTGGGGCCCACTGTGATTAGGGTTGTACATCGAGCTGAGTCGAGTCAAGGGGGGCCAAGCTCGGCTTGACTCGTCCATGCTCTACTTGAGTTCGAACTCGAGCTCAAGCTCGACATTGGAGCTTGGCTTGTTTGCCAAAGCTTTCGAGTCGAGCTTACCCAACCCAGCGCCCAACCTGTCCAAAATACACACCTGACTCAAACCAGCACCCAACCCAACCCAACCCAGTACACAACCCGACCTATGACCTAACCCAAATCAAACAGAAAATTAAATATTCATTGATATATTAAAAATTTTAATAAATCATTCATGATAAAGGAAGGTAACCTACCTTTATGGTGGGTGCTGACTGCTGAGAGAGAGAGAGAGAGAGAGAGAGAGAGAGAGAGTGTGTGTGACAAAGCTGGAGCGAGTGTCCAAGTGCTAAGCCGGAGTGAGATGAGTTAGACAGCAGCTCTTGGGGGAGAACCCTATAAAGGGGGGAGAGGAGAGAGAGAGAGAGAGAGAGAGATTGCTCGGGCAAGCACGGGCTACGGCGGGTTGGGTAAGGGAAAGGGAGGAAAAAAGATAGGAAAGGGTTGGGACAAGTAAGGTTTTGTTTTAAAATTTTAAGTTTATATATATATATATATATATATGTAATATTCGAGTTGTTGCACTATGCTCAAACTCGGCTCACTTTCAAATCGAGCTGGGTGGTATGGAGCTTGACTCACCCCAAGTCGTCCTTCAAGCTGAGTCAATCCGAGTTAACTCAAGCCGAGCTGAGCAAGCATTTCGAGATAGCTTGATTTGTGTATAGCCCTAACTATGATGTCCAACATGGATCCACTCCATCCAGCTGAGGAAGCTCACAATGAGATAGAAACTGAAAAACTAAACAGATCCAAAACTCAAGTGGGCAATCCATCCCATCTAGTTGAGGAAGCTCACAATGGGAGAGAAACCCAAAATTTTAACAGATCCAAAACTAAAGTGGAATTAATTGCTTATCAGGGCATGTACTAGTAATGGTAAGAGATGCCATAATTAGTTCTTTTAAAAAAAAATAAGAAGAAGAAGAAATAGCTATGGCTATTAGCCGTAGCCCTAGATCTAAAAATCATAGCCATTGCTAACTTCGGCCTACAACTACGGATCTAGTCATACTTTTAATTACAAATATTATCTATAGTTGTATGTACATTTCGCTGCAGAAAGGTATGGCTATGGATTATATTTGTAGCCATTTGCATCTATAGCTATGGATTAAATCCGTAGCCATATATTTTGGACCTATGACTACGGTCGTGCTACAGACGATAATCATAGCCATAGGTCTTTGGCTACAATTTTTATCCGTAGCATTTGCCCTTTTTCTAGTAGTAAACTCTTTTTCCACTTCTTCTCTCTCCAATTTCATCTCGGCGATATATTTCTAGACAACCTTCTTCCTCAACTCCTCTGTCCTAACTTCCAACCACAGAGCCTTGTCCTTTGTATAGGTCTCATCTTTAAAGGATTTAACGATATTGGTCTCTTCTTCCTCCTTCGTCAGTGTAAGCTCCGGAGCAATCACCACCTGCAGGAGCAATAGTGATCTATTATTTATAATATATAACCACAATGCCTTCTTATAATGTAATGATAATGAATCACCCTTACCAACACGGTCTTGAAGACCTTTGAGATAGATTTTTATTGGCCTAATTTATAAGAATTCTAATTAAGTAGTCTAAGAATCCCAATGAAGAATCTTCTTATGGCCTACCCTCTATTGGCCGATAGCTTGAGGAATCGCTCATATGCCCATATATGTTTAACCAACAATATGATTCATTAAAAAATAAGAAATAATCAAGAAAATATACTCTTTGAATAGGGACAACAATAAGTTACGTGTATCACATATGCGCATCCACAGATATTGTATGAAGAGTGTACCAATTATTCTCATCAACATCACCAATTGCATAATGAGCCCTATCCCTCAAATATATGTATCCCATACTACCCCAAGGGTAACTATTGAACTGATATGAGTTATTGATCATTTCAATGTACTTATCTAGACAACTATTCTTCTGTGGAGATGTAATTAGCAAATTCTCCATGCAAATTAGAAGCATCCGCTTCACCGCATCCTTGTGTTTTTTTTTCTACGGAGTGAGAGATAAGATTCTTTCAAGTCATCCTTCGTCACACTTCCTTCTTTCAGATAAGTATCCCTAATTTTCATTCTTTTCCTTCCTCTTGTTTAACCCTCTCCAGACTCATTTGATCTATCAGGTCCAAACCTCATACCTTTAATGAGCAAGGCAAAGTCCGGCTTGATCAATTTCATGATGGTGTCTTGAAAGTCGAAAGTCATGCCACAAATATGCCTCAGCATAAGGCAATGGATGATTTGACCATTACTCAGCGACTAAAAAATCCAATAAATGTACAAAACAACTATTCTTAAACATCTTTTTTTAAAAGGAGTGTTGTCAAAATTATCTAATATATATTCCTTTAAAAACTGAATAGAACACTTTGAAGAGAGTGTCGCTTTCTCGTAAGTCAAGTAGGTAGTCCTTCTTGGTTTTTTCGATATGCATTTCAGTAAGGGTCGAGATTATCATCCACAAAAGGTAGGTAGTCATCCACTAGATTAAGGGTCGAGGTTGTCATCCACTTAAAGGTTTAGATTGACAGCGGGACAGGAAAGGCCGATATTATCATCTAATAATGGTGGAGATTGACATGATCTTCTTGGTATGGTTGACATCTCAAAAGATAGTTGGTAGGGTTGTAAATGGGCCGGGTTCAGGCCCAAACGGTTCAAAGACAGAGCGATTGTCTGATTTATGAAATCTTTACTTGCCCATGAAGAACAGTTTTGTGGCTGCGGGGAGCAAATTAGGTATTACCCGGACCCTTACAATAGGGCCCACGTTGAGGATTTTTTTTTTTTTATATCCATGCCATCCATCCGTTTCTCCAAACAATTTTAGGACTGATTCCAAAAATTAAGCAGATCTGGATATCAGGTGGACCACGCCACAAACAGTGGTGTTTGAGTGCCTCACCATTAAAATTTCCAAAGGGCCTTTATTAAGGTTTTCTTAATGTTTATTTAACATCCAACCTGTTGATAATGTCAAGAAGACCTGTATGAAAGGAAAGATATAAAATAATAATAAGCTTGATATAAAACTTTTGTAGCTCATAAATTTTTTTTAATAATCATTCATCATTGCTTCAAGTGATATGGTCCACCTGAGATTTGAATCTTCTTAAGGTATGGAATAGAGTCCTAAATTTCAATGGGAAAACAGATGGACGGCGTGGATATACAAAATATACATGAACGTAGGCTTATAAGTGTAACACCGCTAAGGTGTTAGCTGAGTACAGCTAATCCTCTTCCACGGAAACGGAAGCGCGCGGATTGCGCGTGGTTTGCCACACGTTGGTGTGTTGACGTCACCTGCAGTCCCAGCATGATGTATGTGTTACATTCATACCGTACATCTATTCTTTCTATTTTGGGAGAGTATTTTAGAACATGGCCCAAAAATAAAAAGAACCAAAGCTTTAGTGGACCACACAACAAAAGACAGCGAGGATTCAATGCCTACAATCCAAAACATATCGGAGGCTACGGAAGTTTTGGATCAAGTTAATATTTCCGTTGGCTCTTCATCCAGGTCTGTGTGATCCAATGAACAAGTTGGATGGAAAATAAACATCACCGTGGACCCTATGAAGGTTTCAACTGCGGATGCCATTATGGCCAGTGCTTTCTGTGGTGTGGTCCACTTGAGTTTTGGATCTAGCTAATTTTTGGACACACACCCTAAAATGAATGTACAGTATGGATATAAATCATACATAATGGTGGGCCAACATAACTTAGTGACATAAACATACGACCAAAGTAAGTAGTGTGTGGCACACAAGGCAATCCTGTTGCTGCGAAAGCAAGAACCTTTAGCAGTTCCTGTTACTGAAGTTAGGTGGGCCCACGTGATGATTGTTAGAAATCCACCCTGTTCATCCCTTTTAAAGATCATGTTAGAATATAGTTAAAAAATGAGGAAGATCCAAAACTCAAGTGCGGCTTAAATGAGAGGAAAAAGTGGGTATGAAAATGTCCACTTTTTCCTTTTCCTGTAGTTCAGACGATGTTTATCTGCCATTCATACAGTTCATAAGGTCATTCCTAACTTGAATAGAAAACACAAAAATATTAGCTTGATTGGAAACTTATGTCATCCCAGGAATGTTTCAACGGTAGATATTCAATCCTCAATCACCTGCTGTGAGGCCCACTTGAGTTTTGCATCTGCCTCAGTTTTTTTTCTCATATCCTAACATAATCTAGTAAAATGGATGTACGGAGCGAATTTGTCACAATGCAGATAATGTGCAACCTATTATAGTTCAAGTGGTGTGCGCCTCACCTGAGATTTTTATATAGCTGATTTTTTGTTATCTTCCCTTCATCAGATGATTAATACCAGATGATGAATGCGTTTGATGAAAATATACACCATATGGTGGCACCAAACACAAACTTATTGTTGGTATGGCCCACCTGATTTGTGGATCTAGCTGATTTTGAATGGACATCACATACGACATGGTGGGCCTACAGAGCTTCCGTGTCATCCCTATTGGTCCTTGTGGTATGGCCCACCTAATTTGTAGATGTAGCTGATTTGGAATGGACGTCAATGTGACAACATGGTGGGCTCACGGAGTTTCGGCATTTTAGGCACCATTTTAAGCACTATTTTAAAATAACTGTTGAAGAGGTTAGAGGATTTTGGTTTCCTTACTAGGTTCACCGTGGAATGTATTTGTAGGGAATTGCAGTGAAATTCCATCATCTATTTGAAGATCAAAAGTAGCCATTTTTTTAGTATTGCAAGGCCAACAACCATTTGAATTACAAGTATTTTTCATGCCATCACCTCCCAAATGAGGAATTGCAAAAATATCAGGTATCAAATGACCCCTTGGAGTGAAATTCCCTCATCTATTTGGATTTCAGAAATATTTGATTTTTGGGGTATTGCAATGACCAATGGCCATTTGAATTGATGGAATTTGCGATGCCCATCATCCCCCAAACATAGGAATTGCAAAAATAAAAGGTTAGAATTCCTGGGAATTTAAATTCCAACAATCCAAACCACCCCCTGGAGTGAAATTTCATCATCTATGTGGACATTAAAAATACCCTATCTTTGGGGTATTGCAATGGCTAGTAAATATTTGAACAGCTGGTATTTTCAAAACATAGGAATATAAAAAATAGTGGATAATAGTATTCCTGAGAATTCTAATTACGACAATCCAAACAGCCCCTTAGAGTAAAATTCCATCATCCATTTGAAAATCAGCAAGTACCCATTTTTGGAGTATTTGAATGGCCAACATCCATTTGAATTGCTGGTATTTTCAATGCCTATCATTTCCCAAATGTAGGAATTGCAAAATTTGTAGGTATTAGAATTTTGAGAATTCTAATTTCCACAACCGAAACAATCCTTTAAATAGAAATTTCATCATTTATATGGAAACCAAAAGTACCCATTTTGGATATTGCAATGGCCAGCAGATATTCAAATTGCCAGTATTTCCTATGCTCATCATCCACCAAAAGTAGAATTTGCAAAGATAGCGGGTATTAGAATTCCTAAGAATTCTAATTCCCACAATCCTAATGAACCTCTTGGACTGAAATTCCATCGTCTATTTAGAAATCAAAAGTACTCATTTTTTGGTATTGCATTGGCCAACGGATATTTGAATTACCAGTATTTTCTATCTTCATCATCAACCATACGCAGGAATTGCAAAGATACTGGGTATTATCTTTCTTGAGAATTCTAATTCCCACAATCCAAATGAGCCGAGTGTGAAATTCCATCATCTATTTAGAAATCGAAAGTAATTAATTTTTTTAGTATTGCAATGGCCAGCATCTTTGATGTCCTTCATCTCCCAAACATAGAAATTGCAAAGATAGCATGTATTAGAATTCCCGAGAACTGTAATTCTCAGGATCCATACGACCCCTAAACAATTTAGAGGCATATGACCACCTTGCTCTACCTAAATGACACTGTAATGCAGGGGCATTTTCACACTAGGCTTGAGCGGGACTGGTTGTGGGATGCAAGGGCACACTCGGGGCAGGTGGCCCATGTGAGGCAATACCCATATGATTTAGGGCCCACCATGGGATGTAAGGCCTAGGCTATAAGATAAAGGGATTGATTTACCATGCTTTAACAGTTCAAGCTTTTAGAGCGAGTGGTTAATTGTCCTGTATCACACCAAGTCGGTGCGTTGACGTGGCAAAGTTTTGTGAGCCCCACCGTGATGTATGTGTTATATCCACACCGTCTATACATTTTTCCGGATCATTTATAGGATGAACCCAAAAATGAGGCAGATCCAAAGCTCAAGTGGACCACACCACAAAAAGTATGGAGACTTTTAGTTTATAAGGATTGGCACGGGCAAATCGTCAATTTTCTTAGCATCTTAATCAAGATAATTCTAATCATCGGATTTGACTTTTTCCATTTTTCGAGAAAATTGAGAATATCTAAAAATCAACTAAAATCTACTTCAAAATTCAAAGCCTGTTGGCTCTAAGAATTACCCAGTTCATAAGATGCTTTGAAAAAAAAAAATCATAGTATAATGATCCAATTCAACCAGTGGCATGCAAGAATGGACGGACAAGATTGTTCATAGAAGATAGGTAAAGTTGCAGATGCCTAGGACCATCCAATTGCCATGATTTCTGCACCTTAAGCAGAAGAAAAGTGGACTGGAACTAATGGATTGTCTAGATTGGTTTAGTTGCCAAGTGAATTCAAAATGCAACCATGTGTTATGACCTTGGTTCCAACCTAGTGGAACCATCAACTTTCAGTGTGCCACATGGCATACGTGTGAAAGATCCAAGCTGATCATCAGGTGGGCCCCGCTATTTATGTATCGCGGCCTAAAAATCAGTGCCAGTCTACTTCATCAGGTGGGATGCAAAATGCTGGAGCATATAATATTCTTGACAAAAATGGCTCATATGTATATTAAACCAAGGAATGAAAAAAATGCTTGAAATTACAATCAAGATCGTACTCAGGGTTTGTTCGTGAATTTGTTCGTGAACATACACGCATACTCAGGGTTTTTAGATCGTACAGGTGGGGCCCATGTTTCAGAGATCCAAAATGCAGTCCGATGTGACCCACCATGAAAAGAACATGACCCAAAAATCTCCAAGACTGGTACATCCTCAGTTCTTTTAATTAGTTGAATGTGGACTACTAACAATATATTAGCAGGCAATAGAATTGAAAGGCTAGGATTCTCTGGTTGAGGAGATTTTTAGGGGACAGTCCATCCATGCTGGGTACCAACTGGTCAACGGTCTAGATTACTGAATCATGGGCTTCACTTGTACAAAATGAAAACCCAAGTACAACATGGCTCAATGGCCATAAAAATAGTCTATACTCACAAAGGCAGTAATCTCTTATGCTTGAAATATAAGATGAAAGCCGCATATATTACCACACAAGAGATGCTGGTTACAATAAGGACCCAATTGAAGTTGTCTGGATACTGGAAAAATGCGGGCGTAAAGTTCATCCCGAAGACGCCCGATACAACTGCAAAAATTGTAGCGACGAATGTAGCCGCCGTGAGCAGCAACTCGAATTGGATCAGCTGGTTTCGGACATTGTCCTGCATAACATGTGAAAGAACCATGTTTACTATAGTTTCTAAAACTCGGTGACTTGACACGGAATTCAATTGAGTTGACTGAATTCAACGAGATTTCAAGCTGAGTCGCTAGTGAATTTACTCATTAGCATGACTCAATCTCAAATTGATAAGACTCGTCGAGTTGTTTCACTGACCCGAGGGACTGGGCATGGACCTTTTTTCAGCCAAGTTACTCAAGTTTAATAGATTGCTATAGATTGAGAATAGAGGCTGAAAAAACCCCTCAAGAATTCTGATTTCCCCTGTAAAGGGATTGACATTCTTAAGGCCACAAAACATTATTTTGGGAGCTGCAATGACCAAAATGCCTATTTGCCCTTTCATCCTAAGCGTAGTGGATCCGAGCATTGTGGGGCCCACGTGGTGTATGCATGAGTGACCAAAATGCCCTTGTCTTCTTCTTCTTCTTCTTCTTCTTTTGGATTTTTACCACAAAAGTCTTCAGAAATTTGCATTATACCAAACAATGCCTTTACAAAATGAAAATTTATGGAGATGCTTTTTCAAGAAGTGAAAGTACTAAAATGCCCTCTTTTTCTATTTAAAAGGTAGTAAAGTTAAGAATTGTGAAGCCACATGGTATGTTTATAAAATCCAATCATCTAACATATCAAATCCAGCATGATTTTCTCATCACCCAAAAATCTGCTCAATTGAATCCCTAGATGGGCTATGTTGGAGAACATGCACTCAAAAACCAATATGAGCTGTAATCCACAAGCCATATGGATGGGACAAGGCTGATCTCAGACATCGATCATGATGACCATCCCACGTGGACATTCTAATACACCACAGTGTTTGTGTTACCCTAGACTTACATGATGTCGGTTAATTGAGTGAGTCCTTCAGTAGTCCTTGGGAACTTGAGATTGAACACTACAGTCATTGACCAAGAGAGTCATAGACCATGGATCATAGTAACCTTTTTTTTTACCATAGCCAACACAAGTACATAGGGCACACCTGTGAACACTCTATGATGAGATATGTGGTCATACTGTGTGTGGGAACTAACTTACGTCAGGATGGACAGTCTACACCATTAAGGAATCAACTTGATGTTAGTGTGCCTTCACCCTTAACCCGCATAGGATTATGTGAGTACTATACATACAGAATCCAGGCTATGACCTTTGGTCACTTACGTTAGTTGGATCGAGTTCAAGTCTCTAGTCTAGGGGCCCATTAGGGTGGACTAGATAATCAAGATGATCATAACTTGATGTTGCATGAAATTGATTAATCCTTGGACCTAAGGACCTGTCAGGTTTACAACTCTAACTGACAGGCCTTGGCTCTTCCTATGAGGCTACCGCATGGCCGTTGAAAGTGGATGTGGCTGAGTACTTCCATCAGGAATCAAGATCCATTAGGTTTTACTTATGGATTGATATATAGCTAAATTTGTTAGATTAGAGACCCAAGTGATTTTTCCCTTGGACCTAGCACGGGAAATGTTTTAATAGACTTTTCAAAGGCTTTCAATCATTTAAGTTTTTTTAACCGTTAAAACTGTTTTAATCGCACTTGATAATGATTTGATGACCAAGATCTTGTTGTTCACTATTTAATCAACATGAGATGTAGATCTCTAGTGGATGGCTATGACAGTGGAAGGATTAAATCATGAATGCATGCCATGGATGAGGCGGATCAACCCTTGAAAGCCTAACACCTCCTCTCTCTATATATATAATCTTATTACAGAAGAGTGTAATATCACAAAAAGAGCCCTAGACGTCTCCACCCCTGGGACGTGTGGAGAGAGAGAGAGAGAGAGAGAGAGAGTCTCCATCTCCTTCATCCTCTCAACTTGTGATCACGTGTGGCCCATCTCTGTGGTCATGTGTCAAAGTTGGCAGCTACCAAAGATGTCAACTAGGCAGTCTTAACTTTCCTCACTGGGATAAATTGGGGAAAGACCTCCTAGGTTGGAGGATTAGCATCGGATTAGAGATATCTACACCATGACCCCCCGATACATGTATGATCTAAACTCTCTGTAACTTACATTTTCATAGAAATTTGATATGATTGTCATTGGGAGGTCCACGATATATAAGGTTTTGTTTTAGATTGTGGAAAAAAGTTTTATTCCATTGCGTTCTCCAATTAAAACCCATCAAGCTATACATAAGTTTAGATGTTTTTGAGTGATGTATATCAGTTTTTATGGTTTGGCCCATCATATCATTAATCTGCTAGAGTTTTGGTCCTTTTGATAATCACGGTAAGGTGCATTTGTTAGATGGGTTAGATGTCAGACATATACCTTGTGTACCCCACAACTCTCAATTCACCACTTTTTAAAGAAAAAATAAATAAATAATGAAAGTTAGGTGTTCAGTTAATTTCTCTCCTCAATAAGCATTACTTAGTAATTTCAGTTCGTGGAGGCATAATTTGGTAAAATCCAACTTTATGAGAAATTTTCAGTAAAAAGTAGTGGAGCCAAGCATTGTGGGGTCAATGTGGTGTATGCATGACATCCATCCTGTTTAACAAATGCATCACACCATCATGATCAGACAACCCAAATATCAGTATGATCCAATCATTAGGTAGGCCACAGGTGGGTCCTTACTCATGCCTCGGTGGTAGACTCACAGAGTTTCAACCCGAGGTCATGGTTTCAAGTGCCCATTGTGGTGAAATCCCATTGTGGTGTGAGTGTGTGGGTGTGTGTGGGGTGTAAGTGCGTGTGTAGAGAATAATTTTTTAAAAGGTGGACCACAGGTGAATTTGGAGGTTTTTGGATAGTGTAAAATGTTTCTATGATGTTTGGATCAACCTGATTTTGGGGTCATATCATCATTATAGTCTGTTGAACAGGTTGGAGATCATTCACACATAGCGTGGCCCCAAATGCTCAGACTCCATCACTTTTCCAAAAATAAAAATAAAAAATATCACCCCCAGAAAGACTGTTTTCAAACTTTAAAAAGTCAAGGCCTTCTTTGGGAAAATAATAAAATATTGAGCATTGAATTGATCAGTGAGTGAGGCAGTAAAACAATGGGTGGGCCTAGGATGGATTCAGGCCCAGATTTTGAACTATCGGGCTGGACCCAGCAGGCTGTGACTATTCAAATATTGATTTCCATCCCTAATCTAAATATTAAATAGATCTCATACACATGTTATAAGAGCTCTAACCTCGTGTTATCATAAGTTCTCACCAGTTTAATGTTGATGAAGTCTTCAGTATCGTCTATGTATTCTTTGAGCTGTGACACCATCCAATAAATCAATGACTAACTCATGCTAATTAAATAGAAAATCGCTCAAATCTCTATACACATGGTACATGTATGAGATCTGGACTGTTCATCTGTTGGGACCGCCTGTGGGTGACGGTTGTATGTGAAAGATCACACCATTATGTGATCCTCGATGCCCGATTGGAGGAATTTTTCCCCATCGAATGTCAGCCACTCGTGGGATTTCATGACCCTCAGAAAATATCAATAAAACCTGCTATCCTCAAAATCCCTCCAATAAGTTATTAGGATTGGCTGATCGATGTGCTTTTTGGTATGTAGCATCCACATTGGGGACCAATGGATGAACAGTCCAGATCTAAGTTAAGATGTGCCACATGGAGGGAGATAAAGAGCTAGATAACTAAAAGAACGTGATGGCACTAAGATGGAGAAAGAGGAATAACTTATGTAATATGTTCTTCAAGAGATAAGGGAAGGTTACCTGCTACAGTAGGATTGGCTTCCTACCTACATTCACACGTGTGCAAGATCTGTGCCTTTCATCAGGTGAGCCCTATGATGTCTATGTCATGGCCCAAAATCAGGCTGGTCTGCTCATATGGTAGGCCACAACTTGTATAGCAAGTGTGGACTAGGGGTGGCAAGGGTTGGGGTTAGCCCAAGCCCGACCCATTGCTAAACGGACCAAGAATTCTTACCCAAACCCGACCCACAACCCATTACCTTCTAACCAACCCAACCCACTTAAAAATTCATTAAGCCCGATCCATTTAATTGTAAACGCATCGAGCTCGACTAACCCAACGCAACCAACCACAACCCATCTCAGGTTTAAGAATGGAATATGAGACTAAGGCTATGCACAACCTAGCCCAAACAATGGATACATACATATACTTTTCTTCTTTATTTTTATTTTTATTTTGGATTTTCGGTAGGTCGGTTCAGCTCATCTGACCCAACCCATTGATAACCTATATGGGTAGGTTGGGTTGGATCAGATAGGGTTCAACCCAAGCCCAACCCATTTGCTTAAACGGGCCATATTTTTAGCCCGGGCCTGACCCGCTACCCATTTACTTTAGCCTAAACCCAACCCAAGAGTGGGTTGGGTCAGTTGACACACCGGCTAACCCGAGCTATTGCCACCCCTAATGTCGCCTGATAGTCTATCATTTTCTACCATCCATCTTTGATATAAGAGTGGACTACCTAATGTGCCTAGACAATAGGGCTAGCAATGGGTATTGGCCAGTGGGTCAACTGACACAACCTGCTTCTAAGGCAAGGTCAGGCTCAACTAAATGTGTGTGTGGCCCATTTAAGTAACTGGGTTGCGCTTACATTGAACCCCACCTCACACACCCGCGCATACATGATATCAATGGACCAGGCCACATGACCAGACCTAACCCAGCCCAATAACCAAAACAAACTGCTAGAAGTATAGACCCATGTTTCATACCAATGGACTGGATGACATATACGAAACATGGTGGGCCCTCTATGAGAATCAAGGGTACGTGTCCCCTCTCAACTCTTCTTATTCGTGTGGCCCATCTAAGTCAAAAATTGTCCCAATTTTTTGGCCCTTGGTGGTTGGTCTGGATGCTATCAACACACCATGTGGGGCCCACAACATCAGTTTGCACTATAATATAGTGAAATGTTTGCACTTGATCATTTTCAGGTACATGTAGTGTATGTATCCACTAATAAGGCCACGCTAGCATTCCTTTTCCCGATATCATGCAGTGTATTCATGTATGTACGAGTCATGCTGGGTTGGGTTCGATCTGTTGAACCCAACCCATTTACAATTAAAAGGATTAAGTAGGTTGGTTCAGGCCACAGGGTAATAGGTCATGGGTCAGTTTCAGGCCCAATTTCGGCTCATTTAGTAAAATCAGGTCAGATTTGGGTAGGGTTGTACACGAGCCAAGCTAGCTCGAAAAGCTCGCTCGGCTCGGCTCGATCTAGCTCGGCTTGACTCGGCTCGAACGTCGACTTGAGGCGAGCCAAGCTTCATATGACCCAGCTCATTTTGAAAACATGCCGAGTTCGATCATAGTGTATATATATATAATATTTAAAAATTAAAACTTAAACCCTACCCTATCCATCCGTCTCTTTCTTACCCTTTTCCTTCCTTACCCAACCCACCGTGCCCGAGCTCCTCTCTCTCCCTTTGTGCTCGAGCTCCACAATCTCTCTCTCTCTCTCTCTCTCTCTCTCTCTCTCTCTCTCTCTCTCTCTCCACTTGGCCACTCCCCCGAGTTCAACTCGGCGTCTGCCCGTCTCGTCTCAACTGTACTGCCTGCACTCAACCACTTGCTCTCTCTCTCTCTCTCTCTCTCTCTCTCTCTCAACACCAACAATAAGGCACCTCTATAGCTCTATCTAATGTTGTATATATATTATTAATTGAATATTTGATTTAGGAGTTGAGTCGGGTGTGGGTCAGGTTAGTTGGGTCAAGTGGCTAGGTTGAATAAGGTGTCGATTGGATCAAGTTGTTGGGTTGACTCTGGTGCGGGTTGGGTGTTGGGTTGGGTTAGGAGCAGGTTCGACTCGACTCGACTCGACTCGATGTAAGCTCACATTGACTCGATCCACTAGCTGGCCTCGAGCTCGACTCGAAAGATTTGGCAAACAAGCCAAGCTCCAATGGTAAGCTTGAGGCCGAGCTCGAACTTGAGCTCAAGCTCGAGGAGAGCAGGGACGAGTCAAGCCAAGTTTGGCCCACTTCGACTCGACTCAGCTCGATGTACAGCCCTAGATTTGGGCTAGGTGGACCCAAACATGACCATTGCAACCCCTACCAGACAAAAAGGACAAAGCACCAAAAGAACCCAGAAACAATAACGATGGGGCACACCTTTCGGTAACCTAAGCCATTGATCTGATGGGATACATCATGAAATGGGCCATTTCATAGTATCTCCACTATCGAATGATCCTAGCTGTCAAACAAAAATTGACGATCACAACAAACGGTCCACACTGGATGGGGTTCAAATCGGATTATTAGGATCATCCACGGGGGAGATTTTGGGTGCATCTTCCGTACACCATGGGTAGCACCATACGAACAATTTGGATACCAAAAGGTGGGACCCACCTGCATGGTTCATTGATCTGAGCAAATGCTCAACGTTTGATTGCATACACAGCGAGGCCCACCTAATGAACAGCCCAGATCTTGCAAACTTTGTGCCCCATGTTTAGCACATGTGCCTGTGAGCAGGCATGTTAATCCGCATTTGTTCTTAAACCATGGAACTTAATCACACTTACTGATAGTAATTTGCTGAGAGTGTTGTCGATGACGACGAAATAGGCCTCGAGCAACATCTCCAGTTCTTCGATGCGATCACCACCGCTGCTGGACGATCCATGTTTGCTCGAGCCAATAACACTACTCATCATTTTATCAAGTTTATGAGATCCGCTGATTGAACTGACTGGTGAAACCGGTGCAGATTTCGACACAGCTGATCCAGCAGGAATGCTACTCAGGAAATACGGAACGGCCGATGGATAGGCCTCCATTCTCTCCTTCTTCTCCGTCAGATACATTTCGGCCATGTCCCCATCATCATCCATTAGCTGTTCTATTTCATCACGGACCTGTAAATCAGATCACAAAGTTTTTGAGTATCATATGATGCTCAATTTTAAGAAACAGCTTTCTTTTTGTACAGCCCAGAAATGGCATTGGTGGGCCTCACCTTTTGGTAATCTAAGCCATTGATCTAGTGGGAATTATGTCACCAATCAGACTATCCTGACCATTTGATTAAAAATAGACTAATTACAACAAATGGTCCACCATATATGAATGATTTGACAGATCGAATGGTGAGCACCTGGATATACAGTTCAGTGGGCCATGCAACAGCTCGATTGGACAGTGATGATTGACAAACGATAGTTTATGTACATACCTTTTGAACTCTATGAGTCAAGGCAAGGAGATGGCTCTTCTGCTTCCGCACACGTTCGAGATTAAGAGTGCTGATTGACGAAGCTAGTTCATCGAGTACTGGATACACATCAATTTCCAGTTCTGTAACCTGCTAAAACGACAGTCATCAGACCAATGGTCTGGATCACACAACCATGAAGAAATGGAAATGCCAAGGCAACTCATGCAAGGAGAGGTGGAGTACACAATTTGAAGCACCAATCGCCAGATCATGGCCATTCATTATGTGGGGCTCACTTCGAATGTTCCCTGGCCCAAAAGTAGGTCTGTCCACTAATCGGGTGGTCCACATATATACATAGGCTACAGGGACAGGTCTGATTTCAAGACAGGAAAGTGCACAGCAGGCCCCAGCTGATGAATAGCCTGGATTTTGTACGCATGCTCATTTGCAAATAATCAGCTTGCATTTGCTTCGAAATGCCAGTCTTCAAATCTCAGAGACACGAAAGACTAATCATGAATAGTAATCAATTGAATTTTTATAAGTTGATGTAAATCATATGTTCCATGCATCACGGAAGAAACCACACGTACATTACAAGAAGAGTCGGAAGGTTTCCGTGCCAGTTTGGACTGAAGTTACTGAGAAATCCTTTTCCTGAATTTGGTGGGACCCACTATGCAAGGGATTCTTTCGGCGGAAGATCCTGCAAGATGATATTGTTGCAATTTCACCAAATGCTAGCCATTTTGCAGGAAGAATCCCACAAAACACGAATGTTGTTATCTCCAAATGAGAAATCCTGCGAAACGACAAGCCAAGAGCACAAGTGGCGCTGAAGGCCCTACCAAATTCCTGAGAAATCCTTTTTTATTTTTGAATTTGGCGGGGCCCATTATGCCTAGGTTATCTTGGCTTGTTATCTGGCAGGAAGATTCCTGCACGATGATAATCTTGTAGAAATCACAACATTAGTGACTTGTGATATCTCAATTATCGAGAAATTACAACATTGAGCATGTGTGGATACAAGGAATCTGAGGGGAAAAGAAATTGGACTCTCTTTTAATTAGAGAACTATCGTTGTTCGGATAGATGAAAAACAATGGATTCCGCAAAGTAGTCATTAGCCTTATTTATGGTCAGGATTTTCTCGCACAAGATACAAGATGAGTATTATCTAATGAATACTAGATACAATGGATTCTGCAAAATAGTCCTCAGTCTTATTTATAGTCAAGATTTTCTCGCACAAGATACAAGATGACTATTATCTAATGAATATTGGATTTTCTGCTTGCTACGCAAACAAAAGCTTCTTTCTTTTTTTCTTTTATTTTATTTTTTTTAGAATCCTCGACTATAGTGTAGGAAAAGTTAATTATTACAATTGTCCATTTCCACACCGAGATTCCTTGTATCCAAACAGGCCGAGAAATCCTGCAAAACAAAAGGCCAAGAGTCCAACTGGAGCTGCGTGCCCCACCAAATTCACATAACTTTACAAGAATTTCCATCTGCATTGGCACTTAAACATACCTGAGCATCAAGAGACATGCATGTTAGCTCCAAAGCCAGCTCCAATGCTCTGAACTCAAAAGCCAAGTCATCTGAACTTGATTCGGTACATCCTGTAATCATATGAAGAAGGATTAAGTTCCCTGGAGAATCGACGGTCCTAACAACCAAACTATGTTACTGAAGAATGGCATGTTTCTGGATCATGACTAATAAGGCACGGTTTGAACGTAGAACTTCGGAAGAAATTGGTTTTTCAAGAGTGGAAAATTCAGAAACATACAGTTTTGTGGAGAGGGACCCACATAATGACAACTCATTTTCCGATGCATCGATGTGGGACCCACCATGGTTGTGATTTTAAAATGATGGTTAACAAAAATTTAGTGATCCAAATGATACAACAGGTGATTTAGGAGAGATTAGAAAATGTTTGCATTCTGAGGAACTTCTTTCAACAATATTTCAGTTCCACATATGCTGATAACATAGCCCATTTTCATGTCCCTCTGTAGGGTCGTAAGCCTCCAAACATACCATCCACTGATCTTCCCAATTCTGAATATGTGGGGTCCAAATTTCAGTCTGATCACCATTTATATGATGAGCCCCACATGGATAGGGGAAGCCCCAAAAATCTCCCACGGTATAGGATCCCAAGTTCCTAAAACTTTTAAAGGTTAAGGTCTTCCAACCAGGGAGAATTTTGGGCACACCCCGTACACAAGGGCCCATCAGACCAGTGGTCTGGATCACTGAACCATGGGCCACATACAGACAGAATTCATAGGCTCAGTCCCCATTAATTCCTCAATCTGGCTCTTACCATTTTGATCTTTCTGTGTCTGAAGGCGCCTGCACAGTTCTGATTGGTACTGCATGACAGAGCTGTCCAGAGAGTTCATAAGGATAACCTCATCTGCCGTAATTATGCATCTGATTTGTTCGAGATTGACGACAATCGCCTTCTCCCGGCCCAGTATCGTGGAAGGATACACAAACAAAGGGTCTAAAAGTCGAAGATCTCTCGCAGGCAGATTGCAACGCCTCATTAGAGTGGCCTTGTCGAGCGCTAGGATATGCGAGTTTCCATTCCGATCAATCTGTATCCATGACCGACTTCCGTGGCCTCTCTTCTTCAGGCCTGTAAAGCCAAATCCCTGAAATGGAGGCCTCTCTGATGCATCTAGTCTAGCATCAACAGGGAAAGACATCTGTAGCCGAAAAGAAGTTTTGGTTAATACGAATTGATCCGATTTGAATTTTTTTTCCTGCCACTCCTTATTTCAAAAGGATTCCGATTATTGGAACTTCAGACCCTCTTTAACTTGATTTTATCCCACACGCTACATACAAAACGATTTAACGGCATAGATTCCAATTCCAATTTTGCACTGTGTGTCCGTTGTTCAAACAGCATACGTATCTGTTGTTTTGACAGCTGAAATCGTTAAAACCGTCAAATTCATTTTTGTAGAAACCCCAACGCCTAAAAACCGAACCCATCGAGCAATTTCCCCCAGATTTAGTCATGCAAGGGAACATATACATCAACTGCTTCAACAGCCAAGCTCTACAAAATTCCACTTCAGTTTATGATATTTCTAAGCTGAAAGGCCTATCTCAACACCCACAAGCTGAATCTTTGATTGATTCTGGCAAAGAAGAAAAAGAAAAAGACCAAAATAAGTAGAATATTCAATTTGTAATTTTACTAATTGAAATCCTAAGAACATCAAAACCTATTAACAAAACTAATCTAGAAAATCCATCGACCAATATGAGTACAATAGTCGTTTTTCCCCTTTCTTTTAATAAGAATTCAAAGAACATCAAAACCTATCAACATGAATCGAACATATTGCTGTCATTGACACTGAAACCCCATATCATCAATCACTATCTTCCCAAAATTTGCTAGAAAATTAACCAAATACACTACTCTTTCAACTTATCAAAACCTGAACATCAAAATCACTCAATATACATCCAAAGGCTTCAAAACATCCCAAATTCCTTCACTATTCCTAAACCCCAAAAGCTGTAACCCAAATCTTTTATTGGTATCATGCAAGAAACTTGCTAGAAATAACAACCTATCAACCAAAAAAGTTTAGAATAATTGAAAATCTAAACAACGAAATCAATGGATATTCATCAAATAACTTGAAACACCCAAAACTCCATATCTCTCAGCACAAAAAATCACTGAAAACAAGTATCCATTACACTAAACTCCCATAGATTTTCATCAAATAATCAAGAACATTTCAAAAACAAATAAAAGTAACCACATGAGATTTCCTTATATACAACAGAAAAGATGTACAAGCACTTTGTCTTTAAGTATTCAAAATTCAAAAGAACATCAAAATCACTCAATGTGCAGCAAATAATTAAAAACAGAGAAGAAAAAACCAATAAATTCCATTGGGTTTTTGTCCAAAAAACACCTGAAAACAAGTA
Organism: Magnolia sinica; assembly: GCF_029962835.1. NCBI lineage: Eukaryota > Viridiplantae > Streptophyta > Magnoliopsida > Magnoliales > Magnoliaceae > Magnolia > Magnolia sinica. The sequence goes on from NC_080583.1 coordinate 74,468,998, forward strand.
CACATCATCCTAATCTATCACTGATTCTCATCGCATAATCACACAAACTACAAAAACAGATAAAAGGAGAAGTATTTCACATTAGATGTCCTTTTAATAACAGAAAACCCGTATAGAACTCCCACATCTTCAAGTAATCAAAATATGAAAAATGTTAAAATCAATCAACATGCATCAGATAACTAGAAAAAGCCCCTAAATTACCTTGGTTCCAATCAAAACACCTGAAAACAAGTACACAGCATCCTGAACTCTGATTGATTTTCATCAAATAATCGCATAAACTTCAAAAACTAATAAACAGAAAAGTATCTACATGACCACTCCATTTTTCGGATAATCCAAGTACGAAGAACATCTGGGTCAATACATATGCATTGAATTGCTTGAGAACATCCCAAAATCCATTGATTTTGGTCGCCAAAAAAAACCCGGAAACAAGTACCCGTCATCCGAAACTCCCATTAATTAATAAACATAATCACATAAACTTCAAAAACTGCCAAATTCAAAAGTACCCACATGAGATTCCCTTACATGTAACATAAATGATGTGTACAACACTCCATTAATTATGCCAAGTCCAAAGAACACTAAAATCAATCAACTAGCATCAAATAACTTGAAAGTGCCCCAAATTCTATTGGTTCCAGTCCAAGAACACCCAAAAGCAACTACCAATCATCATAAACTCCCATTGATTCACATCAAGTAATCCCACAAATTTTAAGAATTGATAAATGCAAAAGCACCCACATGAGATTCCATCGTCTAAACCACAAAAAATTATAATAAATCTGCATAACACTTCATGTTTCAACCAATATGCATCAAACTGCTTAAGAACATCCCAAATTTCATTGGTTTTTCAGCCCAAAACAATTGAAAACAGCCCACACATCATCCTAAAGTCACATTCATTTTCACTAAATCATAGAAAGTTCAAAAGGAGAGATACCCATATGAGATTTCCTTCTTGACAACAGAAAAATAATTGCAATAGAATCCAAATGGATTCACATCAAATGATTACACAGACTTGGAAGAACTGATAAATGCAAAAGCACTCAAATGAGATTCTGTTACATATAATAGAAAAAACCCACATAAAACTCCTTTTTTAAACTAATCCAAATCTGATGAACATCGAAATCAAAAAGTATGCATTGAATCGCTGCAAAACATCCCAAATTTCACTGATTTTCCAAAAAAAAAATGAAAACAGCTATACATCTGCTAAAATCAAATTGATTTTCAGCAAAAAATCAAAGAAACTTCAAAAACAGAGATACCCATGTGAGATTCCCTTCCGTAAATAGAAAACTAATTGCAACAGAATCCAAACAGATTCACATGGGTGTAAAAAAAATTTAAAATTTTCCAGCCAGAAAGTACTAAATCCAGATTGATTTTCACCAAATAATAAATAAACAAATAACTTTAAAAAGAGGTACACCCATTTGAGAGTTTAAGAGAAAATCAATCTGCAATAGAATCCAAACCGATTCAAATCTAAATTACCACAAATAACCACACGGACTTCAAGAACTAACAAATGCAAAAGCACCCACATGAGATTTCCTTACATATAACATCAAAAAAAAAAAAATCAAATAACACTCCATTTTTCAACAAATCCAAATCCGAAGAACATCAGAATCGACCATTTTCACCCAAAAAAATCATAGGAACTGCAAAAGGAGATATACCCGCATGAGATTTCCTTCTGTAAAACAAAAAACTAATCTGGAATAAAATCTAAACAGATGTAAAAGAAATATTCAAAAAGCATATACCTCATGAACAAAGAAAATTCAGGATTTTTTCTCTTCTTTTTTAATTTGGAAAGATGAGATCTTCAATCATAGCTGAAAGCGGTCATCGCCAATCCAGCTTCAAGGAAGGAAGAAGTATATGGAATGGACCCCAGACAACATGCCCAGCATCACACACGTTTCGTTTGGGCCCTACAGATAGAAGTTTAAGAAGAAAATCTAGCAAAGATGGATATCAGATACAAAACAAAAGAACATATGTCATTGTCTACCCGCATTGGGGTCCACCAGACCAACGGTCCCGATCAGCTGTCCATTGCCAACTTATCCATATTCAGGGGCCGAGGATACTGAGTAATACACGGCCCGACGTTCCCGCAATTTGTCAGTATACGGAATGGTGGATGGATGGATGGATAAAAAGATGAAAACGGTTGAGAAATTTACGGCTGTGGACCCCACCTTTTATCCATCGGATATTCTTGAAATAACACAAACTTAACTTCCGAACTTAGACCTGCTCGTACGGACAGCGAAGATGAAGACGAAACCACCCCTCCTTTTTAAGTAGGCAGGCCTATGGCTACGGATTTATGGCTACGGTTTATAACCGTAGCAATACGTATCACTTATCCGTAGCCATATGTGCCATGCTCCAGGAACCCAATAAACTAGGTTAGCTAGTTATGGTCGACCAGGTCAGTTATCTTGCCCACTTATTTTTTTAGATTTGTCTCATTTTTTTGTCTTATATCATAATGAGAGTAGTCAATTCATTTTTTTAGATTTGTCTCATTTTTTGTCTTATATCATAATAAGAGCAGTCAAAATGAATTGACATGAGACCCACATAGCTTTCAATAGTAAGGATTTTCTACCCTAAGATGTTGTGGGCAATTTGCATCCCTTTATATTATAAAGAATTCATATAACCCTAGGTTACAGGCAAGTTGCATAATTTTTAGACAATTTAATTTGCATATGGATCAATTGAGTTTTAAAACTCCCTATTTTAGTAACTTAGTTAGAGTCAAACAGCCTCTAAAAAAGGTTTTTGGTAAGTTGTGTTCAAGCCCCACCATGTAGTGTAATCTACTTTAGCACTAGAGCTTCTTCATTTATTTTATCATCAAAATCTTCCTAGTAATTTAGCGAGGAAACCTAGGAATTGAACGAGGCAACCTAGGAATCGAGCGAGGCAACCTAAGAATTGAGCGAAGGAACCTAGAAATTGAGCGAAGAAACCTTAAAATTCAGCGAGGCAACTTAGAACTTACACGAGCTAACGTAGAAATTGAGCTTGGGTTTGGGATTACAATAGAATATTTGTCACCTTCTCAAACCACCATTTCAGTGTATACCTAAAGCTTGGGTTTGGGATTAAAGTAGAATATTCATCACCTGCAAAAATGAATTGAAAAACATATTAAACATAAAATTCATAAGATAATCATAGTGTACAAAATCAGAAATAATTGAAAATAGTGTAGCATTTTATGAATTTGAACTAGCTTCATATGAAATCGAGATAGAAATTGAGCGAGAAAATATCGAAAATTGAGCAAGACAAACTATAAAAATAAGCAAGGCAAACTAAAAATTGAGCGGGGCAAACTAAATATTCAGTGAGGCAAATTAGATATTCAGCGGGAAAAACTAAAAGTTGAGCGGGGCAAACATGAAATTGAGCGGGGTAAACTGGAAATTGAGCAGGGGAAACTAGAAAATTAGCGGGGCAAACTGAAAATTGAGCGAGACAAACATAAAATTGAGCGGGGCAAACTAGAAATTCAGCGGGGCAAATATGAAATTTAGCGGAGTAAACTGGAATTCACCGATTTTTGTGGGTCTCATTATGAGGTATGTGTTATATCCAAACCGTCCATCTATTTGGCGAACTCGTATTAAGGCTTGAGATGAAAAATAAGACAGATCTATCTATCAAGTGGACCACACTGTATAAGGCAATGGGGAATTGAACGTCTACCATTGAAACCCTTTTAGGAGTTACAATAGTTTTAGATCATTATAAAATTTGTTTTTCCTCTTCATCCAGGTCTTTGTGACCCTATGAATGAACTTAGACGGGGAGGATTTCTCACAAACATCACAGTGGGCCCCACTTGAGTTCCTAGTCCAGGGACATTCGTCAGTGCTCGTCTCTGCACGCCAGCCAATCCGCAAGGCAGGGGTATGTTCATCCTGGAGTTTTGTGTCCGTGCGATGAGGTCTAAGTTCGAAAGTTAAGTTTGTATTGCTTCAAGAATATCCAATGGATAAAAGGTGGGGTCTACAGTCGTAAATTTCTCGGAGTTTTTCCGCATACAAGTAAAACTTTAATACTCCAGCAGAGGGTGATGGATGATACGCAGGTCCTTAGAAATTCCATACGTGGCATATAACTAATTTAAACCGTCCAAAATATGTATCCCAGTTTTGATGTCTTTTAAACAGAAAATTAGACTCATTTCATTTAAATGAGTTCCAATTTGAGGACATTCATTGGACGGTTCAAATTGAAAAAGGACTAAATGGCCTTTTTTTCATAAATAAATGTCCACATTCAACCAATTTTATTTTGAGATCATGATATAGAGTCAATGAGTTCCACATTGTAGTTGGCTTAAGATAACCTAATGTATGCCACGTGTACAACTTCTAAGTGCATGTGTATCAAGCGTCATAACCAGCCCGAGTATTGTATAACTCCGTACTTTTTTAAAATATTTTTTTATTCAAGGGAACGTGAAAATTGTGGCATTTCCGACTTTTACCGTCTCGTAGATAAATGGACCCACAATATCTACCACATGGACGCGGATTGCGTCCTACCCCTAATCCGTCCGGGCAGGGCTCTGTGGGCCCATCCTGATGTAAATGTTTTATCCACACCGTTCATCGCTTTTATCAGATCGTTTTAAGTATTAAAAATGAAGCAGGTCCACAGCTCTAGTGGACCACACCAATGCAGTGATAATGACACTCACCGTTGAAACCTTTCCAGGAGCTACCATGATGTTTTTTAACCATCCAACCGATTTATGAGGTCATGTAGACGTAGATGAAGTGAAAAAAGAAATATCAGCTTGATCTGAAACTTCTCCAGCTCCCAAGAAGTTAAGAAGTTTTTAATGGTGTAAGTTTAATCCCCACTTTGTGGTCCACTTAAGCCATTTACCTGCCTCATATTTTGGTTTGTATATTAAATTTATCTTAGAAAAACTATGAACGGCATGGATAAAACATTTACATCACGGTGAGCCCCACAGAGCCCTGCCCGGACGGATTGCCGTCCCGGCAGTGTAGGACGCAATCCGCGTCCCTACCACTTGCCATACGTTCAAGCTGTATTGGGCCCACTAATGATGTGTTTGCAATCCGAACAGTTCATCTTGTCACGCTTCTCATGATCACCGTACATGCCAAGAATCATCTTGATCCTCCATTTAAGTGGGACACACCACAAGGAGCATTGTATAGTCACACCTAAAAGGTGTGTATTCTTTTTCTGTGGCCCACCTATTTGATGGATTTATTTTAAGCGCGTCCATCCATCTCCGTGAGATTCACATGATGAGTGGCTTGGATGACATATACGCAACACGATGGATCCCACCATACGTCTGGAACTTTCTACGATGAGAATCCCCTTCCTGTCTACAATCATTCCGCTTGGTGTGGGCCTGGAGGTGTACGCAACCGAGCTAGCTCGGTTAGCACGAAAAAGCTCAATTCGACTCTGTTCGAAGCTTAGTTTGAGCCAGTGGGGCTGACCTTTTTTTAGCTCAAAATTGAGTTCAAGTTGAGTTTAAGCTGGCCCTAGCTTGATTTGACTCTGATCAAACCTAGCTCGATTGGAATTGAGATCGAACCAGTTCAGTGACTCAGTTGCTTTAATATTGATGTTGTTCACCAAGTGTTCGATGAAATGACTCTACGAAGTATGGCTGTGGTAAGGAAAGTATGTATCTGAAACTAATATTTTTTTTTTCTTGCTTTTTTATGTTACTAAAAAGGTGTTTGATATAATACCTATAAAATCATCGTTATTATCTCAAATACTTGAGATTTTGAAGGTGTAGTTCACGTATTTGTGAAAATATTGCACAGGCTAACTCGGCCCAATTTTGGCTTGAACTCAGCTTGAATTGGCCTGAGCTGCCAACCGAACTAAGCTAAGCTGGCCAGTCAAGCTCGAGTAACGATTCAAGCCAAGCTCAAGTTGAAGTAAGCTAGCGGCCGAGCCGAGCCAAGTTGAGGCAAGATCGACTCAGTTCGACTCGATGTTCACCCCTAGGTGTGGCCCACCAGAGCTTCCATGAGGGTTCTAGGCATAACATGGGCGGGTTCATCCACTGCTCGGGTTGGATGGAACTCACACTCTCCAGTGGGACCCACAGGTGTGACGCTTGGTAATCGCATAGGCCAAATGCCCGTGCGCCGGCCACAGGAAGGGACGCAGATTTGCCGAAGGAAGCCTTTCCCGGGGACTTCCCGCCCTGGCATGCAAGGTGGGGTCCATCGTGATGTTTATGAGAAATCCAACACGTCTATCCATTTTTAGAGCTCATTTTAAGACATGAACCGAAAATTTAGGAGTATCCAAAACTCAAATGGGCCATACAAGATGAAAAAGTGGGGAAAAGGATTCCTACCATTGAAACCTTCCTAGGCTCCACAATGATGTTTATATGTCATCCAAACCGTCTATAAGGTCGTTTTCATTGGGATGAAGTGAAAACACTATAAAATTAGACCGACACAGAACTTTTGTGGCCATATAAATATTTCAATGGTGGTCACTAAATTCTCATTGTTTCCTCTCGTGTGGCCCATTTGAGCCTTGGATCCACTCTTCTTTTTTTATCTGCTTAAATGATCTCTAAAAACGGATGGACGGGTTGGATTTCTCACAAACATCACAGTGGGGCCCACCCAGAATCCTTGCGCAGGACTTTAGCGGGAAATCCGCGTCCCACAGGAAGCTCCTGTGGTCAGAAGCTATGTGGGGCCCACAAAGATGCCCGATGTGCATCGGTTTCTCAGGTTCACAGTAGAACAGGAATTTTTATTTTTTTTAATCAGGAAAATCCAAAACTCAGGTAGCCCACACGACATGAAACCGTGGGGATTGAATGGCCGAAACTTTGTGGTAGCCACAGAAGTTTTAGATCAGGACTATATTTGCGATTACAGTTTATCTCAGTTGTAACAACCTTACGAACGGCTTCGATGGTGTATAAGCATCATGGTCCACTCCAAGAAGGTTTCAACGGTGGACATGTCCATTCTCACTATTTCCTGTTGTGTGGCCCACGTGACTTTTGGATCTTCCTATTTTTTTTGTTCCCATCCTATTGTGAGCTTGATAAACCGATGGATGGAATGGATTCTAATGAGAATATTCGTTGGCCCCACGTAGCTTCGGACCACAGAAACTTCAAGGGACCATTGGCAAATCTGACTATTCGGAAGACTGAAAACGTGAATTATTTGTTAGATGTCGTGTTAGCGTTGGATACTTCACCGGGGAGTTGTTTATTTATTAGAGTCAGTCATCACCTGACATTTTGTAATTACACGTGATTTCGGTACTTGTGTAAGCACGTGCAAGCGTATAAGCATATGTGCATCCACCCGTACACCTATACACAAATGCACTTATTAATATGAATCATTTTGTTAACTTAAACTATTAAATTATAATTGTATTATTTTAGTGTGTGTGTATATATATATATATATATATATATATATATATATATATATATATTTCTTTCATTTGTACACTTAAAACCATCCATTCATTTATTAACTAGATCAAATTTAACTATATATCACACGCTAAACTCACTCGTTCATTCATTGTACAAGGTACCTACTTACGAATTTAACCATCCATTTTTAAAGATTTTTGTTTAATTTATTAAATCATTAATCTAGACCATTAATCTGACAATTATTTATTTAATTCAACTAAAAACACTTTTATCATATAACTAGATATGAAAGTAACCGTACATTAACCTATACATCATATTGGACTCATAACTATCTAATTATTTACTTATATTTCAATCATCCAACCATACATCGAACTTGTATCCATCAACCAAACCATCCAAGCACAAATTAAATCATTCACTTACAGCTCGTAGAGTATATACTTCAAATCTAATGGCTAGTTTACATATGGGTCACGTACAGTCGTTACTTTAGATCATGAAAGAGTAAGAGCCGTTGAAGTCTATTTTTGCCACCTTAGGATGATCATATGGTAATATTAAACTCATTAAAGAGAGTATGTAGAGTGTAAGTTGGGCATTGAGTTTCATTTTGATTTAACGGTCCAAACTTTAGATATGCATGTTTTAAATTTCATATGACAAGAGGGGAGTTAGAAGAGCCAAAATGTTAACGGACTCTATCAAGAGCAAGTTAAAAATAATAATATTAAATTAAAGTGGGCGGCATGAGTGGCTTGGGGAATGTATCTGAATCTACGGCCATACATCGTGGGATCCATTGGTTTAATGGTTCATCATAGGCCACTAACCCCATATCAAATCATAAATATAGCTCATCTGCTCTGACATTATAAATCATCCAAATTCCAACCGTTGATTCTATGTGTTGATTCTATGCGAAAGCCTAACTTTAACTACAACTGTCTATTAACAACCACCTGCAAATTCAATCCATTTATCAATCAACAACCTTGATGTACATCTATTCATGCATCAGACCTTAATATATGACACAAGAATGGATCATACACAATATCTATCACGTGTCTCACATAAACTAGAGTCAGTTTCAACATATTGTGCACCATAACATTGTGTATATGCATGCACCATTTGATAAAACAACTAGAGCAATGTAACACCAAAGACTCTTTTTGTAACTCTTCCTCTTTTTCGCTGGATTGGTGATCGGTGTTAGAATTGTAACAAGAATTTCTGAAAACCAATGATAGTGGCCATGAACACCCATCACAATCAAAGACCTTAGGATCCAAACCATCCATCAAGGTGGCCCATGAAGGTTTCAATGATTAGCCTTCCATCCCACTTTTTCTTATCTTGTGGCCACTTAAATATGAGATCCGCCTCATTCATGAACCCATGTCCTAGCATGATTATGCAAAACAGATGAACGGAGTAGATTCTCATAAACATCTTGGTAGACCCTGCTAAATAAATAAATAAATAAAAATAACCCAACGATGTGTACAATGCACGATGCCGAATCTCAATCTCCAACTCCACCTCTTATCCTTGCCAGCTTCAGATGCATGAGATCCACCTTCGTGGGGCAATCATCTTCTTGAATTGAGAAAGTCATACTATCCACAACCAATCAATCCAAACCATTTACTTTTTACACGTTCATCTAAACCATACGATGGCAAAACAATTTCTACCATTCATGTCACAAACCCAACTTAACAAATTTGAGTTGTCCGACCTTTAGTCCCATCTAGACGTTAGATGTGGAGTGGTGAAATAGGAAAGTGTGATTGCCCAAGACGATCCAAAACTGTCCACCATCAGAGTCTATTTCATCCATCCATTAAACCGATACCACTAATTTTGCCAACCCTTGTGATAACCATCTAACACAAATGTACTCGAGATCCTTTGACCATCACAACCATCCACCCAACTCCTCATTAATCTGGACCGTCCATGGACAAGACATCTTAGACATATACCAAACGTGCCACGTACATCTTACCTACACTAACTCATTTCACATGTGTGCAAAGAATGTAAATATTATATGTTGTAATTACGTTAGAGACTTGAGGTGTGAATAGATGGAGTCCAGAGAGTTGTGGTGTGAGAAGTGTTGGGGAACTGCGGAAGCACACAGAGATTAATCAAGTAAAGTAATTCAATCACACCAAGCAAGCACAACACAAGCACACCGTTTTTAACGTGGAAAAACCCTTTTGAAAAAAAACTACGGTATAAAGCGACAGATAATCACTATGGAAACAACAATTACAAGAGTTTAAAGAATACCTGATTCGAACGAGCGCCGAATCACCCCAAGCTACACCCTTGAAACCCTATAAACGAATTGGAGGAGATCTCTGGAATACCCTATTTTTGATTTTCAGCTATAATATTTATAGCCATGGGAAGAATCTTAAACAAATCAGAAACAAATTCTGCAAATCACAGATCTGCGTAAAATCTGCGCATTTGTTCGATGGGACCTTCAATGGGTCTCAATGTCATCAATAGACCTTTGATGGCATCGAACCCCACTTCGATGGCACTGAACTAACACCTAACCCGTCTAAAGATAAAACATGAAAATCAGATTTTCTCGATTGCACGTTGATGGTCTCGATGGCATCGAACTTAAGTGTCAATGGCATCGAAACTAATCTCGATGGCATCGAATAGGTGCCCGAATAGTCCAACAACCAACTGGAGGAATTCCAAATTTCTCGATGGGATCAAGCAATTGTTCGATGGCATCGAACAATGCTCGATGACATCGACAGACCCTATTTCTGAATTAATTTAAGACATCAAAAACAACAAGAGGAATGTGTTGTATTTAGGGTATGGCATCGCATGTGACGTCAGGGAATGGTAAATGGTGTTCTACTGTGAGTGTAGAGAAGAGGCTTGGGGTTGAAACGTGAACGGATCTGAGAGAGAGAGAGAGAGAGAGAAGAAGAAGAAGAAGAAGAAGAAGAATAATAATAATAATAATAATAATAATAATAAAATAAATAAATAAATAAGAAAAGGAAATAGATAAAGGTATTGCATACTAAGTGGGACTTAGGTCCAACCGTGGGTCGAGTTCGCGTCGAATGCGTCAAGTGTGAGTTCAAGTCGATGCTCTAATAAGTGGGTTGTCCTACTCACTTTTGAACTTTCTAACTTTATGTATTTTTTGATATTTACTTTTGAAATAATTTCTTTAAATTAATATTATCAAAATTCATTTATATCTTGATGTTTATTTTAAATTTTAACATCAATTAAATCTAATTGATTCGTAGAGTTCAATTATATATAAATGAGTCCCTTACCATGAGGTAGTGGTGCGTGGGTGTTAATGCAACGTGGTCATCCACTTAGATATGGTGTTGTAAGAGATGATAATTATTGAATTTTTATTATGAAATTTATAAAAGTGTGGCATTCAGAATATCTTTACTATTATAGCATTGCGTTCATGTTATCTTTAATATTCAATATTTTGATTCATGTTTTGAATTTGAAAAAATATATATATAAATTTATTATTTATTCATTTGATATAAATTTAGAAATTTTATATTTAGGTTGGATTGATTCAATGGGCTGGCTTGGAGTTTAGTTGGGGCGAAGAAGAGTAAAGATCTAATCATCAGCTTAATTGTAATTATATCTCCATTTGTATTTGAAACACACACACACACACACACACACACACACACACACACACACACACACACACACACACACACCGGGAATTTAGAAGTGAATTTAAATTGTAATAGTTAAACATTGTAGTAGACTAATGTTTGTTTGTTGTAATGATTTTTTTCTTAATATATAATAACTATATTAGGTTATCTTGCTAGTCCTGAAATCATTATGCCAACAAGATAACGCAATATAGTTTTAATCAACCCTTTTGCAATCAACTCATCCCTTGGATCAACCCTCTTAAGGCTATTGTGATTAGAGAAATCACTCAGACTGAAATGCACATATTTCAAAATTTTCTGAGAATACAAGATTACTGTAAACCTCGTACAATTTACTTGGAAATTTTCTTCAATTGTAGGTCATCTGGTATAAAGAGTTTGTCCTTCTCTACTAATCGAACATAAAACAAGAACTCAATAGTTGTTTTTCAGCCTATGAATCTTGTGTATATGCAAAAAAGCAACAAATGTGGTTAATGCTTTTAATCATTCAATGTCCAACTACTATACATTTTTCAGCCTCATCTGCTACCATATATCAGAACTAAGGTTATTAACGGCAATTTCATGTTTGCCCTGCTCAATTCCATGTTTGCCCTGCTCAATTCCATGTTTGCCCCGCTCAATTTTATGCTTGCCCCGCTCAATTTCATGTTTGCCCCGCTCAAGACCGTGACAACCTGAGTGAACTTGACCCCATCTCAGGTGGTGTAAGTTGTGATAATGTAATTAATCATACAGGAAACAAGCAGAATGGAGGTGGGATCATTTTTTATTTGTTCTTACCTCTATGCCATAAAATGCAATTCCCACATTGCTTGGCTTGAGGATATGCTTCATGTACTCAGTTAATCAGTGGGTCCCATCATTTAGCAAATCATTTTTTGAGATATTGGCCACCAATTCCATGGCCCTTTTCAAGTTGACCTTTCACCATATCTATAATGCTCATCTTGAACGGCTATTTGCATTCCACTACTTGAGAGTTCAAATCACCTGATCAAAGAGATTTTGGGGCATGATCTGTCAACAGACAATAGCTTAAAACCATGGGTCCCATTTGTAAAAACTACATATTAAAAGCCCCACTATATTTTGTATATTTTTTATTTAATTAATTCTAACAACCTGGCATCAATAGTGAATTATGACTGAGCTTTCCAATACATTGTAATGATCTCTTGAATGTTCTAGAATTCAAGAGTTGCTTCTTTGTAATCTGAACTAGAGCTGCTTGAAGTGAATCTTAAGGTTACACTGTGAAACAGGCTACAATGTACGTCTGTCATGGCTCAAGTATACTGTAGCAACTAGCCACTCACGTGCATAAGCTACTTATGCATTCATGCCAATCAGCTCACTCAAATTAGGGCCCTTATTGTGGATGGAAGATGGCCCTAAAAATAGTCTAATTTTCTTAATTTTTTTTTTAAAAAATAATTAAAATTACTCTAAATTTTATATGTGTGTTCGTCGATATTATCTAGGACTCATCAATATTATCGATATATCGGCAATATGTCAATAATATCGAGTCAACACATTGCATCATACTGAAAAAATTTTCAATACTTATCGATATTAATTTTTTGAATTCAGCCCTCATATATGTCTTCACTGCCCACCAGAAGTACATCTCCAATTACTTATCTTTAAAAGTGTCCACCAAGTTTCTATAGATATGGTACGCGCAATAGTCATGGCTTGCATGTGGGAAGACTTGGGGAATCTCTTTCAATAAACCTTTATGTCGGTCGGATATAATCACAAGACCCTCCAGAGACCCTAACGCATCGTTAAGGTAGGTAAGGAACCAATTCTAACTGCTACTGTTCTTCGATTCCCCGATGCCAAACGCAACTGGAAATATATGATTGTCCCCATCTAAGGTCATGGCGATGAATAGAACACCGTTGTATTTGCCCTTTAAGTGCATCCCGTCAATTGCCAATACACTCCGCAATGATTTTTGAAAACTTCTAATGCATTATCTAAGCGCAACAAACATCTCTCGAACCTAAAAGTCTCTTTGTTAACAAGCACGACAGTCACTGTCCCTGGGTTAACCATCCTCAACTCATGCAAATACAAGGGGAGTTGATTGTAAGAGTCTTCATAAGACCCCATCACCTGATTAATTGCAAGCTCCCTGGTTGCCCATGCTTTCCTATAATTGATAACAATATTATACTTCTCTTGCATGGCGAAGATAATATCACGTGGCCTCAACTCTAGGCGTTGCTCAATGCGGCTAACAAATAGATCACACGCTAACTTACTGCTTGCTTGTCGGTGATCACTTTTCATCCATGACATGCCGCACGTGTATTTTGATGTATAAGTCCGTATCTTGAATATCTGCGCATCATTCATGCGAGATGCATGCACCCTCCATTCGTATGTATCTTCGAAGCACACCACGGTAAACCTCCTAGAATTTGAGTACAGTACCCTATACTGGAATTTATTGCGAATTGCAAATTGGCTCAAAACATACTGGCATCGACTCTTGTCCTTAAACGTTTGCCCAATGGCTATATCGATCGGTTTACACAACAAATTCATATATTCCAGCATTGGTACATTGGTGAATGTATCATTATCAAACAGTGCGGGAACTTGACGAGTGATGAAGTTTGATGTTTCGGAAAGGTCTGGATGTGGGATGTCGCTTTCACATCTAATGTATCTTCGGGTCGTAGATGATGACAGCAGATCTGTTGTTGTTGCTAAAAGGCGGTGCCATGTGATAATAAATAAGGTCAAGGTCAAGTGCACCGCTGACTTGGCAACTCACTAAGTTTGATGTTTGGGGTGGCTCGGGCAGTTGATTATTTGTTCCTCCTACTTGTAATGGACTTGGCTTATATTCAAATTCCACGCCATGCTCCTCAGCCATATTGTCCACGTGTGTTGTCATATTAATGTGTTGCATTGTCTCGATGACTAAAGGGATGAATTTTTTCGAATACTCCAACTGTGTTCCTAGGAACTCTCTCACGTCATCGTCGTCTTCGATTTCGGTTGGAGGGATTGATTTATTAGAGTAAGGATACAATACTTTCATCCTCATATGACAATCTATTGGGCTACTCTTAATAATCTTGTACATTCTGGATAGAAGCTCCTCGTACGTAGTATCGACACGTAGCGAAATAGTTTCGTACTTCCACTTGTGTACGCCCATTGCTTGTTTTCATATTCTAACTCCCCGCCATAACAACAGATGATTCTAGTAGCCATTATCTGAAAACCAATACAATGACAAATTATCAATGAATCGTTAAACAACGGAAGCTTTTCATAAGACAAAACTCAATTAAATAATAGAAGATCGAAAACTTGCTTTCCCTTATAAACGAGAATGATACAAAGCTTAAAGAAATAAAAGGAAAGCAATGTGTTAAAATTTCAAGTAAACAACTCAAGCAAGTGGATTAGGCTTTCAAAGGTACGAATGGTTTCATGTTCTATTTTATTAAATTAAGTAAGGTTATTTATCATGACATTGAGCGGGGCAAACTGAAAAAATGAGCGAGACAACGTAGAAATTGAGCGGGGCAAGCATGAAATCGAGCAAGCACAGCATAATATTGAGCTGGGCAAGCATGAAATTGAGCAAGGAAATCTAGAAACTGAGCGAGGGAACATTGAAATTCAGCGGGGCAAACTAGAAAATTAAGCGGGGGCAAACTGATAATTCAGCGGGGCAAATTAGAAAATTGAGTGGGGCAAACAAGAAATTGAGCGGGGCAAATATGAAATTCAGCGGGCCAAGCTGAAAATTGAGCGGGGCAAACATGAAATTGAGCAGGGCAAACTACAAAATCAGTGGGGGAAACATGAAATTGAGCGGGGCAAACTAGAAAAACGATGAGGGAAACATGAATTTCAGCGGAGAAACTAGAAAATCAGCGGAGCAAATCATGAAATTCAATGGGGGAATCTTGAAATTCAGCGGGAAAATTGAAAATTGAGCGAAGCAAACATGAAATTCAGTAGGGGAAACTTAAAATTCAACGGGGCAAACTAGAAATTGAACAGGAAAAATTGAAAATTGAGCAGGACAAACTATAAATTCAGCTATGCAAACAAACATTAAATCGAGTGAGCATAACATGATATTGAACTGGGCAAACAATAAATCGAACGATCATAGCATGATATTTAGCTGGGCAAACATTAAATCAAGTGAACATAGCACGATATTGAGCAGAGCAAACATTAAATCGAGTGAGCCTTACGTGATAATGAGCCCGACCAACATTAAATCGAACGAGCATAGCATGATATTGAGCAGAGCAAACATTAAATCGAGCGAGCCTTGCATGATATTGAGCGGTGCAAATATTAAATCAAGCGAGCCTAGTAGGGCTGAAAGTCAGGGGGGTTGGTCGGGTTGGTGCTCAACCCTAGCCCAACTCAAGGTTCTTGTACCTTAACCCTAACCCAACCCAACCCAACCTCGGGTTGGGAATTCTTAACCCAAGCCCAACCCAAGCGGGTTCAGTCGGGTTGGTCGAGTGGATACATGCTAATTTTTTAATGATTGCATTAGTTTATTATATTTTAATACACATCTTATTTTTTATCTTTATGATTTTATTAATTGTATATGTAATTATTTATCGTAAAGAACTTCAATTATTCTAAACAACCAAGCTAAAATATAAGACAACTACTCATCTGAAAGTCGTGTTGTGTAGCACACAATCTATTTGGGAGAGAGAAATCCAACATTTCTTGTTAGCTTGAGTCATCAGCAATGATGTGGAGCAATGATACCCGACAACACCAGAATTTCCTGTGTCTTCAACACATACGATCCACACTCAATTGTAATTTATAAGTTACTTATATATTGATCGGGTTCGGGTTGGGTCGGGCAACCCAAGACCTCAACCTGAGCCCGACCTAAGATCTATCGGGTTCAGGTTGGGTCGGGCAACCCAAGACCTCAACCTGAGCCCGACCTAAGATCTATCGGGTTGGTGTTTGTATAGCCCAAGCCTGAGATCAGACTCGATACATATTGCCCAAGCCCAACCCAATGTGGGGTCGGTCACGGGTCGGTCGGGTTCAACCCGCCCAACTTTCAGCCCTAGATCCTAGCATGAAATTTATGAAGGTAAACATTAAATTGACCTTATCTACCATGAAATTAAGCTGGGCAAACATTAAATTGAGCAATCCTATCATGAAATTGAGCAGGGTAAACATGAAATTCAGTGAGCCTAGCATGAGATCGAGTGAGCCCTAACATGGAATTGAGTGAGCTTCAAATGGAATAGAGTGAGTTTCATATAAATTTGACCTATCAACGCATAAAATTAACTAAGCTTAACGCATGAAATTGACTAAGCCTAACATATGGAATTGACCGAACTTCACATGCAATGCAATTGTACAATAATAACATTTTTTAAAAAGATATGTACCTCCGACTACCGTAGTACCGGTCAAATGAAGGTTGAAGAGAGGTGCTTTGGAGTGAGGGAATATTTTCAACCTTTTCAAGGATTGTAGATGCAACGATTTCACATAACCCTATCCAAGATGGAAAATGACAGATGTAGAATGATGATATCAAGATGATTCACGGAGATTTCAGTTAGGAAATTGAGAAGAAAAACCTCCAAACGTCGGTTTTTCGTTGCAAGGGAGTGAATGGTAGTTATTTTGAGAAGGAAGCGCCTGTTTTTTCCTTAAGGGGAGTGAAAGCAACGCAATGAAAATAGCTAGAAAGAGGGAAGCGAATTGGCTACTCTCCTTAACACCAGCCTCATGGCTGATGGTCGGTGCTCTGTGGGTGTATGTGTTTCATCCACTCCGTTCATCTATTTTTACAGATTATTTTAGGCTTGATCCCAAAAACGAGAGAGATATAAATCTCAGGGGGACCACACCACAAGAAAACAATGGTGATTGGATATCCCCCATTAAAATCCTCCTAAGGCGCACTGTACTGTTTATTTGACATCCAATCGGTTGATTAGGTCATACGGACCCAGATGAAGGGAAAAAACAAAGATCAGCTTGATACAAAAGTTTTATGGCCCCCAAAAAGTTTTTAATGGTCAATGCTCATTCAAAAATATTTCTTATAATGTGGTCCACTTGAGATTGGGATATACCTCATCTTTGGTGTAATACCATAAAACGATCTATAAAAATATATGGACGGCATGGATGAAATACATACATCACAGTGGGGCCCACAGAGCACCGACCACCACCAATTGGCAGGTGGCAAGGGGGAGTAGCCAATCCATTTCCTGAAAGGAGGGGTATTTTCGTCCTCAATGACGGTGTCCGTACGAGGAGGTCTAGTTCGTATGTTAAGTTTGTATTGCTTCATAAAAACCACCCACTGGATAAAAGGTGGGGTCCAAAGTCGTAAATTTCTCTTTTCTAAATAATTTCGAAGTGCGTGTGTATCACACCTCACGCTCCGTCAGAGCATCAAAGTTTTTCTCCAGTTCAATCATTTTCTTTCAAGGTTTCGTAGTGGACCGAAACTCTCCAGATGCTCCGCCCCCGGGATCCACCGTAATATTTTTATGATTAATCAGATAGCCCGTAGACGCCTAGTCCCGGAGCCAAAAATCAACCTGATCCACAACTCAAGTGGGCAAAGCCACGTAGAAATGTATGGATGGGGATCCACACCGTAGAGTTAATATTTCATCCAATCCGTTCATCACGTGAGCCTCAATAGAACGAAAGAATAATTCAAGTCGGACACAACGCCTGAATTACAGGATGTAAGGGTGGGTTTGTATTGTTCCCCTTGGTGGGGCCCACCTGTTTTCAATCAAGCTGAGTTTTGGCCACATTGGACGGAGTGGATGTCAAATACACAACGCGTTGGGCCCTTTGGTGCTGTGGAAACAACTGTTGTAGAGAATTCGGTCCTTTGATCTCAGGTGGGCGACTTCCGGATGGGAAGGAATGGACGTTTCAGAAACACTTTTTAACCGTTACGAGTGAGGTCCGCATTCGACAGGGGATTTTTCTGATTTTTTAAAATAGGGTCACCTATGTGGGGCCCACCTTATTCAACGGTCAGATAATGTCCCACGCCGAGAGGTTTGCCAATTACACACGCGTCTAGCATCCTGCCCATTCACATGAAGTCACACTTGTGTGAGTTCTGAGCTTTCTATGTGGTTGGAGATGATGGTTAGATGTTCAGCCTAAAAAATGAGGCATTCTAACTCCTCAAGTGGGCCACGATATCCAAAATAAACTGACGGTTATAATAAATTTTCTAGCCGTCCATTGTTTTGGACGTTGTGGCCCAGATAAGGTGTGAAATGTCCTGATTTATAGGGCAGAATATCTAAACAGTGTAACCCACACAATGGAATGATCAGATCTCCCCTACCTTTTGCATATTGGCAGGTGCGCATGCGTGTAGAAAGTTACCACACGCGTGAGGAATTAGCAAACCTCCCGTCGCATACTTGTTAGTTATTTCATCAGCATCATGGACCCGGCGACTGTACACGTGGCGCATATGATCATCAATCAATCAATCGTCCAAATTGTGGGCCCCACAATCATTCATTTCAACCGTCATGTGTCCCAGTCTGGAAGTTTCTGTACGTCGAGTGGAAATGTCAGGATGGATGTGCTTGGATTATCCTCCGCCAGCTAATCAAATGATACAATTAAAGCCAGAATGACTTTTTCCTAAATTGCGTGCGGGTTTGCTGTTACAGGTGTAACAGAAAGAGACGGATTGGCTACTCCCCATTACACCAGCCAATGCCTGGTGGTCGGTGCTCCGTGGGCCCATCATGATGCACCTGTTTCATCCATTCCGTCCATCTATGTTTATAGATCATTTTATGGTATGAGACCACAAATTAGATATATCCTAATCTCAAGTGGACCATATGATAGGAAATAGTGTTCAATGAACGTTGACCATTAAAAAAATTTTAGGCCATAAAAGTTTTGGATCAAGCTAATATTTGTTTTTTCTATTCATCTGGGTCTACATGACCTAATAAATATATTGAATGTGAAATAAACAATACAGTGGGCCTTAAGAGGACTTTAATGGTGGATATCGAGTCACTATTGTTTTCCTGTAGTATGGTCCACCCGAGATTTATATCCGTCTCATTTTTGGGATCAAGCACCAAAATGATCCGGAAAAAATGGATGAACGGCATGGATGAAACACATACATCATAGTGGAGCGACCAGAGCACCGACCATCAGCCACCGGCCTAGTGGCAGCTGCTGTTACCCTACACGGACGGAAACGGATTGGGTACTCCCCATGCCACCAGCCACTGGGCTGGTGGTCGGTGTTATGTGGGCCCCACCATAGTGTATGTGTTTCATCAATTCCGTTCATCCATTTTTAAAGATCCTTTTATGGACTTATCCTAAAAATGAGAGGAATATAAATCTTAGGTGGACCACGCCACCAGAAAACAATAGTGTTTGGAAATCCACCATTAAAATCCTCTCAAGGCCTACTGTACTGCTTTTTTGACATCCAATCTGTTCATTGGGTCATACAGACCCAGATGAAGAGAAAAAACAAAGATCACATTGATCCAAAACTTTTATGGCCCCCAAAAAGTCATTAATGGTCTACATTCATTTAACACTGTTTCCTATAATATGGTCCACTTGAGATTGGGATATACCTCATTTTTAATTTCATATCATAAAATGATCTAGAAAAATAGATGGACGGCATGGATGAAACACATACATCATGGTGAGGCCCACAGAGCACTGACCACCAGCCAAATGGGGGAAGTAGCCAATCCGTTTCCGTAACGGACGCAGATTTCCTGCTAAAGCCTGTCGCAGTTAGTTCCTGCACTGCACTGGGAACCTAGGTGGGTTCCACCGTGATGTTTGTTAGAAATTTACCCGTCTATATATTTTTTGAGCTCATTTTAAGATATGAGGCCAAAAATGAGCACGATCCAATGCCTAAGTGGGCTGAAAACACGAGGATTGAACGTCGACGGTTGAAATATTGGTGGGGCCACCGAAGTTTTGAATGATTCTAATATTTGTATTCATCCAAGTAGGAATGGCGTTATGAACGGTATAGATGGCACCCCCGAGAGGTTTCAACTGTAGGAATTTCATACCACCTTTTCCTTTAATGCGGCCCACCTGAATTTCTACAAACATCACGGTGGGCCCATCCAGGTTCCCAGCGCAATAACTACCTGCGAAAGGCTTTGGCAGGGAATCTGCGTCCCCATCTAACACCAGCGTATGTATTTTTTTGTATATCTCATTTATATGTTTTTAGATCTACTCCGGATTTCCTGCGAAAATTCACTCTATGCAAGGTCGGGCCACTATCATGTTTTTGAGAAATCGACCCGTCTATTTGTTTTTCGATGTCATCTTAGGACGTGCCAAAGCTCAAGTGGGCCACATGAGAGTGAAAATTGGGGAAGAAAATTCCTACCATTGAAACCTTTGTGGGCTCCACCTTAATGTTTATATGCCATCCAAGTCATTTATAAGGTCATTCCCGTTGAGATGAAGTGAAAGCACCCAATAATTAGCCTA
The DNA here is from genome assembly GCF_029962835.1 of Magnolia sinica. Classification (NCBI taxonomy): domain Eukaryota; kingdom Viridiplantae; phylum Streptophyta; class Magnoliopsida; order Magnoliales; family Magnoliaceae; genus Magnolia; species Magnolia sinica. Next base: position 74,489,779 of record NC_080583.1, read on the forward strand.
ATACAAAGCTTTTACAAGACTTTTGGGGCCAAACGTAAGTTTCAACAGCGGTAACTGAATTCCCACTTTTTCCTCTCGCGTGGCTCCCCTGAGCTTTGGATCCGTCTAATTTTTCGTGTACTTCCTAAAATAAGCTATAAAAACGAATGAACAGGTGGATTTCTGATAAACATCATAGTGGGCCGCACTTTTCATCCCAACGCAGGAACTATCGACTCACGAGAAGAAATCTAAATTACCAAAGTAGACTGCTATTTGTAGTCACAAACTCAGAAGGACGAAAATATCCCTACTTTTTTCAGCTACTTTTTCCTAATAAGCAAGGATATTTTCATCAAAACACCTACCTCCACCTACCTCCATACCCTAAAAAGTCCACTTTTGTGAAATAGTTTTTGGACCGTTAAAAAAAAAAAGGAGGCATAATACGGGCTCATCTACGATGCTAGTTTTTTCATATTTAAATATAATGTGAACCACACCACTAAAAACACCCAAGAATGAACATTTAAAATAATAAGGAATGACAGTTAAAAATATTTGGTGGGCCACAAAAGTTTTGTATGAAGCTGGTATTTTTATTTATCTTCATCCAATTATTCTTGACATTATCGACAGGTTGGATCGAAAATAAACATTATAAAAACCTTACAATGGGCCCTTTGGAATTTTTAATATTGAGGCACTCAATTACCACTAATCATACAGTGTGGTCCACTTGATATTTGGATCTGCTTAATTTTTTGGACCATGTTCTGTAATGAACTGGATAAATGGATGGAAGGTGTGGATATAGAATATATCGTCAAGTGAGACAAATACAATCTTTAAGTGAGCTACGCTGCAGGAAATATGGGAGATTAACTTGCCCAAATCTTTGTGGGGCAGGAAGCGGATTGCGTCCTACCCAACCCGTTTCTAGCCGAGAACGGTCAGATCTGTGTGGGGCCCACCCTGATGTATCTGTTTATCTACTCTACCCATCCCTTTTCTAATGTCATTTAAGATATAAGCCCAAAAATAAGTAGATCCAACGTTCAAGTGGACAACATCACGGACGCGGATTAACTACTGATATGTTGAGCGGTGAGACTGGCTATTGAAGTGACGTCACTAAGTTATGTGGGCCCCATTATAATGTATGTGTTGTATCCACACCGTCCATTCATTTGGAGAGATCATTTTAGGGCATTAACAAAAGAATTAGTCAGATCCAAAGCCTTAGTGGGCACCACCACATCAAACAGTAGTGGGAGTGATGCCCACCGTTGAAACTTTCCTAAGGTCCACCATGATGTTTATTTGAGATCCAACCTGTTAATAAGTTAACACGGACATGAAGAAATTTAAAACACAAATATCAGCTTGATCAAAAACTTTTGTGGCCCTTAGGAGTTTTTAATGGTGGGTGTTACTCTCTCCCCTGTTTTCTGTGGTGGGGTCCACTCGAGCTTTGGATCTTACTCATTCTTTGGCTTATGCCCTGAGATGATCTCTACAAATGTAGCGAGTCTCGCTACTCAGCCTGTTTGTAGCTCATCCGCGTCCACACCACACAGGTAATTCTTGCATTTAATGCAATGCAGGTGGCTTACGGCATTGAAATCAAACCAAGCTTATTATTTGGTTTAGCCTCCTTAAGCGTTGGATGTGACTCATTTTTTATGTCATACTTTAAAATGATTTAAGAAAATGGATGAACAGTGTGGATAAATAGATACATCACGTTGGGCCCACACAAATTTGCATGCCCATCCCTTGTTAGAGGCAGGGTAGGATGCAATCCGCTTCCTTAGGGCATGAGGTATTTAATGGTAGAGCTAGGCATAGCTGACCTGATCCAGTGGATCCGACCAGATCTAACCTGATTCGAATCAAATTGACGGCCTGGATCGGTGCGGTTCAAGTTGGGTCAGTCTAATCCGACCGTTCATTGGATCGAGTTCAATTCAATGCCAATTCGGACCGATCTAATTATATCGTAATCCGATCAGGTCATATAGTATGAAGTTAAAATAGATTGAGAAATAAATGGCTGAGGTATGGCTTCTACCACTCATTTTTCTCATGTGCAAACATCTCCCCTCTCATTCTCTTTCTACCACTCATCTACTCCCTCCAACAAAACAATGGCTGAGATTGTAGTATTGGTGCCTCCATCATCGGAAGAAATTAAAGACAAGAAGCAAGCCCAGATGGACATGTCGAAGGTAGTGGTTATCCTTTTAATTGTAGTTTCAGTCGTTGGGATTGGAGATATTTCTGTTGGGGTTGGGTTTTATGGAGACCCAGACCAGGAATTTCTCTTGAAAGTCTACGCCATGGTGATTCTCACCACCTTTGAATTGGCGATAGGACTGCTTTTGATCTTTGTGTTACTTGTGCAGGTGCCTATATCGATTGCTATAGCTAAGAAGCTAGTGTGGGTAGTTGTTGCATTGGTCTACATTTCAAAATAGATCTGATCCGGTCAGTACTTCTACTTTTCTTGATGGTATGTTGCACTTGAGCTTTGGATATGCATAAATTTTGGGTTCAACCCCTAAAATGATCTGGAAAAACGAGTGGACAGTGTGGATTAACCACATAATTCATGGTGGGCCCACATGCATTCACGCTATATCACACTAACTATACAGTCGTGTGTTGCCTAAATAAACTTCAAATTAGTTGACGAGTGACAGATTGAGTAGCCAGCGAGACTCCTTACTGAAGTGACGTCACCAGGTTCTGTGGGACCCACCATGATGTATGTGTTGTATCCACACCGTCCATCAATTTGTAGAGATCATTTTAGGCCACGAGATAAAAATGAGTCAGATCTAGATTTGGAGTGGACCCCACCACAGAAAATAGTGGGAAGAGTGACTCCTACCGTTGAAACCTTCCTAAGGTCCACTATGACGTTTATCTGAGATCCAACATGTTCACAAGTTAAGACAGACATGAAAGAAGGGAAAACACAAATTTCAATTTGATCGAAAAATTGTGGGCTTTAGAAAATTTTAATGGTGGGCGTCACTCTCTCCACTGTTTTCTGTGGTGGGGTCCATTTAAGCTTTGGATTTGACTCATTCTTTGGCTCTTGCCCTAAATTGGTATCTCCAAATGAATGGACGGTGCAGATACAACAAATATATCATGGCGGGTTCTATAGAACTTCGTCACGTCACTTCAGTAGGGAGTCTAGCTACTCAACCTGTCAGTAGCTAATCCGCGTCCCACATGCAAGCTACACAGGTGACAGGCTGTTGTAGATACGTGTCGTGCAAAGACGAATGCGTACGCGCCTCGAGCGGACAGGCTGTTGTAGATACATGTCGTGCAAAGACGAGCGCGTACGTCACTGTAGTAGGGAGTCTAGCTACTCAACCTGTCAGTAGCTAATCCGCGTCCCACACTGTAATGCCCTGAAAATTAGGGGTCATGCATACGCTCGACTCCCAAGTTTCCGGGTATTACTTATAATCAATTTTATTATTTTATGATAAATCAAGTTTAAATGCGTAACATGTAATTACTTGAAACATGAATCATAATTCACAGTTAGTCCACTATAATGGAAAAGGCTAAATGTTTACAAGTCCAAAAATTATACTATGGGTTGCACAAGGCGTTGCCCAACAAAAGTACAAAAAAATAATATGTCCAAAAGAATGATTCGCCAAGTCCCCTACTTAGCGATCTAAGTCCGCCCGCAAAACTAGGGCGAGCCGCCCATCAACTGAAAATAAGACAACTCGTCCTCCACATCCAGACTCGCACCACCATGCTCTTCGTACTCTGTGTCACCTGCATCTACTGAAGAGTCTAGTTGGTGTTTTAAAACACCGTCCTAGAGTGGGTGTGAGTGATCCTTACTCTTGCTCCGGTGGTGGACTCTCATGAGTTTCAACACCCGGTCAAGGGTTCAAGTATCCATCGGTGGTGAAATTTCACTGCAGCGTGAGTGTGTGGGGTGTGTGTTTTTTTTTAAAAAAAGTTACACAAACATCAATTATATTATGAATTTAACGAAAGGCAATATATTCATAACATCCTAACTAATCTTGTTAATGCATGTGCATGTATTATGATATGATGCATACCCTTGCAACAACACTCCCTCGAGCGACTCCATCTAACGATCGCGTATGACCAACCACCCTTATTGCGACCTCAACTGCCGAGTCGCCAACCTAACTAATGTGATGCGGTCATGATCGTGTTAGCTGGATTTTTAATTAAGTCTATTCAAACAACAGATTTGGGAAACTAGTACACCTCGTGATGTTAATGCTCGAAACTGGTTGCGAGGCCAAGGCCCCCAATGTGTGAGGCCAAGACCTCACGATCCTTAATCCCGTCGAGTTTTTCCATCCTCGACTTCTAGCACATGAGGGGGGCTTAAATGTGGGATCGCTCGCGGTCACTACGGGGAGGTTCGTCACCCTAGCGTAGGCTGACAGCTCGGACACAGTGTCCCATTCCACCATGCCCGACTCTCGAGTCAATAGATCGGTTTCAATTGGTTATCAATGGGCTCCAATGGTTGAAGGGTGTTCCAAGTTCCATACAGGCATGAGCAGACAGGGTTAACAAACATGGTTGGTCAGTGAGTAGACTAGACCGCGCGAGTTTAAGCGAGCACGTGACAGACAACATCAGGTACAAGCGACCCATGTAGTCCAATTATTGTCGCATATACTGTAATGTCTCGGAAAAATTCGTACAAAGGCCCGAGTACCACCTCAGGCAAAAATCACATAGGACCAAATCCTTTAGAAATTAGGCGAGAATTAACTAGTGCTAAACTAGATTATTTGTGAAATTAGCACTAATAACTTTTAATACGATCTGCAAGACCCAAAACTCGTAGAATCGTTAACGCTACCTTACCTTGAAATCTAGAATTAATCTCTAAACCCAGGTGCTCTCGGGAGCACATCAAAACTCTGTATCGGACATAGACCGCACGTCGAAAGTCCGATTACCCCAAAACTATACGATTATGACCGCCTCGTTGGGCTTGACAACCATTTCGAAAATCAAGTCCTGATAGTATCCAAAAACGCACAACTTAAGCCCGGAGCGAAGTGTGTAAGAAACGTGAATACCTTTAAAAAATAAACCCAAACTTAAGTAAATTGAGTGTTTACTTGCAGGTCCAAATATAAGGATTCAGACCGTCAGAATCTGACCCAATTATACCCTCGGATCAGGGGAAATGTCCAACACATGTCAGTGCACTGGTGACTCTGATCGAGTACCGGTGACCGTCGAACTGAAGCTGGTCTACCACGATCGATCTGTAAATCCGATCAGACCAAAAACTCAGCTTGACCTAGATCCAATGTCAGGGAGCTTAAGTCTGACCTCACGTAGAAAAGGGGCCTCCAGAAGTGTTCCGTTGGACTGAAACATAGGCGCCCTTTGGATATAACCTAAGTATACCTTGGCCGTGGGGCCATTTCCATCAGACTTGGGCCTATATAAAGGCCTAAACCCACTTCTCTCTCACCACAGACGAATTTCCAAACCTTAGGAAGAAAAGAGAGAGAAAAGAGAAGGAGAAAGTGAGGAGAAATGAGTAAGAGTGGGAGTTAGTTGTCGGGATCTTTCCCTGACGCTCCATGTGCTTAACGACGATTTCTGTATCGCTATTCCAGCGATTTCGACGCCGTTCTTAGGTAAGAAAAACCTAACCCTAACCTATTTTAGGGTTTCAAACCATGTAAGTGATAAAATAACTAACCTATTTCGTACTGTAGGTTGCCGTTGTACTGTAAACAAAGACTCGGTATACAAACTGAGTTCGATACTTGTTTACCGGCATAAGGTGCGGACTATAAAAGTTTAGGTTATGGTTTTTAAGGCTTTTAATGTCAGTAATGATTTATGACTGCCTTGATTGCTATCACATGTGCTTAGATACGAGGGTTTCCATATATTACACATATATGTGAACTATATTGATTTTAAATGCATTCCATGTGTTTGTTGAAATGTCTGAATGAGTATGGAATTATGATTTGTGCTTGCCATGATTTTTGATTGGGAATACTTGATTGTTGTACGTATAGCAACTCCTATATGGAAGGATTTGCTATAATATGTGTTATAACTAATATATTACATGTATGTAATATGTGTAGTCTAAGTGTTTGGTAAAATGTCTGAATGAGAAAATGCTTGATGTAATGTATCTAATGAGGGTGTTGAGATAAGATTTTCGATCCTCTCATACGTAGTTACAGTTTCCTGTGTGAAGCCTATCTTACTACTATGTGATTATAGATGAAATGCTTATGTATGATAACATGTATATGATGTGGTTGTTTAAATGCTTAAGTAAGATTTATATTTACACTGGTTGTCACATGCTGTTTTGGATTATTATATGTGAGTGCGATTGTTTGGAATGTGAGTAGGGCTACGATGTAGTCCAGGCAATCAGTAATAGTTTACAATAGGTGGCTGAATTGATTTAGCTATGATGGATACGTTCGACGAATCTAAGTCGTATGTCATTTGACGGCAGTGGTTAGGCCACGCGGAATGCTTACGCACTTCATGTCGATCAAGTCAACGTGCGCTCGTACCAGTCGAGCTCGTCAAGTAACCCAATTGACCTGATGTATGTTCACCATATATGGACGCTATTGTTTGAATCTAAGGTACCGAACTCACCAGTGGAAACCCCTTTAACTTTGGTACCTCGATCCGCTAAGACTCATGAGCCGGGCATGGTGGTATGAGACACCGTGGTCGAGCTGTCGGCCTACGCTGGGGTGACGAGCCTCCCCGTAGTGACCAGTGAGCAACCCAAACTCGTGAGCCGAATACGGTGGTATGGGACACTGTATTCGAGCTGTCGGCCTACGTCTAGGTGACGAGTCATTCGTAGTGACCTCGAGCATACTCTAAGACTGCGCTGAGGTGACGAGCCTCGCCGTAGTAAACAAGAGTATAAACTAGGCATGCATCGAGGTGACGAGCCCTTTGTAGCGACCTGTAACCGCAACATCGTATGAGACTGGCTAGGAGTGACAATCCTAGAATGAATCATCGTTTGAAAAATGATATAAGAGAGGTACCTTAGCTTCCCAATCCTACTGTATGAATAAACCTAAGTAAGCAACCTGGCTAATCACGCTCATGCACCGCATCATGTGTGCGTTTGGCGTAACAGGTCAAGTACTGAGGAAGTGTTTCATGCCGCGATCATGAGATGAAGTCGCTGAGGGAGCGCAGGCGAGGGCATGCATCATTATTTCATATCATTCTTGCATTAACAAGAGTACTTAAGACCTGATTGTTGTATTATGTTATCATTACTGCTTGACTGAATTGATAACATGTTAACCTTTGTTTTATTGTTCCACTGAGTTGATCACTCACTCCCACGTTACGAGATAGTATTTTAAACACCAACCAGAATCTGTTGTAGTTTCAGATGATGGCGCAGCCTATGAGGCGGAGCCAGACTTTGAGGATGATGAGGAAGCATTTTCATATATGTAGTATTCAGGCGGGTTTTTATAGACCATTCTGATCAACGGGGCTTCAGGGCTTATACTTGTAGTGGACCGCTACTTTTGATATTTTGTATTTGGAAACAATACTTGTAACTATTTGACCTAGCAATGCGTTCATACTCTGGGGACCTACAATGATTTATATATTTTATACACTGATCACAGTCTTCCGCTTGCGTAAATTCAACTATCGCTGGAGTATGATTTGCTGATTTAGCTTAATCTCATTCATGTTTTATGCACTAACATGGACAACATCAAATTATCATTATCTATGTTGCATAAGTGATGCGTTGTAACTCGGGAGTTGAGTACCTACTCGACCCCCGATTTTCAGGGCATTACAAGTTGGTATTAGAGCATGATTTGGATTAAACTGGACCTAGGTTATGGTTGCACGATGTACGTTGACGCATTTTGACGTAGAAGGGTGCAAGAAAATGTAAAAACAGGCTTAGGCTTCCCAGTTTCGCCAATTGGCGAAATTGACCAAAATCGACCATAGAAATTGAACCTGTAGGCTTTCCCAATCACGTGAAATGATCCCAACGCCCTTCTAGACTGTCAATTGATGGGTTTAGATGAAAATCTAACTGGTCTCACACTCAACAAACCGAAAATACACGAATGTGCGCAAGATGAAACCCAAAATTACCTGAAACGGTTCAAAAGGGAGTCGGGGGCTAAACGGGGCACCTCCAGGGGGACCCAGAGTGGGACCCACACGTTTTTGGGACCCAGGGGGCAGGAGGACCTCGCCCCACCGGTGACCCCTCACCGGAAAGACCAGAGGCCGGCGAGGACCTCGCTGGTTCCGTGAGGCCTCGCCGTCTGGCGGGCCTAGCCGTTGCGGGCCGACGCCCCTAGGGCGTTGTGTGGCCCACTGTTTTGGGTTGGGGTGTTTTAAAACACCCCCATATTTGCCCCTCTTCATATCCCATCCCTCCTAACTCTCCTTTTCTCAAGAAAAACCCAAAATCTTCACTCAAATTACCTCTCCAAGTGCTTCTCCTTCCATTTTCGTGCACCACTCACACCACCCTTTCAAACCTCTCTCTGATAGCTGTTCACCTCCTTCATTTCCTTTCATTTGAGCATCCAAACCCCACTTTGTGTCTCAAATTCGGGAGAACTCAATAAACCATTCCATTTCCTTATTTCCTTCCCTTTTCCATGGCCTTACTCGAGCTTGTTACGGCCATATTCTCGATCTCCACCATTCTTTTTATCATGGGAAAGAAAAGGGCTCCTGTGGATGAAGCCGGGCCTAGTCGCCCTACTCGTTCAAGGAGACAGAGGGCCGCCGCCACAAGTTCAAGTGTCGATCGGGAGATAAAGACTAAGCGAGAGCTTGATTCCTAGGCTCCCCTCGAAAGGATTCTTTTGACGAATACGTCTCATGGAAGATTTCATAGTCGCAGGGTCCTTTTTGAAGCTCATGTGGATGAGAAGCTCTTTGGGCAATATCTGCCGATAGACCGCCTGGTCGAGGCCAGGTGGGGTCTCGTATTTGAGGGTGAGTACCCCGTAAATGTGAGCACTGTTCGACCCTTCTACGCCCACATTCGAGAGCCTACACTAGAGCCCTTGCAGTTCAAGATCCCAGTGGGTAGAGATCGGGAGGCCACAATTGATGTTGGGTTGATAGCTCGACTTATGAAAATGCCACTTGGCGAGGTCCATGCAAGCGAGAAGAATCTGAAGAGTGCGCGTGAAAGGGATCGCCGCACGCGTTTCCTTTATGGCCGACTGGTTCATTGGCAACCAAACAATAGTCTCTTAACATCTAATATGACAGATGACTTCCGCCTGCTTCACTATATTTTCACGTTCAACGTCTACCACAAGTGGAGCAATTGCAGCGAGTGCACGCACCTAATGGTAGATTTCCTATACGAAGTAGGATAGGGAGAGAAGCTGTGCATGCCTACGTATGTTCTGCGACAGATAGTTCTTACCACACCCTCTACTAGAGTGTTTGATTCGCTCCCATTTGGCCGACTCATATGCAAGATTGCACGTGAGTTTGGCTACAGACTTGGGGCGAAAATGCCGGTGCCGATCAATTACATCAACGAAACTACTCTAATCAGATGGAAATTGGGTCACGGCAGCGGCAAGCCTGACTTGAGGAGAGTGAGGACGAGACGGCTAGTGAGGAGTATGGAAGCGAGGAGGAAAGCAGAGAAGAGATAGAGGAGGAACAAGAAGAAGAGGAGGAGGCTCAAGACATGGATGAGAGCTCCCCTCCTATGGCACGGGAGCATGACACAGATCGGGCTGCTAGGGAAGTCTACTTAGTTCGACTTGAGGAGGGCCAGTCTGCCCTGCGACAAGAGATTATTGATACCTGGGCCCTCATAAAATACAAGTTTAAGAAGGTGACTCGCACCTTGAAAGCTATCCTGTGCTACCTGCAGGACAAGGGTGCCCCTCCTCCGTCGCCAGAATCGAATGTCTAGTCATCCATGCCATCGCCCTGTAGCTTGTTTTTGTTGTTGTTTTAGGATGTCTATGTTTTAATGTCGATGGGCCTAGTAGTGTAGTAAGTAGAAAGTGTATTTGTGTTTGGTAGTTTGGGCTTAGCACAGCTGCATGCGTTCCTATCATAATTCATGTAGAACCTTATTCTATGTATTGTGACAAATTTTGTTAAATGAAATGCATGCCGTTTCTTTTACTATAAGGTGCGTTGAATGCTTAAAGAATTGGGTATTACTATGTTGTATCTGACACGGGTTACGCCCTATGTTATATTAGGGAAGGCCACCTAAGGCCACGCGGAGTACGGCACATGATACACTTGGCGAGTCGTTTGACAGGGCACCTCCCCTAAGCGATAGCCATATGGACCCCAGTTCGGGCCCGTCTCCCTCTGACACTATGTCGGACCCTCAGCCGGCCACTGGCCCTACTAATGGACCGACACCTGTGGCACCATCTGCGCAACCACCTGCCGCACCATCGGTTCCAAAGTAACCCTAGTCTGCTTCTCCTACTGATAGATTGGAGCAGATAATGCTCTTGATGCAGCAGCAGCAGCAGTATCAGCAGCAGTAGCAGTTCTTGACCTCCATGGCTGGTATCTTTGCCCAGAGTATGGGCGTGGCTCCACCTTCATCACCTATGCACCCTGCTAGGAACACGAGTGCCAGCGGCATATTCGAACGATTTCAGCGCTTACAACCTCCTACCTTTGCGGGTACTCACTGACCTGAGGAGGTCGAATATTGGCTTGGCCGCATCTCTAAGATGCTAAAGCCGTTGCACTGCATTAAAGCAGAGCAGGTGGAGTTGGTCACCTTTATGTTCGAGAAGGAGGCCAGCCTTTGGTGGGACAGTGTCCTTCGGACTGTTATCGTCGGATATGTATGGACGTGGGCAGACTTTGAGACCCACTTCCATGAGAAATATCATCCCCTCACTTATCACCACAAGAAGGAGAGCGAGTTCCTTCGGCTTCGACAAGGATGGATGATGGTGGCTGAGTATGAGAACAGATTCACAGAGCTGGGCAGGTACGCTCTATTGATACTGGCCGATGAGCCGATGCGCATGTGGCGATTTTCTGAGGGTCTGCGACCCGAGATCCGCTCGAAGATGTGTTGCGCTAGCATACTCGGCTATGCTGAGCTAGTAGCATTTCTATGCGAGCGGAGCAGGACGGGGACAGGCAGTCCCGTATGCAAGCACCGATGGCTCCTAGGCTGCGACCAGATCTTCCGAGCAGACCGTTCCTTGGCAAAAGGCCGCACGCAGACTCACCGCCAAGGCTGATGGCTTCACCTGCCCCAGTGAGGCGACCTGATGTGTGGTGTGCCTACTACAAGAGGCCTGACCACATGGAGGTGAGCTGCTTCACCAGTATGAGAGATAGCGGCTTCTCACCACCCCAGAAGATCAACCGGTAGCTTCCCCAGGTTATACCAGCACCACCTCTACGGTCGGCACCAGCTCATCCATCATTCCAGCACCCGCACCTCGATCTAGGCTGCCTTAACGGTCTACGGTACTTCAGTCCAACCGTTTTCAACAAGCTCGTGTGCACTCACTTACAGCTAAGGTATTAGAGACAATACCTACAGCACCTATGGCTTTTGACGTTATGACACATATCCAAGGTACTCCAGTCTTCTTATTAGTGGACACCGGGTCTACTGTCTCTATCATATCTTGCGCAGCAGTCAAGCGACTGGGGTTGGAAACTAGTACTCCTATGGTTGGGGTGAGAATCCTTACCGCCACAAGGACTTTCTCGGACGCTACCAGGATCTGTAAGGGACGTTCGATAGATGTAGGGAGTGGGACAATGCTCATTGACTTGATTGTCACCCCATTACATCATTATGACATCATTCTCGGTATGGATTGGCTCACAAAGATGAAGGCAGAGATCGATTGCGATACTAGAGTGGTGACAGCCTGTGGACCAAAGGGCACAACCTTTACATTCCCAGTGTAGGTCAGTTGGCCCTATCACATTGGTTATTATGCTTCCATGCTGGAGGATGTTCATAGTTCAACACTTGAGGACACTCTTGTGGTCCAAGAATTCTCAGATGTGTTCAACTTGGACTACCCGCTCAGCGCGAAATCAATTTTACCATCGATCTAATGCCTAATATGACACCTGTATATCTTCCGACTTATCGCATGGCCCCGTATGAGATAGAGGAGCTGAGGAAACTGATCGATGATCCGTTCGATGCAGGCTTTATACGACCCAGTGTGTCTCCATGGAGAGCACCTGTGTTGTTCGTAAAGAAGAAGGATGGATTTCTGCGGTTATGTATTGATTATCGCATATTGAACCAAGTGACGGTAAAGAACAAGTATCATTTACATAGGATAGATGACCTGTTTGATCAGTTGAAGGGGGCAAAGTATTTCTCGAAGATTGACTTGCAGTCGGGGTATCACCAGTTGCGCGTCAGGGATAAGGATGTGTAAAAGACGGCCTTCAGGACCATTTTTGGACACTATGTGTTTCTTGTGATGTCGTTCGACCTTATGAACGCACCAGCCGTGTTCATGGACCTGATGAATAGGGTATTTCGGCCGTTTCTATTCCGATTCGTCATTGTATTTATTGATGACATTCTGATATACTCTAAGAGTCGAGAAGAGCACGTGGAACACCTGCGAGCAGTCTTGGATACTTTGAAGAAGAATCAGTTGTTCACACAGTACAAGAAGTGCGACTTCTGGAAAGAGGAAGTCAAGTTCCTGGGACATGTGGTGTCCAAGGAAGGGATAGTTATGAACCTTGCTAAGGTAGCCACAGTTCAGGAATGGGAGCAGCCTGGTTCAGTTACTGAGGTGAGGAGTTTTCTTGGACTGGCAGGTTATTATCGACAATTCATTTGGGACTTCTCCAAGATAGCTAGACCTTTGTCTCAGTTGACTCGGAAGGATCTTAAGTTCACCTGGAATGAAAAGGCAGAGGCAGCTTTTCAGGAGTTGAAGGACAAGTTGACGTCCGCCCCTGTGCTAGTATTATCAGAGCAAGGGGTCAAGTATACGATATACACGGATGCGTCTCGCGTCAGTTTGGGTGGTGTTTTGATGCAGAAGGATAGGGTTATTGCCTACCTATCGCGACAGTTGAGAAAATACAAGGAAAACTACCCTACGCACGACCTGGAGTTAGCGGCCATCAACTTTGCTTTGAAGATCTGGAGATATTACCTTTATGGAGAGGAATTCGAGCTCTTTTGCGACCACAAGAGCCTCAGATACATATTCACTCAGCGGGACCTGAATATGAGGCAGCGACGATGGATGAAAATCTTGAAGGACTTCAAGTTTGAGGTTTCCTACCATTCGGGCAAGGCTAACCTTGTGGCTGATGTGTTGAGCCGCAAGAAGAACATAGAATTTGCAGCTCAGCTAATGGTGGCAGAATGGGGTATGGTAGAGTTCGTGTGAGACTTCGAGCAGAAGCTCACCATGGAGGAGCCATTCGAGAGCATCGCGCACGTTCATGTGCGGCTACTTATTGATGATAAGATCATTGAGGCCCAGAAGGGTGTGGACGATTGTCTGAACTTCGAGAGCAAGCTAGCAGTAATAAGGACGCCGAATGGAGAGTTGGTACAGATGGAGATTTATCTTACTGTGGCCGCCTATGAGTCCCAAATCTTCACGATCTGAGGCGAGAAGTTCTCGAGGCTGTGCATAATTTGAAGATGGTGATGCACCTTGGAAGTACGAAGATGTATCGCGATATGAAGAGATCGTACTGGTGGGACAATATGAAGGCCTACATAGCAGATTACGTGTCCCGTTGTCTCACATGTCAGTAGGTCAAGGCAGAGCATCGCTAACCTCCTGGACTTCTTCAGCCCATGCCCATAGCTGAATGGAAGTGGGATTTCATCTCTATAGACTTCATCTCGGGACTACTGAAGACAAGGAAGGGTTATGATTCCATATGGGTGATTGTGGATCAGTTGATGAAATCGTCTCACTTCCTCCCAATTAAAGTTTCGAACTCAGCAGACAAGTTGGCCAAACCGTACATTAGGGAGATTGTGCGTCTGCATGAAGTTCCCTTGGAGATCGTGTCGGACCGAGACATGCAATTCACATCTATCTTCTGGACTCGCATCCAGAAAGCAATGGGTGTGAAACTGAAATTCAGCACCGTATTCCACCCACAGACTGATGAGCAGATGGAACGAGTGAATCAGATTCTGGAAGATATGTTACGAGCTTGCGTGCTGGATTTTAAGGACAGTTGGGACGACTGTCTCCTGTATGCGGAGTTTGCTTATAACAACAGTTTCCAAGTGAGCATTGGCATGGCTTCCTATGAGGCCTTGTATGGGCGCCCCTGTCTAGCATCGAATTGCTGGGCAGAGTTTGGCAAGAAGAACTTGATTGGCCCAGAGTTAGTTCAAGCAACTTCAGAGAAGATCGACATTATCAGGTGTCGACTTCTGGCGGCACAGAGCAGATAAAAGAGCTATGCCGATATGAGGCGGCGGCAGCTAGAGTTCGAGGTTGGGGACCATGTGTTCTTTAAAGTTTTCCCCATGAAGGGAATCCTTGGGTTTGGCAAGAAGGGGAAGCTTACGTCGCGATTCATTGGTCCATTTCAGATACTTAAGCGAGTGGGTGTGGTGGCATACCGCCTTACCTTGCCTATACCACTTGCGGGCGTTCACAACGTATTTCATGTATCTATGCTGAAGAAATACGATCCCGATCCTTCTCATATTATCAATGGGAGCAGGTACAGTTGAGTGAGGATGCTATATATATATATATATATATATATATATATATATATTATGACCGACGCGGATCCTAGATAGGAAGGAGCAGGTGTTGCGTAGCAAGGTTATCCCACTTGTGAAAGTGTTATGGACGCACCACACCGAAGAAGAGGTTACTTGGGAAACAAAAGCCGAGGTCCGAAAGAACTACCCTCAGATTCTAGAGTATAAAAAGGTACTAATTTTGAGGATAAAATTTTTTCTTAACGGGGGTAGATTATAACGTCTCGAAAAAATCCGTACAAAGGCCCAAGTACCACCTCAGGCAGAAATCACACAGGACCAAATCCTTTAGAAATTATGCGAGAATTAACTAGTGCTAAACTAGATTATCTGTGAAATTAGCACTAATCACTTTTAATACGATCTGCAAGACCCAAAACTCGTAGAATCGTTGACTCTACCTTACCTTGAAATCTAGAATCAATCTCTAAACCCGGGTGCTCTCGGGAGCACATCAAAACTCCGTATCGGACCTAGACCGCACGTCGAAAGTTCGATTACCCCAAAACTATACGATTATGACTGCCTCATTGGGCTTGAACCCATTTCGAAAATCAAGTCCTGATAGTATCCAGAAACGCACAACTTAAGCCCGGAGCGAAGTGTGTGAGAAACGCGAATACCTTTAAGAAATAAACCTAAACTTAAGTAAACTGAGTGTTCACTTGCAGGTCTAAATATAAAGATTCAGACCGTCAGAATTTGACCTAATTACACCCTCGGATCAGGGGAAATGTCCAACACTTGTCAGTGTACTGGTGACTCTGATCGAGTACCGGTGACCGTCGAACTGAAGCTGGTCCGCCACGATCGATCTGTAAATCCGATCAGACCGAAAACTCAGCTTGACCTAGATCCAATGTCAGGGAGCTTAAGTCCGACCTCACGTAGAAAATGGGCCTCCAGAAGTACTCCGTTGGACTGAAACAGGCGCTCTTTGGATATAACCTAAGTATACCTTGGCCGTGGGGCCATCTTCATCAGACCTGGGCCTATATAAAGGCCTAAACTCACTTCTCTCTCACCACATACGAATTTTCAAACCCTAGGAAGAAAAGAGAGAGAAAAGAGAAGGAGAAAGTGAGGAGAAATGAGTGAGAGTGGGAGTTAGTTGTCGGGATCTTTCCCTGACGCTCCATGTGCTTAACCACGATTTCTGTATCGCTATTCCAGCGATTCCGACGCCGTTCTTAGGTAAGAAAAATCTAACTCTAACCTATTTTAGGGTTTCAAATCGTGTAAGTGATGAAATAGCTAACCTATTTCATACTGTAAGTTGTCGTTGTGCCGTAGACAAAGACTCGGTATACAAACTAAGTTCGATACTTGTTTACCGACATAAGGTGCAGACTATAAATGTTTAGGTTATGGTTTTCAAGGCTTTCAATGTCAGTAATGATTTATGACTGCCTTGATTGCTATCACATGTGCTTAGATACGAGGGTTTCCGTATATTACACATATATGTGAACTATATTAATTTTAAATGCATTCCATATGCTTGTTGAAATGTCTGAATGAGTATGGAATTATGATTTGTGCTTGCCATATTTCTGATTGGGAATACTTGATTGTTGTACATATAGCATATGTATAGCAACTCTTATATGGAAGGATTTGCTATAATGTGTTATAACTAATATATTACATGTATGTAATATGTGTAGTATAAGTGTTTGGTAAAATGCTTGAATGAGAAAATGCTTGATATAATGTATCTAATGAGGGTGTTGAGATAGGATTTTCAATCCCCTCATACGTAGTTACAGTTTCCTGTGTGAAGCCTATCTTACTACTATGTGATTTTAGATGAAATGCTTATGTGTGATAATATGTGTATGATGTAGTTGTTTAAATGCTTAAGTAAGATTTATATTTACACTGGTTGTCGCATGTTGTTTTGGATTATTATATGTAAGTACGATTGTTTGGAATGTAAGTGGGGCTACGATGTAGTCTAGGCAATCGGTAATGGTTTACGATAGGTGACTGAATTGATTTAGCCATGATGGATAAGTTCGATGAATCTAAGTCGTACGTCATTTGACGGCAGTGGTTAGGCCACGCGGAATGCTTACGCACTTCATGTCGATCAAGTCAACGTGCGCTCGTACCAGTCGAGCTCGTCAAGTAACTCAATTGACCCGATGTATGTTCACCATGTATGGATGCTACTGCTTGAATCTAAGGTACCAAACTCACCAGTGAAAATTCCTTTAACCTCGGTACCTCGATCCGCTAAGACTCATGAGCCGGGCATGGTGGTATGGGACACCGTGGTTGAGCTGTCGGCCTACGCTGGAGTGACGAGCCTCCCCATAGTGACCAGTGAGCAACCCAAACTCGTGAGCCGAATACGGTGGTATGGGACACTATATTCGAGCTGTCGGCCTACGTCTAGGTGACGAGCCATTCGTAGTGACCTCGAGCATACTCTAAGACTGCGCTGAGGTGACGAGCCTCGCCGTAGTAAACAAAAGTATAAACCAGGCATGCATCGAGGTGACGAGCCCTTTGTAGCAACCTGTAACCTCAACATCGTATGAGATTGCTAGGACCAACGACCCTAGAATGGATCATCGTTTGGGAAATGATATAAGGGAGGTACCTTAGCTTCCCAATCCTGCTGTATGAATAAACCTAAGTAAGTAACCTGGCTAATCACACTCATGCACCGCATCACGTGTGCATTTGGTGTAGCAGGTCAAGTACTGAGGAAGTGTTTCATGCCGCGATCGTGAGATGAAGTCGCTGAGGGAGCGCAGGCGAGGGCATGCATAATTATTTCATATCATTCTTGAAATAACAAGAGTACTTAGGACCTGATTATTGTATCACGTTATCATTACTGCTTAACTGAATTGATAACATGTTAACCTTTGCTTTATTGTTCCACTGAGTTGATCACTCACTCCCACGTTACGGGACGGTGTTTTAAATACCAACCAAACTCTATTGTAGTTTCAGATGATGGCGCAGCCTGTGAGGCGAAGCCGGACTTTGAGGATGATGAGGAGGCATTCTCATATATGCAGTATTCAGGCGGATTTCTATAGACCGTTCTGATCGACAGGGCTTCAGGGCTTATACTTGTAGTGGACCACCACTTTTGATATTTTGTATTTTGAAACAATACTTGTAACTATTTGACCTGACAATGCATTCATACTCTAAGGACCTACAATGATTTATATATTTTATACACTGATCACAGTCTTCCGCTTGCGTAAATTCAACTATCCCTGGAGTATGATTTGCTTATTTAGCTTAATCTCATTCATGTTTTATGCACTAACATGGACAACATCAAATTATCATTATCTATGTTGCATAAGTGATGCGTTGGAACTCAGGAGTTGGGTACCGCTCGACCTCGGATTTGTAAGGCGTTACACATACGCACCCGCCCAATTCCACGAGTTTAACCTCAGGGTAGTCCTAACAACGGGACCACCTTCTCTCACCTCAGTTTCCTTACCAACCTAGGGATTTGATGGTATTCAATAGTACTTCAATAAATTAGGAATTATCATCTTATACAAATGGTGTCATGTAATCATGCATTAAACATATAAATTTAGAATCTGATATAAATGTAACTACTAACAACACTATGAAATAAATGTGCATGTGTGTTGTGTGGAAACCAAGAATCTTATATATCTCATAGCACAAAAATGTACAAGGGTTAATACATCACACATCCTATAAGAAAAATATTGTACAAGAATCAATCAAGACATGAACATGCAATCATCAAATACATACCCAATCATGTGAGAGGCAACAAATATTCCATAACATTCTGTGTTGATTGAGAAGATCAAAGGTGAGGTCTTTCCTCGGTTTTCTCTAGATTATCTAATACATCACTTAATCAAGCATAATCATTAGATTCATACTAAAATTAGTGCTAGGCCACCTAAGAATAATAGTCCGCACTTATGAATCGTTGAGTTCTTGAGAAACGACCTAGGAGTGCTCGGATTTGTGGTCGATTGGCCGGAATCCCTAAGGCAAAGCATTTGCATGTTAGAACTTCATGCAAATCCCTTCTCAACACAAAGGGTTTCAAGAAAAGATGAGAGATTACCTACCCAATTAGGGGAGAGGGGTTCTTCTGGTTGTGGGTGAGGGATTCGTTAAAGAGGAGATGAGGAGTTGCAAGAATCAAATTCCTTTAGGCCCCACTTGAGCTATGGTCCACCTTCACTCTTCTTCACTCTCTCTTCCTCTCTCTCTTCTCCTTTCTCCTCTTTTTCTTCTCCCCTTCTCCCTTTTTTTTCTCTTGCTCTACGCATGAAATTCGTATGGGAGGAGGAGGTGCCCAAATAAGGCCTTTATATAGTGCCAGATTTGGTGTAAATAGCCCTAAGGGTTGGGTTTTTACTATACTAGCCCTAAGGGAGTATTTTTCTACCATTTGGGGGCCACTTTAGGGCGTAGGAGTCGACACACACCGTTGGATAGTTGGCCCTAATGATGATCTACGTATGGATATGATCGGCCTGCCATTGGATGCGTCGATCGACAGATATGATTAGAAGTCTGTTCAACAGTCACCGATAGTCGATCGGGGTCGCGGCTATACGGATATGAGTAGAAAAATATCTTTACTTCACGTGTGAAGTTTGGTCATAAACCGATGGTCCGAAATCCTCAACTTTGCATAAGAGTGGACGACTCAATTCTCTTAAGTTTCAGTCTCTTCCTTTAAGGTATTTACACTTCTCATGCACTCATCCTTTGGCTCAAGTTAAGCGGTTCTGGACAGCACCCAGGTCCGACTCCCGCGATGGATGTCAAACCCAGTAAGACGGACATTATTCTATAGTTTTGGAACTAGTGGCCTACCAACGAGCGGTCTAAAGATTATTCAGAAAATTGGGGCATTTCCGTAATGAATTAGGTATTGAGATTTCTCATGGGCAATGATTAGGGTTTGGATTAACTATGTTCATAGTGTGGCCTATTTATAACTAGTAAAAGTGGAGATTTGGTCATGATTACTCTAAACCGTTGGTTTTAGGCTAAAAGAGTAACAGGGTTGATTTGGTCTATTAGTCAAGGTCCGGGCCTTATCTGACTCAGCTTCGGTTAAATCTTTAATTTAGTCGTGATTGTCTTGATTAGTTAGCGATGGGTCAATTAGGTTTGGGTCCTATGTGAGTAAATCATGCCGCTATACCTGATGTTCAAGTGATCGGGCAGATTCGTGGGCTTTCTACGGTTAATTAATCAGACTTGTGCGGTTCTTTACTAGTACCACCCTTGTATAAACTAGCATTGAGTGTTAATAGTCATTAAGTGATATTATAAGTTAATTAATAAAAAAAATTTTAAGGATTTTTGAAAATCTAAAACAGTGAAAATCCAGGACGTTACAATCTACCCCCTTAAAAACAATTTCATCCCCGAAATTGCCTAAGGGTAATAAATAAAGATATTATCATTTCGTTTGCCTAAGTTTTATTGATTTCAGGTTTATATGCGTGGTAGGGTGCATACTAACTATACTAGCCTTGCTTATTATATTCTACCCCCTTAAAAGTTTTCACCTTTGAGGTTTGAAAACAAATGTGAAAATCATTATTATCATACTAAGTGGTTGTTGACAAAGTTTACCTAAAGGTGGTATATTCTAGTATTTCTGATTGGGCTAATACGGAAAGACAGTTGTGGTAAGCTTTGATCCGATACATCGATTGTTCGCCTGACCAGGGCAGACAACTCGTTGTATCCCTTCCTAATCTTGATGGATCATGGCCTTCTGCTGGGTTAAAGTAGTGAGTCCTTTGGTAGTCACCTAGGATTGAGAATTGGGTCAAGCCGCAAATGCTTCACAAGTGTATGGTCTCGTAATTCCATAGTCCGATCGACCTAAATGTTTAAGGAATACCTCATATCATTGAAATGCTAAAATCTCCTATTTTTTGAGATTATCATTCGGGTCTTTGTTAAAGGGAGTTCTTGTTTTAATTCATGTCCAAATTAGTTATTAATAAATCTTTATCTATGTTTATGGTCAAACGATTATCCCAGAAAGGTTTTTCAATGGCTTAAGATTGTATTTGTATGTTGTGGTTTCGATCCTATGGTTATCATGAGTAGGGTTTGAGAATTGACTAAGTGGACTGAAGTGGAGAAGGGAAGAAAACAAGAGGCTCGCAAAAAAGAAAAATGCAACAAAACTATGCTTACTGATCTCATAAATGAGGTCCTATTATATCTTGTGAAAAGAATGTGTGGCTGCCTTATATAGATAAAGGACAAGAGGAGTCGATTAATGCTCAATGAATTAGAGAGCAACCTAGCCCATCATACTGTTTGGCTCAAACCAATGGGGTGTGGTCACTTTGGCATTGTGATAAAGCTATCTTACTATTAATGATAATCGAAATGAAAAGCCAACCAAATAAAAATCTTAGAATAGAACTCCATAGTGGAAATATGGTCCTATCAGTATACATGGTGTGGCTCGGAGGGAATTTTCAATACCAAAGTTTCTGGAAGGCTTCCTGAAGGAATAATACCAAACTCGAGTTGCATGCTCAGCCAATCACGTGGAAAAAAAAAGTGGCAAGCAAAGGGTAAAATATTTTTTTTCTAAATAATTATATATATATATATATTAACAGTAATTGTTTATAATATCCATCAATCAATGAGTTATAAGTAACCACATTTTGGCTCAAACCCCTTGTCTTCTATATCTGTAACAAACTCAGCTGCCCTACGCATCATCCCATTCTTAAAGCAAACATTCACCACCATTGTAAAAGTGAAAAGATCAGGCATGATCCCAACTCGAATTATCTGATCATACACATGAATTGCTACACGGGCTTCACAGCTCCTAACTAAATTATTGAAGAGACTGTTACAAGATCTCAAAATATGCCTCATCCACACCTCCCCATATTATGGAATATGTAGAGTGCATTATTTGACATGCCATTTTCCACATATACCTCAAAATGTTTTTAGTGGTGGGAGTTCAGTCCTCACTGTGTGGTTCACTTCAGCTGTCTATTTGTCTGGCTCATACCCTAAAATAATTCGAAAAAACTGAATAAACAGCATGGATACAATCCATACATGACATTGGCCCCACGAAGCCCTTAGATTTGAGAGAGGTGAGTGGAATAGGGAGGAAATGGGGTGGGATTTGGAAGCCTAAGGGCCTGTTTGGTTAGTGGAATTGAATGGTGTTGAATTATATTAGATGAGATTAACATCATTATTCACAATGACTGCATGTCTAGAAATACCATGGTATTGCAGCCATCCAATCCCATGTTTGGGAATTTTTTTTAAAAAAAATTACGACGAAAAACACCGGATTAAGCTAAATCATGTTTGATGGACCATGGAATTTGTAATCAACAGACCAAATTCACAATGGATGTCGTTCATTTGTACACGTATATAATCAGAATGTCACATGTAAATGGTTCATATGGATGGATGGCATGGTTTAACGCATGCCTCAATGCGGGGGCTACATGTGTAGTAGATTTCAAAATCCATAGAATTCATGCATGGGATCAAATGCAATTTCATGAAACTAAATGCAATTCTATCCCACCTAATCTCACCCTTTCCATCCTCTTCAAATGTTGGATGTAATTACACAGACCAAATGCAATTTCATCCCACCTAATCCTATCAAATACCATGTGCTAAACACCCCTTAAGGGCCTATTTGGTCAGTGGAATTAGAACCCCCTGGATTCATAACCCCCAGGATTCTCCCAATGTGTTTGGACAGTGGTATTTAGTGGTATCAAATGGGATTGCATTACTAATCCCACTTTGAAATTGGAAATAACATGTTTGGAAGGAGTTTGAGATATGATTAAAATTAACTTTCTAGGCTGTGGAAAATGAGCCTTGTGTTGGAAAGTGTGAGATGGGATTACCAATCCCATAGATGATGGATTTTTGCTTCATCTAGTTCAATTCAAGTGCTATTTCAAAGTAAATCATTGCCACTTTTAGCTACTAAATTATTTTTTTATTATAATTTTAATAGTGATTTATTACTAATTTAAATTTTATTCTACAAAATTTTATTTTATTTCAAGCTTCATAAAAATTATGAAAATTCTAAAAGTACCAACCATCCAATACCAATGATTTTCTATTTGTTTCTAAAATACCTCTATTTCTTGTAATGTCTTTCATACTTACAGTAACTAAATTAGTTTCTAAATTTTTATAGTAAGTTTACTCACATATTACAAAATTTCATGTCATTTGGAATTATAAAAAAAATTATTAAAACTTTAGAATTGACATTTGTCTGAAACTAACGATTTTTTTTTTTTTTTTTTTTTTTTATGATTGCAAAATGTCTCTATTTCTTGTAAGGTTTCTTGTACTTTTGGTGACTAAATTATTTTTAAAATTTTTATAATATTTTATCACTAAGTTTAAAGTCATCCCACAAATTTTCATATCATTTAGAGTTTTAAATAAATTATTAAAATTCTAGGAGAAATAGCTATTTGAAATTAATAATTTTTGTACAGTTGGTAAAAAATATTAAATTTAACTATATTATAATTTTTATTTTATTTTATTTATTATTTTTATATAAAACTAGACTCATCAAGCTTCAATATGGCTTTTGAATCACCTAAATCAGAGTTATAACCAAGGAGATATGAATTTTTGAAGTCGACCCCAAATTGCAGGGAATTCCGGCGGGGGCAACATGGGCCGGCGGGGGCCATGCGGGCCTCTAGCTTCTCGGGCGGTCGAGGTCTTTCGACGCATATATCTCGTAAACTGAAATGATTTATTTGACATGCTATATATGAATTTGGGGTAGGAGAAGCTGATTTACACAATGAGCCTAGTGGTTTCACGAGATTTCCCCCGGTTAGCAGTCAAAATCTGATTTTTCTACAGTTTCACTAATTTTAACAAATTTTTGCTCACCTCTATATCTTCATCCCCAAATGGGTCGGAACTATCAAATTTGGTCTAGTATTAAGTCATTTGGACTTGAACGATGGTCTCGACCGTCTAATCATTCAGTTCCGGTTCGTTCCTATCATCGGGCTAAGGTATTGTAAGTCTCTCGGACCCATTTCTTAACGCCACTACCCTCTCTCACTCCCCAATCCTAATTTCTTAGAAGTCTTACCGTCCATCTAAGATTGTCAGTTCCGGTTCTAGGAGCGTTCCTACCATTCTAAGTCTTTATTACGTTTCTTCTCAAGTCAGCGGATGCATTAGTGAATTCATGACCCACGGCCCAATTAATTCCAAACCATTGCTCTGATACCAACTTGTAACGCCCTAAAAATTGGGGGTCATGCATACGCTTGACTCCCAGGTTCCTGGGTATTACTTATAATCAATTTTATTATTTTATAATAAATCAGGTTTAAATGCGCAGCATGTAATTAGTTGAAACATGAATCACAATTCACAGCTAGTCTACTGTAATGGAAAAGGCTAAATGTTTACAAGTCCAAAAATTATAACTATGGGTCGCACAAGGCGTTTGCCCAATAAAAGTACAAAAAAATGGTATGTCCAAAAGAATGATTCGCCAAATCCCCTACTTAGCAATCCAAGTCCACCCGCAAAACTAGGGCGAGTCGCCCATCAACTGGAAATAGGACAACTCATCCTCCACATCCAGACTCGCGCCGCCATGCTCTTCGTACTCTGTGTCATATGCATCTACTAAAGAGTCTGGTTAGTGTTTTAAAACACCGTCCTAAAGTGGGAGTGAGTGATCAACTCAGTGGGTGTTATTAGTCTTAAGTTACACAAACATCAATTATATTATGAATTTAACGAAAGGCAATACATTCATAAAATCCTAACTAATCTTGTTAATGCATGTGCATGTATTATGATATGATGCATGCCCTCGCAACAACACTCCCTCGAGCGACTCCATCTAACGATCGCGTATGACCAACCACCCTCATTGCGACCTCAACTGCCGAGTCGCCAACCTAACTAATGCGATGCGGTCATGATCGTGTTAGCCGAGTTTTTAATTAAGTCCATTCAAACAGCAGATTTAGAAAATTAGTACACCCCACGATGTCAATGCCTTAAACTGGTTGCGAGGCTAAGGCCCCCCAATGTGTGAGGCCAAGACTCCGCGATCCTTGATCCCGTCGAATTTTTTCACCCCAACTTCGAGCACATGGGGGGTGCTGAAATGTGGGATCGCTCGCGGTCACTACGGGGAGGCTCGTCACCCCAGCGTAGGCCGATAGCTTGGACACAGTGTCCCATTCCATCATGCCCGACTCTCGAGTTAGTGGATCGGTTTCAATTGGTTATTAATGAGCTCCAATGGTTGAAGGGTGTTATAGGTTCCATACTGGCATGAGCAGACAGGGTTAACAAACATGGTTGGTCAGTAAGTAGACTAGACCGCACGAGTTTAGACGAGCACATAACAGACGACATCGGGTACAAGTGACCCATGTAGTCCAACTACTGTCGCCCATACGCACCCACCCAATTCCACGGGTTTAGCCTCAGGGTAGTCCTACCAACGGGACCACCTTCTCTCACCTCAGTTTCCTTACCAACCTAGGGATTCGATGGTATTCAATAGCACTTCAACAAATGGTGTCATGTAATCATGCATTAAACATATAAATTTAGAATTTGATATAAATGTAACTACTAACAACACTATGAAATAAATGTGCACGTGTGTTGTGTGGAAACCAAGAATCTCATATATCTCATAGCACAAAAATGTACAACGGTTAATACATCACACATCCTATAAGGAAAACATTGTACAAGAATCAATCAAGACATGAACATGCAATCATCAAATACATACCCAATCATGTGAGAGATAATAAACATTCCATAACATTTTGTGTTGATTGAGAAGATCAAAGGTGAGGTCTTTCCTGGGTTTTCTCTAGATTATCCAATACATCACTCAATCAAGCATAATCATTAGATTCATACCAAAATTGGTGTTAAGCCACTTAAAAATAATAGTCCGCACCTATGGATTATTGAGTTCTTGAGAAATGACCTAGGAGTGCTCGGATTTGGGGTCGATTGGCCGGAATCCCTAAGGCAAAGCATTTGCATATTAGAACTTCATACAAATCCCTTCTCAACACAAAAAGTTTCAAGAAAAGATGAGAGATTACCTACCCAATCGGAAGAGAGGGGTTCTTCCAGTTGTGGGTGAGGGATTCGATGAAGAAGAGATGAGGAGTTGTAAGAATCAAATTCCTTTAGGCCCCACTTGAGCTATGGTCCACCTTCACTCTTCTTCACTCTCTCCTCCTCTCTTTCTTCTCATTTCTCCTCTTTTTCTTCTCCCCTTCTCCCTTTTTTTTCTCTTGTTCTAGGGCATGAAATTCGTATGGGAGAAGGGGGTGCCCAAATAAGGCCTTTATATAGTGCCAGATTTGGTGTAAATGGCCCTAAGGGTTGAGTTTTTACTATACTAGCCCTAAGGGAGTGTTTTTCTACCATTTGGGGGCCACTATAAGGCGTAGGAGTCGACACCCACCATTGGATAGTTGGCCCTAATGATGATTTACATATGGATATGATCGGCCTGCCATTTGGATGCGCCGATCGATAGATATGATTAGAAATCTGCTCAACGGTCACCGATAGTCGATTGGGGCCGCGGCTATACGGATATGAGTAGGGAAATATCCTTACTCCACGTGTGAAGTTTTGTCGTAAACCGATGGTCTGAAATCCTTAACTTTGCATAAGAGTGGACGACCCAATTCAATTAAGTTTCAGCTTCTTCCTTCAAGGTATTTGCACTTCTCATGCATTCGTCCTTTGGCTCAAGTTAAGCGGTTCTGGACAGCACCGAAGTCCAACTCCCGCGATGGACGTCAAGGCCAGTAAGACAAACATTATTCTATAGTTTTGAAACTAGTGGCCCACCAACGAGCGGTCTAGAGCTTGTCGAAAAATTGGGACATTTCTGGAATGAATTAAGTATTGAGATTTCTCGTGGGCAATGATTAGGATTTGGATTAACTATGTTCATAGTATGGCCTATTTATAACTAGTAAAAGTGGCGATTTGGTCATGATTACTCTAAACTATCGGTTTTAAGCTAAAAGAGTAACGGGGTTGATTTGGTCTATTAGTCAAGGTCCGAACCTTATCTGATTCGGCTTCGGTTAGATCTTTAATTTAGTCGTGATTGTCTTAATTAGTTAGCGATGGGTTGGTTAGATTTGGGTCCTATGTGAGTCAATCATGGGGCTACACCTGATGTTCAAGTGATCAGGCGGATTCGTGGGCTTCCTATGGTTGATTAATCGGACTTGTGTGGTTCTTTACTGGTACCACCCCTGTATAAACTAACATTGAGTGCTAATGGTCATTAAGTGATATTATAAGTTAATTAATAGAAAAAATTTCAAGAATTTTTGGAAATTTAAAACAGTGAAGATCCAGGACGTCACACACGCAAGCTACATAGGTGACAGGCTGTCGTAGATGCATGTCGTGCGAAGACGAGCGCGTACGCACCTCGAGCTCCGAGTTGTACGAACGGCTCAAATGAGATCAAAGTTACATGGGCCCCACCATAACGTTTATTTTCCATCTAATCTGTTAATAATGTTAAAAATATATGGATGAAGTCGAAAAACAAATTTCATATTGATTCGAAACTTCTAGGTTATGAAAAAGGGTTTCAATGGTAAACGATCAATCTCTCACTGTTTTGTGCAGTGTGGTCCAGCTGATCTTTAGATCTGTCTTATTTTTCGGCTCAAGCCTTAAGACAAGCTCTCCAAATGAATGGATGGATTGGATATAACACATACCTCATAGTTTGACCCAAAGAACTTGCTAACGTCAATACACTACCACCACTCATTCCGCTTTCGGTTTGTATCACCCACTTCTCTCTTCCAATCCGAACAGTACCTAACCCGATCCGATTCGGTTTTCCTGACTGAGTCAGACTCGGTTCGGGTCAAGGTAGTAGTGCATCGGATCAGTTCGAGTCAGATGACCCGGACTCGGTCCCGAATCGGATTGAGTTTGGGTCAGGCTATGTAGAATTCAAACCGAGTCGAGTTGGACTTAATCCGATCTGACTCGGTCCGATGCCCAACTCTATTTAATGGTCATCCTAGCTATTTATGAGGAGTGTTTGGACGGGAGTAACTGGTGGAAGCGGATTGCATCTTACTCGTGCCAGCCACGAATGGATAAATTTGTGTGGTAGTTCACCATGATATATTTATCTATCTACGTTGTCCATCCCTTTTCTCAAATCATTTTAAGGCATGACCCCAAAAATGAGGAAGATCCAACGTTGAAGTGGACCACACCAAATAGTAAGCTTGGGTAGCATAAAATGCAAGTCTTCTGTGGTGTGGTCCAATCGAGCATTGGATCTTCTTCACTTTTAGGCTCATGCTTTAAAATGACCTGAGAAGAGGGATTGATGGTGTGGATAAACAGAAACATCACAGTGGGCCCCACACAAATTTGCCTTTCGTGGCTAGATATAGGTGGGTTAGGACACAATCCTGGTGGGAATTGAGAGTTAATGGAAATAAATGGAATTTGAGAGGTGTTTAGAATTAGTTGAGAGTAAATGCATGAAAATCGTTCACACAGAGTGATTTTTGTTTATGACACATCCCAAGTGGGCCCCACAATCATTCATCATGTGTCCCAGTCTGGCGGTTTCTGTACGTCGAGTGGAAAATGTCAGGATGCATGTGCTTTGATCGTTCTCCACCAGCTAAGCAAATAACACAATGAAAGCCTGACTGATTTTTTCCTAAGATTGCGTGCGGGTTAGCTGTTACCCGTGTAACGGACGGAAACGGATTGGCTACTCCCCCTTACAGCAGCCAATGCCTGGTGGTCGGTGCTCTGTGGGCCCATCATGATGCATGTGTTTCATCCATTCCGCCCATCTATATTTATAAATCATCATTTTATGGTATGACCAAAAATTAGATATATCCGAATCTCAAGTGGACCATATTACAGGAAACAGTGTTCAATGAATGTCGACCATTAAAAACTTTTTGGGCCATAAAAGTTTTGGATCAAGCTGATATTCGTTTTTTCTATTCATCTGGGTCTGTATGACCTACTCATTAGATTGAATGTCAAATAAACAATACAGTGGGCCTTAGGAGGATTTTAATGGTGGATATCCAGTACTATTGTTTTCCTGTGATATGGTCCACCTGAGATTTATATCCCTCTCATTTTTAGAATCAAGCCCCAAAATGATCTGTAAAAATGGATGAACGGCGTGGATGAACCATATACATCATGGTGTGGCCTACGGAGCATTGATCATCAGCCACTGGGCTAGTCACAGGGGAGTAGCCAATCCGTTTCCGCTGCTGTTACCCGTGTAATGGACGCAGATTTCCTGCCAAGGCCTTTCGCAGGAAGTTTCTGCACCGGGAACCTAGGTGGAGTCCACCCTTATGTTTGTTAGAAATCTACCCGTATATATATATTTTTTGAGCTCATTTTAAGACATGGCCCAAAAATGAGCAGATCCAATGCTTAAGTGGGCCAAAGACAAGGCCCAAAAATGAGCAGATCCACATTTGAAATATTCGTGGGGCCACTCATGCTGATATTTGTATTTTTCATCCAAGTAGGAATGACGTGATGGCACCCCGGTGACGTTTCAACTGTAGGAATTTCATACCTACCTTTTCCTTAATGCAGCCCACTTGAATTTCTACAAACATCACGGTGGGCCCATCCAGGTTTCCGGCGCAATTGCTACCTGCGAAAGGGAATGGATTGGCTACTCCCCCTGACACCAGCCTCGTGGCTGTGTTCGGTGGTTTGTGGGCCCCACCATGATGTATGTGTTTCATCCATTCCGTTCATCCATTTTTAAAGATCATTTTAGGGGTTCAACCTAAAAATAAGAGGTATATATATCTTAGGTGGACCACACCAGTGGAAAACAATAGTGATTGGATATCCATCATTTAAATCCTTCTAAGGCCCACTGTACTGTTTATCTGACATCCAATCTGTTGATTAGGTCATAAAGACCCAGATGAAGGGGAAAAATAAAGATCAGCTTGATCCGATACTTTTATGGCCCCCAAAAAGTTTTTAATGGTCGACGTCATTCAACACTGTTTTTTGTAATGAGGTCCACTTGAGATTGGGATATATCTCATTTTTTTTGTAATCTCATAAAATGATATATAAAAATAGATGGACGGCATGGATGAAACACATACATCATGGTAGGGCCCACGGACCACCAAACACCAGCCATTGGCTGGTGGCGGGGCAGTAGCCAATCCGTTTCCCCTGCGAAAGGCTTTGCAGGAAATCTTCTGCGTTCCCACGTAACACCTTAGTACGTTTTTTTGTATATCTCATTTATATGTTTTTAGATCTACTCAGGATTTCCTGCGAAAGTTCACTCGATGCAAGGTGGGGCCCACTATAATGTTTTTGAGAAATCAACATATCCATTTGTTTTTCGATCTCATTTTAGGACGTGCCACAAAAAATAAGGTGATCCAAAGCTAAAGTGGGCCACATTAGAGTGAAAATTGAGGAAGAAAATTCTTACCATTAAAACCTTCATGGGCTCCACCTCGACGTTTATAAGCCATCTAAGTCCTTTATAAGGTCATTCCCATTGGGATGAAGTGAAGGTATCCAATAATTAGCCTAATACAAAGCTTTCACAAAACTTTTATGGCCAAACGTATGTTTCAACGGTGCTAACTGAATTCTCACTTTTTCCTCTCGTGTGGCTCACCTTAGCTTTGGATCCGTCTCATTTTTTGTGGTACTTCCTAAAATAAGCTATAAAAACGAATGAACGGGTGGATTTCTCATAAACATAATAATAGGCCCCACCATTCATCCCAACGCAGGAACTACCTGCAAAAAAATCAGCGTCAATATTTAAATATACTGTGAACTACACCACTAAAAACACAGAGGAATGAACATTTAAAATAATAAGCAATGACCGTTAAAAATATTTGGTGGGCCACAAAAGTTTTGTATGAAGCTGATATTTTTATTTATCTTCATCCAATTATTCTTGACATTATCAACAGGTTGGATCGAAAATAAACATTATAAAAACCTTACAATGGGTCCTTTGGAATTTTTAATATCGAGGCACTCAATCACGCTAATCCTTATGTGGTCCACTTGATATTTGGATCTGCTTAATTTTTTGGACCACATTCACTAACGAGAAACAGATGGACGGTGCAGATATAGAATATATCATCAATTGAGACAAATAAAACCTTTAAGTAAGCAAGGCTATAGGAAATACAGGAGATTAACTTCCCCACCTTTGAAACCTTCTTTGGGCAGGAAGCGGATTGCGTCTTACCCAGCTCGCTTCTAGCCGAGAACGGTCGGATCTGTGTGGGGCCCACCCTGATGTATCTGTTTATCTACTCCACCCAACCCTTTTCTCATGTCATTTAAGATATCAGCCCAAAAACAAAGTAGATCTGACGTCCAAGTCGCCCACATCACGGACGGGATTTACCACTGGCACGTTGAGTAGCGAGACAAGCTACCGAATTGACGTCACTAAGTTCTGTGGGCCGCATCATAATGTATGTGTTGTATTCACTTCACACCGTCCATCCATTTGGAGAGATCATGCAAAAGAACTAGACAGATCCAAAGCTGTATTGGACGCCACCACAGAAAACAGTAGGGAGAGTGACGCATCGCATTAAAACCTTTTTAAAGTCCACCATGATGTTTATTTGAGATTCAACATGGTCATAAGTTAACACGGACATAAAAGAATTTAAAGCACAGATATCAACTTTATCAAAAACTTTCGTGACCTTTGGAAGTTTTTAATGGTGGGTGTCACTCTCTCCATTGTTTTTGTGGTGAGGTCCACACGAGCTTTGGATCGTACTCATTCTTTGGCTTTTGCCATAAAATGATGTCTCCAAATGGACGATGTGGATACAAAACATACATCATGATGGGATCTACGGAACATGGTGAGGTCACTTCAGTAGCTAGTCTCGCTACTCAGCCACCACACAGGTAATTCTTGCATTTAATGCAATGCAGATGGCTTAACGGCTAACGCTTTGTGCATTTAAATCAAACCAAGCTTATTATTTGGTGTAGTCAAATTAAGCGTTGGATGTGACTCATTTTTCATGCCATATCTTAAAATGATTTGAGAAAATGGATGAACGGTGTGGATAAATAGATAAATCACGACGGGCCCCACGAAAATTTGCCTGCCCGCCCCTGTTTGAGGCAGGGTAGAATGCAATCCGCTTCCTTATGGCATGAGGTATTTAATGGTCGTCCGGCCTATTTACGAGCGTGGATGGGAGTAAACGGTGGAAGTGGATTGCGTCTTACCCGTGCCAGCCACGAATGGATAAATATGTGTGGTAGCTTACCATGAAATATTTATCTATCTCTGCCGTCCATCCCTTTTTTAAGGCATGGGCACAAAAATGAGGAAGATCCAACGCTGAGGTGGACCACATCAAATAATAAGCTTGGGTAGCATTAAATGGAAGTCTTCTGTGGTGTGGTGGAATTGAGCATTGGATCTGCTTCACTTTTAGGCTAGTGCTTTAAAATGACCTGAGAAGAGGGATGGATGGCATGGATAAACAGATACATCACATTGGGCCCCACACAAATTTACCTAATGTGACAAGAGATAAGTGGGGTAGGACACATCCTGGTGGGAATTGAGAGTTAATGGAGATAAATAGAATTGGAGTGGTGTGGGAGTAAGTGCGTGAAAATGAAATGATATGGAAGTAAATTAGCTCATATGACATCGTTTCATCAGTCAAGGATATGGAATTCAACGAGGTGAAATACTTTTTTAAGTTCACTTTGAGAGTAATATGAGTAAATAAAGGTGCATTTTTTAAGTTCACTTATATCAATGACCAAAGTAAACAAAGGTGCCGCTGTGCAAATATCTACCCTACATATGGCACGCTAGTAATACTTTCAAAATAATTATCACCTATATCACTAAAATAACACTAATAGAGTGATCTAAATCGTCCATCAGGTGAATCCTTCCACCCTGTAACCCCGTCTTTGTCACCGGGACACGAGAACCCATCGGAAGTGATTCTCTCTTTGGACCTATCACCAACACGTCTAATATCTCCCGCCTATGTTTGGGTGGGCCACGATCATAAGGATCACAAACAAGTAACTTGCTGATGTTTTTTAACCACATTACACAAAACAGTGTTGAATGAGCGTCGACCATTAAAAAACATTTCGGGGCCATAAAAGTTTTGGATAAAACTGAGTCTTGTTTTTTCCTTTCATCTGGGGCTGTATGACCTAACCAACCTATTGGATATCAAATAAACAGTACAGTGAGCCTTAGGAGGATTTTAATGATGGATGTCCAATCACTATTATTTTCATCTGGTGTGGTCCAACTGATATTTATATACCTCTCATTTTTGGGATCAAGCCATAAAATGATCTGTAAAAATGGATGAACAGAAAGGATGAAACAATTACATCATGGTTGAGCCCACAAAGCACCGACCACTAGCCATGGGGATGGTGTCGGGGGAGTAGCCAATCCGTTCCCACTATTACCAGTGTAGCGGACACGGATTTCCTGCCAAAGCCTTTTGCAGGAAGTTTCCTGCACTGGGAACCTACGTGGGGTCCACCGTGATGTTTGTTGGAAATCTACCCTGGCCAAATATTTTTTGAGCTATTTTAGGACATGAGGCTAAAAATGAGCAGGATCCCATGCTTAAGTGGTCCGAAAAAGGATTGAATGTCCACGGTTGAGATATTCGTGAGCCACTGAAGTTTTGAATCATGCTAATATCTGTATTTTCAGTTCATCCAAGTGGGAACGACGTTATGAACGGTATAAATGGCACCCCCAAGAGGTTTCAACTGTAGGAATTTCATACCCACCAATTCCTTTAATGCAGCCCACTTGAATTCCTACAAACATCACAGTGGGCCATCCAGGTTTCCAGCACAGTAACTACCTGCGAAAGGCTTTGGCAGGAAATCTGCATCCCCATGTAACACCTTAGTATGTATTTTTTGTATATATCATTTATATGTTTTTAGATCTATGCAAGATTTCCTGTGAAAGTTCACTCGATGCAAGGTAGGGCCCACTATGATGTTTTTAAGAAATTGACCCGTCCATTTGTTTTTCGAACTCATTTTAGGCCATGCCATAAAAAATTAGGCATATCCAAAGCTCAAGTGGGCCACATGAGAGTGAAAATTGGGGAAGAAAATTCCAACCATTGAAACCTTCGTAGGCTCCACTTTGATGTTTATATCCCAGCCAAGCCGTTTCTAAGGTCATTCGCATTGGGATGAAGTGAAGGCACCCAATAATTAGTCTAATACAAAGCTTTTACAAAACTTTTGTGGCCAAACGTATGTTTTAATGGTGGTAACTGAATTCCCACTTTTTCCTCTCGTGTGGCTAACCTAGGCTTTGGATCCGTCTCATTTTTTTGGTACCTCCTGAAATAAGCTATAAAAACGAATGAAACGGGTGGATTTCTGATAAACATCATAGTGGGCCTCACCTTTCATCCCAATGCAGGAACTACTAGCTAAAAAATCAGCGTCAATATTTAAAGGGTATGTTTTTAGTATAGACCACGAAAATATCCCTTCTTTTTTCAGATGCTTTTCCATAATAGGAAGGGATATTTTCGTCAAAACACCTGCCTGCGTACCCTAAAAGTCCGCTTTTGTGAGATAATTTTAGGGCGGCGAAAAAAAAGGAGGCATAATACGGGCTCATCTACGGTGCTAATTTTTTCATATTTAAATATTATGTGAACCACACTACTAAAAACACCCAGGAATGAACATTTAAAAGAATAAGGAATGACCGTTTAAAATATTTGGTGGGCCACAAAAGTTTTGTATGAAGATGGTATTTTTATTTATCTTCATCCAATTGTTCTTGACATTATCGACAGGTTGTATCGAAAATAAACATTATAAAAACCTTACAATGGGCCCTTTGGAATTTTTAATATTGAGGTGCTCAATCACCACTAATCCTGCAGTGTGGTCCACTTGATATTTGGATCTGCTTAATTTTTTGGACCACGTTCTATAATGAACTGGAAAAACAAATGGACGGTGTGGATATAGAATATATCATCAAGGGAAACAAATACAATATTTAAGTGAGCTACGCTACAGGAAATATAGGAGATTAACTTGCCCAAACCTTCATGGGACAGGAAGCAGATTGCGTCCTACCCAGCCCGTTTCTAGCCGAGAACGGTCAGATCTGTGTGGGGGCCACCCAGATGTATCTATTTATCTACTCTGCCCATCCCTTTTCTCATGCCATCTAAGATATGAGCCCAAAAATAAGTAGATCCAACGTTCAAGTGGACAACATCACGGACGTGGATTAACTACTGATATGTTGAGTGGTGAGATTAGCTATCGAAGTGACGTCACTAAGTTCTGTGGGCCCCATTATAATGTATGTGTTGTATCCACACCGTCCATTCATTTGGAAAGATCATTTTAGGACATTAACAAAAGAATTAGTTAGATCCAAAGCTTTAGTGGACACCACCATATCAAACAGTAGTGAGAGTGACGCCCACCGTGAAACCTTCCTAAGGTCCACCATGATGTTTATTTGAGATCCAACCTGTTAATAAGTTAACACGGGACATGAAAAAAATTTAAAACACAAATATCAGCTTGATCAAAAACTTTTGTGGCCCTTAGAAGTTTTTAATGGTGGGTGTCACTCTCTCCACTGTTTTCTGTGGTGGGGTCCACTCGGGCTTTGGATCTTACTCATTCTTTGGCTTATGTCCTAAAATGATCTCTCCAAATGGATGGATGATGGGGATACAAAACATACATCATGGTGGGACCCACAGAACTTGGTGACGTCACTTCAGTAGCGAGTCTCGCTGCTCAGCCTGTTTGTAGCTAATCCGCGTCCACACCACACAGGTAATTCTTGCATTTAATGCAATTCAGATGGCTTACGTGCATTTAAATCAAACCAAGCTTATTATTTGGTGTAGTCTACTTAAGCGTTGGATGTGGCTCATTTTTTTGTTTCATACCTTAAAATGATATGAGAAAATGGATGAACGTGTGGATAAATAGATTTATTCAAGTTGGGCCCACACAAATTTGCCTGCCTGTCCCCTGTTAGAGGCAGGGTAGGATGCAATCCGCTTACTTAGGGCATGAGGTATTTAATGGTAAAGTTGGGCATGTATGACTCGATCCGGTGGATCCAACCAGATCTGACCTGATTCGAATCGAACTGATGGCCTGGATCGGTGTATTCGAGTAGGGTCAGTTTGATCCTACTGTTCATCAGATCAAGTTCGGTTCAATGCCAATCCGAATCGATCCGATCTGTAATCCTATCCGATTGGATCCGATCCGATTCATTCATATAGTATGAAGTTAAAATAGATTGAAAAATAAAGGGCTGAGGTATGGCTTCTACCACTCATTTTTCTCATGTGCAAACATCTCTCCTCTCATTCTCTTTCTACCACTCATCTACTCTATCCAACAAAACAATGGTTGAGATGGTAGTACTGACGCCTCCATCATTGGGAGAAATTAAAGACAAGAAGCAAGCCCAGATGGATGTGTCGAAGGTAGTGGCTATCCTTTTAATTGTGGTTTCAGCCGTTGGGATTGGAGATATCTCTATTGGGGTTGAGTTTTATGCAAACTAAGACCATGAATTTCTCTTCAAAGTCTACACCATGGTGATTCTCACCACTTTTGAATTGGGGATGGGACTGCTTTTGATCTCTGTGGTACTTGTGCAGATGCTTATATCGGTTGCCATAGCCAAGAAGTTAGTGTAGGTAGTTGTTGCATTGGCCACATTTCAAAACAGATCCGATCCGGTCAGTACTTCTACTTTTTCCGATGCTATGGTCCACTTGAGCTTTGGATATGCATAAATTTTGGGTTCAACCCCTAAAATGATCTGGAAAAACGAATGGACGGTGTAGATCAACCACATGCATTCACGCTATATCACACCAACTATATAGCTGGGTATTGCCTGGATAAACTTCAAATTAGTTTCTTATATCACACGCAAGCTATGACAAGTGACAGGTTGAGTAGCCAACGAGACTCCCTACTGAAGTGACGTCACCAGGTTCTATGGGACCCACCATGATGTATGTGTTGTATCCACACCGTCCATCAATTTGTAGAGATCATTTTAGGCCATGAGACAAAGAATGAGTCAGATCTAGATTTGGAGTGGACCCCACCACAGAAAACAGTGGTAAGAGTGACTCCTACCGTTGAAACCTTCCTAAGGTCCACTATGATGTTTATCTGAGATCCAACGTGTTCACAAGTTAAAATAGATATGAAAGAAGGGAAAACACAAATTTCAATTTGATCGAAAACTTTTGTGGGCCTTAGAAAATTTTAATGGTGGGCGTCACTCTCTCCATCATTTTCTGTGGTGGGGTCCATTTGAGCTTTGGATTTGATTCATTCTTTGGCTCGTACCCTAAATTGATATCTCCAGATGAATGGACGGTGCGGATACAACACATATATCATGGCGGGTCCCACCGAACTTGGTCACATCACTTCAGTAGGGAGTCTAGCTACTCAACCTGTCAGTAGCTAATCCGTGTCCCACACGCAAGCTACACAGGTGACAGGCTATTGTAGATACATGTCATGTGAAGACGAGCGCATACGCACCTTGAGCTTCGAGTTGTACGAACGACTCAAATGAGATCAAAGTTTTATGGGCCCCACCATAACATTTATTTTCCATCTAATCTGTTAATAATGTTAAAAATACATGGATGAAGTGGAAAAACAAATTTCATATTGATCCGAAACTTCTGTGATCTGAAAAAGGGTTTCAATGGTAAATAATCAATCTCCCACTGTTTTTTGCAGTGTGGTCCAACTGATCTTTAAATCTATCTTATTTTTCGGCTCAAGCCTTAAGACAAGCTCTCCAAATGGATGGACGGTTTGGATATAACACATACCTCATAGTTTGAACCAAAGATCTTGCTGACGTCAATACACCGCCACCAGCCAATCCGCTTTCGGTTTGTATCACCCACGTTTCTCTTCTGATCCGAACGGTACCCAACCCAATCCGATTCGATTTTTCTGACTGAGTTGGACTCAGTTCGGGTCAGGGTAGCAGTGCATCGGATCGATTCGAATCAGATGACCCAGACTCAGTCCCGAATCGGATCGAGTTTGGGTCAGGCCATGTAGAATCCGGATCGAGTCGAGTTGGACTCAATCCGATCCGACTCGGTTCGATGCCCAACTCTATTTAATGGTCGTCCTAGCTATTTATGAGGGCGTTTGGACAGGAGTAAACGATAGAAGCGGATTGCGTCTTATCCGTGCCAGCCACGAATGGATAAATTTGTGTGGTAGTTCACCATGGTATATTTATCTATCTACGTCGTCCATCTCTTTTCTTAAATCATTTTAAGGCATGACCCCAAAAATGAGGAAGATCCAACGTTGAAGTGGACCACACCAAATAGTAAGCTTGGGTAGTATTAAATGCAAGAGTCTTCTGTGCTGTGGTCCAATTGAGCATTGGATCTTATTCACTTTTAGGCTCATACTTTAAAATGACCTGAGAAGAGGGATGGATGGTGTGGATAAATAAAAACATCACAGTGGGCCCCACACAAATTTACCTTTCGTGGCTAGAGATAGGTGGGGTAGGACACAATCCTGGTGGGAATTGAGAGTTAATGGAGATAAATGAAATTTGAGAGGTGTTTAGACAAGAGTAAACGCATGAAAATGAAATAAGATGGAAGTAAATTAGCCTACATGACATCGCTTTATCAGTTAAGGATTTGGAATTCAATGAGGTGAAATACTTTTTTAAGTTCACTCTGAGAGTAGTATGAGTATATAAAGGTGCATCTTTTAAGTTCACTTGAAGAGTTATATCAATGACCAAAGTAAACAAAGGTGCCCCTACGCAAATATCTACCCTACATGTGGCACGCTAATAATACTTTCAAAATAATTATCACCTATATCACTAAAATAACACTAATAGAATGATCTAAATCGTCCAAAGGTTGGCCATCCATATGGATGGTTAAACAACATTAGCAATATGCTTATTTGTGATCCTTATGATTGTGGCCCACCCAAACATAGATGGGAGATATTAGATGTGTTGGAGATAGGTCCAAAGAGAGAATCACTTCTAATGGGTTCTTGTATCTGGGTGACAAAGATGGGGTTAACAGGGTTGACAACGGGTTAGGTTTTAGAGCGATGGTGCGGTGGAGTTTGGCTAGGTTTTAGAGTGATGGTGCGATGGAGTTTGGCGATGGATAGCTGTTAGAGTGCCAAATTGTTAGTGTTATTGGATATGATTGAATTAAGAGTTCTAAATTGGATGCTCTGATGCCATGAAAAAATTTAATAAAGAAAAATAAAAATTGGAAGAAAATAATAATTTTTCTTATATGTTGTGTTTGTATTTATAAAAAATGAGATGAAATTAAATCTTCAAATCAAATCTTTAATTAGGAGCAAATATGAAAAAATAATTAGAAAAAAAAAATAAAAGAATAAAAAAACAGAAAAACAATTAGCCAATATAATGTTTCCTAAAGTATGAATTATAATCACTGAAAAATAATTTGGACTGACATGTGTTTGGTGAGTGTGTATGAATATGGCCCACCATAGTCTACCAAAATAACAACATTAACGGGCTCATGTGACTCTTAGATTTAAGGCGTTTGTCATCATATATTGGCTTACACGTGTGCATGCACACACTCAAAATGCATAGTGTAGCTAGAGTTGGGCATTGAGTCGAGTCGGACCAAGTTAGGGCTGACCCCACTCGATCTGGTTTTAAAATAGGCCTGACTCGAACTCGGTACTGAGTCCAGCATGTTTGATCCGATCCAAGTCCGGGTATGGCCTGGACTAATCCGGACTAAGTCCGACCTAGTCAAAAGTACCAAGTCGGGTTGAGTTGGCACCGAATCGAATCGAGAGATGAGGGAGGGAGGAAGTGGAGAGGAGAGAGAGGGGGAGGTGGATGGTGATGGTGGTGGGTGGCTGCCGGGCTTTGAAGAGGAGAGAGAGAGAGAGAGAGAGAGAGAGAGAGAGAGAGAGAGAGAGGAGGGTGGTGATGGTGGTGGGTGACTACCGGGCTTAGAAGAAGAGGGAGAGAGTTTGGGATTAGGTGCGGCGGGTAGGGTTAGAGATATTTAGAAATTAGGATTTTTTTTATTATATATATACTTGAATCTGAATCGAATCGGGTTTCGGATCGAGTCGAGTCTGATTGGATCTAGTAACTGAGTAACTCGGACTCGACTCGGTTTGAGTTTGGATTGGACGAATCTTGCTCGGTTTGGACTGACTCACCCATTCGGTTCGGATCGAGTCGGACGAGTTGAGTCATACCGTGCCCAACTCTAAATGTAGCACACGCCACCAATAGCAATGATGCGTTGAGATAAAAAAGTTGTGGGCCCCACCATGATTTATGTGTTATATTCACACCGTCCATCCATTTTTCCAAATCATTTTAGGGCATGAGCCAAAAAATGAGGCAGACCACACCACGTAAAGCAGTAGGGAAGCTTTTAGGTTAAAAAGATCAGCATTGACAAATCATCAGTTTTCTCAGCAGCTTTATCAAGATAATTCTAATCATAGAATTTGAGTTTTCCACTCTCTGAAAACTTGAAAAATATCTGAACAGGAATCCATGCAACCAATCAACTGAAATCTGTTCTGAAAAACTTCATTTTCTCTGAATTTCAAAAATCCCAACAGCTGGTCTGACGGGCTTTAGAAAGTACCCAAGCCCGGTCTAGTTAATAATGGGCTGTAATTTTAAAGTCCATGCCTTGCCCTCAGGCCTAACATTCCAACCAAAACCCACTCCAACTGGGTGAACCCAGCCCATTGATAACATAGTTAGGGTTGGCAATGGGTCGAGTTGACCCGCCAACCCTCATTTGAGGTGAATTCAGACCAAGCTAAATGAGTAGCAGGTTGGGCTCGGGCTCAAGCTAGAAATGTGACTTGTTTTAAGTAAATGGGTCAAGCTTGGGTTTAACCCTACTTAACCCGACCCACCCACATAGGTTGCCACGGTCGAAAGCGAAG
This sequence comes from Magnolia sinica, assembly GCF_029962835.1. NCBI lineage: Eukaryota > Viridiplantae > Streptophyta > Magnoliopsida > Magnoliales > Magnoliaceae > Magnolia > Magnolia sinica. Next base: position 74,530,757 of record NC_080583.1, read on the forward strand.
GAGTATAAATAAAATTTCTATGTTGGTACATATGCACTATCTGGTCTAGGTTTGCATAGCCTTGGTGTCGTATTCCATTCGTAAACCGTATGTGTTCAGCTAGGCTTGATGAATTTTAAGTGGGTCAGGTCCTGTCATAGGGAAATGGGTCGTAGGTCGGATTTGGGCAAGAATTCAAGGCTAGAGTTGTACACGAGTTGAGTTAGCTCGCTCGACTAGCCTCTACTTGAAATTGGATTCAGACCAAGTCAAGCTGGTTTATGGAGCTTGAAAAAATTTTGAGCGGAGTTCGAGCTTGCCGGAGCTCGACTTGACTTGGATCAGCTCGGTGACTCAGTTATATTTGATATTGATGCTGCTCGTCGAGTGTTTGATATTGTTACTGTTTTGCATTATGTGAGAAATTGAAGATGCATTGTGTGTTCGAAAAAATGCCGCACGGGCTTGAACTCAGCTCGAACTGGCCCGAGCTGCTAACTAAATCAAGCCAAGCTGACTAGACAGGCTCAAGGACCGAGCCAAGCCGAGTTTGAGTTGGGGTTAGCTACTGGCCGAGCCGAACTGTGCCAAGCTCGAAGTATTAGGGCATGCAGACGTTCCATATCACCATGGACAACCATCAGTTGGGGCCAACCCACTGTTCAAAGGATGCAATGAAAAAAATCAAACTAGTAGTAGGATCATCCAATTCAGCCAGTGGGGTCCAAGAATGGATGGACAAGATTGTTTACAGAAGATGGGGTCAAGTTCTGGATGTCCGGGACCATCCAAGTGCTATGATTTTTGCAAGTTTTTAGTGGAAGAAGTGGACTGGACTTCATGGATTGTCCAGATGGGAGTAGTTGCTAAGTGAGCCCAAAATGCAACCATGTACTTAGACCTTGGTTCTAACCTAGTGGAAAATTAACTTTCAGTGTGTCACGTGGCACCTGATGATCCAAGCCGATCATCAGGTGGGCTCCTCCATTTATGTATCCCAACCCAAAAATCAGTGCCGGTCTACTTCATCAGGTGGGATGCAAAATGCTGGAGCATAGATAATGTTCTTGACAAAAATGGTTCATATGTATATTATACCAAGGAATGAAAAAATATTTGAAATTACAATCAACATACAAGTAATCTTTCTAGTAAATTTGTTCATGAACATACATGGATACTAAAGGTTTTTAGTTTCGTACAGGTGGGGCCCACGTTTCAGCGACCCAAAATGCAGTCGGATGTGACCCACCATGAAAAAACCATGACCCAAAAATCTCCAAGACTGGAAAATCCTCAGTTCTTTTAATTAGTTGAATGTGGACTACTAACAATATATTTGCAGGCAATAGAATTGGAAGGCTAGGATTCTCTGATTGAGGAGATTTTTAGGGCACCGTCCATCCATGTCGGGTACCAACAGGCCAACGGTCTAGATCACTGAATCATGGGCCTCACTTGTACAAAATGAAAACCCGAGTGGAATGCGGCCCGTCGGCCTTAAAAATCATCTATATATTTACAAAGGCAGTAATCTCTTATACTTAAAATATAAAATAAAAGATGCATATATTACCACACAAGAGATGCTGGTTACAATAAGGACCGAATTGAAGTTGTCTGGATACTTGAAAAATAGGGGCGTAAAGTTCATCCCGAAGACGCCCGATGCAACTGCAAAAACCGTAGCGACGAATGTAGCCGCCGTGAGAAGCAACTCGAATTGGATCAGCTGGTTTTGGACATTGTCCTGCACAAATTGTAGAAGAAACCATGATTACTATAGTTCTAAAACTCAGTGACTCCACTTGTAATTTGAGTAAACTCAACATGACGAGATTTCAAGCTGAGCTGCTAGGGAATTCACTCGTCAGTGTGACCCAGTCCCAACTCGATGCTTGATAAGACTCATCGAGCTGTCTCGCTTACCCAATGGGCTAGACAGTTCTTTTTTCAGCTAAGTTCTCGAATTTTGTGGACTTTAAAGCGATTAAAACCACCACTGACCACTTGATGCAACTAAAACTATCGCCCAAGCAACACGCCACAAAAATCTACACCCATCTAATTCTAACGGCATACGGAATATGCAAGGATCGCGTACAATAAATACAAAGAAGATAATTGAGAAAAACCCAACACCACAACCACACAAGAACATAAGATATACGTGGTTCACCACTTGGGTTACATCTACGAGCAATCCAGTGAAGAAAAATTTACCATAGCAAAGAGAGATTACGAAGATCAATGAATGAAGTACCTTATTCAAGAATATAACAAAACCTCCTCGAACCTAAGCTTAAAAAGAAAATCCCCCATTTATTGAAACACTAGAAAAAGATCTTCTCACTTTGGATACCTTGAAAAGAAAACCTTGGAGCATCTCTTGGAAAACCTCAAGCCTTTAAGAAGAAAATCCCATTTTTAAAACCCTCTTGTGCAATAAGAAACCCCTCTCCAAAATTCGCAACTCTCTTAACCCCAGCATAACCTACCTTAAAAGCCCCCCTTTCATCAGGGAAATGCCAAAAATACCCGTCCAAGGGTCCACTAACAATTGGGCCTTGTTAGCATGTGAAACATGGATCATACGGGCCCAAGAAAATGAGTAAACCCAAAGTGCTTTCGGTGTCACAATTTTAACAATTTCCACCTTGATAGCAAAATCGCTTCCTTGCCTTGCTAATTCACCACCATTACCTTGCCTTGAAGCCTAGAGAAGTCAATTTCCAAACTAATTTATCTACTTGAATGGTCTTTGTGAGCATGTCCGCTACATTCTCCTTCGTTCCTACCTTCAACAAATGAATTTAGTCATCTTCAATGACTTGACGAATAAAATAGCATCAAATTGCAATGTACTTGCTTCTCTTGTGATTAATTGGGTTCTTTGCCAAATAAATGGTGCTCATTTGTCACAAAAATAAAAAAAAATTTAAAAAAAAATCTTAGGTTTACAAACAAAATCTATATCTCCGACAAGTACTTGAAGCCAAACCACCTCCTTACAAGCTTCCGTTGCTGCCATGTACTCAGCATCCATAGTCGATAATGCTACCGCTCCTTGAAGCTTTAACATCCAACTTATAAAGCCATTTGCAAAACGAAATACATATCATGTAGTTGATTTTCGCTTATCAAGATCACCGGCAAAATTTGCATCAACAAAATCATGCATCACCTTTGCCACTTTGCTATATGTAACACATGATTACTTGTGCCTCTCAAGTATCGAAGTACCCATTTTTTCCGCCTCCTAATATGGTTTTCCTGGATTTTCCATAAAACGACTAAGCACCCCAACCACATAAGCTATGTCTAGCCTAGTACATATCATAGCAAACCTTAAACTTCCAACCACACTTGCATATGGAACCCGAGTCATATATCCTTCTTCCTCCTCTAACTTTGGGCTTTGTTTAGAAGATAACACGAAGTGAGCCGTCAATGGAGTCTTTATCGGCTTTGCCTTGCTCATGACAAACTTGTCGACCACCTTTTCAATGAACCTTCTTTGAGAAAGTAACAAGGATCCACTTTGTCTATCACATTCTATCTCCATTCCAAGGATTTGACATGCTGCCCCTCAATCCTTCATCTCAAATTTTCCACTTAATTGAGCCTTCGGCTCATCAATCCCTGCCTTATCTTTGCATACCAAAAGCACATCATCAACATACAAACCAAGATAAGAAAATTTCCATCACCGAAAAACTTGAAATACAAACAATGGTCATAATCACTTCTTTTATATTCAAGACTTAATATAAATGAGTCAAACTTTTTATACCATTGCCTTGATGCTTGCTTGAGACTATATAATGATTTATTCAACTTGCATACAAGATTTTTCTTGCCCTTCACAACAAATCCTTTCGATTGTTGCATGTAGACTTCTTCTTTAAGGTCTTGTGTAAAAAAAAAAAAAAAAAAACCTTTTTAACATCCATTTGCTCAAGTTCCAAGTCTAGTAGAGCTAAAATTGCAAGAACAAATCGAATCAAAACAAATTTCACAACTTGTGCAAAATTTTCAATAAAATCAATACCCTTTTTTTTTTTGTGCAAAGCCCTTGGCAACTAGCCCTGCCTTGTATATTTCGATTTTACCACTTGCACTCTCCTTGATTTTATAAACCTACTTACAACCAACCGCCTTACGACCCGTTGGCATTTCCACCAAAGCCCGTGCATGATTTTTTCCAAGTGCAAATATTTATCCTTGCATAGCCTTCTTCCAAGTTACTGAATCTTCACCCCGCCAGCTTAGTTCTTGATCTTCGGTCATTAGAGCCCTCAATGTCGTAGGATCCACATACTCTTTGAGATATGTTGGTTGATGGATTTTACACTGTGGACGTCCCGTCATAGGTTGTGCCTCTTCTTTACCATTTTCTTTAATTTCTTCAGTTTCATCTTGATCATCTTCTTGATCCATGTGATTTACAATATTTGGAACCGAACATTCCGGTGCATCTTCAAACATTGGAGATCATTTTGTAGCGGACCTTCCTTCTCCTCATTTTAATATTTTGAACCTTGCAAAAGCACGTAAGACTCATCAAAATGAACATCCCGACTAATGATAATTTTCTTAGCTATTGGATCCCACAAACGAAAAACCTTTTGCTCATTTGCATAACCAACAAAAACGCAATTCTTGGATTTAGGTTCCAATTTGTTTCTTTGACAACTAGGAATTAAAGTAAATGCATCACAACCAAATATCTTTAATTTAGAATAATCACAAGGGGTTTCAGACCATACCTCTTGTGGGGCTTTCTCTTTTAGAGCCATGATGGTGATCGGTTGACAAGTTAGCAAGCCATTGATATAGCTTCTGCCCCCGCATTAGCCAAAATGCTTCTAGCACGCTCCATTAGTGTACGATTTTTTAGCCATGCCATTTTGTTGAGTGTAGACAACTGTGAAGTGTTGCCTGATTCCTTCATCCTTGCAAAACTTGATGAAGTCATTTGAAGTAAATTCCTTCCCATTATCCGTCGTAGGAGTCTTAATGTAACATTATGTTTGCTTCTCCACCTTGGCCTTCAAATGCTTGAAGCCATGAATACATCACCCTTGGACCTTAATGTTTTCACCCATACTTTTCTTGAGAAATCATCAATGAATGAAACGAAGTATAGAGCACCACCATATAAAGTAATTGGTGACGGCTCCCATACATCTGTGTATGTAATCAACACACATGTACATGTGTGACTACCTTTTGAGAACTTCCTCTTATGTTGTTTCCCATAGAGACAATGTTTAGAAAATTCCTTTTTACCAAACTTTCATACCTCTCTTACTCAGGTGACACAACCTCCAATGCCAAAACCACAATAGAAGTTCACCATTCTCCACAACCGCATTTGCCATGTCATTTGTCATTGTGCTTCCTAGCAGCTTGTACAAATTTCCAACCCGGATACCTTTCATTATGACATGAGCTCCTTTGGAGACTTTAAGTACTCCTGCTTGCCCTGTAAATTTACAACCATCCAAATCTAATTCTGAGAGGGAGATCAAGCTTCTTTTCAATCCTGGTACATGCCTTACATTTTCAAGACTAATAGTCATTCCATCAAACATCTTCAATGCAACTGAACTAACACCAACCGTTGTGCTAGTTGAGTCATTTCCCTTCGATACAATACTGCCCTAATGTGATTCATACGCACTGAACCACAATCGATGAGGACACATATGATGAGTAGCACCACTATTAAGTATCCAATTTTGATAAAATGTCGAGTTAGAACTCACCATCAATACCTCATCTTCAATAGATGTCGATGTTGACACATATACTTGATTGGCTTCATTCTTGGATTAAGAGAATTGCTTGTCTTTGTTTGAATCGGATTCCTTTTTATTTTTGTTTTTCATTTTCCAGCAATCTTTCTTCAAGTGATCGGTCTCATTACATACCCAACAAGCACCTTTGTCACCCCTTGATGTTGATCGGCCCCGAGACTTGTTTCTTGAAAAATTATTCGGTTTGCTACCATGATCATTCGGCCTTCCTCTTATCATAAGAGCTTCCATTTCCGACCCACACAAACTTTCCAAAGATGCATTTTTTCGAAGTTCATTGGAAAGCAATGCACGATGAACTATATCCCAACCGAGTGAATCTTCCTTGATACAACTCAATGGTGTAACCTGTTGTAATTCTAAGCCACAAAAAACCCAGATTAACCCTAGATATTAGAGACTTTGATCTAATACCACTGTCAATCCTGCGCTTTGCGGAATCACCCTCAACGAAGATAGAATACTTAAAATAGAATTAACCAATCAAGCAATCACAAACACAATTTTATGAGGAAAACCCTTGCGGGGGGAATTAAAAAAAAAAAAAAAAACCATGGCACGAAGTGAAAGAGACATCCACCATAATCTAAACCTTCGAGTTACACCACTCACCTTCTCCGATTACAGAAGCAATACGATCTCCCATTGCAATGCACACCCTAGGAAATACCCTAGACCTTGAGAAAAATCCATTCCCAAGCCCTTAGAAGTGTAGAAAACCCTCTCAACCTGCAAAACCCTTGCCCTATGAGAGAAAATACTCATTGTTCTTAAGCCCTAATCGAATCTGGATTTGAATAAATACCCTGACTTTCGCAAACCAACATAACCCATCGGTCGGACCAACAAAATCCTTTGTTCCTGACTTCTGTCTGAGATAACCTCTACTCTGTAGGCCGGACTGACACCCAGGTCAGTCAAACTGACAGAACCCTGTTGAAACTCCTAAACCTTGCAGAATTCAAGGCATCCGCACAACAATCTCCACCTTGACTTGTATTCTGCCAAGTCACCCTGAAGATCTCCCGTGCTAGCCTCCACCTTGAGCGAAGACCGCTCCCTGCATCCTCCGCTTGGAATGCAGCTCCACTCGCAACCTTATGCAAGGGTGCCCAATCTCATCAATAGTTGGTGAGATTGATCAAGCCCAAACAATGCTTGAGCTTGTCTGTAGTCACCGGCTTCGTCAACATGTTCGCGGCATTTTTGTCCATGTGAATCTTCTAAATTTGAATCTCACCTGAAGCAAGGAGTTCACGTATAATGTGGAACCTCACACCGATTTGCTTGGTTCTGCATGATAAACTTGATTCAATGCTAGATAGATAACGCTTTAACTATCATAATGCAACTAAATCACCTCTTGTTTTAACCCGAGTTCTCCAATTAGACCCTTCGACCATAACACCTCCTTTAACACCTTTGTCGCAGCCATATATTCCGCCTCTGATATAGACAACACTATCGTAGACTGTAGCGTAGATCTCCAACATATTTGTCTGCCTACTAATGTGAAAACATATCCCATAGTGGATCTCCTGTTGTCCAGATCTCCTGCATTATCTGAATCCATTTAGCCTACAACTCCACCTGAAGCTCCGTGTCCCCCGAACATGATCCCAATGTCAATTGTGCCCCTGAGATACATGAGAAGTCATTTAACTGCTTTTCAATGCTCTTTTCTCAGATTCGCCATATGTTTATTGACCACGCTAACTACCTATGAGATTTCCAACCTTGTTTAAACCATCGCATACATGAGACTCACCATTGCACTCATGTCCGGTACCCGTGATATATCTGAAATTTCATCTTCTGTGCTTGGACATGACTTGGCTGACATCTTAAAGTAACCTGTTAGAGGTGTGCTAACTGGCTTAACAACTTGCATGTGGAACCTCTCTAGCACATTCTGCACAACCACCCCCCCCCCCCCCCCCGGGAGATAGCCACGGCTTCCCAGACTCTATCTCTATGAATTTCCAAACCCAGAATCTTCTTTGTAGCGCCTAAATCCTTCATGTCAAACTCCTTGCTTAACAGAAACTTAAGCAAGATTATCTCCTTCTTGTCCTTCGCAACAATCAACATGTCATCAACATATAGCATCAGTAGAATGTAGGGCGTGTCCTCAAGCACCTTGTACTATACGCAGCAATTGTACTCACATCTGATATAGTCAATCTCCACCATGTAGGAATCTAACTACTTGTAGCATTGCCTTGGAGACTGCTTCAGCCCATACAATGACTTCTTCAGCCTACACACGTGATCTTCCTTACCAACCTCCTCAAATTCTTATAGTTTCTTCATGTAGACAACTTCCTCCAAGTTCCCTTGAAGGAATACTATCTTCATATTAAGCTACTTCGATTTCAAATTGGACTCCGCTACCATAACCAATAGTACCCTGATTGATGTATTCACAACTGGAGAGAAAACTTCATTATCATTTATTCCTTCCCTCTGCGAGTACCGTTTTGCTACAAGTCGTGCCTTAAACTTTTCGCCATACTTTTCTATTAATGCTTCCTTCTTTTTGAACACCCACTTGCACCTTATAACCCCCTGACCTTTTGGAAGTTCCACAACTCCCATGTTTGATTCTTGTGTAGAGGTTTCATCTCCTCCGCTATGGCCGATATCCACTTGTCACCATCCTTTCCAGACTTAAGCCTCTTGAAAGATGGAGGGATCTCCACTCCCTGTGAATGATGCGAAAGAAACCATGTCCTCAAACACATATCGAACCGGTGCTCTAATAGTTTGTCTCTCCTTGTTCTTGGCTATATTCTCCTGGATATACTGCTGATTGTTTTGATCAGTTTCTTGCTCTTGCTAAATTTCACCTTCATTAACCAACTCAATTCGCTCCACCTACACCGACAATCTCTCTGCCTCACCATGTTATTCCGACTTCTCTACAGCATCCTTGTTGGCCTTCAACATGGATGCTTCATCGAAGATCGCAACTCTGCTAATGGCCACCTTTTGAGAAACTGTATCCTAAAACTTAAAACCCTTAACACATTTCTTATACCCAATAAAGATGCACTTTCTAGATTTGGGATCCAACTTCGTCCTTTGTCCACTCTGCACGTGGACGTATGGTGGAGACTTAAAGATCCTCAACCCTGAGTAATCGACGTCCTTACCTGTCTAGATTTCCTTTGCAACTTTGAAGTCCATTGCTGTAGATGGTGACCAATTCACAATAAAGCATGTCGGGTTAACTGCTTCTGCCCAGAAGCTTTTAGGGAGCCCTGCATGCAACCGCATACTTCTCGCCCTATCTAATAGGGTTCTGTTCATCCTTTCTACCACCACATTCTACTGTGGAGTCCTTGGAGTTGAGAAGTGTCTTATGATGCCATATTCCTTACAAATTTCCATAAATTCTGCCTCTGTACTCTGTACCATTATCTAACCTGAGACACTTAACTCGTCTCCCGATTTGCTTCTTTAGTTTCACCTTCCATTCCTTGAACATGGCATGATGGCAAACACTTTAGACTTGTGCTTTAAGAAGTAGATCTAAACATTCCTCAAGTAATCGTCTATGAAGCTCACAAAGTATCGTGCTCCTCTCTTAGATGGTACTGTCACCGACCCCCAGACATCGAAATATATGTAATCGAGCACCCCACTGCTAGTATGTGTAGCAGTCTTAAACCTTACCCTGCATTGCTTCCCATAGTTGCAATGCTCGCAGAAATCCATATTGCATGCCTTAACTCCCTTCAATAGTTTCCGTTTATGAAATTCCATCATGCCCCTCTTCCTCATATGCCCCAGCTACATATGCCATAGATTTTTGTCATCTGTGGTAACATCCTCACCTATAATCATGCTCCCAACCACTTATATAAATTCGTCGTCTTATGTCCCTTCATTAACACCATTGTACCTCTGGTGACCTTAATTAGACCGCTAGATGTGGTGAATGTGCACACATTCGTATCTACAACACCCAAAGATCAAGTTCTTCTTCAGATCCAAGACATGCTTGACATCACTAGAGTACGTACGACTCCATCAAATATCCTTTACCTTGATGGTCCATATTCTGATGGCCTTGCATGCAACATAGTTCCCCATTAGAATGCTCCCACCATCATAGGACTTGTAGGTATCGGACCAAGTGCTATTTGGTACATATGATACGAACATCCCTATTTGAGTATCCACACATTTGTAAGATGACTCGTACCTGAGGAGACCGAGAGGAAGTCTCTTTCTGAGCTCTCTTACACTAAGCTAGCCGATTCGTCCGTGTTTTTTTTTTTTTTAATTCTTGCTTTCTAGGCCATTCGTCTATTTCTAGCAATCTTTCTTCAAGTGTTCCCTCACTCTACTATAGAAGCATCCATTCTTAGCCTTCTATTTTGATCTAGACTTCTTCCTGTCAGATCGAGATCGCTCCACAGATCTCCCACGTCCCTGGCCCCTTTTTGCAACTAATCCCTCTACTTGAGAATCCTCATCACTTGTTTTCTTCCTTATCTCATTAGAAATGAGAGCCACAGTGACTTCTTTTGTCTTTATACTCTTCCTATATAACGAAGTAGTAACAAGATGGTCGTATGACGAGGAAAGCGATACTAGAAGTAGCACCGCTTTATCTTTATCCTTTATCGTCTCTCTGAGCCTTAACAACTCGCTGCATATCTTCGTAAACGAGTTCATATACTCTAAAAGATCGGATCCTTCATCCACAGCTCCTAAAGTTATTTCTTCACAAACAACTTGTTAGTGTGGGACTTCACCATGTATAGATCTTCTAGTTTCTTCCACATATCCAGAGATAATTCCTCTTCTAGAACATTGTACATGATTTCATCCAATAGACACAGATGGATGACGCTCATTGCCTTCTGCCCTAGTTCGCTCCAATTGTCTTTCGACATCTTTTCCAATTTAGTCTCCAACAACGCATTGCTCAGCCCTTGTGATACTAGAATATCCTTAACCTTTTGCTGCCACAAACTGAAATTGTTCTTCTCATCGAATATTTATATATCAAACATCGACCTTAACATCTTCTCTGAATTCTTGAACATCCTTAAATCTAATGTTTTAATACCACTTTGTTGTAATGTCAAGCCACAACCAACTCAGAAGCACGTTCAACAAAGATAGAACAATCAAAATAGCATGAAGCAATCAAGCAATCACAAACACACGATTTTATGTGGAAAACCATTGCGGAATAATTTTTTTTAAAAAAAAATCATGGCACAAAGTGACAAAGATCTCCACTATAATCGAAACCTTAGAGTTACACCCCTCACCTTCTCCGATTACAGAAGCAACCTGATCTCCCCTTATATTGCACACCCTATGAAAAGCCCTAGCCCTTGAGAAATATCCTTTCCCAAGCCCTAAGAAGTGTAGAAGGCCCTCTCAACCTGCAAAACCATTGCCCTATGAGAGAAAACATTGTCGTTCTTAAGCCCTAATCGAAATCGGACTTAAATACCCCGACTAATGCAAACCAGCATAACTCGTCGATCGGATCGACAAATTCCTCTATTCTTGACTTATGGGTGAGATAATCTGCACTTTGTAGGTCTGACTAACACCCAGGTCGCTCGGACAGATAAAGCCCTGTTGAAACTCCCAAACCTTACAGAATCCAAGGCATCTGCATAACATAACCAAATTGTCATAAGACTTCAGTAAGGTACACAACAATACCACCGCCTTGTCTTCCTCTTCCATTCTCACGCCTATGCATTCAAGTTGACAAATAATATTGTTGAATATATTTAAATGGTCCGAAATTTTTGTGCCATCCTTCATCCTAGGACATAATTTCCTCTTTAAAAAAATCCAGTTTGTGAGGGACTTTATTTGATACAAGTTTTCTAGCTTCTCCCATAAACCTGTCACGTCCTTCTCACCAATTATGTTGAATAACACATGATCCGACAAATACAAGCGGATAGTAGACAATGCCTTGAGATCCATCTCATACCAATCATCATTGGTCATAGATTATGGTCTCTTTGCCTTACCGAGCAATGCCTTGTGTTGCCCTTGTTAAACCAACAAATCTTGAACTTCTAATTTCCAAAGCTCAAAATTATAAATTTCTCCACCTCAAATCTACTGCTAGCCATCTCTTCCAATTTACTACACAAACCCAAAAGCTTTGATACCACTTAAAGCTATTAAAATTATCATCGACCACTTGATGCGACTAAAAACACTGCCCAATCAAACACCCATTTGATTCTAATGGCACACGAAATATGCAGGGATCGTGTGCAATAAATAAAAAGAAGATAATGGAGAAAAGCTCAAAACCACAACCACACAAGAACACAAGATATATGTGGTCCACCGCTTCAGTTACATCTACGGGCAATCCAATAAAGAAAAATCCACCATAGAAAAGAAAGATTATAAAGATCAATGAATAGAGTACCTTCTTCAAGAATACAACAAAACCCCATTGAATCTAAGTTTAAAAAGAAAATCCATCAACCATTGTAATACTAGCAATAGATCTTCTCACTTTAAATACCTTGAGAAGAAAACCTTGGAGCATCTCTTGGAAAACCTTAGAGCCTTGAATCAACCCTTAAAGAAGAAAATCCCCTCCAAAATTCGTAACTCTCTTAGCCCCCACATAACTTACCCTAAGAGTCCCATTTCATGAGAGAAATGTCAAAAATACCCATCCAATGGTCCACTAACAATTAGGCCTTATTAGCATGTGAAATATAGGTTATATGGGCTGAAAAAAAGCGAATAAACCAAAAGCGATTTTGGTGTCAGAATTTTAACATAATGATATAGATTGAGAATGGAGATTTTTACTGAAAAATCCCCAAGAACTTTGATTTCCCCATAAAAGGCATTGGCTTTGTTAAAACCCTCAAAACATTCTTTTGGGAGTGCAATGACCAAAATACCCTTTTGTCCGTTTTTTAGGAAGAGGATTACATATGTAGTAAACTCTGTGGGGCCCACCATAATTTATGTATTTCATCCACTTTGTTCATCCATTTTACCTGTAATTTTAGGGCTTGAGCTAAAAAATGAAGCATATCCAAAGCTCAAGTGGACCACACTATAGAAACAGTGTGAATTGAACGTAGAATTGAATGTATGCATTTGAAAATTTCTTAGGTGGCACAAAAGTTTTGGATCAAGCTAATGTTTGTGTTTTCCCTTCATCCATATCCGTGTGATCTTATGAACAAGTTGGATGACAAATACACATCACACTGTGGGCCCTAGGAAAGTTTTAACAGAGGAAATTATTATTCCTACTGTTTCCTGTGGTGTGGTCCACCTGAGCTTTGGATATGCTTCAATTTTGGGCTCAACACCTAAAATGGGCTAGAAAAAAATGATGGATGCATGGATAAACCACATACATTTTCAGTGGGCCCAACAAAGTTTACTCAGTACGAGAAGAACGCAACCCAATTTCTTTTTTCTAAAAGAGTATAGCCAACCATTGTGTTACCCACATGGTGCATGCATGAGTGACAAAAATCCCTTTTGTCTTCTTTTTTTTTTTTTTTTCGATTTTTTCTTTCTTTCTTTTTTGAAATTTAGTACAAAATTCCTCAGAAATTTAAGTTTGACCAAAAACTACCTAAATCCGGGTAAATGCTTTTTCAAGGGGTAAAAGTATCAAAATGCCTTGTTTAGTTTTTTCTTTAAAAGGAAGTATAGTGGTATTATGACACCCATATCAAACCCACCATGATTGATGTTCACAGCACCCAAAAATCTGTCCAATTGAATCACCAAATGGGCTACACATGAATTTGGATGTTTTTGAGTAGTGTATATTAGTTTTTATGGTTTGGCTCATCTTATCATTTGATCTGCCATGGTATGGTGCATTTGTTGGATGGATTGGATGTCATAGATATAATTGTGAGCCCCACAACTCTTAGTTCACCATTTTTTAAAGAAAAAACTAAAATGAGTGTTTATGTAATTTTTCTCATCAATAAGCATTGTTGGTGGGGGCTTATTTGGTAAAATCCAACTTTGTGAGGAATTTTGCAGTAAAATTCTCCTTTTTTCCCCTAAAAAGTAACGGAGCCAAGTATTGTGGGGTCCATGTGGTGTATGCATGACATCCATCCCATCTAACAAATGCGTCACACCGTCACGATCGGACAACCCAAAAATCAATATGATCGGCCACAAGTTAATTTGGAGGTTTTTGGATGGTGTAAAATGTCTTATATGATGTTTGGATCAACCTGATTTTTGGGTCACATTATCATTACGGTCAGTTGAATAGGTTGGACATCATTCACACATCGCATGGGCCTGAAATGCTCAGACTTCATCGATTTTCAAAAAAAAACAAACCCAATAACTGTCTTGAAAGTTGAAACTTCAAAAAAGTCAAGGCCTTTATTGGGAAAATAAAAAATATTGAGATTTGAATTAATCAGTGAGTGGGGCTGTAAATTAGGCCTAGCAACAGGTGGGCCTGGGCTGGGTTCAGGCCCGTTGTGAACTGTGGGGCTGGACCCAGTGGGCCGTGACTACTCAAAATATTGATTTTACCAGGGGGGGCGCGGCCCATTTCCATCCCTAGTGTAAGTATTAAATAAATCTCATACACATGTTATAAGAGCTCTAACTTTGAATTATTACAAGTTCTCACCAGTTTAATGTTGATGAAGTCTTCAGTATTGTCTATGTATTCTTTGAGCTGTGACACCATCCAATAAATCAATGACTAACTTGCGCTAATTAAATAGAAAATCACTCAAATCTATACATGCATGAGATCTGGACTGTTCATCTGCTGGGGCCTCCTGTGTTTAGTGGCCGTATGTCAAAGATCTCACCATTATGTGATCCTAGACACCCAATTGGAGGACTTTCTCCCCATTGAATGCCGGCCACTTGAGGGATTTCATGATCATCAGAAGTTACAAATAAAACCTGATATCCTCAAAATCCCTCCAATCAGTGGTTAGGATCAGATGATTGATGCGTTTTTTAGGAGGATGTAGCATCCACAATGGGGACTGATGGATGAACGGTCCGGATCTAAGAAAGACGTGCCACATGGAGAGAGGGGTTGATAACTAAAAGAATGTGATGGTACCAGATAGAGAAAGAGGAATAGCTTCTATAAATATGTTCTTCAAGAGATAAGGGTAAGTTACCTGCAACAATAGGATTGGCTTCCTACTTGCATTCACACGTTTTCAAGATCTGCGCCCTTCATCAGGTGAGCCCCATGATGTCTATGTCATGGCCCAAAAATCAGGCTGGTCTGCTCCACAGGTAGACCACAACTTGTATAGTGAGTGTGGACTAGGGGTGGCAATGGGTTGGGATTAGCCCAAGCCCATTGCTAAACAGGTGAAGAATTCTTACCCAAACCCAACCCGCAACCCATTACTCTCCACCAACCCAACCCCACTTAAAAATACATTCGTTCCAACCTTCGATCCTCTTTTCTAGGTTCATCGATATTGAATCAATTGAACGCACTTCATTCATTACGCCCGACCCATTTACTCGTAAATGCATCAGGCTCAACTAATCCAACACAACCCACAACAGCCCAACTTGGGTTTAAGAATGGAATATGACCCTAAGGGTATGCACAACCTAGAGATAGATAGATACATACATACATACACTTATCTTCTTTATTTTTTTTGGGTTTTAGGTAGGGTCAGTTCAGATCATCTGGCCCAACCCGTTGATAACCAATATGGGTGGGTCTAGTCGAGTTGGGTCGTAGGGTTCAACCCAAGCCCAACCCATTTGCTTAAACGGATCATGTTTTTAGCCTGAGCCTGACCCATTACCCATTTACTTTGGCCCGAACCCATCCCAAAGCCGGTTGCGTCAGTTGACACACGTGCTGACCCAGCTAGCCATGGGTATTTGATGCAGGGGAGTATGTGATGTGATCGATCACTGCCTTCATCGATTGATAAATACTTTGAATCCATAATGTGCTCTTGAATTCACGAGAAAATCTCAAACTCACAATAAGAAATAAAATTTCTAAGAAATTTTAATTGATAGATTGAATGAATAATAAAAACAAGTTTAACACCCTTTAAATAACCCTAAACAAACTCTAAAACGTAATCAAAGAGTTCTAATAAAATAAGGAAACAAATTCCAAAAAATGTGTAAATTTCCGCTGTCTGTCAACCTATCGAGTCAACAGGTCAAAACAACCAAAAAGTGTCTAGAGATTTAAACTGAAAATTCTGTAATTTTCGACTTGTTGACCTGTCGAACAGTATTTCGACTTGTCTAAATTGGCATATATCAGCCAGCAAACAATCTGGAATAGTATTTCAACCTGTCTAAACAAATGGGCAGAAATCATCCAGCAAGCAATCTGGAATTTTTGGCAGAATTTCGACCTGTCGACCACAAAGGTTGAACTGTGCTGAATTTTTGTCGATTTCTCCTTGGGCTTCTTCCGGTCCATGTGCGTTAGGAACATCCGTGATCCACGTCCTACATCAGTATTGGCTCGTGGGCCAACTAACACAACCTGCTTCTAAGGTAGGGCCAGACCCAGCTAAATAAGTCAGTGAATTGGGCTTGGGCTTAGAAAGTGTGGGCCCTTTGGGGAACTGGGTTGGGCTTGCAATGAAACGCACCTCACACACCTGCCCATACATGATGTGAATGGGCCAGGCCACATGACCAAACCGACTGCTAGAAGTATAGACACATGTTTCATATCAATGGATTGGATGGTATATACAAAACATGGTGGACCTTCTATGAGAATCAAGGGTGCACATACCCTCTCAACTCTTCTTGCTCATGTGGCCCACTTAAGTCAAGAATTGCCCTGATATTTAGGCCCATGGCCAATGAAGAGATGCAATGCAAGGTGGTTGGTGTGGATGCTATCAACATACCATGGTGGGCCTACAACAACATTTTGCACTATAATATAGTGAAAACGTTTGCACTTGATCATTTTCAGGTACATGTGGGGTACGTATCCACTAAAGCGCCACACTAGCATTCCTTTTCCCGATATCGTGTATTCATGTATGTATGAGCCGTGCTGGGTTCGGTTGGGTCTGTTGAGCCCGGCACAATTGGGTTTTAAGTGGGTTGGGTTGGCCTACAAAGTAACAGGTCGTGGGTCACTCAGGCCCAATTTCAGCCTTTTTAGTAAATTAGCCTTGGTTTGAACGGGCATGGACATGACCATTGCAACCCCTACCAGACAGCAAAGACCCAGCACCATAAAGAAACTAAAAACCATAATGATGGGGCACACCTTTCAGCAAACCTAGGCCATTGATCCATCTTGGAATGAGCCATGTCCTAGTTATCTCCACTGTCGAATGATCCTAGCTATCAACAGAAATTGACAATCACAACAAACGGTCCACATTTAGATGGGGTTCAAATCGGATTACTAGGATCATCCACAGGGGCCATACCAACAATGTGGATACCAAAAGGTGGGACCCACCAGCATAGTTCATTGGTCTGAGCAAATGCTCAATCAAACACTGCACACATGGCAAGGCCCGCCTAATGAACAGCCCAGATCTTGCAAACTTTGTGCCTGCAAGCAGGCATGTGTTATCAGCATTTATTCTTAAACCATGGAACTTAGTCAGACTTACTGATAGTAATTTGCTGAAAGTGTTGTCAATGGCCACGAAATAGGCCTCGAGCAACATCTCCAGTTCTTCAATGCGATCACCACCATTGCTGGACGATCCACATTTGCTTGAACCAGTATCACTACTCATCGTTTTATCAAGCTTATGAGATCTGCCGATATAACTGACTGGTGCAACTGTTGCAGATTTCGACACAGCTGGCCCAGCAGGAATGTTAGTCAGGAAATACGGAACAGCCGATGGATAGGCCTCCATTCTCCCCTTCTTCTCCGTCAGATACATTTCAGCCATGTCCCCATCATCATTCATTAGCTGTTCTATTTCGTCACGGACCTGTAAATCAGAGCACGAATTGTATCATATAATGATCGATTTTAAGCCATTGATCTAGTGGGAATTATCTCACCAATCAGACTATCCTGACCATCTGATGAAAAAATGGACTAATTACAACCAATGGTCCACCATGTATGAATGATTTGACAGATCGAATGGTGGGCACCTGGATATATAGTTGGTGGCCCATACAAAATCTCGATTGGACAGTGATGATTGACAAACAATAAGTTTATGTACATACCTTTTGAACTCTACGAGTCAAGGCAAGGAGATGGCTCTTCTGCTTCCGTGCACGTTCAAGATTTAGAGTGCTGATCGACAGTGCTAGTTCATCTAGCACTGGATAAACCTGAATTTCGAGTTCTGTAACCTGCTAAAATGACGGTCATCGGACCAATGGTCTGGATCACCACCATGAACAAACAGAAATGCCAAGGCAACTCATGCAAAAATGGAGTATACATTTTGCAGCACCCATCGCCAGATCCAGGCCATTCACCATATGGGGCTCACTTCAAATGTGCCCTAGCCCAAATGTAGTTTTGATCACTCATCAAGTCGGCCACACATATACATAGTAATGCAGAGGCATTTTCACACCGGGCTCGAGTGGGGTGGCCTGTGGGATGCAGGGGCACACTCGAGGTGGGCGGCCCATGTGAGGCGAGTGGCTTGTGTGGGGTGGAAAACATGTGATGTGGGGCCCAAGAGGGTTCGGCCGAGGACCTAACCCATGAGATGTGGGGCCTGAGGCCCTGAGCTATGAGATAAAGGGATTGATTCACCATGCTCTATCAGTTCGAGCTTTTAGAGCAAAGTGGTTATTTGTCCTAAATCACAAAGGCTACAGGTGATTGGACATGTACGATTTCAGCAGGCCCTAGCTGATGAATAGCCTGGATTTTGTATGTGCGCTGCAAACTGTAATACCATTTTTGTTTTCAATCTTGTATTTGCAAATAATCAGGTCGCATTTGCTTTGAAATGGTTGGCCTTTGAACTTCAGAGAATCGGGAATTGGAATCAAGCGTTGAATTTTTGTAAGCTGATGTAAATCATATTTTCCATGCATCGTGGAAGAAACCACACGTGCCTTACAAGAACAGTCTGAAAGTTTCAATGCCAATTTGGACTGAAATCACTGAGAAATCCTTCCTTTTTTTCTGAATTTGGTGGGGCCCACCATGCAAGGGGTTCCTTTTGGCAAAGGATCCTAGACGATGATATTGTTGCAATTTCGCTAAATGCTTGTCATTTTGCAGGAAGAATCCCACAAAACGCTAATGTTGTTATCTCCAAATGAGAAATCCTGCCAAACAACAAGCCAAGAGCACAACTGGTGATGAAGGCCCTACCAAATCCCAGAGAAATTCTTTCTTTAAATTTTAAATTTGGCGGGGCCCATTATGCCAGGGTTATCTTGATTTGTCATCTTGCGGGAAGAATCCTACGAGATGATAATCTTGCAATTTCTCTATCATGGAGAAATTACAATACTAAGCGGGTGCAACTACAAGAAATCCAAGGGGAAAAGCAACCAGATTCCCTTAATTAGAGAACAATCGTCATTTCGATAGATGAAAAACAGTGGATTCTGCAAAGTAGTCATTAGCCTTATCCATAGTCAAGCATGAATATGGGATTTCTGCATGTTGCCCAAACAACCACCCCCCCCCCGATTCCCTTAATTAGAGAACAATCGTCATTTCGATAGATAAAAAACAGTGGTCATTAGCCTTATCCATAGTCAGGCATGAATATGGGATTTCTACATGTTGCTCAACCACAACCCCCCGGCAATTTTTTTTCTAAGGAATCCACTGGGTTATAGTGTGGGGAAAACTAATTATTACAGTTGTCCATGTCCACACTGGGATTCCTTGCATCCAAACAGGCCGAGAAATCCTGCAAAACGACAAGCCAAGAGTCCGACTGGAGCTGCATGCCCCACCAAAATCATGTAACTTCAATTACAAGAATTTCCATCTGAACTGGAGCTTAAACATACCTGAGCATCAAGAGACATGCATGTTAGCTCCAAAGCCAGCTCCAGTGCCCTAAACTCAAAAGCCAAGTCATCCGAACTTGAATTGTTAAATCCTGTAATCATATCAAGAAGGATTTTACTTCCCAAGAGAATCAACAGTCCTAACAACCAAACCATGTTTCTGAAGAATGGCATGTTCCTGGATCATGACTAATTAGGCACCATTTTGACGTAGAACTTCCGAAGAAATTGGTTTTCGAGAGTTGAAACTGCAGAAACTGACAGTTTTGTGGAGAGGGACCCACATAATGACAACTCATTCGCCAATGCATCGATGTGGGACCCACCATGGTTGCGATTTTAAAATGATGGTTAACAAAATTTTGGCAATCCAAATGCTACACAGGTGTTTTAGGAGAGATTAGAAAATGTTTGTGTCTCAGGAACTTCTTTCAACAATATTTCAGTTCCACATATGCTGACATAGCCCATTTTCATGTCACTCTGTAGGGTCATAAGCCTCTAAACATACCATCCACTGATCTTCCCAATTCTGGATATGTGGGGTCCAAAGTTCGGTCTGATCACCATTTATATGATGAGCCCAACATGGATAGCGGACGCCCCAAAAATCTCCCATGGTATAGGATCCCAAGTTCCTAAACCTTCTAAAGGTTAAGATCTTCCAACCCAGGAGATTTTTGGGCACACCCCATCAACGAGGGTCCATCAGATCAATGGTCTGGATCACTGAACCATGGGCCATACATGGACAGAATTGATAGGCCCAGTCCCCTATGATTCCTCAATCTGGCTCTTACCACTTTGATCTTTTTGTGTCCGAAGCCGCCTGCACAGTTCCGATTCGTACTGCACAACATAGCTGTCCAGAGAGTTCATAAGGATAACCTCATCCGCCATAATTATGCATCTGATTTGTTCAAGATTGACAACGATTGCCTTCTCCCGTCCCAATATCGCAGAAGGATACACAAACAAAGGGTCTAAAAGCCGAAGATCTCTCGCAGGCAGATTGCAACGCCTCATTAGAGTGGCCTTGTCAAGCGCTAGGATATGCGAATTCCCATTCCGATCAATCTGTATCCATGACCGACTTCCGTGGCCTCTCTTCTTCAGGTTTGTAAAGCCGAATCCCTGAAATGGAGGTCTCACTGATGCATCTAGTCTAGCATCAACAGGGAAAGACATTTGTAGCCCAAAAGAAGTTTTGATTAATACGAATTGATCTGATTTGAAATTTTTTTCCTGCCACTCCTTATTTCAAAAGGATTCCGATTATTGGAACTTCAGACCCTCATTAACTTGATTTTATCCCACACACTATAAACAAATCGATTTAACAGCATAGATTCCAATTCCAATTTTGTACTGTGTGTCCGTTTTTCAAACAGCATACATATCTGTTGTTTGGACAACAGAAATCCTTAAAACCATCAAATTCATTTTTGTAGAAACCCCAATGCCTAAAAACCGAACCCATCAAGGAATTTCCCCCAGATTCAGTCACACAAGAGAACATATGCATCAACTGCTTCAAAAATCCAAGCTCTACAAAATGCCACTTCAGTTGATGATATTTCTAAGCTGAGAGGCCAATCTCAACACCCACAAGCTGAATCTTTGATTGATTCTGGCAAAGAAGAAAAAGAAAAAGGCCAAAATAAGTAGAATATTCAATTGGTGATTTTGCTAATTGGAATCCAAAGAGCATCAAAACCTATTAACAAAACTGAATCTTGACTAGAAACCCATCAACCAATATAAGTAGAATAGTCATTTTTTTTCTACTTTTTACTAATCACAGTACAAAGAACTCCAAAACCTCTCAATATACATCGAACAAGTTGCCACCATTGACACTAAAAACATCATATCATCAATCACTATCTTCCCAAAAATTGCTAGAAAATTAACCAAACACTACTCTTTGAACTTATCAAAACCTAAACATCAAAATCACTTAATATCCATCCACTGGCCTCAAAACATCCCAAATTCCATCGTTTTCTTAAACCAAACACCTAAACGCCAACAGCCATCCCCCAAATCTTTTATTGGTATCATTCAAGAAACTTGTTAGAAATAACAACGTATCAACCAAAAAAAAATGTAGAAACTTCTTTTGTTTCTTTTTGCAATAATTGAAAATCCAAACAATGTCAAAATCAATCAATATGCATCAAATAACTTGAAACACCCCAAATTCCATATCTTTCAACACAAAAATCCCTGAAAACAAGTACCCATCACACTAAACTCCCATAGATTTTCATCAAACAATCAGGAACACTTCAAAAACAGATAAAAGTACCCACATGAGATTTCCTTATATATAACAGAAGATTTAGAAAGTACCTTTAAGTATTCAAAATTCAAAAGAATATCAAAATCACTCAATATGCAGCAAATAATTCAAAAACAGAAGGGAAAAAAATTCATTGGGTTTTTATCCAAAAAACACCTTAAAACAAGTACCCATCATCCTAATGTCTCATTTATTCTCATCGCATAATCACAAAAACTTCAAAAACAGACAAAAGCAGAAGTACCCACATTAGATTTCCTTTTAATAACAGAAAAACTATATAGAACTCCCGTGTCTTCAAGTAATCAAAACCTGAAAAAAGTCAAAATCAATCAACATGCATCAAATAACTAGAAAAAGCCTCTAATTCCATTGGTTCCAATCAAAACACCTGAAAACAAGTACCCATTATCCTAAACTCCCATTGATTTTCATCAAACGATCACATTAATTTCAAAAACTAATAAAAGGAAATGTATCGACATGAGATTCCCTTCTACATTAAAAGAAAAAGAAATTAAAGAAGAAAAGAGAAATTATAATACCCCTCCATTTTTTGAATAATCCAAGTACGAAGAACATCTGATTCAATACATATGCATCGAATTGCTTGAGAACACCACCCCCAAAAAAACTTCAAACAAGTATCCACCATCCTATACTCCCATCAATTAATATAACATAATCACATAAATTTCAAAAACTGCCAAATGCAAAAGTACCCACATGAGATTTCCTAACATGTAACATAAAAGATGTGCACAACACTCCATTTTTAACTATTCCAAGTCCAAAGAACATTAAAATCAATCAACATGCATTAAATAACTTGAAAGCACCCCAAATTTCATTGGTTTCGGTCCGAGAGCACCCAAAAACAAGTACCTATGATCATAAACTCCCATTAATTCACATCAAATAATCCCACAAACTTCAAGAATTGATGAATGTAAAAGCACCCACGTGAGATTCCCTCGTCTAAACCAAAATAAAAAAATAATAATAAATTAAATAAATTAAAATCTGCATAACACTTCATTTTTCAACCAATATGCATCAAACTGCTTAAGAACATCCCAAATTTCATTGGTTTTTTTAGCCCAAAACAACTGAAAACAGCCCACACATCATCCTAAAGTCACATTGATTCTCACCAAATCAAAGAAAGTTCACATCAAATAATTACACAGCCCACTCCATTTTTTATTGAGATTTCCTTATTGACCACAGAAAATAATTGCAATAGAATCCAAATGGATTCACATCAAATGATTACATAGACTTCAAGAACTGATAATTGCAAAAGCACCCACATGAGATTCCTTTACATAGGAAAAAAAAAAAAAAACCACATAGCACTCCTTTTTTCAACTAACCCAAATATGATGAACATGGAAATCAAAAAATGCGCATTGAATTGCTTCAAAACATCCCAAATTGAGATACCCATGTGAGATTCCCATCTGTAAACAGAAAACTAATTGCAACAGAATCCAAACAGATTCACATCAAAGAATCAGACTTCAAGAACTAATAAATGCAAGAGCACCCACATGATTCTGTTTCATAAAAAAATGCACAACACTCCATAAAAAGGTACACCCATATGAGCATATAACAGAAAATTAATCTGCAACAGAATCCAAACCGATTCAAATCTAAATAACTACACAGACTTCAAGAACTGATAAATGCAAAATCACCCACATGAGATTCCCTTAAATATAACAGTAAAAAAATCAAATAACACTCCATTTTTTAAACTAATCCAAATCCCAAGAACATCAGAATCGACGATTTTCAACCAAAAAAGAATCAAAGAAACTTCAAAAAGAGAAATACCCACATGAGATTTCCATCTGTACAACGGAAAACTAGTCTGAAAAGAATCTGAACGGATGTAAAAGAACGATTCAAAGATCATACACCTCATGAACTAAAAGAAAATTCAGGATTATTTTTTCTTTTCTTTTCTTTTTTTTATTTTGAAAGATTAGATCATCATAGCTGAAAGCAGTCCCTGTCCAAGCAGCTTCCAGGAAGGTGCAAGGATACGAAATGGACCCCAGGATAACAAGCACAACATCTCACACCTTTGGTTTGGGCCAGTAGGGCCAATAGATCAATGATCCAGACCGTTGGACTGATGAGAACTACAGCAGATTAGGTACCTACAGTAATCTTCCAGATTTGACAATCCTAGCCATCTATAAGTGTCCTTCAGATTGAAGGTTAAGAAGAAAATATAGCAAAGATCCAGATATGAAAAAAAAGAAAAAAAGAAAATAATAATGTCATTGTCTATAACATTGGGGTCCATCAGACCAACGATTCCGATCATCTGTCCATTGGCCCACTTGTCCATATTCAAAGGACGAGGAACTGAGTAAAACTCGGCCCGAGGTTACGTAGCTGTCAGTATACGGAACGGTGGATGGATGGAAGGAGTTTGAAAACTTTGATACTCTGGTAGAGCGTGAAGGATGATACGCAGGCACTTAGAAATTCGACATGTGGCATATAACTAAGTTAAACTGTCCAAAATATGGATCTCAGATCTGATGTATTTTAAACCGAAATTTAGGTCTATTTGGTTTACCGGAATATCGATTGGTGGCTATTATTGGACGGTTTAAAATGAAAAGGACCAAGTGATCTTATTTACACGAATAAATATCCACAAATCAGCGGTTAGGGTTGTTCAACCATTCTGATTTTGAGATCTTACATAAAGGCAATGAGTTTAACATTTTAGATAGCTTAACATGATCTAATGAATGCCATGTGTATAACTTCTAGGTGCATGCGTATCATGCGTCATATGCTGCCTGTGTACTGTATGACTACACTTTTTAATATATAAATATCGGACGCGGATTGCGTACTACCCCGTCCCTAGCTCGGAACGGGCAGTTCTGTGGGCGGGCCACTGTGATGTATCTTTACATCTAAACCGTCTATCCTTTTTCTCATATTATTTTAAGGCATAAAAAAAAAAGAGGTAGATCCAACGAGCAAGCGGACCGCACCAAATAATAAGCTTGGTTGCATTAAAATGCACAAAGCATTAAATGCCAGTTGCATTAAATGAAAGAGTCATCTGCGGTTTGGTCTATATGATCGCTGGATCTGAATTTTTTTTTTTTATGCCTTAGAATAATCTGAGAAAAGGAATGGACGGTTTAGATGTGCAGATACATCACGGTGGGCCCCGCCGACAGAACTGCCCGTTCCGAGATAGGGACGGGCGGAGGTAGTACGCTATCCGCGTCCGAAAATATCAGCGCGACATCGGTGCGACCCGGAACCAGGATGTCGGGGACGGGAACAGATTGATTGCTCCCCCTGCCGCTAGCCCCGTGGCCGGTGGTAGCTGCTCTGTGAGCCCCACAATGATGTATTTGCTTCATCCACTTTGTTCATCTATTTTTAGAGATTATTATAGGGCTTGATCCAAAAAATTATTGGAATATAAATCTCAGGTGGAACACACCACAGGAAAACAAAAGTGATTGGATATCCACCATTAAAATTATCCTAAGGCCCACTGTACATTTTATTTGACATCCAATCTGTTGATTAGGTCATACAGACCCATATGAAGGGAAAAAACAAAGATCAACTTGATCCAAAACTTTTATTTACCCCAAAAAAATTTTAATGGTCGATGTTCATTAAAGATTGTTTCCTGTAATGTGGTCCACTTGAGAATGTGATATACCTCAGTTTTGGTCTCATACTATAAAATTATATATATAACTAGATAGACAGAGTGGATGAAACACATACATCATGGTGGGGCCCACAACATCGACCATCAGCCCGTGGCTGGTGGCGGGGAGTAGCCAATCCGTTTCCGTCGGGAAGCGGATTGGCTGGTGTACCACACACTAGATATAATGTATCCATGTCAGCAAGTTCTGTGGATCTCATCATGAGGTATGTGTTATATCCAAACCGTCCATCCATTTTTCAAGCTCCTATTGAGGCTTCAAACGGAAAATAAGATATATTTAACGATTAAGTGGACCACACTGAAAAAAGCAGTGGGGATTGAACATACACCATTGAAACCCTTTTGGAGGTCACAGAAGTTTTGGATCAATATGAAATTTGTTTTTCCTCTTCATCTAAGTCTCCGTGACCTTATGAACATGTTGGATGGAAAATAAACGTTATGGTGGGCCCTACAAAATTTTTAACGGTGAAAATCATTATCTCCACTATTATTTTTGGTGTGGTCTAGTTGATATTTGGATATGATTCTTTTTTGGAGAAGGCTCAAAATGATCTCTAAAAATGGATGAACGGTGTGGATATAATAAATACATCATTGTGGGGCCATGTAACTTTGACCTCCTTTGAACCGTTCGTACAACTCAGAGCTTGACGAGCGTCAACGGTTGTCTTCGCACGACACATACATACACCAGCTAGATAGCTGGTGTGTGGTGCACCAGCCAATCCATTCCTCACCGTACATCTGTTTTTCTATATTATTTTAAGCCGTCATACCAAAAATGAAGTAGATAAACTTTCAGCACACCACGGGAAATAGTGATCATTTTAGGCTTATCATTGAAACTTTCAATACACGGACAGGAAATAGGTATCATCTTATAATATCTTGATTTTTGTAATCCAAATATAAATTCACTATTATCCCTAAAATTAAAAATCTAAATTTAAACAATTTTGTTAATATTAATTGCTACCCAATTACTAGCGGAATAAATCGTGCATCGAGTAAAAATTTTTCATTCATGATAAGAAATCCAAATTAAGTACACATATAGGACTTATACAAGCCAAATACTAAAGGTATACTAATCTAAAATGAAAATTTATCAACTAATGATAAAACTTAATATGCTTTGTTGGAACCTCGTCTAACTCTCTAGTTATCCGATCCTTTCTAGCAATCATGTGAACATCATCAGCTCACTCTATATCTGCATTAATTGATATATTTCGATAGCGTTAATGGCAATCGTAGTGAGTAATACCTTTTAATATTACACAAACAATATTCATAATCAAGTATAGTTCGCAAGACATAAAAAAATATATTCAACAATGAAATTATAACTCATGATCATATATACAGAAAATATAGCGACTAACATAATTATACTATTAAGAAAATGTGGTAGAAACCACAATACAAGTGAACATATCAATATAATCAGATAATCAACATGTGACCTTCTGCTTCACCCAAAAAATTACATTGTATCTGAACTTCGTAAGATGACTAGAAAATCAACAAGTAAACTTGCGCTTCACCTAAAAATCATATGAAACTTCGCAAGACGACTAAAAAAATCAACAAGTGAGCTTCAGCTTCATCCAAAATTTATTTGAAATTTCATAAGGTGACTAGAAAATCAACAAGTGAATTTCAGTTTCGCTCGAAAACTACAATACAAGTGAACTCTGCAAGATGAATAGAAAATTAACACATGAACTCCGATATCACTCGAAAATCATAAAGAACTCCGACTAATAACGCAAAAATCAAGAAGTTTATACAAAATAAACCATCAAAGTTTCAAAATGGTAAATATTTCATCAAAGTTACATAGGACAAATAGTCTATTAAAGGATGTGATGAAAATGAATTATCCCCAAAAGCCACATAAACACAAATAATCCACAAGATGTTAAGTCTATAACAAATTCTATTTATTCCATTAGACAAAAATGCTTATTAATTGGAAGACTTTTAAATTTTCATCAAGTAATCACATGTGGCAAACATTTAATTGATTAATCAAATTTCAACTTGAGATAACATATAACAATCAAATCATTTATGCTTACTAGAATTAAAAAGGCATATCAATCATATAATTCAAGAGTCAATTGCATAGAGGATTAGAATATTCGAGTAATAAAACAAGTCGATTAATCAAGAAACTTAAGAGGTTCCAAATACAAGAAAATATACGTCATCTATAACAATATTAAAAAGCTAAATGGAAAGCTTAAATAGCGTTAATTAGTTGTTTCTTGTATATGCAATTTTTAAATAATTTCTAAATGCATGTGTATCATATATCTAACTTAAAAAGCTCTCTCAACTTCTTGACTTGTTGTAAGTTGGTTTGAAAGTTGATGTGAAACTAGCTAAGCCTCTTATGACTTAATTAGCTTGAAAAAGAACCGAGTTCAAGCATAATGAAGCTTGGCTTAAGTATAATTTCATATATACAATTTTAAATTTAAACTTGTTTATCCTTGTTTTTTATTTTCACCGGCTCTATCACTTTCACAAGCCCTACCCCATCATTTTCACCGGCCCTGTCACTTTCACAAGCCCTACCCCATCCTGCCCATGCCACACCCACCCAGCTCTCTCTCTCTCTCTCTCTCTCTCTCTCTCTCTCTCTCTCCCCTTCCATTCTCCATCAACCTAGCCCTGACATGATTCACCTAACTTATTTTAGGTCTGCCCGACTTAAAACTCAGTCGTTCGACTCTCTCTCTCTCTCTCTCTCCCATTGGCATTTGATCTATTTCTCAGCCCGTTAGGCATCAGCTCGACACGACCGATCGACTTAGCTCAACCCATTTTAAGTGTCCCGACTTGAAACTCACCATTTTTCTTTTTCTCAACTCATAAGGTATACTTGTAATTCATATATGGCTAATTTCTTTTTCAATTTGTGTAATTGTTTGAAAATTTTCAAAATTTTAAATTTGAGATTGAGAATTTTGATTTGCAAATTATTTGATATATATATAATTTGGAGTTTGGGTGGGCAAAGCTCTGCTTGACACCGCTCACTTGGCTCGACTCAAACTTAGCTCGCTCTGCTTGAACAATCAAGCCAAGCTAAGCTAGCATTTTGAGCTCGAAGGTCAAGCGGAGCCTTAATTCGAGCTAAGGTGGCTATGGGAATGAGTTGAGCCAAGCGGGGCAAAGATTGGCATGACTCGACTCGATGTACAGCTCTAATGGAAGTCGATTACTAGGTGTGTGCGAGCGCTTAATGTGTTACCTTGATGTGGCAGCCTATCATAGCCATGTAGAAGTTGGAGAAGGGTGGAATGCATACTCAATGATAGCCCACTCTAACAACTTCTGCACGCGAATGAAACAACACAAAACAATATCGTGACGGGAAATAGATTGATTGATGTGTTGACGTTGCCAAGTTCTATGGTCCTAATAATGTGTTATATTCACTCCATACGTCTAGTTTGTGATATCATTTTAGGGCATTGACCTTAAAATTAGCACATCCAAATCTTAAGTGGACCACACCATATAAAGCATTGGGAATTGAATGCTATCATTGAAAATTTCTTACCAACTATATATGTTTTGGATCCAGCTTATATCTATGTTTTCCTTTTATCCAGTGAACAAGTTGGATGGCGAATAAACCTCAAAGTGGCCGGGGAAGGTTTTAACGGTGGGAATCTACCTTATGTGGTGTGGTACACTTAGGGTTTGGAGCTGCCTTGCTCTTATCATACTGAGGAAACTCAGCTGGGCCCACCTTGAATGTATGTGGTCTATCCACGCCGTCCATCCATTTTTCCATCTAATTTAAGGGGTTGACCCCAAAATTGAAGCATATACAAAGATCAAGTGGATCATACCACAAGAAATGGTGGAGATAATGATTTCCACCGTTGAAACCTTGTTAGGCCCCACAATGATGTTTATTTGTCATCCAACCTATTCATAAGATCATAAAGACATGGATGAATAGAAAACACAAATATAAGCTTGATCTAGAACTTTGGTGGTCTCCAAGAAATTTTCAACAGTAGAAGTTCAAGTCAACTACTTTCTATGGTGTGGTCCATTTAAATATTGTATATTCTTCATTTTTTGGTTCAACCCCTAAAATTGTCTGGGAAAATGGATGGACGGAGCAAATAGAATCCATAAATAATGGCAGACCTCACATAGTTTACTCAGCACGCTAAGCGTAGCGAGTTACTGACTACGCAATCCGCTTCCTGCTTAGTAGGCTCTTATTGTACTGAGTAAAATCTGTGCGGGCCACGAGCAGATGAGGTGTCACACAGGTACACCTTACCATGGCCCCACCTTAATGATATATCGTATATCCATGCTATCTATCTATCTATTTTTTTATTTTTTTTTTCAGCTCATTTTAGTACGTGGTCCAAAGAATTGAGAAGATCTAAATCTCAGGGTGTACTACAACTCAGGAAACAGTGGTGATTGATCGACCACTATTAAAAACTTTCCAATACCAACACACTCAAATCTGTAAGGTTTATTTGCCATCCAACCTGTTGATAAGGTCAAACAGACCTTGATGAAGAGAAAATACAAAGATTAGTTTGATCCAAAACTTTTGTAGCATAAAAAAGATTGTAGTGATCGTTCACTACTTTTTCTAATGGAGTTTTCCACTAGAGATTTGGAACTGCACAAAGTTCTGGGATAATGTCTTAAAATGAGATGGAAAAACAAATGGGCGGCTTGGATATACAACACATTCATCAAGGTGGGCCTAGCATGGTAACACCTAATCCGCTCCCATATGGGCCCACCGTGTTGAATCAGATTGGGCATCGGACCGAGTCGAATTGGATTGGGCCCAACTCGACCAGATCCAAGTTCTGCATGGCCTGACCTGAACTCGGTCAGAACCGGGACCGAGTCCTGGTCCTCTGACCCAATCCGATGCTAACCCATGTGGCCCTGGACCGATCTTAGTCCGATTCGGTCATGAAAACCGAGTCGGATCGGATTGGCCCAAGTTCGGATCCAATCCAAGAAAAAAAAAAGAGGAGAGAGAGAGAGAGATTTTGTACCTTGATATGGCATCGCTTCTTCTTGTTGAATCTGAGGAAGAGAGAGGGCCATTGCAGCTCTTCTTTTCTTCTTCTTCTTCTTCCCCTTGGATAATCTACAAAGGTATACAGAAACAGTTAGTGAAAAGAAATTCAAAAAAGGAACCCAAAGAAAAACATATAAGTACATCTATCTAATGTTTGGTAAGATCAACCAAACATTGACCTGCAGTTGCTCTAATGAGAGATGTAACACTGTTCCCAGGAAATTCTTTACACCCCGGAGATGACTGGCAAAAAAGGATAAGAAGAAAAATAGAACTGATCAGTTACAGAATACCACTTCATTGAAATTATCTTTATGAAAGAATTTAAATCACAGTTTGATGCATTATTCACAAAGAAGTATATCACGTGAGCTGCATATCATTATTCAACCAGCAACTACTGATCCCCACTGTTTATTCAGTGGGATCCAAAATCACAACAATTAGACATCCTAACAATTGATAGGTGGCCAGAAAACAACAGTTCAAATGAAAATTGGCAATTGCCCATATATAGCAGAAAATTGAAACAGCTGCAATCATCTAATTTTCGACTTTTGGGAATCCAAAGTGGTGACCACCATGTGAAATATCTTGATCATCACATGTCTAGACGTGTGCAATGAAGATGGCACCACAAGATAAAATTTCTCTTATTCATAACCATTTCCATAATCAATCAAATCAGTCGATGGCCACAATATGAACTTCTTGCAGAACTTAACAAACCCAAAGTCTAGGAGAGATCGAATGTTGCTTCTTGCACAAAATAGCGATAGTATTTTGAAATCTTCATCTAATAACCCACCAGACAAATATCAGAAAGATAATAAATAAATAAAAAGAAAATAAATTGAAGTAAAACATTTTTTTGTAAAAAAAAGGCCACAAATTTTCCTAAAAGCATTCAATCTCCATGTTTAAACTCAAATTGACTTAATAACACCAAGATGATCATGCAGAATATATAACTATAAGGTATCACTTTTACTCACATGTACACTATAGATCTGTTTGGTAATCCTACAAGCATGTGTAGCTCAGAATTGATAAACATACTCACATGTACACTATAGATTTGTTTGGAAAATCTGAGCCATCCATTTGATGGGTGCCACCAAGTATTGCCCCAGCATTTATGCTTGTTCTTCCATTTATGCTTGTTCTAGCATTGTTATCAATTCCCAACATCTTGGCTTTTTGGTCCCTTGCCATGCCAAGTTGCATTGTTATTAACAAATAGATGAAGGATCAAACAGGATACATGATGAAAGAGAAATACCTTTAACCTGTGTTTGGTTGCACTATTGTAGTCTACTCATAGGAAGAGAGAGAGAGAGAGAGAGAGAGAGAGAGAGAGAGAGAGAGATGTTGATGCCAAACTGAAATAGTGGGGCATAGCCAGATACCAGAACTAATTAATGATCATAGCCATCTTATTTCATTCGTTAAATTTAGACTATTGAACAATTTCTTCATCTGTAAGCATCCATTTGATAGGAAGCTATAGGATGGTGCTCAATTTGAAATGCTTCATCCACAACCAGCCCCATGATTTGGACAATCTAAATTTAAGTGCATGAAAAAAAATAAAAATAAAACATAGAATGTGTGTTCCGCTTGCCTGATCAGTCAACAAATGCAGGGAAGTGTTTGCATTTTTGTGACTAATATTAGAACCAAGTCAATCCAAATCAAGGAGAACCTTGTTCAATGCTACAAGAGTTGAAGTTTGACATGAGGAAAATGAGAATCTTACAGCTCCCTTTGGGAATAAATAGAGTACAAGAAAGGACAAAACAGACTTACCTAAGTAGGAGAACACTAGAACACTAGAACACTCCATTCAATCACATTTTCTAAGAAGAAAAACATCTTGAAAGCTGATGGTGGCTACCTTGAAAATCACAATCAATAGCCCACAAAACAAAAGTTGTTGACACAATATGTTAGATTGCACCATTATTTCATGAAAATATCGTGATATTTTGTGTCACATTAGACATGATATTTAGTGCAACCAAGATGTTAAGAAGTTGTATGGATAAAAAAATTGTTATGGTTGCAGCAAATACCATGAAATTTCATGACTAATCAGTCTAATTTGGTGTAGATTTTCATGAAATTTGGTACCAAACACACTTTAAGCTAAAATTTAAAAAATAATAAAGAAAGAAAGAAAGAAAGAAAAAGAAAAAGATTAAGTAACATGCACATACTAACATAAACCATGTCCAACATCATGTCCAAAATCAAAAGTAAAAAAACTTAACATGAATATACTGACATATATATTAGGTAAAACTTTCATACATTCAATACCCTCTATATGATGAATACCTTTGTGGCATGTAACTATATGAGCCTTGTCCGTAATAGTAACCCCCTCCTCCACCTCCACCTTCGTCGCCAAATTCATCATTCGGTTCTCTTTTTACAGATTCAACTGCAGGAGAACTCTTAGGCGACTCCGAGCTGGATGTGTCCAACAAATGGTCGTTCACCTTTGTTGAATCGGATGGTGGGGATCTCTTCCCATCGTCCTCATTCACAGATGCAAGAACTTTTTTCAGACGCTTTTTATGATCCGATTTGTACGGGATTTCCAATATCCTATAAAATGCTGTAAGACTTTTAACAAACTTTGATAGTTTACTTGTGCCTGCTTCAGCATCATGTTGTCTCGGAGGTGGATGTTGTTATCTGGTACTTCTTGATCTGTATGCCATTTGCATGCTTTCTTTGACGGCCTCTTTAAAATTCCGTTCTTCTTGCTCCCTTAAAATTCTCTCTTGTTCTTCTTCTCTACTAATTGTGGTTGTGGAAGGCCTGGAACTAGAGCTAGAGGTAGTTGCAGTTCCTCTACTAAATCCTTCTTCATTTATAATAGGCCTACTTCTATATATTCTTTGGTTAGTTATATTGGTTATAGTTGCAGGATGAGGGGTGTGGGAAGTCTTTGTATTAGAATCGAGAATGGCTCCAAATAAATCTCAGACCTCCTGAGAAGCTTTGCTACAAGGTGCAGCGTCTCCTCCCCGACAAGCCAAATGTAATTTGAATCGATTTGTTTTATTGACAAACTATTTTCCACACAACTTACATTTCAACTTTATCTTTCCATCTTGGGAGTAGGTTTGGACTCCATAGTCCCAAATATCCGTCGATGCATCATCTTCCGATGACATATCTACTGTATATCTGGTTAGCTTAAGATTAAAAAAAAGAAATTAAAGTTATGAATGAACGTAAGTGTAACACCTCGGATTTTTGCCAACTTGGAGTTAGACGTACTTAGGTAATGGGTCGATCCGAACACCTTAATTACTTCTCAAAAACTCAATCCTAAAGTCTCAAATCCCTGTTCAGCCCATTTCCTTCAAAATCTCCCATTTCCTTCAAAAATCTCACCTTTCACCACCTTATTCTTCAAATTTTTCTAAGTACTTTTATATTAAATACTAATCCTAAAGTTTAAATGATGAAGAATAATACTTAAACTAAAACTTACTGTAAATGGTAAATACGTAAATAAAATGGGCTTTTGACTATTAACCTTTTGTAATCTTACGAAATAAATAGATTATTTAGATAGATTAGCTTCTCCTACCTCAAAATCATATATTGCACGTCAAATAACTCATTCTGGTTTACAAATAAGACCCGATAATGCTTCGACGGACTCAGGGGCCCAAACAACACAATTCGGGGGGACCCGAGATAGGTCCCGCATGTATCTGACACCCCCTGGGGGGGGGGAGGACATCGTCCCTGGGGTGAGCCATCACCCTAGAGTCCAGCGACCGGCGAGGGGCTCGCCGGTTCGGCGAGGCCTCGTCCGTACAGCGGGCCCGGTCTGTCGCATCGGGCCGGGCGGTCCGTTTTTCACAAATTTTTGTAACTTTTATCTGACTTTGAAAAATCATATCTCCCTCATTATAATCTGATTTAGGTGATTCAAAAGCCATATTGAATATTGATAAGTCTAATTTCATATAAAAATAAGTAAAAAATATAATAAAATATTTAAAATAGTTAAATATAGGTCGTTGGGGAAACTATCCAAAAATTATTAGTTTGGACAGCTGTTGCTTCTCGAATTTTTAGAATTTTTCTATAACAAAAAATCTAATGAAATTTGGTAAGAATGAAGTGAAATTGATGATGAACTATTAAAAAAATAATTAAAATAATATTCCAACTAAAAGTGCCAGAAAGGGGCGTAGAACTGCCCTAGGACCTTATTCTATCGTAATTAGGGCATGATTTAGTTAAGTGTTAAATTGAACAATTAATAGAATTAGTTCAAACTACTTTAAATACGAACTACAAGACTCAAAATGTGTAGAATCATTAACGCTACATTATCTTGAAACTTAGGATCCATCTCGACACCCAGTTGCTCTCGGGAGCACACCGAAACTCCGTATCGGACCTGGACCGCACGTCGAAAGTCCGATTACCCCAAAACTATACAGTTATGACCGTGTTACTGGACTTGACAACCTCCTCAGAAATCAAGTCCTAACTATGTCTAGAAATGCACAACTTAAGCCCAAAGCAAAGTATGTGAGAAACGTGAAAATATTTAGAAATAAAATTCGAATATAAGTAATCTGAGTCGTATCACTTGCGGGCCAATTATAAGGATTCAGACCATCAGAATATGACCCAAATACACCCTCGGATCAGGAGAAATGTCCCACACATGTTGGTGTACTTGTGACCCTGATCGAGTGACTGTGACCGTTGAACTGAAACTGGTCCGCCACGGTCGATCTATAAACCCGATCGGAGCGAAAACTCAGCCTGACCTAGATCCATGGTCAGGCAACTTAAGTCCGAATGCACGTGGAAAAGGGGCCACTAGAAGTGCTCCGTTGGGCTGAAACAGACGCCCTTTGGATATAACCTAAGTATACCTTGGCCCTGGGGCCATTCCCATCAGTTCTGGGCCTATATAAGGACCTTAAACCCTCTCCCTCTCACCCCATACGAATTTGATAAAACCCTAGGAGAGAGAGAAGAGAAAAGAGAAGGAAAAAGAGAGAAAGTGAGAGCGAGAGTTGGAGATTCTTCCTGGTATTCGATCCCGCTACTCCACGCACTCAACCGCTACTCCTGTATCGATATACAGGCAATTCTGATTCCGTTCTTAGGTAAGAAAACCTAACCCTAATCTGTTTTAGGGTTTCAAATAGTGTAAGTTAGGAAATAGTTAACATAATTTATGCTATAGGTTGTCAATCTGTCGTAGACAAAGACTTAGCTTTAAAACTGAGTTCGTTACCAGTCAACCGACGAAAGGTGCGGACTATAAACGTATAGGTTATGGTTTTCAAGGCTTTCAATGTCGGTTAATGATTTATTACTGATGTGGGTGCAATTTCACATGCCAAATGCGATGTTTGTTTTGCGTTTCTGATATATATGAACTATATTAAGTTTAGTGTATTTTATGTATATGTAAAAAGTATCGTAAATGTATGAAATTTGAACATATGTTTGCCATGATTAATTGTCGTATGTTTATGTTAGTTGTATGTGTAACAACTCCTTGGCGAAAGGATTTACCCTAAGATGTGCTATCACCAACATATGTCATGTATGTTGGAATGTGTAGTCTAAGTGTTTGTAGAAATGTCTGAATGATCAAGTGTGTAATAAATTATACGATATATGGGTGTTGAGAAGAGAATCTCAACTATCTTAACGATGTGTATGATTTCCTCCATGTAACTTACATTCTTTGTCTGTTTTACTTAGACACTGCTTATGCATGAATTCATGTTTAAGTTAAAATCCATCAAATGCTCACATGCTTGTATGATTAGAATTGTTGATCCATTACTGTTCTGATTAGCTTGTATGATTATCTGTTATCATTGAATGTGTTTGGGACTATGGAATAGTTCAGGCAATCGGTAACAGGTTCTGATTTGGTGGCTGAGGTTGTCTCGCCACATAGGACGTGATAGATGAATCCGAGTCGTACTTGGGATGTCGGTAGTGGTTAGGCCACACGGAGTGCTTACGCACTTGATGTCAATTAACTCAACATGCGCTCGTACTAGTCGAGCTCGTCAAGTAACCCGATTGGCCCTATTGTATGTTCACCATGTATGGACGCTACTATTTGAACCTAAGGTACCAAACTTACCAGTGAAACCCCATTAACCTTGGTACCTCGATCCACTAAGACTCATGAGCCGGGCATGGTGGTATGGGACACCGTGGTCGAGCTGTCGGCCTACGCTGGAGTGACGAGCCTCCCCGTAGTGACCAGTAAGCAACCCAGACTCGTGAGCCGAATACGGTGGTATGAGACACTGTATTCGCGCTGTCGGCCTACACTGATAAGGTGACGAGCCCTTTGTAGTGACCTCGAGCGTACACTAAGACTGCATAGAGGCGACGAGCTCTTACGTAGCAACAAGAGTACACTAGGCCTGCATTGATAAGGTGACGAGCCCTTTGCAGCAACCTAGAACCGTATCATCGTATGAGATTTACTAGGACCGACGACCTTAGAATGGATCATTGTTTGAGAATTGATATAAGGGAGGTACCTTAGCTTCCCAATCCTGCTGTATGAAAAGGACTAATAATAACTCGGCAATCACGCTCATTCCATCGCACTGCATGTGCCCCGAGTTGAAGAGCACAAAGGGAAAAAAGCATGCCGCGACTGTAAGATGGTGTCGCACGAGGGAGTGTAGGCGAGTGCATGCATCATGCTTACATTTCATCCTTGCATTAATAAGAGTATTTAGGAATGTTTGATATGTCTGTTTTATCATTACTGCTTGACTGAATTGAGAACATGTTAACATTTGCTTTATTATTCCACCGAGTTGATCACTCACTCCCACGTTACGGGACGGTGTTTTAAACACCCACCAGACTCTGTTTTAGTTTCAGATGATGGCGATGCGTTTGAGGCAGAACCGGATTTTTATGATGATGAGGAGGGTTTCTCCTATATGCAACTATCAGGAGGGTCTATATAGACCATGTTTTGATCGACGGGGTTACAGGGATGCTGATTAGACGCCATTACACTTGTTATTTTACACTTTTGGAACACCATATATATTCATTTTGTCCATTTTTGGAGTATACATGTATATATTTAACCTGGTAACATGTTCACACTCTGGAGACTTGCGACAGTTTATATATTTTATATATCTATCACAGTCTTCCGCTTGCGAAATTTAACTGTCTCTGGAGTATGATATGTTGTTTTGGTATAATCTCACTCATGTTTAATGCACTAATATGAACAACATTCAATCATCATTATCTATGTTGCATAAGTGATGCGTTGGAACTCGAGAGCTGAGCTTCTGCTCGAACCCCGATTTTCAGGGCATTAACCAAGTACCTAACAATATAATAAGAGATTTAAAAAATATTATCTAATTGAATATTACTAATGAAAAAAGAGAAATATTCATCCACCCATAAAACATAACTATAAAACTTCAATGTAATTGTTTTAACAAAATTACAAATAACATGATATAACAAAAGTAGAAGGCATCAAAATCATATTGCAGTTGCAGGCACTGTCTCTTCAATCTTGTCACTCTCCTCTTCATCGAACTCCTCATCAATAGAGGTCTCTTTTCCCTACATTGGACGTAGCCAATCCTGGGTACAAATTAGCGCTTCAACCGATTCAAGTGTAAGTGAGCTTTTATACTTGCTTACGACTCTACTCCCCGTACTGAAAGTGGATTCTGAACCCACGGTTGAAATTAGAATTGATAATATGTCGGGTGCCATTAACGAGAGCACGGGGTATTGTAACTTACCAGATCTCGACCTCCACCACTCCAAGATATCAAAATCTTCGCCTTTATTTAGAACTAGAATATCCTCCTTGAGATATTCTTTAAGTTCTAATCTATGCATCTGTACTTAAGTCCCTTTCAGCTGTGTATAGTAAGACATGAAATCATCTATCATGTCTTCTTGCAATTCATCAACAGCAGAACTAGAACCCACATGAGGAGATTGTTCTTTTACGGCACACGCATACAAATTGTACAATTCACTGGCTACACCAGAAATCTTTTCAGCCTCAGCAACACCCATCACACCATACAACCTATTACATATGAAGCCAACCATAAGCATCTTGTACCGGGGATCAAAAACGACCGCAACACCTATTACCAGACTAAACTCAGACCAATACTTATCAAACTTTACCTGTATACCCATGGTCATGAATTGTAAAAAGTCTTGTCCACTACTGCTTTTACACAAGGCATCTTTTACCTTCCAAAGTTCAAGCAAAAATATATTTGTTGTTGGATACTTGCAGCCCGAAAATTTTTTCATACAATTGTAAAAAACAGAAAGGAACTTACGAACTGATACAGTTCTTGACCAATCATCTTCAGAAGGCAGCCAAATATACACACTATCACGCTCCGCATAGTGAGAGAAGGCAGGTCTCAAATCTATCGCTGAATCCAACATTTCATAAGTTGAATTCCAACGTGTCGTGACATCCAACTTCATTGTTCTCTGAGATGACAAATTTAACCACTTCACGATATCATTCCATGTATGTAATCGTGAAGATGACCTCCGTATGTACTTCACACTCTCTCTTATGTATTCGATCGTGGGATCGATTGTTTTAAGGCCTTCTTGTACAATTAAGTTTAGGATGTGAGCACAACACCTAACATGAAATATCTTTCTACCAAAATACAAGTCGCTGGTGGCCTTAAACTGACTGCGCAAATTCATTATCACGCTATCATTTGCGGACGCATTGTCTAATGTAATTGTCGAGATCTTCTTCTCAATTCCCCACTCCATTAGACATCTGTGTATATAGTCTGAAATCATCAAACCACTATGAGGAGGCGCAAGATAACGGAAGTTTATTATTCTCTTGCAAAGCCTCCATTCAACATCAATGTAGTGAGCAGTTAGGGACATATACCCCTTTCGTTGATTGGATGTTGTCTACAAATCTAATGTCAGGCTAATTCGGAAAATCATGGCGAACTCTCCTTTCAACTTGACCTTCTGGCCTTCATACATCTTCATACACACCCTCTTGATTGTTGTACGGGAGACCTTCTCGTATTTGGGGTTAATGCATTTGGCTAGTCCAACAAAAGCAAGACTCTCTACCATCTGAAATGGTCTTTCATTTGAAATAATTAACTTGGTTGTCCACTCATTCACCAACTCTTTCTCATACTTGTAGATGAACATTAACAGACCCCTTGCAGATTGTGAAAATGAAAGTGTTTGTTGCCTTAGCCCACTTCTCACTTTTTTTAAGACACTTTGTTAGATGTTTCTTCAATGTTGTAGTCGAACCATCTGCTTACTTAGTATACTGACTCTTGCAGTGTAACACCTGGTCCATTTGGTACTATTTTCCATGCATATGTGCATGATGATCGATGCCCTTAGCTAGACCTGGATTGGTCGTTCATAGTACACACCCAACTGACCGGAACCCCAAGACCTCGAAACCTATCTCATATTGACCGCCCCGTCGCCGCGATCGTAGAGTTACCACCCGTGCATCGGTATGATACTCCGTTAGTGAGATATGCCGTGAAGAATAATAAGTGTATCATGTGCGCATGGCACCATGTATTTTATTCCACACATGTGCACAACACATGTCATGCACACATATACATGCCACACATGGGTAAGAGAATCTCTACCCATGTGTGTGATGTCATATACCCATACCTCTTCTCTTTCATGTGTATGAAAAGTCAACTCTCTTCCATGCCACACCTCATGTATGACATCATCACACCATGCCATCACATGCTCTTTTAATCCGCCACTAACTACTAATCATGAATTAATTTCCATAATCCTAGGCTAAGCTAATATTAATCACATTAGCCTAACTTAACCAAAAGTTTATCCATTTCTTTATAAATACCCCTCTATCCCTTAGTATTTCACCATTTTTCTATGGAGAGAGAGAGAGAGAGAGAGAGAGAGAGAAGAGTGATCTTGGTGGGCCATCAACTCCATCAATCCCATCCCTTCCATCCATCTCAA
Organism: Magnolia sinica; assembly: GCF_029962835.1. NCBI lineage: Eukaryota > Viridiplantae > Streptophyta > Magnoliopsida > Magnoliales > Magnoliaceae > Magnolia > Magnolia sinica. The sequence continues at coordinate 74,571,727 of NC_080583.1, forward strand.
CCATCAATTCCATCTCAACCATCCATCTAATTCATCAAGGTGAGTACACCCACCCTATTCATTCTTATTTTGTTTTTGTTGTGTTTTTGTATGGTGGAGATGATGTTGGTCATAATGATGTGATAATGATGTGTTTAATGGTGTCGATTCATGGGAGAATACAAAATAATAATAATAATAATAATAACAATGTTTTTATAGACTTTATGTGGGAGCCATTGATTGTGGGCCCCACTAGAATTTTGTAGGCCATCCAAACCATCCCACAGTGAGGCCATTGTGCTGGCCAAACACGCATGTGCACACACGCGCACACACACCAAATAAATAAATAAATAAATAAATAAAAGAGAGAGAGGAAGGCTGGACGCTGAGCAAGCAGCGTCCAGACGCCCCTGCCCGCTTGAAAGAAAAGGAAGGAAAGAAGTGTGGGTCCCCAACGGGCCCCACCCATGATGTATGTATTCAATCCACACTGTCCATTTAATTTTCCAGCTCATTTTAGCCATGCAGCTGAAAAATGAAGACAATCCAGATCTTTGGTAGGCCACACCATCAAAAAGACCCTTTTTTTAATAGTAATAAATGATTGGAGCCTACTGTGATGTTTCTATCCACCTAAATATATCAATATTGGTCTCTTTAGACCTGTTACGAGCCTAAGAACTCAGTAGACGAAGTAGATCGTCCTTCTGTGGACCCCACATAGGAAAAACCACTGAAAATAAAAAGAAAAAAAAAGGGCATCCGCCCCTTGGTGCTGCTGACGTCCAACGTCTGGACGCCGCAGCAGACGCTGCTTAGGTAGGCAGGGACCGTGGGTCCCATCCACAGGCCCCACCTTGATGCACGTCGAACATCAGCACCGTGCATTTGATGGGTCCCCTTTAAAAATGGGTCACCCTCAAAATTCAGCCGTACACGGAACTCAGGTGGCCCACACCATCAAGAAATAAAAATAAAAATAAATTTATAAAGCTAAATAAATCAGTAATTTTCATGGGTTTGATCATGTGGTATATGTTATATCTAAACCATCCATCCATTTGGTGAGCTTGTCTTAAGGTTTGAGAAGAAAAATAAGATAGATCTAACTATCAAGTGAGCCACACTACAGAAGCAGTAAGGATTAAACATCTACCATTGGAACCTTTTTTGGGTCAGAAGTTTTGGACCAATATGAAATTTGTATTTCCCCTTAATTCAGGTCTTTGTGACCTTATGAACAGATTGAATGGAAAATAAACGTTATGGTGGGCCCTGTGAATGGTTTAACGATGAAATCATTATCCTCACTGCTAATTGAGGTGAGGTCTAGATAATCTTTGGTTATGATTCATTTTTGGATAATTTTCTAAAATGATCTCTAAAAATAGATGAACGGTGTAGGTATAATAAATATATCACTTTAAGACCCATGTAACTTTGACCTCCTTAAACCATTCGGACAACTTGAAGCTCGAGCATGTAAAATCACTTGTTAGGTCCACCTAAAATTTGGATGTATCTGAAACTTGGTCTGACCCCTTAACTAAGTGGGACACACATAATGGATGGGCTGGATTTATGAACCACATCCCTGTGGGCCCAACAAATGATTATGAATATTTAATGGAGGGTAAACCTCTCAACTTGTGTGCGGTATGACCCACTTTGATGTAGGTGTTATGCCACTTAATCCACCATGGTTATGACATGATATATATTTAAGATCCTCATCGTTTATCTATTTTATCAACCCTTTTGACGGTATGTCACCATGAATCAGGCTCATCCAATGATTAGATAGCCGTACATTATGAAATAATGTAAATTGAACTCTCATCACTAAAAATTTGTTATGGGACATCCTGATGATGTATTAGATATTCAACCCATTTAGCCCATGTACCGGGTCTCCTTTAGGGCATTGTCCTAAAGATCAGTCAATCTAACCTAAATTGGACCATACAATATAAGGTTGTGAGAAAAAAAAAAAGAAAAAAAGTACGTAACTATTAAATCCAACCTAAGACCACCGTGGTGTATCTATTTAATCCATACGGACCATCCACTTCCTCATATCATTTTAGGATTTGGACTAAAATCAAAGCAGACCTAAGTCTTAATTGGGTTACACACAACTTAACCTCATGGGAAAGCCCCATGAGCTCCACCGCATAGAACCCATTTTTAAATTCCATTTATGTGTGGGTCCAAGAATGTTAAGGTCCATTTTAAGTGAATGCCATGTGGGCCCATCAGTGGTAGCTTTGGGCCAATCATTAGGCCTCTTAGACAAGAGTTTGTAATCTCCATGTATTGAACATATGACGAACTGGTATTGTAATTTTTGAAGTAATGATGATTAATCCCTTAAATGAGCTGATTGTGGTCAGCCCTTGATCATTTGGCACTTTGGTTAAAGTACGACCCTAAGTAATAGGATCATGTGACTTGTATTTAAACCCTTAAACATGTTTAATTATAACAAATATGTAGATTCTAATGGTGTGAGGGTGTGATATACTTGTTTGGTCCATTAATCATGTAGGTATTTGATGTATGCATAGCCACCTAATCATAGGCAATGGTGGAGTATATGTAGCATTTGTAGTCATCTAATTGTATGAATGTGAAATACATACAAGACCACCTAACTGTAAAAAATTAAGTGGCATTGATGGCCATTCAACAACGTAGGTTTGTGCTTATCGATATAGATTCCGCCACTTGAATCACATATAACTAAGTTGTACACTAAATTGATTGTGATGTAGGGTTATGTTACCCAAGCTAATGCTATCAAGGTCCTGGATTCTATATGTTGTGATCTCTAAACCGTAAATGGTACGATGAAATGTGGCTCTTGACCGTTAACTATGCAGCACCAAATATGAGCCATTAATTATGTGACGTGTGAAGTGGATGTAGTATAAGACTTATCATAATTGGTGTAGTCATGTATTCGTGGCCTATGGGCAAGGCCCATTGGGATATATTTTCGGCCCATATGATGAGGCTTATTGTGATGTATTTGAGGCCCATGTGTAGGGCCCACCTATTGTGTATTTGAAGCCTATGGGTTGTGAAGCCTGATGTGGTGTGCTCATGGCCCATGTGTCGAGGCCCATAGCAATGTGTAAGGCCCATATAATACGGCTCAATGTGATGTATATGCGGCCCATGAGTGAGGCCTAATGTGATGAATGTGTGGCCCTTGTGAGAGACCCAAAGCGATGTATATGAGGACCAATGTGATGTGTGATTTCGTCATGATGTATGTATTGATGTTTATGTGGGTCACTTCTTGGGAGTAATGTTAGTTAAATGTCCACATTGACGGGCAATGATGGTTGAATGTCCATATTGTGACCTTCCCTCGGGCCTTGTTAGGCCTATTCTCACAGATTCCGATTGACGATGCCGATTACGAGTACATGATAGTATAACATTATGATACATGCCCATATACATTATTTGCATGTTTGTTATGAGATGTGGTTGATCATTGCATTTGTCATTGAGCATGTTGCTACGAGACTCCCTGATAGGCGGAGGTTATCTCACATGAGTGCACGGTATATGCAAGATTGATGCATGATTGGATTGTATGACTCATGCATCTTGCATTGTATGCTCTAGTGACATCAGGGTCGTAGCCTCCACAGGCATATCGTGAATGACTAGATGGGACACAGGAAATATTTGGTTCTAGCATATGGGCGTCATAGATGTCCCTAGGTGAAAATTCCTAAACCTCCGAGGCCAGGAGACGCCCCAACGTAGAGACCGAGTGGATACATGAGCGTCTGAGTGCCGAATATCTGGAGGCCGCGTCTCTCATTGTGTCATGGTCGGTTGGGAGGGGGTGTGGCCTTTCCCGCCCGAGGGTAGGGGCATTACTAGGCTGAGTTTGACCAGCTCATGAATGGGTCTACTATCGACGTGTCGGATAAGTATTGGCAGACTATTGGCCAGGCGGATAGTGAGGTTTCTTACGCTCACTTGGACTGTGCTGCTGGGAGAGAGACAGTGCCATTTGGAGTGTACTAAACCCCAGTGATGATCCCAAAGAGGAACTGTACTGATATGTGGACTTATTAATCAGGAGTTGCATACTCATTCATTCATTCATTCATTATCCACTTGGGCTGATGGTGCGCAACTATTTGTTACGTGTACCTTCGCAATGGCCAGGATTTCGGTTGGGGCGCGCGACTAACCTGAGATCAGGAGTTTACTACATTGAGTTTGACTATCCAAATTAGGTATGGGACTAGTTTGGATAAAAGTCCCTTGTGATGGATCCCGTAGCCTGCGATACTACATACTATCATCCCGACTTCACACTCCAGCATGGTCATTCCATTCGCATTGCATATTGCATTACATCCACGGCATACGACATTTTGGGTTACTGTGCTTTTGCATTTAGATACGACTGACAGCATTCGTGAACTCATTAGGAATTGTATATTGCATCTTCGGCATATGATATTTGACTCTTCATGACTCTTCATTTGCACAGATGATCTGTATTGCGTACTCTGATATTGTATGACTCATGGACTTGTCAGTATTTCTGATATTATATAATTATGGCATGACAATATGATGATGATGATGTGATTACGGATGCATGTAATATGGTTATGGCTGTGGTATGATTTCCTTATAGCATATTTATCTTGCTTGCATGTAGGACACACTGCACACACGTGTGTACTCACTAGGCTTTTTGCCTAAGCCTCCTATTTTCCATTTTTTTCAGGGCTAGAGTAGCTTGGAAGACTTTGCTTTCTCGATGCATTGCATCTATTTTTCGATTTGGCAATGTTGACGTTGTGTGCCTTTTGGAAAGCATTGTACTTGTAACCATCAAGATTTCTATTGGAGAGTATTGCTTGGTAATTTGATCATGGATCTTTATGCTCAGGTATTATTATATATATAAGAACAAAAAAAAATTCATCCAAAAATCTTCCTTGTGGTGAGCCGAACTCGGGACTTGGTGTACGGAAGTCGAGTGCCAGATTCGGGGCATCACAGAAGCCGGGCACCTCTACATGTTCAAGACCTAATTCTTCATCTTCAAGGATCATAGGCGATGTAATTGATCGACCACCAGGGGCCGGGGACAGGGTATTAGAAAGACCCTCGCTTTCTATCTGATAGTTGAAATATACTAAATTAAATTAGCATTAGCAATCCAATGCTAACAGAGTTATACTAAATCCTAAATTAGTTACCCATCCAAAGTTGGATAGATTGTAATACTTTCATATTCTCATTTAAACGTCCACGCCGAAAATCCGGCAGCATCTCCCCATGCCTCTCCAGATAAGTTGATCTTACGTTACATTCTGATGCCAAATATCTAAAGCAATGTAAAGATATTTGGCATTGAATACGAAACGGAAGAAACATATTCAGAGAGAAACGAGGAGATGGACCGCCGATCAGGCATGAGCATTTAAATAGGTTATATGAAAGCATACTATCCATTTAACCTTGAACTGTCCAAAAAAGGGACAATTTGAGTGATTTCTATGCCACCAAAAACACACTATATCTATGTATGGCCACATAGAAATCCTCAAACGGGTAATTAATTATCTAACTTACAATTTACAATTCACAATCATAAGTCACAATAATAATTTAAGCAAAGAAAGCAATAATGAGATAATATAAGTAAAGAAAGCAATATACATATTAAGACTAGAGTACATAGCCAGTAATCAATCTATGGGTTATTAGATCAACCTGTAATCTGCATTGTAATCACTCACATTTATCAAGAAGAAATGACAATAGTTAAGTGATGTTTTCGTAGCATTCATAAATCAGGAAGTAGCCCTCAAATTACAGCTATGTTTCTTTGAAGTCCAACTTAATGTAGTTGCAAATGCAAGGAAACTACAATTAGGATAGTGATTGCAATTTAATTCGAGAGTGCAACCTACATGCAAATGTTACGCGTGCAGTATTTTCTTGCATTAAGACAAAAAATAAAGAGAGGCAAAAATAAAAATAACTGACCTTACAAAAGGCAAAATAAGGGACATACGACTCCGAAATCTCATGTTGTTCCTCTGCTTCAAGCCTTCAACTTGAAAAAGGAACAGAAAGTAATAAAGATTAATATATTGGGATAAATGATTAAAAGAAAGCAATGTCAAGCATATAACCATATTCATTGGTTCCATGTTGCTCTTCTTTATCAATAAGTGTTTTTATTTTGGTGGAAAAGCTCTCTAATTTTAACATACTTTACAAGCTTAAATTGCAAGCTTAGAGAATTTTGGCAAGGACATCTAAGCGGTAGCAAATTTCCATCTTAGAGAATTTTGGCAAGGACATTTACAATCATGATTTATCTTTTATACTTCATTTGTTTCAACATGATATGCTAATTTTTGGTTCCAATCAATAGTGGTTTCATGTTATTCTTGAGTTGAAAATCAAATTTAAATGATACAAATAGCGTACATCACATACCCTCATGGGCTTATTACATCATTGATAATGGGTTGAACCAAACATGAAAACCAACCATCATCGAGTAATCACATATGATCACACATACATTAGAGGATATTTTTTCTATTTCATTTTTTGGTCCCTTTGTGTCACACACTAACCAAACAACGTGGCCCACCTATGTTTTGAATCAAGAGGATATTTATGTTTTCCTTCTATCAGGTCCATATGACCACATGGAGTTCTGATCCATTTTGGGGTTCGCCTCTCCATCGTATGTGGCCCACTTCTAATCTTAGGTTGAAGTTTTGGGGCCATCTTTTTTCAATGGTTAAAGTTTTTATTCCATATTAAGTTTTAAGTCAAAAGAGAAAAGCTTAAAGTTAAATCCATATTTTCAGTGGAAAATTCAATTAATCCCTTCAATTTCTTTTATCTACCAAACTATCTGAATTTGGAAAAGATCATTGAAAAAAAGTCCTTTTCAACTATAAGTGCTAAATTTAAGTTTTACCAAACAGTCATAAGTCTCATCCCAATGGGATGCACAACATTACAAGCTGGATTGTGGACTGTTGGTCTATTTTTCCACGCATACAATTTTTTAGTACTTCTCATATATGCGACAGCTTTATCTTTGGAAAAAGGCGATGACCAAACAATATTGACAGCGTAGATCTCCCACACATAAGCATATCTAGTTAGGATCTTCTTCTTACATGAGTAACGTCAAACGAGCTATTTTTACAGCGTCAAAATCGATGCAAAGCGAAAGACTTTGGCTGAGTTTGATGGATGAGATTAGAAATTGCATATATGGAATAAAAAGATTTAAAAGTAACTGTCCAAAGCATGTTTCCTAGTTTAGATATTTCAAAAAACCAAAGCTAAAGACTTTTTTTTTTAATGTTATGATCGCCAGATTCTTCAACATTCAAGGGACGGTTGAAAATGAAAATATCCCATCGTTTTTTTTTTCCATCAACAAACTAGTGTCCTAAACTCGAGGTTATAACCATTCAAAACAAACTGAATTTTAGGGTAATGGCTTAATGGTTGTTTAGAAACAAACTAGTGTCCTAAACTTCAACACGCTGAAAAGATGTGTGTGCAATTTGTGATACATGGCCCAAAATGGGTTCCAACATTGAAATGCAAACAACGACCAGTCATGAAGTGCCAAGCATGCTCTAGAATCCCATTAGTGTTGCAGCAATTTGCTTAAGGTGAGGCTGAAGAGGTATTTTGCAAACGCATCCCAATATAGCATGTGTGACATATGGGTGAATAGTCATCAGGCGGGGATCGGCTTGACATGCTTGACCATAAAAACAGGCCAGTCCACTCATTAGGCTGGCCATACATCTATGAGAAAGATAGATTGTTACATGAGAGGCCTGTTTGTGGGAACATGGTACTGTCCCTCAAGTTGTGGTACATTGCCCCTATCTGATCAATCCTTTTTCTAAAACCCAGCTACACACCCCGCATCCTTTCATCTCTAACTAAAGACCCAGAAAGAGATAATCACTTTCATTCCCTAGCTAGAAAAGAAAACCCCCACTAGGGAATGATCATCTCTCTCTTCCTTGGTTTCTTGATGTGGGTTTAGCTTACATGGGCTCCTTGTTTGTTTAAACTATTCAGTCTCTAATCACACCACTCCTTCAACTCTACCAGAATTCCATGAGCCTCAATATCATCAAACCAAAACCACCCACATCAAGAAGCATGTCCCCATCTTTCCATGGATGAAGATGATTTCTCCTCCTCTCCTTCCCAACACTTCCCCCTCCACACCATTGCAACACATACTAGCACCAGTAACACTAGTACTGCTACACATATTACCACTTCTACAAGTACAACCCATGTTCTCGCCTCTTCAACGGCATCTGGCAAGTGGGCCTAACTAAATGTGCACGTGCAATCGGAAACCATGTTTAATAAGCTACCATTGTAAACCATGTTTAATCAAGATCAAGATTCCAGCATGCAGTCATCATACATCCAAATCGAAACCAAATTCCAGCATCAAATAAAATGGGGAGAAAAAAAAATATATAAATGAAATACGGAATTTTGCATAAGAGAGAGAGGTAAAAATACTTTCAGACCACCGTCGAGCAGACAGGGACGGGACAACACTATGACGGACGGCGAATTCGGATCGTGCGTTCGTTAGGGCAGGATAGTGACGGACGGCGGGACAGTGACGGACGTTGGGCGCTGAAGAAGAAGAGGAAGAAGATTAGGTGAAAACAGGAAGAAGATCGGGTAGGGTAACTTGGTAAAAAAGAAAAAGGGTCGCTCGTTCTTCGCCGGGTAGAGTAAGAAAGAAAAGAGGGGTGGGGTTAGGGTAAAAAACTTAAAAAGAGTATTTATAGTACTCGTCGGGCCGGGTCTGTTTGGTTCGGGCCGGTTCCATTCGGTTCAGGTATCCGGGTCGGGTCGGTCCGGATAGACCTCTATCCGCACCCGATCCGAAAGACGAACGGATCTGGGTGGCCAGACCCGATCAGGCCGATCTCAGCCGTCAGTTCTGTTCGGAACGGTACCGAGTCGTGACGAGTCGGGTCGAATCCACCGGATCGGGTCCCAGATGCCCAGCTCTAGCCATTGGCCCCGTGGCTGGTGGTCGCTGCTCTGTGGGCCCCACAATGATGTATGTGCTTCATCCATTCTGTTCATCTATTTTTAGAGATCATTTTAGGGCTTGATCCAAAAAATTATTGGAATATAAATCTCAGGTGGAACACATCACAGGAAAATAAAAGTGATTGGATATCCACCATTAAAATTATCCTAAGGCCCACTGTACTTTTTATTTGACATCCAATCTGTTGATTAAGTCATATAGACCCATATGAAGGGAAAAAACAAAGATCAACTTGATCCAAAACTTTTATTTATCCCAAAAAGTTTTTAATGGTCGATGTTCATTAAAGACTGTTTCTTGTAATGTGGTCCACTTGAGAATGTGATATACCTCAGTTTTGGTCTCATACTATAAAATTATATATATAAATAGATAGATGGAGTGGATGAAACACATACATCATGGTGGGGCCCACAGCACCAACCATTAGCCCGTGGCTGGTGGCGGGGGAGTAGCTAATCAGTTTGGGAAGCGGATTGGCTGGTGTACCACACACTAGCTATAATGTATTGACGTCAGCAAGTTTTGTGGGTCTCATCATGAGGTATGTGTTATATCCAAACCATCCATCCATTTTTCGAGCTCCTATTAAGGCTTCAGACGAAAAATAAGATATATTTAACGATTACGTGGACCACACTGAAAAAAGCAGTGGGGGATTGAACGTACACCATTGAAACCCTTTTGGGGGTCACAGAAGTTTTGGATCAATATGAAATTTGTTTTTCCTCTTCATCCAAGTCTCGGTGACCTTATAAACATATTGGATGGAAAATAAACGTTATGGTGGGCCCTACGAAATTTTTAACGGTGAAAATCGTTATCTCCACTGTTATTTTTGGTGTGGTCCAGTTGATATTTGGATATGATTCTTTTTTGGAGAAGGCTCAAAATGGTCTCTAAAAATGGATGAACGGTGTGGATATAATAAATACATCATTGTGGGGCCATATAACTTTGACCTCCTTTGAACCGTTCGTACAACTCGGAGCTTGACGAGCGTCAGCGGTTGTCTTCGCACAACACATACCTACACCAGCTAGATAGCTAGTGTGTGGTGCACCAGCCAATCCATTCCTCACCGTACATCTGTTTTTCTATATTATTTTAAGCCATCATACCAAAAATGAAGTAGATAAACTTTCAACACACCACAGGAAATAGTGATCATTTTAGGCTTATCATTGAAACTTTCAACACACGGACAGGAAATAGGTATCATCTTATAATATCTTGATTTTTGTAATCCAAATATAAATTCACTGTTATCCCTAAAATTAAAAATCTAAATTTAAACAATCTTGTTAATATTAATTACTACCCAATTACTAGCGGAATAAATCGTGCACCGAGTAAAATTTTTTCATTCATGATAAGAAATCCAAATTAAGTACACATATAGGACTTATAGAAGCCAAATATTAAAGGTATACTAATCTAAAATGAAAATTTATCAACTAATGATAAAACTCAATATGCTCTGTTGGAACCTCGTCCAACTCTCTAGTTACCCGATCCTTTCTAGCAATCATGTGAACATCATCAGCTCGCTCTATATCTGCATCAACTGATGTGTTTCGATAGCGTTAATGGCAATCGCAGTGAGTAATACCTTTTAATATTACACAAACAACATTCATAATCAAGTATAGTTCGCAAAACATATAAAAAGATATATTCAACAATGAAATTATAACTCATGTTCATATATACAGAAAATATAGTCGACCAACATAATTATACTATTAAGAAAATGTGGTAGAAACCACAATACAAGTGAACATATCAATATAATCAGATAATCAACATGTGACCTTCTGCTTCACCCAAAAAATTACATTGTATCAAAACTTCGTAAGATGACTAGAAAATCAACAAGTAAACTTGCACTTCACCTGAAAATCATATGAAACTTCGCAAGACGACTAAAAAAATCAACAATTGAGCTTCAGCTTCACCCGAAATTTATTTGAAATTTCATAAGGTGACTAGAAAATCAACAAGTGAATTTCAGTTTCGCTCGAAAACTACAATACAAGTGAACTTTGCAAGATGAATAGAAAATTAACACATGAACTCCGATATCACTTGAAAATCATGAAGAACTCCGACTAATAACGCAAAAATCAACAAGTTTATACAAAATAAACCATCAAAGTTTCAAAATGGTAAATATTTCATCAAAGTTACATAGGTCAAATAGTCTATTAAAGGATGTGATGAAAATGAATTATCCCCAAAAGCCACATAAACACAAATGATCCATAAGATGTTAAGTCTACAACAAATTCCATTTATTTCATTAGACAAAAATGCTTATTAATTGGAAGACCTTTAAATTTTCATCAAGTAATCACATGTGGCAAACATCTAATTGATTAATCAAATTTCAACTTGAGATAACATATAATAATCAAATCATTTATGCTTACTAGAATTAAAGAGGCATATCAATCATATAATTCAAGAGTCAATTGCATAGAGGATTAGAATATTCGAGTAATAAAATAAGTCGATTAATTAAGAAACTTAAGAGGTTCCAAATACAAGAAAATATATGTCATCTATAACAATATTAAAAAGCTTAATGGAAAGCTTAAATAGCGTTAATTAGTTGTTTCTTGTATATGCAATTTTTAAATAATTTCTAAATGCATGTGTATCATATATCTAGCTTAAAAAGCTCTCTCAACTTCATGACTTGTTGTAAGTTGGTTTAAAAGTTAATGTGAAACTAGCTAAGCCTCTTATGACTCAATTAGCTTGAAAAAGAACCGAGTTCAAGCATAATGAAGCTTGGCTTAAGTATAATTTCATATATATATATTTTTAAATTTAAAGTCGTCTATCCTTGTTTTTTATTTTCACCGGCCCTATCACTTTCACAAGCCCTACCCCATCATTTTCACCGGCCCTGTCACTATCACAAGCCCTACTCCATCCCGCCCATGCCACACCCACCCAGCTCTCTCTCTCTCTCTCTCTCTCTCTCTCTCTCTCTCTCTCTCTCTTCCCTTCCATTCTCCATCAACCTAGCCCCGACATGATTCACCTAACTCATTTTAGGTCTGCCCAACTTAAAACTCAGTCGTTCGACTCTCTCTCTCTCTCTCTCTCTCTCTCTCTCTGTCTCTCTCTCCCATTGGCATTTGATCTATTTCTCAGCCCGTTAGGCATCAGCTCGACATGACCGATCGACTTAGCTCAACCCATTTTAAGTGTGCCCGACTTGAAACTCACCATTTTTCTTTTTCTCAACTCATAAGGTATACTTGTAATTCATATATGGCTAATTTCTTTTTCAATTTATATAATTGTTTGAAAATTTTCAAAATTTTAAATTTGAGATAGAGAATTTTGATTTGCAAATTGTTTGAAATTTATATATATATATATATATATATATATATATATATATATATATATATATATATATATATATATATATATAATTTGGAGTTTGGGTGGGCAAAGCTCTGCTCAACACCGCCCACTTGGCTCGACTCATACTTAGCTCGCTCTGCTTGAACAATCAAGCCAAGCTAAGCTAGCATTTCGAGCTCGAAGGTCAAGCGGAGCCTTAACTCGAGCTAAGGTAGCTATGGGAATGAGTTGAGCCAAGCGGGGCAAAGATTGGCATGACTCGACTCGATGTACAGCTCTAATGGAAGCCGATTACTAGTTGTGTGCGAGCGCTTAATGTGTTACCTTGATGTGGCAGCCTATCATAGCCATGCAGAAGTTGGAGTAGGGTGGAATGCATGCTCAATGATAGCCCACCCTAACAACTTCTGCACGCGAATAAAACAACACAAAATAATACCGTGACGGGAAATAGATTGATTGATGTGTTGACATTGTCAAGTTCTATGGTCCTAATAATGTGTTATATTCACTCCATTCATCTATTTTGTGATATCATTTTAGGGCATTGACCTTAAAATTAACACATCCAAATCTTAAGTGGACCACACCATATAAAGCATTGGGAATTGAATGCTATCATTGAAAATTTCTTACCAGCTATATATGTTTTGGATCCAGCTTATATTTGTGTTTTCCTTTTATCCAGTGAACAAGTTGGATGGCGAATAAACCTCAAAGTGGCCGGGGATGGTTTTAACGGTGGGAATCTACCTTATGTGGTGTGGTACACTTAGGGTTTGGAGCTGCCTTACTCTCATCGTACTGAGTAAACTCAGTTGGGCTCACCTTGAATGTATGTGGTCTATCCACGCCGTCCATCCATTTTTCCATCTAATTTAAGGGGTTGACCCCAAAATTGAAGCATATACAAAGATCAAGTGGATCATACCTCAAGAAATGGTGGAGATAATGATTTCCACCATTGAAACCTTGTTAGGCCCCACAGTGATGTTTATTTGTCATCCAACCTATTCATAAGATCATAAAGACATGGATGAACGGAAAACACAAATATAAGCTTGATCCAGAACTTCAGTGGTCTCCAAGAAATTTTCAACGGTGGAAGTTCAAGTCAACTGTTTTCTATGATGTGGTCCATTTAAATATTGTATATTCTTCATTTTTTGGTTCAACCCTTAAAATTGTCTGGGAAAATGGATGGACAGAGCAGATAGAATACATAAATATTGACGGACCTCACATAGTTTACTCAGCACGCTAAGCGTAGCGCGTTACTGACTGCGCAATCCGCTACCCGCTCAGTAGGCTCTTATTATACTGAGTAGAATCTGTGCGGACCATGAGCGGATGAGGTGTCACCCAGGTACACCTTACCATGGCCCCACCTTAATGATATATCCTGTATCCAATATGCCTACCTTTTTTCTTTTTTCTTTTTCTTTTTTGTCAGCTCATTTTAGTACGTGGTCCAAAGAATTGAGAAGATCTAAATCTTAGGGTGGACTACACCTCAGGAAACAGTGGTGATTGACTGACCACTATTAAAAACTTTCCAATACCAACGCACTCAAATCCGTAAGGTTTATTTGCCATCCAACCTGTTGATAAGGTCAAACAGACCTTGATGAAGAGAAAATACAAAGGTTAGTTTGATCCAAAACTTTCGAAGCATAAAAAAGATTTTAGTGGTCGTTCACTACTTTTTCTAATGGTGTGTTCTACTAGAGATTTGGATCTACTCAAAGTTCTGGGATAATGTCTTAAAATGAGATGGAAAAACAAATGGGCGGCTTGGATATACAACACATTCATCAAGGTGGGCCTCACATGGTAACACCCAATCCACCCATATGGGCCCACCGTGTTGTTCTTACGATGTCCACTCGGTGGAAGCGGATTGTGTAGTGTGCCACACACCACCGACGTCGGTGGTGTGTTGAAGTGGTAAAGTTCTGTTGGGCCCATCATAAGTGTTAAATCTATACTATTCATTTATTTTTTTAAGATTATTTTAGGGCATGAGTCAAAAAAATAAAATAGATCTAAAACTTTAAGTGGACCACACCACTTTGTAAGATTATTTTAGGGCATAAGCCGAGAAATAAAATAGATCCAAACTTCAAGTGGACAACACCACATAAAGCAGTGGGGACTGACACCAACCGTGGAAGCCTTCCCACGGACCACTCCACAAATATCCAATCCGTTCATCACGTGAGCCTCACTGGAATGAAAGAAACCTTCATAAAAGTCAGGTGGGCTACAACGCCTGAATTGACAGGGTGCTTTCCCTTGGTGGGGCCCACCTGATTTTTCAATCAAGCTGAGTTTTGGCCCTTGGAATTTCTCATGAAAGGGGTTCACCTGATGGACGGAGTGGATTTCAAATGCACAACGCGCTGGGCCCCACATAGCACCTGTTGTAAAGGATTCCATCCTTTGCTATGAGGTGGCCCACTTCTGGATGAAAGGAGATGCCGTTTCGGTAACACTTTTCAACCGTTCATATTCAACGTACGAGGTCTGCATTGATTAGAGAACTATCCTGAATTCTTTTAACTAGGATGTGGGGGCCACCTTATTCACGGTTCAGATAGATGTCCCACACCGTGAGGTTTTCTAATTCCACATCCGTATAGAATCCTACCATTCACATGAGTCACACGTGTGTGAGATCTGAGCTTTCCACGTGGCTGGAGATAATGCTTAGATCTTCAACCTAAAACATCAGGCAGTCTAACTGCTCTCAGATGGCCCACCATGTAGTAAGTAAACTAACGGTTAAAACAAATTTTCTAGCCGTCCATTGTTTTGGATGCTGTCGCCCAGATAAGGTGTGAAATGTCTTGATCTTGCGTGCGGAATTAGCAGACCTGAACGAGGATACTTCATACTTAGTAGTAGTTATTTCAAAGCATGGACCCGGCCACTGTACGGCATCAATCAATCGTCCAAATCATGGGCCAGATGTAGAATGTGCAGCAAGATGAAATTGATTGGAGAATCCTAGCCTCTGAATAGGGAATATCTATCTGTTGAATTTGGACCGTGGTTTTCTTTATTATTAACCGTTCATCTAAGCTGCTTCTTCTTCTTCTTCTTGGTTTTTTTTTTTTTTAAAATACAATGTTCATTCCATTATCACCATTCCTCGTTAGAACCAATCGAAATAAGTAACGTGTGATCTATATAGATATGCACGGTGTATTTGCGGATTTGCAAAAATTCATGAAGAATTTTTTGATAATACAACTATAACACATCAAATGATGCCACTTAATTATTTAAGTGACCGATTGAAGAATAATCATGGAGAAAAGGTTACAGGTAGAGGTGTACACAAGTCGATCCACTACGAGCTGAGCTTTGCCCAGCTCAACTCAACTCGGCCAGCTAGAGTCCTCAGCTCGAGCTCAGCTTGGCTCGACCATCGAGCTTCGATTGGCAGCTCGGCTTGACTTGGTCAACAACTCAGTCCAGTTCGAGCCGAGTTCGAGTTCGAGTTTTTGAGCTGGTTTCGGTTTCGAGTTCGATTGGGCCATAGCCACCGTCCAACTGTACCAGAGCCACCAGTAGTTGGGGTCTGAGTTGTCTGATCGTCCAATCGAGCCATAGCCACTCGCCAATCGCCACACCTCGGCCGGACAGACGTTGAAAAAATGGAGAGAGAGGAGAGGAGATTCACTTTTCAGTTGTCGGTCTTCCGAATAGACGCTGAAAAATAGAAAGAGATGAGAGGAAGGAGAGTAATCGCTAGTTGGGCACTGGAGAACGGTGAGAAATAAAGGAGAGTACCACTGGTACTGGTCGCCGATCGCTGTTCGTGCGATGGAGAGACGATTTGGGCGAACGGCCGAGACGATTTTTATGCTGGGGGATTAGGTTTTTTTTTTTTATTAACTTATATTTAAGCGTCTGATTTATATATATATATATATATATATATATATATATATATATATATATATATATATATATATATATATATATATATATATATATTGGAAAAGGTACTATGCACTTGAGCTCACAATGAGCTCCCATGAGGTCGAGCTGTGTGGGCCCCACCGTGATGCGTGTCGACCATCAACACCGTGCATTTGATGGGTCCCCTTTAAATTATGGGATATCCCAAAAATCAGCCGTATACGGAACTCAGGTGAGCCATACCATTTAAAAAAATGTAAAGACATGTCAAAAACATATAAAAGCACTTGGTGGGGCCCACCTGAAATTTGCATGCGTCTGAAACTTGGTTTGAACCCTCATCCAAGTGGGACACACATAATGGATGGGCTGGATTTACAAACCACATCTCGGTGGGCCCATAAAATGATTATGAATATTTTAATGGTGCATGACCCCTCTCAACTTCTGTATGTGGTGTGGCCCACACAAGTCATGGATTAACTTGCTTTTTGAGACCTGGGCCCACGATGGAATGGTGCATCTGACTGATGGGGTAGATGCTTGAAACGCATCACAGTGGGGCCCACAGCTCGACCTCATGGGACGTTCCCATTAGCTCGAGCGCATAGTACCTTTCCCCTATATATATATATATATATATATATATATATATATATATATGTATATATATATAGACACACACACACACACACACACACACACACACACACACACACACACAAAAATCGATCTAAGTTGATTCGAGCCGAATCGAGTTGAGTTCGAGCTCAGTACCGAGTCGAGCTAGGTCCAGCTCGGACTCGACTTGAAAAGTTTCGAGCTCATTAAAACTGGATCGACTCAGCTTGAACATAATTTCGATCCAAGTCAAGTCAAGCTTTTCCGAGTCGATCCAAGCAAGGTAACGAGCTAACTTGACTCATGTACACCTCTAGTTACAGGACATATGGTGGAAGAAGAAACAAAGGAAGCCAGATAATAATAAACTGTTATGATAACTGTTAAAATGTAAGAATGATCTAAATAGTCGCTGTAAATAGCAAATGAATTAAGCAAGAAAAAGGTTCTTATACCAATCAAATCAAACTAAACATTATATTTCAATTATCCTTTCGATTATCAATCTTTTACCTTCGATAATGTAATTAACTTACTTTTCCTACTACACTAAATTACATTCATTAGTGTAATCCTTTGCTTTCAGTTTGCTTTTGCATTCTGTAGTGTAATCCACATTGTTAATCAAGTAATTGGTAATGTTGGCTGTATTTTGAGCCTATGCTCACATGTTATAGATTCATTTCTTCACTTGAAAAAATGCTTTGCAGCGGTTTTCAGACTGACTGTAAAAATCTCTTATTCATTTCACTTGGCCCATATTAAAAAGTATTTTCGTATGGAAGGTAAAGGTGTAACCTAAGAAGATGAACTCACCCTCTATATATAGCCCAATGTTATTTGCATATTTAGTGAGTGGTTCAATAGGGTCGATCTTCTTGTAATCACACACCACGTGTCTGTCTATTTTAGTGCTTGCCCATGTTCCATCCATCGAAAACCAAACCCAGTAGCAACATTCACACATCGAGTGGGCCCACAATCATCCATTTCGTACGTCATGTGTCCCGGTTTGGCAGTTTCCGTTTCAGTTATATGTACGCCAAATGGACAATGTCAGCATGCATGTGCATGGATTATTGTCTCCAACGTGATCAAATAACACTATGAAAACTGAAAAGTTTTTACTACAAAGATTGCGCCGTAGATTACGGTGACTCACATCATAGCTACGGATTATTTGCGATCCCGGATCCAACCAAGTGCCTTACCGTGGGGCCCACCTAGATTATTCATTGTATGTCCTCTCTGCCCATCCAGTTTTTCATCTTACTTTTAAGCCATGGTACCGAAAATTAAGAGATACAAATGTCAGGTGGACCACACCACAGGAAACAATGGTCATTGAATGACCACCATTAGAAACTTTTTAGGGTCCTGTGTATTGTTTATTTTCTATCTAATCTATTAATAATGTATTACAGAACTGGATGAAGGGAAAACACAAATAATAGCTTGATCCAAAACTTTGGTGACCCGAACAAGCTTTTAATGGTAGGAATGCAATTCCTATTGTGTGGTCCACCTGAGATTTGTATCTGCTTCATTTTTGGAACCATGCATTGAAATTAGTGATAAAACGGATGGACGGAATGGATATATTATTCATACATTGGGATGGGCCCCACGGCAAGGGTCCTACCCATTGACTGGATCCTTGTAACAAAAATCAGAGTTATTTACTCGTGTGATTCACAAATTTACGTGTTTTCTTTCCCAGCTGTCCATTTTTATTATACAAGTGTGGTCCATTTCATCTGTGAATCAATATTAGGTTTTCCTATGCTCCATTATTATACAAGTGTGGTCCGTCTGATCTGTGAATCAATATTAGGTTTTCCTCTGCTCCATTAACGGTCACGATGTATGTACACTTGCTAATGAATGGATTGAATCACAGCCTTCTGGGAGGGCTGTAAGGGGAGGCATTGTGAGGCCGACCATGATGTCCCTGTGAGATCCACTCTGTCCATCAGTTTCACAAGCTAATTTTGTTATTGACAGATGTCTTAAATCTGTAAATCATGGTTCGATGACATCGAACTAGCTTTAATGTCATCGAAAAGCAAACTCGATGAAATTGAATTTTTTGGTAATTTTAGGCTCCGATCACTAGATAGTTTTAGTCATTATTTGATAATATCGAAGCTAGTTCGATGTCATCAAAGGTTTATGCAGATTCATTTGCGGAAACGTAGATTCTGCGAATTTTGTTTCCGATTTTACTTAGGTTTTTTTCTAAACCTATAAATAGGCATGTATATGGGACTATGAGCTATTCTAAAAGGTCTTAAGTATTTCTAAAATGGTTCTAAGGTAAAGGGGCTCTAGGGTTTCAAGGGGTGGAGAAAAGGTGAGGTTTGAGGATTGCTCAAGCTGGGTAAGTCCTCTATCTTTGTAATCTGT
The DNA here is from genome assembly GCF_029962835.1 of Magnolia sinica. Classification (NCBI taxonomy): domain Eukaryota; kingdom Viridiplantae; phylum Streptophyta; class Magnoliopsida; order Magnoliales; family Magnoliaceae; genus Magnolia; species Magnolia sinica. Next base: position 74,591,192 of record NC_080583.1, read on the forward strand.
GCTTTCATAGTGGAATTTTTTGTCGCTTTGTGCCATGGTTTTTTCCCGCAAGGATTTTCCACATTAAATGTCCGTATTCCTTGTGATTGCTTGGTGCTCTTGGATTGCTATCCTAGATCCAAATCTATGTGATTCCGCAGGACAAAACCCCAACAAGTGGTATTAAAGCTATTGTTGGGGCACAGATCTGAATCTGCAAGATTAACAATAATGGAAAACATTAAGTTTGATATTGAGAAGTACTCAGGTAAAAATAATTTTGAGTTATGAAATATTAAGATGATTAGTCTATTAACCAAGAAAGGTAAAGTTAAGGCTCTTGAAGAGCGAAAATCGACTATGAAAGATGAAGAATGAGAGACTCTTGATAGTAATGCTTTAGCCACCATCCGTTTATATCTCACAGATGGGGTTCTCTACATTGTCATGAGAGAGAAAACTGTGGCTAAGTTGTAGGCAAAGTTAGAGGATGTCTATGTAAAAAAATCTTCTGAAAATCACCTACACTTGAAGTCATAGTGGTATACCTTCAAGATGGCAGAGGATGGAGATCTGGAGGTCTACATCAACAACTTTAATAAATTAGTTTGCAAATTGCTGGATATGGAGAAAGTGATCAAGGATGAAGAACAAGCATATATATTATTGAATTCTCTTCCGGCATCGTATGAGTCATTCAAGAACACGATGTACACCATAAATAAAACCCTGAGTGTCGACACCGTTATCTCAACTCTTCAAGGGAAGGCCATGAGAAAGCGTAACAGTGACATGGAAAGATCTTCCGATGCACTGGTTATGAGGGGCAGGGATACTAATCGAGGTAGTGGATCTTCAAGATCTAGATCCAAATCCAAGGGCAAGGGTAAAGAAAAATTGAAATGTTGGAACTGTGAGATGACTAGACACATGAAGAAGGATTATACCAATCCTAAAAAAAAGAAAGAAAATTCAGTGACTTTCTAAGGAGGCCAATGTTGTCACATCTAATGAAGAGACAAGTGGTGATGAAGTTCTGTCTGTGTCTATAATTGGACATGTGCACGACAATTATGCAGATGAGTGGATCTTAGACACAGGAGCGTCATATCACATGACTCCTCATCGAAATTGGTTCGCCAATTACAAAGAATGCGATGGTGGACAGGTTTTTATGGGCAATGACAATGCCTGTAATGTTGTGGCTATTGGTATTGTGAGCAACGAATGTACTTACAAAATCTATAAGAATCTATATTCAAATTTTGCTGTAAATTTAAAAGATTTTAATATTTTATATGCGCTAACACTTAATATTAAAACAAGTGAATATCAATTAATGGATGGGAGTCTACCTTTAGCCTTAGTATACCACCCTAAACCCTAAACCCTAATACCAAAAAATTATAGCTCCTCCTGATAGAAAAAAAAAAAGATTAAAACAAAATTATTTTAGAAAGAAAAAATTCAAATAAAATTTTAATAAATTATACCATTGGAAACAGAAAAATCCGCATCCTAGAAAAAAACTATATAAAAATTAAAAAAAAAATTATTATCCTAACTTTAATAACAAAAAACAATTTCAACCTTACTTCCAGAAAAAACTAACATGTTATAAATGCGGTAAAATAAACCATTTAACCAAAAATTGCAGCTTAAAAAATAAAATTAATGAATTAGAAATAAATGAAAAACTAAAAAAAGGATTACACAATATTTTAAAAGAACATTCATCTTCTGACCTAACAGAATTTAGCTAAATAGACTCTGAAGAAATAGAACATAACATACAAAATATCAATGAAAATACTAGTAACATAAAAACAACAGATTCAGAACAAGAAGCAGATTCTAGTCTAGAAGAATTAGATAAACCAGACTAAGAAGAAAAAAATTGGCACATGCTTAAAATGCTCGACAAAATCTATATGTACATTAACAAAAGAATAAAGAACTTTATTAGACTTTGCAGAACATATACTAGACCCAGATCTAAAACGAATGTACTTACAAAATCTATAAGAATCTATATCTAAACCAGTAAAAACAAATAATCAATTAAATCCATATAATATTACAGAAATTTTAAACAGATTCTAACCAACCCAAGGAAAAACATTAACACAAAGGCACGTTCCTGATATGAAGAAAAGTCTGGTTTTTCTCGGTGCACTCGAGGCTATAAGGTGCAAGTTCACTAGTATTGATGATGTCCTTAAAGTTTCAAAAGGGGCACTCGTGGTTATGATAGCACAAAGGCATGGTAACCTTTACAAGTTGATCAGGAGCACTTCAGCAAGTGGAGCGGCAAAAGCTGTTGTAGATTTCAAGTCTCTACGTATGTGGCATGCTCATCTGGGCCACATGAGCGAGTGTGGCATAAAGGTACTATCTGATTGTTGTTTGATTCCAGCTTTTAAGAATTCTGATGTAGATACATGCGAGCATTGTATATATGAGAAATAATCTAGATTATCTTTTAAAACTGAAAAACATGTATATAAGGGAGTGCTTGATTATGTGCACTTTGATGTATGGGGGTCATCGTCAGAGATTTTCATTGGAGGGTCATCATGGTTTGTTTCATTCATTGACGACTACTCCAGGAAAGTTTAAGTTTACTTCATGAAACGTGAATCCGAAGTTTTCACCATATTCGAACAATGGAAGGCAATGGTGGAAAATCAGTTAAGACGAAAAATAAAGGTTTTAAGGACTGACAATGGTGGAGAATTCACTTCCACTGAGTTTAATGAATATTGCAAAGATGAAGGGATCATTAGGCACAATACAGTGCGTCATACGCCCGAACAAAACGGTGTGGCTGAGCGAATGAATCGGACTCTCTTGGAGAGGGCTCGATACATGTTAAGTAATACTGCGTTGGGCAATGACTTATGGACTGAGGCCGTTAACATGACTTGTTATTTGGTGAACCGGACTTCTTCTACGATAATTGAATGTAAAATCGTAGAGAAAGTATGGAGTGGTCATAAGCTAGACTATTCGGATTTACACATATTTGGTTGTGAAGCTTACTCTCATGTATCGTCAATTGAGAGAGATAAGTTAGACCATAGAGCCAAAAAGTATATTTTGTTGGATATGGTGTTGGTGTGAAAGGTTATAGGATATTCGACAAAGTCACACACAGGTCATCACTAGCCGTGACGTCAAGTTCGATAAAAACTCCATATTCCGCAAGAGTGATCATAGGAGCAAGAGGAATCTGAAAGGTTGATCGTAGATGTCCAAATTGACATAGATGATACTTAGGTAGAGACAGATGCTGTAACACCCCACACTTCTGGTACGCAGGTGTTACCACCTAAATCGTAGCAGTGGATTTTGAACTCGACTAACAAGCAACTTAAATCCAACGATTGTAGGATGGGACTTCCAGTCACCGTTAAAACCTTCCATCAAAGGACCTGGAAGCTGAGTTGAACCCTACATCAGTCAGAAGGGTAAGTCTAAGTAAACACTTCAAGTTAAAGCAGTTTATAAATCACCGGATCGAAGAATATTGGGACAATGCACTGATAATCAAACCTTGAGGGTTAATTGGTAGCCGACCAAGCAATCACCGTGCCAATCACCGTGCCCTAAACCCTCATTTAACCGTCGAAACCCATTTTCAAGTCAATCCAACCACCGAGTCAGGGTGCACTGACCAAACAAGCCCCGAGATGTGTGATACGGCCCACCTGGGCCTCACATCTGCCCTAAACTAGGTCAGGACCCCTAAAGGGGGCTCTCAAGATGAATGGACGGTGTGGATTTATCGCAAACATCACGATGGACCCCACACAGAGTGTGAGTGCACTAAATACACCGTGCACAAAGTGCACCGTGCGGCGGCTGCTGGTTTGACCAGCGCTGACCTGACCCATTCAAGAGAAATTTGAAATTTCTCTCGCTAAATGTCATTTTTTAAAACTAATGGATGTCAGCCCATTAGGTGGCCCACCCAGGCCACTACCTGGTTGATCTGAACCGTCCATTGGATTTGTGGGGCTCGACCGATCAAAATCATAAAGGCAGATCGAACCCATGCATAGAAACGATGGTTCCAGGACAGAACCGATTAAAAACTTCATGATTGGCTATGATCTGGGATAGTGGGCCAACTTGGGGCTGTATGGGCGACCCACGATCGGTTTGGCCATGCAATCCCATCCATCCACTAGCCTGTGGAGAGCACGCTCTCCCACTGCCAAAAGCGGCCGGACAACCGTCTAAAGCAAAGAAAGCCAAAGGAGGTATTTTCCTTTCGAGAAATGGGTGCTAGCGCGATCCAGGCCTTTCCCTGGGACATGTGGGGCGATCTCGGCCCTTCGCCTTAGGGCGATGAGAGTTGTAGACGTGAGACGTCTCATCTCACGAGAAATTAGCAAGATGGGGAGTTTCTCGTGAGTTATTGCGAAACTCACCTAAAAGGCCTGAAAAGTAGGCCCCATGCTGATCAGAGACTTCATCTGATCTGTTCAAATGGACCAGATCTTAAGAAAGTATCGTAGATAAAAAGTTGTCATTGATGGCTCGCCCATCTTCCTCGTTGAAGCACTGACCCACGATCACGAGATGGGCCCCACCAGGACTAAAAAGTTACTTTCCTAGTGGGCCATTGTAGTGGGAATCCATCCCTAAAATCGGATGGACCCCATGCATAACAGTTTTCCGACTATGGCCATTGCAAACAACGCTTTCATCTCAGCCATTGGCTGAGATGTGCTAGAGATCTCTCTCGGCTATAAAAGTCATTGGGGTGCTTTGGGATTCGCACCGGAGAGAGAGAGAGAGAGAGAGAGAGAGAGAGAAGAGAGAGAGGAGAGAGAATATAACAGCGTGTGAGAGTGGAGCGAGTCGGCAGCTACCTAGTTCGACTCGAATCATCTTCGACCACTCAGGTGAGTCGGGTTGCTACCTCACTAAGTCCCAAGACCAGGAATCCTCTAAGTAAAGGCCTTGAGTTGCCTTGGTCAGTTTTTCTTTAATCACCATACCAAACTTAGGAATAAACGTCCGCAGGGCCCGTTGTTATAGCTGCAACTGAGCTGACTGACTCAGCCAATGTCAAAGCAGGCCAGGTAATGGTTTATCCCTCCTCGTTCTCTTTCGCCCAGCAGCACATGGCTATTGAGTTGCATTCGGTTAGAACCAGGACCTAGATTTAGGCCGGAACCTATTAAGAATGCTTGGTTGAGTTCGGGCAGGGCCAACATTAAGACCAGTTGGGGACGCCATCCTGTTTGAGGCCTGGCTGACAATCCAACTGCTGAATGGTGTTGGATGAGGTTTCCAGCAACAGGGTGGGCCGAAATCGGCCTCAACGTCAGGCCATACAATCTCCAAATGGGTCGTGTGGCTGGGTTGAAACCAAGCCTTCTTCAGGCCATACGAGGAGCTGAAAACATCCTTCAGCCGGCCCCAAATCTGAGTTGAAACATCTCTCAGATGAGCCATAAAAATGCTGAAAGCCGGCCCTCAGCTGGGTCAACTACTGCAAGATGTGGCCAATCCAGAAGGTTGGGCTGGGAACTACCTTCAACTTAGAGTTGAAACGGACATTCGTTTGGGCTGTGGAATGACCCAAATCCAGCTGCCGACCTGGGCCAAAAGATATCCTAGGCCTCTAGCAACACAAATGGGTCGATACAGCCCTGATTTAAGCCATAATCTGGGTCGAAAACATCCTAGGTGTTGGGCAAAAAATCTGGCTATAGTTGGGCCACAGTTTGAGCCAAGCCCAACTGCAGACTTAGGCCAAGGGCTGGATTAAACCGGCCATGGACCTGGTGTAAGACCCGTATCCTAGACCGTACCATTCCATAAGCTTCCACGATCCTCTAGGTCGAATTCCGGCAACCCTCGACCTGTATCCGACGTTTACGTGCGATCCGAAGCCGAGTCCTGCATACTAAAGTCGGCTCGACCCAAAACTTGTACCTTAGTGACCGTGTCGTCGCCGCGGTTCCAACACCATGACTCGCGCACCGAACCGATACCCGAGCCAGGAGATGTGGGCCCGCGTTCATTTCGAAGAAACACTGCGCGTTGTGAATTTTGAGAGAATCTTTACAACATGTCCCATCAATCAATCAAGTACACTCCATACCACAAGTATAAGCAACCCATTCCTTTTTCCTTTCTCAAAGTCAACTCTCTCTCTCCACCCATCCCTCTTTCACTTAAATTTCAACCAAGCCCATACCCTAACCATCTTTTCCTTACAACAACCACTCCATCCATCCCTTTCATCCATTATTTCTCTCTTTCTCTCATTTCCATCTTTACTCTCCAACCCCAAGAGCAACACCCAACGTCCAAGCTCACTCTCCCAAATCCAAGAGTGGCCCACTTTCCCACTCTCTCATCTCCCATCTCAACCTTCCAATATCCATCAACCTCCGTCAAAGTTGATGGCACGGAGCATACGAGTCCAGGGAGCTAAGGAAGAAGGCCGATAGGTGGGTGATCCACTGTTAAATTTTGATTTTTAAGGGCCCACTTGTTGTGGGACCCACTTGATGTATGCATGATGTAAGGGAGGGCCCAATAGTGGCAGGGTCCCTCCCCTTCTCACGCTTCTCTCTCTTTCTCTCTCTTCTTCTTACTTTGATGATGGTGATGAGGTGTGTGGCCCATTTGATGTGTCTAATGATCTAGATCGTCCAGATTTTCTTGGACGTCCAGCAGATGTGGCCCACTTGCTACTCATTTTCGGGCCTGCCCGGATGTAAGAAAATATGAAGATTAGCTTGGTCAATGGGATAGTCCACTGGTGCGTCTCCATCATCATATATGTGTTGCACATTGGCAAGACGTAACATCAGCCAAAATAATAATAATAATAATAAAACAATTTTTGGTGTGCCACACCACGTGGACCCACCTTGCTGACCGTGGATCCAACCATCCAGCATCACTCCCTGGACGCTAGATGTTGTAATTTTATAATATAATACTATATATATTGTATTGTATTTTATAATATATTATATTATATTATATGTAATTAAGTGGGCCACACCCACGTGATATCTCCACTGAATACATCCAGCCGTCCATTGCTGGACGCTGGATGCTAGGTGGATATATATTATAATATATATAAAGTTATATATATATATATATATATATTAGATTTTTATATAAATGTGGTGGGCCCCACGTGGGACCCACCTGTGCCGTTTGAACTCTTACAGCAGCTATATAGCTGCTGTATATATATATTGACGTCAGCAAGTAGGTGGGACCCACTCCCCTGTGTTGATCCGTTGTGAAATCAGTGGGCCACACCTGATGTATTTATCCTACCGTCCATCACCACACGTGATGTATGTGTAGTATCCATACCGTCCATCTGCTGGACCCAGCAGCATGGATGCCTGGTATGGCCCCACCACGATGCATGTACTGTATTTGATGCAGGTGTTGCATCTATACCGCCCATCAATGGTTCCATGTAATCAGCAGTTCTGTGGGGTCCATTGATACAAAACCGTCCATCCATTGACATGCTCACCATGGTGGGCCACACTCGTGGACCCCACTCTGATGTACAGGGTGCATCCAAACCGTCCATCCATTTGGTGAGCTAGTCCTATGGCTTGAGACTAGAAATAAGATTGATCTAGTTATCAGGTGGACCACACTACAGAAAGCAGTGGAGTTGAACGTCCACCATTGAGACCCCCTTTGGGTTACAGAAGTTCTGAATGAATATAATATTTGTTTTTCCTCCTCCCTGTACAGGTCTTTGTGACCTTATGAACAGACTGGATGGAAATTAAATGCTATGGTAGGCCCTCTAAATTTTTAATTGTGGGAATCATTATCACCACTGCCATTGTGGTATGGTCCAAATGATCCTTTGTATATAATTCATTTTTTTATGCTCTATAATGATCTCTAACTATGGATGAATGGTGCATTTGATCGACCCATTCGATTCGGCCCATTTGACTCGGCCCATTTGACTAGGCCCATTTGACTTGGCCCATTGATTCAGCCCATTTGATTCGGCCCATTCGGCCTTAGCTTGATGCATGTGAGGCCTATGTAATATATGTGAGGCCTATGTGATGAGGCCCATTGTGGTGCATTTGAGGACCAGGCGATGGAGCCCGTTATGTTGTATATTAGGCCCATATGAGAGGTCTATCGTGATGTATATTAAACTCTTGAGTGAGGCCCATGGTGTTGTATATTAGGTTGTTGTGTAAGGCCATGGGTCCACTATATGTTAGGATCTATGCGGGTCATTCCTTGGAAGCAATGTTGGTTAAATGTCTACATTATCGAGGTTGATTGTCGATGTCAGTTATTGATATCGATTATGAGTATGTGACAACATAGCATCATGATACATGCCCATACGCATCATCTGCATGTTTGTTATGAAATGTGGTTGACCATTGCATATATCATTGGGCAGGTTATTATGAGACTCCCTGATAGGTGGAGATTGTCTCATATAAGCGCATGGTATGCACAGGATTGATGCATGACTAGATTGTATGACTCATGCATCTGGCATTGTATGTTGTGATTACTGTACGCCCTAGCGACATCAGGGCCGTAGCTAGAGGTGGGCATTTTTGAACCGATCCGGTGGATCCGACCCGATCAGACCCGATCCGACCCGTTCCGAACAGAACCGACGGCCTGGATCGGGTAGGATCGGGTAAGATCATTTAGATCCGACTAGTTTTCAAATCGAGATCGGATAGTGGTTAATCCGGACCGTTCCGATCCGAAAACCCGATCCAAATAGATCCGAACCGTTCCGATCCGGCCAGATCCGGAGTAAAAAAATAATATTTTTACTTTTTCTTATGGTGTGGTCCACTTGAGCTTTGAATATTCGTCAATTTTGGGTTCAACAGCTAAAATAATCTGAGAAAACAAATGGACGGCATGGATACACCACATGCATTCATGGTGGGCCCCAGTAGAGTTCACTTGGATATGAGAATGGGTTACTTGCACGGCACATCAACAGCGGGTAACAGCTGTTTACTTGCTTTACAAGTCAATACGGTAGGTTGTGGGAGTATGTATTAAAGTGGCTTAACCAAGTTACTTGGGCCCCACCATGATGTATGTTATGTATCCAACCTTCCATCCATTTGGAGAGATCATTTCAGGGCAATATCCAAAGAATGAATGAAATCCAAAGCTCCAGCGGACCCCAATATAGAAAGTTTTCTGGACAGTGATGCCCACCATTAAAAACTTTTAAAGGCTACAAAAGTTTTAGATTAACGTGGTATTTGTGTTTTCCCTTATTTCTTTATTTTTCAACTTTTGAATAGGTTGGATTTCAAATAAACATTACGGTGGGCCTTAGAATAGTTTCAACGGTGGAAATCATTCTCCCCACTTTTTTCTGTGATGTGGTCTATTACAGATTTTTATCTACATCATTATTTGGCTCATGCCCTAAAATGATATCTCAAAATTGATCGACGGTGTGGATGTAACACATACAGCATAGTGGGGCCCACAGAACTTGGTGACGTTACGTCAGTAGCCTTGAGAGTTGAGGCAGTACGTTACTTCAGTAGCCTGCCCGATGGGACAACACATGCAGCATGCATTTATACAAATTTTTTATAGTCATGTGGGGCCCACCTTGATGTATATATGTTATCTAAGCCGTTCATCCATTTTGACATATCAATTTAGGCGTTGAACAAAAAATTATGATACATTGAAGATTAAAGTGGACCACACGATATGAAATGATCCGAATAGTGTCCAACCCGATCCGACTCAATTTCCTTCACCGAGTCAGACTCTGATCGGGTCAAATAAATCATGTATCGGATCTGTCCGAGTCCAGTGACCTGGACTCGGTCTCGGATCGGATCGATTTCGGGTCCACCTGTTAAAATTTCGGATCTGATCGGGTTAGGCTAAATCCGGTCCGACCCGGACCGTTGCCCAGCTCTAGCCGTAGCCTCCACAGGCATATCATGGATGACCAGATAGGACACCAGAAATATATTATTAGCATCGAGCTGCCATAAATGACCCTGGGTGAAAATTTCTAAACTCTCTTGGTACCAAAGGACGCCCCAACGTCGAGACCGAGTGGATATATATGAGCACATGAGGGCTGTATACCAGTAGGCCGCATTTCCCACTGTGTCGTGATCGGTTGGGAGGGGGTGTGGCCTTACCCGCCTGAGGGAGTAGGCATAGCTAGGCTGAATTTGACCAGCTAGTGAATGGCTCACTATCGATGTGCCGGGTAGATATTGGCCGACTACTGGCCAGGCGAATAGTGAGGTCTTTTTCACTTACCCAGTTGTCCACTTAATGGGGCAGCAAGCTAGTGTAGAGTGTACTAGACCCCGATGATGATCTCAGAGATGAACAGTACTGATATGTGGACTTATTGAGCAGGAGTTGCATATTCATTCATTCATTCACTATCCACTCGGGTTGGTGGTGCGCAACTATTTGTTACGTGTACCTTCGCAATGGCCAGAATTTCGGTTGGGGCGCGTGACTAACCTGAGATCAGGAGTTTACCACATTGAGTCTGACTATCTAAATTTAGGTATGGGACTGGTTTGGATAGAAGTCCCTTGTGATGGACCCCATAGCCTGCGATACTACATACTATCATCTCGACTTCACACTCCAGCATGGTCATTCCATTCGCACCGCATATTGCATTACATCCGTGGCATATAATATTTTGGGTTACTATGTTTCTGCATTTATATGGTCTAGATACGGCATTTGATATTTGGTTCTTTATGACTCCTCATTTGTATAATTGATCTATATTGCGTACTCTAATGTTATTTGACTCATGGACTTATCAGTATTTCTGCTTACTCTGATATTGTATGATTCATGATCTTACCTGTATTTCCGACATTGTATGATTGTGACGTTGTATTTGGGTGCTTGGCACTTATCTTGCGCACACACTTTCACCACCCTCTAAGCTTTCTATAAGCTTATGCATGATAGATGTGTTCAGGAGATGATAGGTTACAGTAGCGTGGAGCTTGGAGCTTGTAGCTGACTTCTGGAGTTTTAATTTTAACATATGTATTTTCCTTTCAGCATTGTATTCAAATGTTTATAATAGTGGATATGTGATGATGATGTTGCCTTTGTGATTTGGATAAACTTGTGGTTATGCCTCTTACGAGATAAATGCATGTTGAAAAATCCTCCTTATATGATCCCAGGATCGGAACCTGGCATATGGGCGCTGGGAGTCGAGAATGGGGCACTACGGAGGCTGTCGACGCTGGATTCGGCAATCAAGATTCCTATGAATCCGATTTCTTAGTTTGGGGCGTGACACCTGAGCTGAAGCTCAGTGGGCCACACCAAATCTAGTGGATGGGCCGCGCCTGAAATTCAAGCTCAGTGGGCCACATCACATCCAGTGGGCCTCATTGGGTATTACAGTGGGCTGAACCTGAAGATATACTCTAGTGGACCTCACCACATAGTGTAGTGGGCCAGGTTTGCAAAACAGATGGGCCAGACAACAGCCCAACCCTTGGTAACACGACTGGGCTGAACTAAGCCTAGTCTAGCCCATTTTCTGGGCGGTAGATGGGTTGCCAAGTGTGGCCTCATCGCTGGATCAATTGAGGCCATTTTGGGCAAAAAATCTGGGTGGCTAAGTTGGGCCGAACAGGGCCCAATACAAACCGTCCATGAACAACAATTATGGACCAGATCGGGCCCAGTATGGGCTGCAACTGGGCAGCCAGATCAGGCCAAGGTAAGGCCCAATTCAAGCCTTGATTATTGGGCCAAGTCTAGCCCAAAGTTGTATGTAGGAGGGCCCTTATCAACTTGCTAGATCGCCAACTTATTAATACAACTCTTGTCCTGGAAATGATTCTAGGAGACCCATTATACGGACCGTTAGCTAACCTCTGGAAACGGAACCAAGAAAGGAGCTACAGCAACTCAGGTGATGACTTCTCCCCTTGGGCTTTCCATCTCCAAGTTAGGCTAGGGATAGTTTTACTGTAGCTTCGAATGGTAACCAAGAAATAGTAAGTCATTCGAGTAGTTATTTGAACTTTTGCCTTACAAGTGGTTTGGTACTTGGTTAGTTTACTTAAACTTATAATTTAGAGTACTTGGATAATCTAACTCATGCCTTAGACTTGCTCAGAATTGATTAGAATATTTGATTAGTTTACTTAGCGTTTAGTAGGATACTTGATTTGTTTATTTCATCAAATGACCTAGAATTAATTGGAACACTTGAATAGCTTAACTTAAAGGCATGCCTTAGATTTATTAAAACGCTTGATTAGTTTGCTTAAGCACATGTCCTAAGAATTGATTTACTAATTACTCAAGTATATGAATCACTTGATTGGTTTGTTTGAGTTATACGCTTTAGAAATTGACAAGTTTTAAACACATGACTCTTGAACTATTTGTATATTTGAATCTTACTTTGAATGTCGAAGCATGCCTGAATTTTCATATGATTGCATTGGTTGTAAGTCACATATTAACTGAAATCTCTCTATGGAAACCTCTATTTAAAGAGAGTCCGTACTTAGGGTAGGTGTAAGGGGATAAATTGTAGTAAGATTAAGCCCTCAACATGGTGGTTATGGATAGTGGCAGTTAAATTCGTGGGATTTACCACTTATGGAGTGATTCCATCTACCCGACTATGGAATAACCTTTTCCACATTTGTTATTACCGTTGTTACATATCGTCTCACTTTAGTCGCTCTATTTAATGTTTTCAATGTTCATTCCTAGATGGCTTACAATGGTGGTTTCCTATATATGGAGAATTGATTGGATACGTGTTGATGGGTCCTATACACACCCTAAGGCGGTAGACTCATGGGCCGGGGATGGTGGTCATGGGACACTATGCCCGAGCCATTGGCCTACGCTGGGCGATGAGCTCCCCGTAGTGACCGTGAGTTTCATCAAAACTGCTGATTATAAATGGACTAATAATAGTTGGGTTAATCATGCATACATAGCATTCGGGCAATGATGGATGACTAATTCTGGATGTTGTACCACATACCCTTTGTTGAGGTATCGTTTCGCTAGCTCCCAGACCACGACTATCGGTCCACTCTCGATGACTTTGGCACTACGCATGTATTAGGTACTCTCGCTAGTGACTGGCCATATGCATGAGTTTTGCCCAAAAGCCAACTGGATGAGCATCCCCAGTTGATGTGCACTTATACATCCATGATATAATAAGATTGCATCTTATCACGTTTTGTATGCCTCATTGTTTTATGTTATACTTGTCTAAGGCAGCGGTGTGTAATCTTGAGGAAAAATCACACTGAGCTGGCCACTCATTCATTAATGTTCAACCGTACAGAGAATACAGGAGCAGGGGTGGATGACTACGTAGCGGACCACGAGACTACTACCGTCGCAGCAAAGGAGGAGCCATTCGAGGATGAGCCGTACCAGGAGGCGGCTGCCTATTTCGGATTAAATCAGTAGACTATTTGCTTATATTTATTTCAGTACATTTGGGAACTTAAGTTTTGTTTATGGGCCTCAACTGAGTGGCCCAGGATATTGTTATCATTGAGTTACATTTATGCTACGCTTGATTTTTGTTAATCTCACTGTGATCTTGTTGATTATCACGTGATTATCTGATAACCTTCGAGTTTTCAAGAAACGAGTTGTATACTCGGGTCCCAAAAATCGGGGTGTTATAGATGCACAGACAGAGGTAAAAGAGCAAGTGGAGCAGCCACCTGTGAGAAGAAACCCACCGCGTGATCGCATGTTATCGGCAATATACAGGGACGACTCTAATATTGCATATGCCCTTGTTACAAGTGAGGGTGATTCGTCTACTATTCAGGAGGCTCTCAGTGAGTCTGATGTAGAAAAGTGGAAGTGACTATAAACGATGAGATGAACTTGTTGCACAAAAATCACACATGGGAGCTGACAGAGCTTCCAGTGGGCTGAAAAGTGATCGGATGCAAGTGGTTATTAAAAAGAAAATAGAATAGATACAAAGCTAGATTGGTAGCGAAGGGTTATGCTCAGAGAAAAGGAATCGACTTCATAAAAATATTCACGCTGGTAGTTAAGCAGATGTCTATCAGATTTGTATTGGTGTTGGTTGCCCAATACGATCTTGAGATAGAACAAATGGATGTCAAGACTGCATTTCTATATGGGGAGTTGGAAGAATAGATCTACATGAAGCAACCAAAGGGCTACAAAATTAAAGGGGCAGAGAAAAAAGTTTGTAAGTTAATGAGGTCGTTGTATGACCTGAAACAGTTGCCTAAATAGTAGTATAAAAAATTTGATTATTTCATGTTGAGTTAGAAATTTACTCGGAGTGAACACGATCACTGTGTCTATTATAAGACACTGAGTGATGTCAAATTCATCATCCTAATATTGTATGTAGATGATATGTCGATCGTCTGTCATGATATATCTGAAATCAACATACTGAAGACTCAGTTATCATGGACATTCGAGATAAAAGATATGGGGGCTGCAAAGAAGGTTCTCGGCATAAATATTTATAGAAACAGGAAGAGGATTAGGCTTTGATTATCACAAGTAGAATACCTTGAAAAGGTGCTGATTAAGTATGGGATGGATCAAGTAAAGCCAGTGAGCATTCCCCACGCGGCCTCACTTCAAGCTTTCCTCAGAACAATGTCCTAAATCAAATGAGGAAAAGCAGGTCATGTCTCATATGCCTTATTCGAATGTAGTTGGCAGTTTAATGTATGTCATGGTCTGTACAAGACCAGATATTTCACAGGCAATCGGTGTTGTGAGCAGATACATGTCAAACCCCGGCAAACAACATTGAGAAGTAGTGAAATGACTACTTCGATACATTTGAGGTATAAAAGACTACGTCTTAACTTTTCAGAAGACAGGGATAAAGCTGGTAGGGTATGTGGATTCAGACTACGTAGGCAGTATAGATTTCAGAAAGTCTACTTCAGGATACTCGTTTGTACTAGTGGGTGAAGCAATCAGTTGGATGTCAAAGCTTCAGTCCGTAGTGGCTTTTTTCATGATCGAAGCAGAATATATGGCAGTGACGGAAGCGTTTAAAGAAGGTGTCTGGCTCAGAGTCATGATAAATCAATTGACACTTCAGCAGGAGGCCGTGTCGGTTAACTGTGATATCGAAAGCACTATAAATTTGGATAAAAATTCTGTTTATCACTCACGTACTAAATACATTGATATTCGTCACCATTTTATCTGACAGGTACTTGAGGAAGGAAGCGTAACACTGGAGAAGATTCACACCAGCGTGAATCCAACAGACATGCTCACCAAGGTCGTTCCTAGAGAGAAGTTCAAGCTTTGTGCAACTTATCTGGGCTTGGCGATGGCGTAAAAGAAGGACAGAATATGCATGAGAAACATTAATGAAGCTATGATGCAAGACAGAGATAAGAGAAGGGGACAAGAAGCTATATGTTTGAAGATTGAAGACATGATGGAGATTGTTGTTGATAGATGTCTTCAATCTGTAAATCATGGTTCGATGTCATTGAAGCCAGTTCGATGACATCGAACAAACTCGATGAAATCGATTTTTTCAGTAATTTCAGGCTTCGGTTGCTGGACAATTTTGGTCCTTCTTCGATGACATCAAAGCTAGTTCGATGCCATCGAAGGTTTACGTAGATTCGTTTATGGAAATGCAGATTTTGCAAATTTTGTTTATGATTTTGCTTTGGTTTCTTTATAAATCTATAAATAGATATGTATATGGGACTAGAAGCTATTCTAAGATATTCTAAGTATTTCTAAAAGGGTTTTAGGGTTTCTAAAGGGGCTCTAGGGTTTCAAGGGGTGAAGAAAATGTGAGGTTTGAGAATTGCTTAAGCCGGGTAAGTCTTCAATCTTTATGATCTGTGCTTTCATAGTGGAATTTTTTGTCGCTTTGTGCCGTTGTTTTTTTCGCGCAAGGGTTTTCCACATTAAATTTCTATGTTTCTTGTGATTACTTAGTGCTCTTGGATTGTTATCCTAGATTCAAATCTATGTGATTCCGCGAGACAAAACCCCAACAAATTTTAGGTTGTAACCCAAAAATTGAGGCTGATACAAGCCTTAAGTAGGCCACACTAGAAGAAACATTGGGGATTGTACGATCCAAATGAGCTTGATGTTAATTTTATCAATGCCTAAACTAGTGTTGCCAGTCTCGAGCTAAATCCTAGTCTATAAGCTATGGCACAACAAACTATCAAGGCAGGGCTGATAAACAGAAAGTAGAGGTATGGTCCTCGTTCAACTAAAAATAGGACAAATATCAAGGGGTTGATATCTCTAGGGCATCCATGTCCACTGTGGACCCATAACATCACTGATCTTTGGGCCTCACATTTAGTGTGGGAATCCTACACATCTCTTGATGTCTTTGATGATGATGATGCAGTGATGTAAAGCAGGTTGTGGACACTTTCATGTTCAAGATGAACTAGAAAAGGCTCAATTAGAGGTGGAGGTGATCTGGACCATCAAAATCTTACAACAGGGGTATCTCTCAAGTCTGAACAAGTTACTCATATTATATATGATTTTGAGGTAGGAGAAGCTACTATAGGTTGTCACGCTGAATTTGTGAGATTCCATTAGATTGAAGGTTGAAAATACATATTTTCATTTTTAGTTTGATTATAACTCTTCATCCTTTTCAACTTTTTATTTATTTATAGTAAGTTTTAGTTTGATTATAACTCTTCCTCCTTTCAACTTTTTATTTATTTATAGTAAGTTTTAGTTTGATTATAACACTTCATCCTTTCAACTTTTTTACTATTTATGATGAGTTTAGTTTGATTATAAATTTTCATCATTTTGGATCCTTACTCTTGCTTCGGTGGTAGACCCTCAGGAGTTTCAACACCCGGTTAAGGGTTCGAGTATCCATAGGTGGTGAAATCCCACTACGACGTACGTGTGTGGGGGTGTGTGTGTGTTTAAATTTTTTTTTTTAAAAAAAAAAAAATCATCATTTTACTATTTATAGTAAGTTTTAATTTGATTATAACTCTTCATTGTTAGAGCTTTTTATTTCTATTTTCTTATTTTCCTAGAGAAGCTGAGCAGGAAGACCTCATCACGTTCATCCCTGCTACGTATCATGTGTTTTTTTTTCTTATTTTTCTTTTTCTTTTTTAATTTCTTCTAAACGATTTATAATCAGAAAGACTGATTTGAGTTTTGAACCAATTACAAAATAGTAATGACTCATCCTTCTCGCACGTGGCAACAATATAAAGCCATACACGCCATCCAATTTGTGGGTCCCATTATAGATGAAGCATATATCTAAATTCACAATGGTCAAGCAATTGTAACACCAAAATGGATGGTTAAAAGTAAAATATATAGAAAGTGCTCCAAAAATTCAAAGGCAAAATTGCAAATTTCCAAATATGCTTCATCCATAATTGGGTTAGGGATTCGACAGTCTTGATTGCCATACAAATATGGCATGTCTACTTTTGTAGAGTCACCACCATTTTTCAAAGTGCTGTAAATGTAATCATGTATAGCAAATCTTTTCCGAGTCTTGCCCATCAAGACTCAAGATGTAATATTTTGTTCAGTTTTTAGTGAGTCAACTCAGTTATCGAGTTTACGGTGGGTTTTTTTTTTTTTTTTTTCTCTTCAGTTTTTCTGAGAATTGTGAGTGGATATACTTGTAGTGTAATCCAGTCCATCCAAATTGATGATACCGTGGGTGATGGAGCATGGTTGAAAATTTACAGTGAGAAGATAATATCAACCATCTGATTTGCGCTTTGAATTTATACCACTCATTATTTTACTTTTATCCATCAATCTCATAACCATTAATTAGATGGTAAGGATCAGTTGATCCATGCAACTTTAGAGATATGTTCCATCCACCATGCGATTCATAATTTGGATGGTCTAGATAGCTATACACTTGGGCCATGTGTGAGTAGAATGAATCAAAATGGTGGTAAACTAACATAGTCGTCTAACCCTAGCTAGATCCGGACGCGGATTTCCTGCCAAAGGCGCTGGGAATCCAAATGGGGTCCACTGTGATGTTTGTGAGAAATCCTCCCCTTCCATCAGTTTTGTGAGTTCATTTCTGGACATGATGCCAAAAATGAACCGTATCTAAAGCTCAAGTGGGCCATGCTAAAGGAAAATGTGGTTAGGGAAATTCCTACCGTTGAAACCTACCTGAGTTCAACAGTGATGTTTACATGTCATCCATACCGTTAATAACTTCATTCCTACTGGGATGAACTCAAATCACAAATATTAACATGATTCAAAACTTCTGTGGCCCACGAATATTTCAACTGTGGATATTCAATTATCACGTTTTCGGCCCACTTGAGCTTTGGAAATGGTTCATTTTTGGCATTAGGTCTTAAAATAAACTCAAAAAACGGATAGACGGGTAGGATTTCTCACAAACATCACAGTGGGCCCCACCTGGTTCCCAGTGCAGGAACTTCCTGCGAAAGTCTTTCGCAGGAAATCCGCGTAAAATCATATCTGTTGATGGAAACGGATTGGCTACTTCCCCTGCCACCAGCTAATTGCTGGTGGTCGGTGCTCTGTGGGCCCCACCATGATGTATGTATTTCATCTATGCCGTCCATCTATTTTTCTAGATCATTTTATGGTATGAGACCCAAAATTAGGTATATACCAAATCTCAATTGGACCACATTACAGGAAACAGTATTTAATGATGTCAACCATTAAAAACTTTTTTGGGGGCCATAAAAGTTTTGGATCAAGCTAGTCTTTATTTTATTTTTGTTTTTTTCCCTTCATATGGGTCTGTATGACCTAATCAACAGATTGGATGTCAAATAAACAGTACAGTGGGCCTTAGGAGGATTTTAATGGTGGATATCCAATCACTATTGTTTTCCTGTGGTGTGGTCCACTGAGATTTATATCCATCTCATTTTTGGGATCAAGCCCTAAAATGATCTGTAAAAATGTGTGAACGGAATGGATGAAACACATACATCATGGTGGGGCCCACAGAGCACCGACCATCAGCCACCGGGCTGGTGGCAGGGGGAGTAGTGGTGATATCAGGCGTGGGACCCATCTGAAAAGTAATTGCACAATAGGACCTCTCCGTGGAATAATTACAAGCCTGCCCCAACCAAACGTACAGGTAGCTGCCGCCCATGTCTCCCCGAAGGAAAACTTTAATGCTCTGACAGAGTATGAAGGTTGATACACAGGTATTAATAAATTATATTACTGGCATATAAGTGATTCAAAGTGATCCATCCAAATCATGATCCCAAAGTTAGATGGATAATAAACAAAAATCACTCTGATCGGATCGTCCAACTACCCAGTTGTGGATATTTGTTGGACGTTTGAGATGCAAAATATCCAGTGCTTTTATGTTAGAAAGCACTTTCTACCAATCAAATGTTGCCACGTTTAAATCAATCTAATTTGGGCTCGTGGAATATCTAACGTAGGCCTGCCTATCAACCATCACTCTCCACCCACTTTCTGCCAAGCTGCCTTTCGCACTTGTATTTGAATATGTTTGAGATAATTTGGAGGGATTTCTAAAATCATTTGGGAATGTCTATTTGAAGGTAAATAACTAGAGGTATTTGATAATGTGGTTTGAAATGTTATGCTTTTGTTGTGATTCATGCATAATCAGTAAAATAACTTTTTAACTTCATTTTAAAAGTAAGAGAGTCACACGTGTAATAAAAGTGTCACTAAGTTACTAATTTGCTATCCATATGATGGGCTATTCAAAATAATTTATTGATTGGGTGCAACAATAAAATTACATATGTGAGCTTGTTACTTGCCAGAAACCTTATGTTTGCTTCTACAGTCGATGTAGGGTGATGACCTTTACCGAGTGTCCTATCCGGTTGTAAATTTGTTCGAACATGTTTGCAGGAGCTGTTGAGTTCTATAGTAGGTTGGGACGATGTTGAGTATGCTACAGACCGTACTCTCTTCCAAGATTCGGTTTCTAATTAACAAGCCTTGACGTTTCAATGCTGCATGTTGTCATTTCCAACATCACTTTTAGGTGTGAGTCATTTTACAAGACTGCATGGGGAACTTTGGGTGGACCGCTCTACTTCATCTATTCTCCTTAATATCAACTAGTTTGAACATCCTAGATGATTATGGATATGTAAATGAGATATCTTGGTGATTCTAACCATTTATTCAAAACAACCTTTAAACCTCTAGATGATTGTGGATTAATAGGTAAATCTTGTTAATAATTCCTTAGCCTTAAAAACCTAATTGAAATATGATAAAGTAAGGTTAGAAGAGGTGCAAAGTTGCTATGAAATCGTATGCTTAAAACAACAAACTTTCAAGTGGTCCTCGATGGAATCAAGTAGGTTACTCATATCTGTCCGGCAAGATATTATTTTTTTTAATCTAAGTTTCTCGATGGAATTGATGAACTTTTGATGACATTGAAGGGTCCGCTCGATCCCATCAAAGACCACTCGATGGCATCAGGCATCAGTGTGTAAACTGTCTAGCGACAATTTATCTGGAAACCCGATTTTGTTGATGTTATCGAAGCCACGCTCGATTCCATTAACAGAGCCGTTATCTACTCGGTTTTAACCGTTGTAGCTTGAACTTTGTATATATGATATTCGGTTCTTGAGCATTTATATGATATTTTTTGTGCAATAGAAGTTTAAGTGATTCCATGATTATATCCTTCATTCCAAGCATCTACTCCAATGAATTCTAATTCATATTCCTTGATATTAATATTTTAATGAGGATTCCAAACTCCACCTTAAAGATAAGATTGAAACTATACCTAAATCTTTATCTTAATCATCTAGAAGACCCATCTAGGTAAATCCCCCTATGATTACAAAATTCCATTAGTTGTACAAGATTTACCTAACCTCTCATAACCTCGAGCAGTGGCAACGCATCGGTATTATAATCGGATAAGCAAAGGAGAATTATTGAAGCATGGGAGACCATCGATCAAGCAACTTAAGACGGCGCATCAACGAGGCTTAATTCGACTAGTAAGTGTCATAGAGTGAGTCCATGTACACTCATTCCTTGTGTATGTTTGAGTTTAAGAGTTTGAATTGCCAAACTCAACTAGGTTCTTGTATAGGACATTGGTTCTTATGCATGACTTAAATCCAAGTCCTTGTGTAGGCTACTGTATACGGGTATGTACGTGTTATTCTACGAGTGAGGCTCCGACAAGAGTAAACATAAGTCTTTGGATTAAGACAAAGGTTATTGGTTGCTTACAGAAAACCAACTCAAGTATCTTGTGAAAGCCTTCGACGAGAGTGTATGCCTGTAGGTTCTTATGTTGGACCGAAGTTCATGGTGAGCCTATAGAAAAACTGCGTCAAGTCTCTTGTGTGAGTTGATCCTTGTGTAGAATTGTAAATATTAGAGATGAACCTGATTTAAAACTTCCAATAGTGAAATCCGATACACTCATGGGTTGAGTGTATCCACTGAGAGTGGAGTAGGAAAATCGAACCACTATACATGCTTGTGTTTGGAATTGTCTTTAATCACTTGTTTAATTATACTTATGTGATGAATGTTTAATTATATGTATACATGATTAGATGAATGCTAAAAATTTATATGCAGCACCTCCCATACATACATATACAATATCATGTTTATAAACTAGCTACTTAATTTTTACATCTTTTGTAGTTTATGTGATTGAACCATATATTAGCTTAGAATCCTTAGAGTTAATTGTCTTACTTAATTTAATTTGCATATTAATTTAAGTAGAAAATTATATTTAAAATGAAATTTTTTTAACTAGTACTAATTACCCCCTCCAAAACATAGCTATCATTCCTTAGCTCCACCATTCTTTTGCGCATAACCTATGGGCCCACCACGTGCAATTTCACCACCTGGATAAAACACATACATCACAATGGGCCTTAAGAGTATCATCGTGATTCACCAAGCAATCTGTGTCCACTTTGGATGTCCTGGAATTATGCTTGAATGATCCAAAACATTTATATGATGGGCCTCACCATGTATGCTTGTTCCTAAAATTCTTCAAGAGCGAAGGATCCTATCAATTGCTGATAAAACAAGGAGCTGATCCGTGTTCAAAAGAAAAGAGTTAAATAATCAAAAGGGTGAAAGATTCCAACAAGAGCATACACAGCTTGGACGACCAAATCATGACCAGTCTGTCGTGCCCGACCGTGGATCGACTATGCCACAATATTTTTCACTCTAAACAACCTTGAAGAGATAATTTATAAGATCTTCCTGCATTAATTGTCCGAGTCTCAACTCACTGGTCAACTGAGTCGAGTCCTACTTCCTGGTTTTCCAACAATGCCTAAAGAGTGGCACATTAGTGCTCTCACAGCACCATAAGTTATGTTACACCTAATTGCAACGGGCCATTTTGACAGTCCAATCCATTGATCTAGACCATTCACCAGGTCCAACACAATTCATGGGCTACCTTGAAACCATCACTGATCTGACAAATATTAACCATTTGACCTTTGGACTTAAAGATGGACGGTCAAGATCATTCGCACAGTTCCAATTAGCAATTTGATCCACCTATCTGTTAAGAGGCCATCATGGACTGCTTATTTTTCTAAAGAATTGCTTTTGTTAGGCAATAATAGCCATTCCATCCATGGGTTGAGGAAGGATGACAATAGAAAATAAGTCCAAAATCAATGGTGGATTAGATCATCTGATCGGTGTGATTTTTACATGACAGCCCATGAAGTGCCTTCTGAACTTGGATACTTCTCAACTTGATGGATGGTTCAGATTGATCGATTCAACCATCCAGGTAAACCAATGCAACTCAGAGCACTATAAGTTATACTGCTATGAGGGCATATCATTTCCCAATCTTAAATTATTTATGAATTTACATGAAAATATTTTAGAATTTTTATTTCTAGCTGAGGTATCTACAAGAAAGCCCTAAAAAATATGAAAATCTCCCGAAAGCCAAGACCGAAATTTTGTCACTGTGGCCCTACACAATCCACCACCTAGCTGCAGGGGCAAATTCGATATGTCCAATGGTGATCTGTCTTTGTAAATTTTTCTCAAGAGGAATTGCAGTGTGTGAAAGGGAAAGACGCGTTATTGCCGAAATATTTTTACAATAGGTTAAAAAGGGAAAACAACAACAACCAAAAATAAATCTAAAGAAGCTTCTTCCTTTCAAAGAAGGTCTTCAAATGCCATAGCTGCAACCCCGCCACTGATAAACAGATGAAGAGTGACAGGATGCTCAACCAGGCCATTCTTGAATTGGTTGCTCTGTTCAGGTTCTGCATTTCTTCCTCCCTAGAAAAGAAACCCCAAGAACACAGACAAACATGAGAGAGAGTGAGAGAGATTTTTTAGTGTCCATGTATATATTTTTGAAAGACGTCTACACACATACATAAAAGGGTTTTACCAACGTTCCTGCCTTCATGAGACATTAACGTCCTGAAAGCTTTTAAGTGACGCATGGCATGATTCAAAGGGTTACATCATCCGATCAGCATGATTCTGGCACCATGGCTTGCCCCCAATAGAACTATTGAATGAACCATCCCGATTGATGGTTGGGCATCCACCACGGCATTTTGAAGCTTGGGGAACATTAACCCAAACCTTTTTGAATGACAAATGGGACACCGAATGTCAATTTGAAGTACATTCTATTGTACCACTAGGGACAAGCTATGGTGCAAAAATCACATCAATCAGATGATCATTAAGCATCTGATCAATAGCATGGAAAATGGACAGTCTAGATTGAGCAGATAAACGAAATAGGTCCAATCATCTTGAACCATTCATCCAATAGCTCCCACTTTGTATTGCTTGTGATTCCAAATTAGCCTTTTGGTTTGACAATTCTAACCTTGCGATTTGTAGCTCGTTAAATAAAAAAAAAAAGAAGTTAATGACAAGTTGGCCTCATGGATGGGGTTAGGATCATCTGATCAGTAGTGTGATTCTTGCACCAAGGCTTGCTCAAATGGGACTATTGAATGAACCGGTTCTGCTGCCATTCCTGTTGTTTATTCTACCATCTCCATTAATGGTTGGGCATCCCATGTGTCATTCAAAAAGTTTGGAAACATTGCTACCATCCAGATGGTGGAAGAAAAACTCCAATGGATGAAGAGCGAACTTTTGGAGGGGGCATACCTTGCACGGAGGTAGAACATCTCATCGTGGATGGCTTTGACAGTATCCTCCAACTTCTTCAACTCCAGCTCCATGACCTGGACAAGACCAACGAAAACATAAAGCAACTGCTTGAATTCAATCCACATCCAGTGGCAGCTTGCAGATAACATCCAGCATGAAAACATTTGTCCGTAGGTAGGTCTTCAAAAACCACCCCATCAGGTCACTAGTCGAGCAGAAGCAAATGCCTAGGGAGAGGCCAGCGCAAAAAATAAAACACAAATATATAACCAAAGAACAGGCTAAACACTATCTAGTGCCTGTTATGCACATGCATAAATTGGAAGAGATCCTATGCCTTAGTAGGCACAGAATTTTCATGCATCCATGTGGGGCCCGTATGTGATGTTCTGAGCCATGTACCCTGCATGCTCCACCATTGACTAGCCACCAACCACAATTTGCCTTGACCAGACTCATCATCATCATCTAAGCCTCATCTCAACTAATTGAGGTCCACTTTCATGTTATGGGATGAGTTTGATGCCAAGTGCCAACCTGACGCAACCTCATTTATCCAGAAGCAAATTGCCTGGTGACTGAATCACCAGGGATATCCCTGGTGACCCAGCATGGTGAGATTTGATTGGCCATGTGCAGCTTTCAGAGATGAGGCACTCAAAAAGTATGTTTAAAAGTTGTTCGGTCGAGTACATACTCAACCAGGCCCCATCTCCAATAGCTGCACGTGACCCAATCAAATCCCGCCATGTTGGGTCACCGGGTATATCCCAAGTGATTCAGTCACCACGAAATCTACGTCCCCTTTATCCAGGCTTGGGACCAGCAACAAGGGCATAAAGTTCTCACAGGCTCAATGTAATAGACTATTACATAGGTTGATTACAATCAAGCGCTATGCTGCTATCTTATAGTCTATTACATAGGTTCATAACAATCAACAAGTTAATTGAATCAACGAGTTCTTGACAAGACTATTTTCATTTCTCAGAGAACATGAGTTGCTGCTGGTTTTCTGTATTTTAGTGTCCATGTGTACACCAATGGTTAAAGGTTATTAAAGAGTGTCCAATCAGTGTGCCTTTATACATGGGTGATTCACTACTGGGACAACTGAATGAAAGGTCATGATCTCATTCACTTGTGGCACGTGTGCAGCAGGAAATGGTAGCATGGCACCTCCCATGCCTCTAGAGGCACTAGATCAACTACCTTCATGCACCCACCCACCCATAAACCAACACACATCCATAAACCCCCCATAAAAATAAATAAATAAATAACACAGACACGTACGCACATGCATGCATCAAAAACATTTCTTTCTTTCATCTGAAATATGTTATTGTTTTTAGAGCATGAAGGATGAAAGATTCAAAGTTTCAAAGTTTCAGCTAGGAGGAGACGGAAACTATTCCTCTTGGCTGGTCTTTGGGCAATAGGTGCTTCCAAGATAAGGGTGGCTCTCCCCGGGGTGTTTTTATTAAAGCACTTGGTAATGTTGTTGAGTGGGTAGGGGCAGTGTTTGCAGTATCAGTATAGCTACAAGTTTCACTGGTCAGGGGTACGGAAACAATATCGATATCGTTGATAATTGGAAATGCAGAGAAACAATGGGGAAACATGGGGAAAACGGTGGAATTTTTCATTGAAACTTCAGAAGATGATAAAATACACATATTTGCATATTTAGGAATTAAAAAAATTGCAAAAAGAATGCATACATAATAAGTTTTCCGTTTAATGCGGGCCCAAAAGCATGTGTTGTCGAAAGAAATCAGTCCAACCCTCCAACTTTCCACCCAAACATCCATTGATATTTTAGAATATCGAGTTATCGACAAAACACAATATTTTGTCGAGAACTCATTGACAATTGAAAAGAAAGAGAATGTGGTCTCGATATTGCCCATGTTGCGATAATAATAATACTTCGATATTATCTCGACAAATTGAACACCGCCTAAAACCATGCGCTCATAAATAAATAAAAAATGTAATGGATTTTTTTTTTTTAATAAACATATTTTTGGCATTGACCATATTATCGAAATATCACTGATACACTAGCAATACAAAGCGACAACTGGAATGTACATGGTCATAAATATTGGAGATACATTGGCGATACAAGCGACACCTGGAATTTACACAATTAAAAATATTGGCAATACATTGGTAATATTGATACGTTAGCGATACTTGAGATTTCTAATACTACCAGTGTTATCGGAATCGCTACCAGAGTTATCGGTATCACTAAGCTGGAGATGTGGATAATATCAGGGATACTCCGAGTAATGGGTAGGGGCGATGCCTTCGTAATATCTTTTATGTTTCTCCTCGTATTTTAGTTGCTGTTAGTTTTCTCTGTATTTTTTTTCGGCTTTGCTGTTTTTTAATAAAGTTGTCATCCTCCAAAAATGAAGGATTCAAACAATAGAAAATAACCCCAAATGCATTCGCTATGTGCATGATATGGGGAACTAATTACATAGCAAACACAAGCCAAAATAGATTGAACCGACTACTAAAGAGGACCAGATGATCCTGGACCAAGTCTTGCACAATATATTCGATTCTCAGCTCTGACTAGCAGGGGCTGGACCATGGTTCAGTGATCCAGACCTTGACCTGCTTGGTCCCTGCCACAGAGGGACCAGGCCCCAAAATCTCCATGATAGGATGTAACCATTAAATCTGTGCACTACAAATAGATAATCGAAAAGAGAACACAGAAACAGTCCATAATGAACTGCAGAAAGCCCCAAGAGTGGCAGTTAGGATCTTCCAATCCAGAAGATGTTTTCGGCATTGTTCATCCACGGTAGGAAAAAATAGACCTATGGTCTGGTTTACCGAACCATTGGTTCCACTTGTTGGAACTGAAACTCCAATTATACTACGCAAAGCAAAGCCTCAGGTCGAGGATCATATAATTCCCTTTCACCAAAATCCCCTTCTAACATATGAAACTACATATGTTAAATTGGGCAACTCCATTTCTACCAAAAAAAAAAAAAAGGAAGTTGGGCCTTGCTGGGTAAGTGTTGAACATCAGAAACACATCTGCCTCCCTACATGGGCAATCAAAACGTTCAGCCTAGAGTCAAGGTGACAGATTTTACTAAAAGAATTTTTAATTTACATTTACAAGGCTCAGAATTTAGAAAGGTTGTTCATGACCTGACATTATTAGGATCACCTTCAAGAACAACAAACCTACAAAATTCTTTGAATTTTTTCTCAAAGCTTCCTTGAGAGCCATAGCCCATAGGCATCAAAGGCCTCAGGCACAAAAAGGCATAGAATGATGGCTGGATCACCTCTGAGGGGCCTTTTCGGGTGCCACTTAAAAATGAGTTCACCTCATTTTATTTGATCGTGATCATGTATTAGAGATTATGATGGTTGGTTATCAACATTATTTCTAATCCTTGCCCAAAAGAAATCTGATCTCCAGCGCATAATTAAGATTACCTAAAATGAGATGAACTCATTTTAAGGGCCCGTTTGGATTGGTGGTGAAGGAAAAGACAGAAAATTGTAATGACTATCTGATAATGATTTCTCAAGAATTCTGTGAGCATGGATTCCATTTTGGGGGTCTCATTTGGATAACAAGTGGAAATCCAAATAAAGCTCTCACAAAAGTCACCTCATATTTCAGGCGTGAGTATTTTACTATGATGTTTGGGTGAAGATTGCATTTTCCCATCCAATGTTTCTTTGCTATCCAAGCATGGTGAAACATCCCATCACAAGAAAAGTCGTCCATTTTCCTTTATTTTCTTTTCTTTTCCCACCATCCAAATAGGCCCTAAGTGGCACTGAAACAGGAACTAAGAGTTAAGACATCCAACACCACAAATATCTAGGTTACTAAATGAAGAACCAACAAAATTCATCATCCAAACTGATGGGACCAGTTCTTTGGCCCTCTTTCAAGGTACCAGCAGTCCATTTTCTAGTGTCCATAGAGAGACCAATGAAAAATTGTTGATTGTAATCGAACTATGTAATAGAATATTAGAAAACATTTGATTGTAATCAACCCATGTAATAGTCTATTACATTGTGCCTGTGGGAGTTTTTTGCTCTCATTGTCGGTCCCCAGCCCGGATAAAAGAGGGTTGCGTCAAGTTGGCAGCCAGCATCAAACTTATGCCGTAACTCTCATTATGAATCTAAGCAAAATGACATTGCAAACTCATGGTAGGGCGTTCCCCATAAGCGACACACTGCATCAGAACCCAAGTGTAGTGAGTATTGGGCAATGAGTTTGCTAGGGCATCCCCCCAAAGTGACAAGCCACAACAAAGCCTGGTTGTTGTGAGAAGAATGCAAGGGTCTTGTGCCATTGTAGACATGCGCAGGTAAAGAAGCTAGTCCAAGAGAATTAGGATTCACTTTACCCACATGGCATATAGGCACATTAATGGGCAAGAGGATGGAGTTAGTAGATACAATGAATGAAGGAAAGTTAACATAGCTTGTGTCCAGGAGACCAAATGGAAATGGACCAAAATTGGAGAAATTGATGGACATAAACTTTGATATATAAGAAAGGAACCCTTCAAAAAAAAAAAAAGAATATATATCTGTGTAGGATAGGACAATAATAAAAATGTGGCAGTGATAGTGGTCAATAAAGATCTAAAGGATAAAGATGTATATGTTAGAAGAGTAAGTGAGAATTTAATAATGAAACTTGTGTTGGTTGAGGAGATAATTAATGTTAATATTAAATATGTGCCACAAATAGGGTTAGAGGATATAATCAAGAGACAATTTTAGGAGGATATGGATGGACTGATACAAGAAATTCCAAATGTAGAGAGGATATTTATAAGAGACTTAAATGATCAAGAAAAGAAAGTCGAGAACATGAGAGCCTACATGGAGGATGTAGTTTGAAGAGAAAAAAATTTTGAGATGGGGGATGCTATACTTAATTTCACTATGGCATACAATCTAGCTCTAGCAAACACATACTTTAAGAAGAGCGATGAACATTTAATAACTTTCAAAAGTGAATGATATACAAGCCAAATAGATTTCTTTCTACATAAGAAAACAAAACAACCAACATGTAAGGATTACAAGGTTATAGGCTTCTCTACCTCCAAATCCACCGGGGAATTATTGATAATCTGGTACCTAGAAAATAGTGTTGTTGTTCAATCTAGATATGTGGCCACACATATAATGAACGACCCGGTTTCAGTTAAATGCGTGAGATTAGATTAGGTGTCGGGCGTGCCAGAGTCATGTTAGACTCAAATCAAACTGAACGCTTGTGACCCCAGGCACCAAACTAGCTAGATTAAGATTGGATCTGTGAAGATTGACTTGACTGTTTAGCCACCAATTATTACAGCAATTAGGCGATTTTAGAAGGTGAGGGTTAATCTTTCTGAATTAAATCATTTTGTTTTGAGGACAAGAACTTTTCTTTCAACGGTGATAGCTTATATTGTGTTTCTCAATAAAGCAATAAAAAAAGATAAATTTTAAAAAAGTTGGATCGCCAACTTTTTTAATCAAAATGTCAAAGCAGTACAATTGGTAGAAAAATAAAATAAGTAGAAAAAAAATACTTGTGCCACTTTGGGCTGGAAAAACAGTCGTGGCAAATACCAAACAATCATGAGATGGTCGTGGTGTGGGGTCTGAAAGATGTGATTAGAGATGTACAAGTAAGAACTCAGTAGTCTTGGGGGATTTAACGACTGAGTCATGTATATTTAAACTTCTCTTACATGCATATTGCAACGATGCGCTGAACAATAGTGAAACTAAGTTAAGATCTAATGGCTCTGAACTTGCTGCAACATGGCTGGACAAAAGTGAAGGAACTAAGCTAAGAAGCTAAGCTGATAAGTGTCCATGGAGGGCGAAAGGGGTAAATAATGTATAGTGGAAAAGAGAATTAATTGATTTGTGTTGGAAAGGGCCATCTACTTATCTTCGAGTGTTACTTTTCTAGATTTGGAGAGGCGGTGACTTTGCATATGATTCAACAATGTGAGATATTTGGATAGTTGGCCGTACAAATCTCATTTATTCTCCACATAAGTTTAGCCCATTATATTACGCCAGATGTACCAGAGATCAAGTGTGCCTCTTGTTATTCTAGTCATGCATAGGAATGTTTACTGGAGTCTCCACGTCACTAAACTCTTGTATAGGAAACTTTGTTAGAGTCTTCATATCATTGGACTCTTGCATTTGTAGAGAGTTGCTTTTGATGGGACTCTAGCATTTAATGTTTGCTAGATATGTGCATTGATGGGACTTACTTTGTACGAAGTTCTTTTTAATAGAACTCTAGCATTTAATGCTCTTACATGTACACGTCTCTAGATCATACCTTTGAAGTTTATCTACATCACGTGTGGCATAACTGCCATGTGGCATATTCTGGACTGTTTAATTTAGTCACGATCGACCAAGTGTAAATAGAATCCTCTTCAAATGTTGAGTCACATCATATGCTCTTATGCCATAGTTCTAACAAAAAAATTATAGCTGTCACAATGGGAATGGCCACTTTGCATCATGCTATGTAATGTGGTAGTGCCTTTGTAGATCATAATTCTAACTCAGTGACTTGACTTGGAACTCGGCTCAATCAACTCGACTCAACAAGATTTCAAGCCAAGTCACCACGAAGCTTTAGTCAGACTTGTCGAGTTGGCTCACCGAGTCTGTTGTTGGGTGATTCTTTTTCAAAAGAAAAAGAGTGAGGGAGCATGAGATTCGAACCCATGACCTTTCTTACAAGGTCAAGTGACTCTACCAACAAAATTTTTGTATTTGTTTCACATTAAATAGATATTTAATATTTAAATCTTTATGTTAATTTAATAATTAAATACGGATTTTTACATTAAAAAATCCTTAGGAATCAACATTTTTCCAAATAGTGCCTCGATTATTAGAAATTACAGGAAGGAGCTTTTTAAGGAAGGAAATTACATAAATACCCTCATTTAAGTTTTTCTTAAGTAGTGAAAGTCAAGACTTATGGGGCCCATGTGGTATGTGTAACATCCAAGCCATACAACACTTGCACCCCGCCATGATCGCACAAACCAAAAATTAGGCCAATCAAATCATCAAATAAGCCACACTTGAATTTGGTTATTTTGAAAGGTGTATATTATTATTATTATTATTGTTGTTGTTGTTGTTGGCTCACCTTGTGATTGGACCCCTAATATTTTTGGTTCATCAAATAATCATGTTTTTGTGCACATGTTAGATGGGTTGGATGTCAAACACATACCATATGGGCCAAACAAGTCTGGATACTCGACTTCGTAGAGAAAAAAGGAGGGTAGTGATGTAATTTCTCCTTTGAGAAAGCACTTCTTGGGAATATGGCCCTTGGAGCCATTATTTGGTAAAATTTGAATCATGAGGGCATTTTACTATATAAATACCAATTAAATATTGAGTTGAATCTTCGAGTCAAAACAACCAACTAATATCGAGTCGAGTTTTTGGGTTTTTTTAACTATGTTGTAAATAGTGTTTATACTCAGCCGATCATGGCTAGATCAAATAGTCTAGAAGATGCCACGTGACAATCATGCCACATATGGTGTAGATGAACTTTGAAGGGATGAACTAGAGACGTGTATGTGTAGGAGTATTAAATGCTAGACTTTTATCAAAACTCTTCACAAAGTAAGTCTCATCAAAGCAAATCTCTAACAAACATTAAGTGTTAGAGTCACAACAAAAGCAAATCTCTACAAATGCAAAAGTCAAATGACGTGAAGACTCCGGCAAAGTTTTCTATACAAGATTCCAGTGACTTGGAGACTCCGGTAAACAATTTTAAGCACATCTGGAATAGCAAGAGGCATACATGAGTTCTTATACACGTACTCTAATACAATGGGCTACGCTTATGTGGAGAATCAAGGATATACACGACCAACTATCCAAATCTCTCATGTTAGCAAATCATACACAAAACCACCACCTCTCCAAATCTATAAAAGCAACACTCGAACGTAAGTTTAGGGCCCGATCAACACAAATCAATTAATTCTCCTTTCAGCTCTACTCTATTTATCCCTTTCGTCTTCTTTGGACACTTATTAGCTTAATTCATGTATTTTTATTCAACCATGCTGCAGCAAGTTTGGAGCTATTAGATCTTAGCTTAGTTTCGCTTCTGTCCAACACATCACTGCAATATGAACGTACGAGTAGTTTAAATATCCATGACCCAGTCGTTGGATCCCAAAAGTACTTAGTTCTAGTTTATTACATCCATGGTCACATCTTGCAGAATTCACACCACAACTGTCTCATAATCATCCGGTATTTCCCATGGCCATTTTTCCAACACAGACCGCTATAGGTATTTTTTATGCTTCTTTTATTTCACTGTGAATTATACTGCTCCGACATTCTGATTAATAAAGTCAACAATCCATTGCTATTTTAATTTATCTTTCTTTATTATTTTATTGAGAAACATGATCCAAGCTATCACTGATGAAAGAAAAGTCATTGTCTTCAAGGAAAAAAGATCTCATTCAGAAGGATTAACCCTCCCCTTCTAAAATCGCCTAATCACTATAGCAATCGGTAACTAAACAGTCATACCAATCTTCACAGATCTGGTCTTAATCCGGCTGGTTCAGCGCCTCAAGTCATAAGCGTTTAGTTTGATCAAGTCAAGCATAACTTTAGCACACCCGACATCTAATATAATTGCACACTTATAATCGAAATTGGGTAATTCATCATACGTGTGGCCATGTGTTCAGATTGAACAACAACAGATAATATCCTTTTTTTCCCCCAAAATAGTGATTGTTGTTTTTTTTTTTTAAATAAAAGGTTGTTTTATAATGGCATACTTCCCGGTTTACAACTATGTTTTCGAAATTATGCTACATTTGTTGCCCACGCAAAAGATATATTGCCTTAAAACAGTTTCAACTCGTCATGTACTAGTCCAATTCTCATGGTGATAAAATCTTGAATATTTGTTAGGGTAAGGGTATATTGTATTGGGTAGTCCTGTAGAATGCTACATATTTTTATTTTATTCATATAAATAGAGAGAGGAGAGGAAAAACCCTAATCCTATTGAAGATATTGTAATATGATATGTGTGTGGTGTGCACTTCCCAAAAAAGCAAAATAGCCTCTTATGGCAATTTTATGACTAGTGGGGCGGTGGTCACCTTGCCATGATATGTATATTATTTATGGGAACAACGAAAAAAGTTTTACAAACCTAACCAATACACCAAAAGCCTTAAAGATTGATGGAAAAAGTTGGGGCCATTAAACCACTTGGAATTGTAACACATCACTAGATTCCGTAACCAACGTCCATGTGGCCCTCCTTGTGGTGGCACAAAGGTTATCTAGATTGTGGAACACTTGTGCATGTGGTACAAAAATGAGTATGTGGTACATGACTTCCTCCAATTTGGGGTACACTAAGATTAGAATCATACACTAGGCAAATACATTATAGTTTTATACACAAGTTGACTTTTTAGTGATGAACACACACGTATATATGTATGTATGCATGTATATATGTATATCTTATTCATACTGTGTGTAGACACTGTTGTACCTTATTTCTGACTGATCGAAGCAAAGCCAATAAGGAAATGACATGTGGCATTACACCTAGAATATGAGCTGTCTGAATAGATTTTCTAAGGGATTTAGTATGGAATCATAGCTGGCATTGATTTGGCACTACACATCATCAGAGGACACGTGACCAGCAAGATACTATATTCGAGAGAAGTAGAAGTTTGAATTGCGGTCAAGACACGAAATACGACCGAGAATAATGAACTGTGACCGAAGAAAATAGAGTACGTTCGACAGGAGAGGAACAATCACAAAAGGGAAACATAATAAAAAGAATGATCCAGAGAAAGACTTTTCGACTATCGTAACTGTTGGAGTAACGACAGAAATATTTATAAGAATAAGTTGTGTAGATAAATCTATAAATAGAAGAGGAAATTTACAGAGCAAGCCCGAATCAAATACCAATCCAATCCAATCCATTTAAATTTATCAATTTACTTTTATCTCAATTATCTTAGGAGTAGCAATAATTCTTAGTTCTTAATTGTAATTCGAATCTATGCTCATACATTGAATTTGTCTTTTATCCAATATTAAGCAGTTCTTTTAAGAGACATTCTTACAGTCGCTCATAGCGACCAATTGTGAGTTTTTCCTTTTGTTTGATTGCACTGGTATTCTGAAAAAGTCTTCTTCTTCTTCTTCTTCTTCTTTTGCAAAAGGCACAAAACAACCCATCTTTAGAGGAAGAACCCCATCCTCCAACTATCGCCTTGTTATTACAAAATTTTGCAAGTGTCTGAGTAAGCGACTGATCTTCTCACATTCTGATCATATACATTCATATTGGGTGTATCTGCTTATTTCGGTGCTTTGGGTCAAAAGTTGATTCGGTTTGGATTGAGTCGCTTTATCGATTCTGGTATGCCCATGCATTCACACACATGACAAAAAACAAACCGGAGAAAGAGCACCAACAGACACATGTAAGAGAGAGAGAGAGAGAGTCAGTCACGGAGTGAGTCTTCCGAGGCTATATCTTGATAGTAGGAACAGTCGGACGGTATAGATTTAGGCGCGCACATAGCTGCTCTGCGCTCGATTCATATGTAATATGTAATAAATGTGGAGAGAGACAGACTCGAGTCCAACCAGTTGGAGTATAAGTTACTATCCACCCAACTAATAATTACCAACCTTTCGTGTATGTGTGACATCCAACACCCGCCCAATATGTGCGTGCGTGTGTGTGTAGCTGAATGCTCAACTGCGCACCAGTTTGCACGTGTGTGTGTGTGTGCGTGTGTATAAACTCAGATCTGAGATGTCGTGTAGCTGATGGAGAGGCTGCAATTCTGGCAAGTGCACCTAGGTTTTGAGTGGTGACTTCAGCCCGTGGATACCCACTACACCCGACCCGACACGGTGCTGACTTGGTACTCGTGACGGTCCGGATTAGTCCAGGTTGGGGATAGGGTCAAGCATGCTGGACTCGGTACTAAGTCCGGGTTAGGTCTATTTCAAAACTGGATTGAGTCGGGTCAACCCTAACTCAGTCCGACTTGACTTGATGCCTAGCTCTATTTCTAAGTATAGATTAGCTTTACAATGTCAATCTAAATTCAGAACATAGACATATACCTTGTGCAACAATGTG
The DNA here is from genome assembly GCF_029962835.1 of Magnolia sinica. NCBI lineage: Eukaryota > Viridiplantae > Streptophyta > Magnoliopsida > Magnoliales > Magnoliaceae > Magnolia > Magnolia sinica. Next base: position 74,626,662 of record NC_080583.1, read on the forward strand.
CGTTTGCGTGTGTAATATTGTGCATGAGGGACCTATAACAATAATAATATTTGTGTAATATTGTGCATGTGGGACCCATGGTAGAAGAGTGGGATGGAATACAAACACCACGATTGGGTCCCACACACCAACTAGTTGGACGCAACACTCAGTGTGTGTGTGAGTAGGTCTCAAGTCCAACAGGTTGGACCACAAAGTACAGTCTAACCAGCAGATAACATTCAACCTATTCAGTGCATATGACACCCAACCTTTCCAATAGGTTGGTCCCATCATGAGGATCACCTAGTGCAAAAATCATCCCTATTAACTTATCAGGTGGGCCACACTATAAAATAATGTCTAGCCATTAATAAATAACAAAAACGAAGTGCGGTGCATTCAATGAGTAGATATTGTTCATCGTTTTTGTAATGAGTGAGGCTAAACTTAAGGCTTGTGATGGCCTTTAAAATATATTGGGATCAAGAGAAGGGTGAGAAAGATGTCTTCAAACTCGCAGAAATGGTAGAGAGAGAGAGAGAGAGAGAGAGAGAGAGAGGATAAGAACCTAGATCATGTTAGATGCATTAATAGCGATAACCAGAGGGTACTCGGTGAAGGAAAATGAGATCGACAAAAGGTGGAAAAGCAATTTTCAAAACTTGTTAAATGACTATCACTTTAAGAGCATACGATAGAAGGAACCACATACGCAAATGATGTCAGGGACGATATATACTTTTGTAGGATTAGGACATTTGAAGTGAAAGATGCTCTGAGAAAGATGAAAACAAGAATGGCCCTTGTATAAGACGGTATACCAATAGAGGTTTGGAAGTGTATGGAAGATAATAGGTTATTTTAGTTGACAGTTGTTCAATAAGATTGTAGGATTGAAGAAAATGCCAAAAGAATGGAGGAAACTAGTGTGGAACCTATTTGTAAGAATACGAGGGACCTATAGAGCTGCACTAACTATCGTTGGATTAAACTCATCAGCAATGTTGTCAAAATCTTTATCATATCTGATATCGCAAATCGTAATAAGGGTTAATCATATCGAATCGCAAATCGTATTATAAGTCATAAGATTTTTATGATTTTGTTAAAAATATGAAAATATAAATAAATCAGAAAAAATTAAAAACTTAGCAATCATCCTTTTTGCCATCAATATGCACCAAGTAATACCATGTCATAATGGTGTTATAGGATTCTTACCTTTCCTTCTTTTTGTCTTTCAAGAAATTTTCCTTAAACAACTTACAAGGATCCTTTAACAATTTATGTTCTTGTCTCCTTTCTTGAATGTAGAATCACATTGGAAAAGCGGAATTTGATTCGGTAGACCGAAGAAAAAAGATATTTTGATTTCTAACCATCACTGCGCAATACATGTAAGTCAACATGATCGTAACCATCTATAAAACATTCCAAGTCATACATCAATTTGGTGTTTCAACCACTTACGAATTAAGAAATCATATCAAAAAATTGGTTGTACAATTTAATGTTGAAGAGAATATATATCAATTAATCTTTTATAAAGAATAAAATAAGATAATTTAGTACCTTTCAAAAAAAAAAAAGATAGTTTTCCTTTTCTGAGCGATTCTCCTTCCCTTTAAAAAAAAAAGGTTTTTTCTAAATTATTTCTCTTTCTCTAGTTGGGACGAAGCGTGGTTCTTCTTTTGGGGGATTCCCCTCGAGCTACGTTTCAAAGATTTCTATGTTGCTATCGGCACCTGTCTGGGAGAACTTCTGATGATCGATCACTTAATGGAGTCGGGACAGGTGTGATGAGGATATCACATCACGTACACCTTTATGTACAAATCAAGGGAAGAGGCAGGACGCAACGATTTCTCTGTGGCTAGGCGAGTATCCATGTTCATGTTGAAGACCCCATATGCATGTGCAAGCATCTATAAGGCCCCACACTGGGAAGATGCAAATGGGTTGCTTTAAGGAGTAATTTGGACTGTTGAATTTGAGGGACGTGATGATCAGGCTATTGGATAGCATGGATTACATGATCGGGGACCATTCTCGCCATCATAGGACATAATTATGTTTTAGGATTAGTTTATAATTGATTTATGTTTTGGACTCCTTATGAGTAACGTTATTTGATTTTTCATTAGAAGATGATTATTTTGGTCAAAGTCATTAAAACAAGGTTTAATTTGTAATTTTGAAAAGTCTTAAGACTATATAAAGAGAGTGGGGGGGGGGGGGGGCTAGATTTTTTCTCTAAAGAAAACAAAGCTCCTTTGTTTCTTCTCCTTCATGCGAAGTGAAGACTTGTTCCATGAGATTTGGAACGAAAATCGGTGCAATGCCTATATTCAATCACGGGAGTGCAAGGCTTCCAGTTATTCGTCTTTGAGTTTTTCTTCTTCATGCAAGGTATTTTGTTGAAATCTCATTAGTTCTTCATCCAAAACCTCTTCCAACACTTTCCTTTCTTCGTCTTCATCTCTTTCCTCAAAACCCTAAAGTAACAAACCAAACCCTAGCCGACCGGACCCCACACGTATGACCGTATAGCCACACGTGCGAGCCCACAGACTGGTCCGTACATCCACTCTTCTAGTCTCCCTTGCCTCTTTGAACCATTCCTCCAAAACCCTATCTTCTCTTGTCCAAACCCTAACCCTAAAATTAAAAATCTCAAATCTTCCAATTTCCCCAAATTACCAAACCCTAGATCTCCAAAACCTTCAATTAAACCCAAATCCCTAAATTCCCTACATCCAAAACCCTAATTCCCTTTTCCTAATACCTAAAACCCATTAACCCCTTTACCCAATTAACCCTAATTCCAAGTTTTCCCCAATTTCCCTAAACCCTAATCTCAACCTAGGTAGTATTAGACCTTTCTCTTTAAAATAGGCTTAACCCTATGCTATTTGGATGTTTCTACATCCATTAGATCCTAGTTTCCCACATTTAAAAGTCTTGTAGGATGATGCTTGGCAACCTAGGCATAAACTATACAGGATCTCCTTTCATAATCTTGGTATTTGTTATGATGGTAGCAAGCTTTGTAATTTTCATTAATTAATTTAATTTTGCTAATTGATCTCTCACATTATTTGAGTTCATGCATTGGTCCTACATCAGATTTGGTATCAGAGCCCATAGGTTTAGCATAGGATTTTTGTGTTGAACTTAGGTTAGAGTCACATCTAGGGTTAGTAGAGCATACATGGCATATAAGATCTAGGATCATATTGCTGATTTTTTTTCATAGTTTGGACTTTGGAGTATCATATTGCTGAATTTTTAGCTAGCGTTTTCCACTTATACCATTGCTGAATTTTCATCATAGCAATCTCAGGTTGTCACTTCGCTGAATTTTCAGTTTGTAATTTTCACATTACAGTCTTGCCGAATTTTCAGTTTGGTACTCTCAGATTACCGTCCTACTAAATTTTCAACATAATATTTGAAAGGAACGGCTTGCTGAGTTTTCAGATTAGTGATTCTAGTGTATCTAGTTTGATCTCTATGTTGGTTTTATCTTTGTCATAACATTATCCTAGGATCAAGGTTTTCCTTTTAGATTTTCATTGTATATGCCCACTCGTTCTAGACATGGCTTTGGTCTACAGCCCACAATGAATCTACAACGGATTGCAAAAGCCCTTAATGCTATCAACCATTGTCTGACGGCCATTGAAGCATACAATAGAACCACCGCTACTCAATTGACCGCAACCAATGCACGCATCAATCAACTTGAGGCCTCCCTACAGGCGAACCCCAATACTGGGGAAGATGTTCAATCTCAAGCTGGAGATCAAGTTGATAGGCGAGGGGGTGGTCGTAGCCAAGGCGTTAGCTGTGGTCGAGCACAAGTGCAACCACAACGTGAGGAACATCATGACCGTCATGATCCAGACGCGCAAGTCATGAAGGGTGTAAAAGTTGAGGCTACCAATTTTGATGGTCGCTGGACCCCAAAGCATTCATTGATTGGGTGACATACATGAACCACTATTTTGAGTGGTATGATACGTCTGATGCCTGTCGGGTAAGGTTTGCTGAGATGAAGCTGGTGGGCCAGGCCAAACTTTTTTGGACCAACATGCAACGTAAAATGGAAAGAAGATGAGAACCCCCAATTGCACATTAGGCTGAGATGAAAGAGGTCCTTAAAGAAAAGTATCTCCCTCTCTTATCGCGAGAGGCTCCTAAACCAGTGGCAGGCCTTGCGCCAAGGACCATGACTGTGTCGGACTACATCGCCAAGTTCGAGGAATACATGAAGCGATGTGACGTTGAGGAGGACCTGATGATTACACTGTCTAGATTCAAGATAGACCTCCGATTCGAGATCCAACGAGAACTTTATTCTCATGACGTTGGCACATTGGAGCCCAGGTGTTCTGTAATGGTAACGGGGGCCGTAACGGCCACCACCGTTACCTTTACAATAAAGGGGATAACGGCTGTTGCGGCCCCGTAACGGCCGTTACAATCTCTCTTTTTTATTTTTTTATTTATTAAAAAAACCCCCGAAAAACCTTTATCTACCCCATAATGTTAATTAAAAAGTATGAAAAACCTGTATGTCTCGTAATAGACCATTACAGGGCTAGTATGGCCTTTATATGGGATGTAACGTGCTGTTAACGGCAATTACAGGTCAATTTTTTTCCATAACGGCTGTTACGGCCGTTACAACCCCATAATGTGTAACGGTTGCCACCGTTACCTTTACGTAATGGCCTTTACGGCACACCATGATTGGAGCACATGTACCAAGTGGTGCAAGACATCGAGTACTATCTCAAAGCATCAGTTGGTAGGCATTATGACTCTCGGGATCCAAGTGTCAAGACTTACCCTCAAGGTAAAGTCTAGCATGGGGAGTCAATCCAAGCCCCAAGTTAGTTCCCAGTCCAACCCTAGAAATGTCAAAGGAAAAGGGATAGCAAGTACTAGCTCTAAGGGAGGTGAACAAACACAATGCTTCAATTGCCAAGGATTTGGTCACTTTACGCATCAGTGTCCCTCGAAAGAGAGGAATAGGGCCCTAGTGATTGGCGAAGGTGAGGAAGAAAAAGATGAACTGGGTGATTTTAAAGAAGTCTATAAGCCTAATATCACTAGTGCTGGTGATGAGGAAGTACAGGAAGAAGAATTCACACCACTTACAGTAGTCAGGTGCGCCTTAACCCGTGCTGAGGATAATGATGATTGGCGTTGGACTGCTTTTTTGCACCTATGCAAAATGTGGGGAGAAGAATTGGAAGGTGATCGCCAATAGTGGTAACTGTACAAATATGGTCTCCACTAGCATTTTATCTTGTTTGGGTTTAAAACCTAAACCACACCCTCGACCCTTTAGAGTTCCTTGGATTAATTCATCTTCCATGCCTGATATCCAGCGATGTCTTGTGCCTGTTCACTTTGGATCCTACTTAGATTCATTGTGATATGACATTTTGCCCATGGACGTTGGACACATCATTTTGGGATGGCATTGCTTATTTGACCACGATGTGATGATATATGGTCACTCGAATGTGTGTTCATTCATGCATCAGGGCAAGAAGATCACTCTAGTTCCTATCCCACCAAAAAGCAATGCGGAGAAGAAAGATGAGGGTAAGTCGAGTAACCCTAGGGATATGAGGAGATCCCAACCTAATTCTCTCCATGTTATCAATGCCAAGGAATTCGAGAGAGAGACTAAGGTGGATTCAGTGGTGTGCACCTTAGTGGCTAGAGAAATTACACCAGAGGTTAGTGTAGAGGGACCCCCTGAGGTGACTCTAATTCTGGATGAGTTTCACGATATATTCCCAGAGGACTTAGCAGATGAGCTCCCACCCATGAGGGACATCTAGCATGCCATTGATCTTGTCCCTGGGCCGACTCTACCAAACCTTCCTCATTATTGAATGAACCCTACGAAGCATGCAGAGTTGAAGAAGCAGGTAGATGAGCTTCTTAGAAAGGTTTTCATTCAAGAGAGTTGAAGTCCGTGTGATGTGTCAGTGCTTCTCACACCTAAGAAAGACGGCACGTGGCACATGTGTGCGGGCAGTAGAGCCATCAATAAAATCACGATCAAGTACCAGTTTCCCATACCGCGTCTTGATGACATGTTAGACATGATGGCGAATGCCAACATCTTTTCAAAAATTGACCTTAAGAGCGGATATCACCAAATACGTATACGCCCAGGAGATGAGTAGAAGACAACCTTCAAGACGAATGATGGGCTATAAAAGTGGCTAGTCATGCCCTTTGGCTTGACTATTGCCCCGAGCACATTTATGAGAGTGATGACCTAGCCACCTAGGTGTTGAGACACTTAATGGATAAGTTCCTTGTGATGTATGTTGATGACATTCTTATCTGTAGCACATCAAAAGAACAACATCTCCACCATTTGAGGCAAGTTTACGAGGTCCTCATAACTAAAAGCCTTTATGTCAACCTTAAGAAGTGCACATTCATGTCAAAGAGCGTCATCTTCTTAGGGTTCATAGTATCATCTGAGGGCATGAGAGCAGATCCCAAGAAGGTTAGGGCTATAGTTGAGCCACTTGAACCGCGCAATATTCACGATGTGTGAAGCTTTTATGGCTTAGCAAATTTTTATAGGCGAATCATTAGAGGGTTTAGTTCCATCATGGCTCCCATCACGGATTGCATAAAGAAAGGGGAGTTTGTATGAACTAAAGCTGCCTCTAAAGCATTTAAGGAGATTAAGGGCAAGATGAGTGAAGCTCCCGTCATGCGCCTTCTAAACTTTTCTAGAGTCTTTGAAGTTGCGTGTGATACATCTGGGGTAAGTATAGGTGGAGTGCTTAGTCAGGAAGGGCACCCCGTTGCTCATTTTAGTGAGAAGTTGAATGGGGCAAAGCAACGGTATTCCACCTATGAAAAAAAGTTCTATGCGGTCGTTCAATCCTTACGCCATTGGCAACATTATTTATTACCACAAGAATTTGTCTTGTTCTCTGACCATGAGGCCTTACGTAACCTTAGTTCCCAGAAGAAACTAAACCCTAGGTATACTAAATGGGTCCAATTTCTTTAGAAATATTTTTTCATCCTTAAACATAGGTCGGGATCGATAAAAACTAGTTGATGCCCTTAGTCGTCGTGTGTCGCTACTCAAGAGTATGAGTGTGGAAGTGACTAGGTTTGAGCAGCGGAAAGAAGAGGATCCTACATGCCCGGACTTTGTTGAGTTGTATGCGTCACTATGAGATGGTCAGTCGAGCAATAGTCATGGGTTTGTCACCATCGATGAGTTCCTGTTTAAAGGTGACAGACTATATTTCCCGTACTTCCCTCCGTGATTTCCTAGTTTGGGAACTTCGTGCAGGAGGGGTAACTAGTCATTTGGGGAGGGACAAGACCATTGCGCTTGTAGAGGATAGGTTCTATTGACCAAGTCTCAAGCGAGATGTCGCGAAGATAGTTGGGCAGTGCAAAACTTGTCAACTGGCGAAGCAGAGAGAGAAAAATACAGGATTGTATATGCCTTTTGCCAACACCCCATGGTCCGTGGTAGGACATTACTATGGATTTCGTGTTGGGTTTACCGAATACTATTAAGAAACACGATTTCGTATTTGTGGTTGTGGACCGTTTTTCCAAAATGGCCCATTACATTCCGTGCTCGAAAACGTCAAATGCCTCCAATATGGCTAAACTTTTCTTTGGGGAGGTAGTGCGTTTACAAGGTCTACCTAAGACCATATTGTCTGATCGTGATGTACGTTTTATGAGCTATTTTTGAAAGACACTGGCACATTATGGGGACAAGGCTTCAATTTTCACCTGCCTATCATCCTCAAACAGATGGTCAGACTAAGGCTGTCAATAAGAGTCTTGGAAATTTGCTTAGATGCCTTGTGAGGGATCACGTTAGAACTTGGGATATTGTTTTGCTTATAACCGAGTTAGCATATAATAGTTCCATTAATAGGTCCATAGGCATGAGTCTATTTGAGGTTGTACATGGCTACAAACCTAGGAAACCTAAAGATCGCATACTTATGTCTGTCCCATAGGCGATCTGAGCCAGCACGTGAGTTTGCACGTCACATACATGAGTTGCATAGTGAGATAAGAAAGTAGATTAACTTAAGTAATGAAAAATATAAAACATTTGTTGATTCTCATTTCAGGTTTCAAGAATTCCAAGTAGGAGATTATGTCATGGTTCGTATGAGGCCTAAACGGTTCCCACATGAGCCCTTTAAAAAATTTCAAACACGTAGTGTAGGACCATACAAAATACTGCAGAAACTAGGTCCTAATGCGTATGTAGTAGACCTTCCACCTACCATGAGAATAAGCTCTACTTTTAATGTGGAAGATCTAGTATGATACAAGGGTCCTGCTACTCCGCCTTCTGATCCATTTTCAGACCCTCCCACAGACCACGATCCAGTCCCTAACCTATGACCCCTACTTGACCAATCACCCCAACCTTTACCACCCTAACCCTCCTTGCTTCCTCGAAGTGAACAAGTCGAAGACATACTGGATGCGCAAGCGGTTTCCACTCGCCATGGGGGATTTCTGAAATTTCTCGTCAAGTGAAAGCACAGGCCGATTTCAAATAGCACCTAGATTATAGAGGCAGAGCTGCAAACTTTGGATCCCGACATCCTTGAGCATTACAGGAGTTTTAGTCCGCTAGATGCGAACTCTTCTCAACCCAGGAGAGTTAATGAGGACATCACATCACATCCACCTTTGCGTACATATCAGAGGAGGCGGGCCACACCGATTTCTGTGTCTAGGCAAGTATCCATGTTCATGTTGAAGACCCCATGTGCATGTGCAAGCATCTGGAAGACCCCACACTAGGAAAATGCACATGGGTTGCTTTAGGGAGTGATTTGGACTATTGGATTTGAGGGACGTGACGATCAGGCCGTTGATCGTAGACCATTCTCGTCATCATAGGACATAATTATGTTTTAGGATTTAGTTTATGATTGATTTATGTTTTGGACACCTTATGAGTGATGTTATTTGATTTTTCACTAAACGGTGATTATTTTGGTCAATGTCATTAAAACAAGGTTTAATTTGTAATTTTGAAAAGTCTTGAGACTGTATAAAGAGAGCGGGGCGGGGGGGGTTGACCGCCTTAATGGTGGATTTTTTTCTCTTTAAAAAAAAAAAAAAAAGCTCCTTTGTTTCTTCTCCTTCATGCGATGTGAAGACTTGTTCCATGAGATTTGGAACAAAGATCAGTGCAATGCCTATATACAATCACGGGAGTGCGAGGCTTCTAGTTATCCGTCTTTGAGTTTTTCTTCTTCATGCAAGGTATTTTCTTGAAATCTGATTAGTTCTTCATCCAAAACCTCTTCTAACACTTTCCTTTTTCGTCTTCTTCTTTTTCCTCAAAACCCTAAATTACAAACCAAACCCTAGCCAAACGGACCCCACACGTGTGACTATACAACCACATGTGCGAGCCCATAGCCTAGTCCATACGCCACCACCCTAATCCCCCTTGCTTCTTTGAATCATTCCTCCAAAACCCTATCTTCTCTTGTCCAAACCCAAACCCTAACCCTAACCCTAAACCTAAAAATCCCAAATCTTCCTATTTCCCAAAATTACAAAACCTTAGATCTCCAAAACCTTCAATTAAACCCAAATCCCTAAATTCCCTACATCCAAAACCCTAATATCCTTTTTCTTAACACCTAAACCCTTTAACCCCTTTACCCAATTAACCATAATTCCAAGTTTTCCACAATTTTCCTAAACCCTAATCTCACCCTCCTCTTTAAAATAGGCTTAACCATATGCTATTTGGATGTTTCTACATCCATTAGATCCTAATTTCCCACATTTAATGGTCTTGTAGGATGATCCTTGGCAACCTAGGCTTAAACTACGCATGATCTCCTTTCAGAATCTTGGTATCTTGATGATGGTAGCAAGCTTCATGATTTTCATTAATTAATTTAATTTTGCTAATTGATCTCTCACATTATTTAAGTTCATGCATTGGTCCTACATTAAGGTGGGGGTACCCAGCATTTGCATTAGAAGAAAGAAAGGGGTACAGGAACCGGAATTTGCTACAATCACAGTTGGGGAGAAGAAGTTGTCGCTGAGGTGCAACGGGAAATGATTGAAGGGATGTAGCTTTGGTGGGGAGCTTTCTAGGACCTGCAGGAGAGAATGTAAGTGCCGGGAGGCCATGATTTCCAACAAGCTGGAGCAGCAAGTTCACAATTCTGAAGCTCCGCTGGAGCTCCGAGCGTTTTTCCTGCCTAGCGTTCGAATCTGGTTGGCGAATGGGAGGCAGATGTGTACATGAGGAATGCACGTGGGACATCTGGCAAAGAAGCCGTTGAAGGGGCATGGTGCGTGACATGCTGCTCCCAGACCAAAAATTTTAAAACAGGTTTGGGTTCCAAATCTGCGTCGAGCCAGCTACCCGGCCCCAAAGCTATCACCACTTCGCCTGATCAAGTCGACACGTGGCACTACGAGGCTCAGCCGTTCGACACGACGTGGAAACAGTCGGCGAATGCTTACATGTCGGGACGAGAGGGTGCTCATTTCTCTCTCTAGCCCGGTTCGGTGGACGAATGTCAGTCTCCTCGCAGCGAACACGTGGCACTCCCGAGCTTCCTCTAGTGGAGCTAAGGCCTAGAGAGCTTACTCATGTGGAACAGGCCAAGGGCTTCCTTTTATCTTCGCCACATGTGCCAGCTAACCTCATTCGTGCGAACTCTTTTAATATTGGCGCATGTATTCCTCATGAGGCTCCATGCAGAAGCCTCCCGAGGTTTGTTTTTAAAAGAAGGCCTTCCTATCAGGCCCTGAAGGACCTCTCTTCTCGCAATCAGGACATTGTCGTGGGCTGGATAGGTCAGGAGAATCTGGACTCGCTAGAGCAAGGCACGCTGGTGGCCATCACACATCCTACCTTCGAAGCTAATCAAGGGGAGGCGCTTCCTCTCCCTTGACATGCGTCTCAAGAAGAAGGTGGTTCAGAAGAAGAAGCGAAGGGACCAGTGCTCTCAGAAGATGGGGTGTCGCAGGTGGATGTTATCCCTCAGGCGGAGTGTTTGGAGGAACCCATTATCGTCACTTCATTATGAGCGGAAATGATCGGAGAAGACCCATCCTCAGTAAGCATGGGTTTTGGGGCTGCCCTACCAACTCCTCCTCCAGCTACAGCATATAAGGGGAGGATCTCAGAGGAGCAATTCCAATGGACAGATGATGTCCTTGTCAGAGCATGGAGGAATGGTTGGTATGTCCTATGGCACTAGGGACGAGGACATGTATGATTTCTATAACTTTGTTCAAGTGCCTGTTTCATGAGAATCTTGAGAAGATGCAGAAACAGAAACCAGATGATTATCTACTGTCCATTGATTTATTTTGTTTGCTTAAACGCAACTAATAGTGGTCTTCTAGGCATAACGAAGATCCAAAGTGAAAAATGTGTAGGAGCAACAGCAAACGCAAACAACTGAATAGATTGCAGGAGAAACAACATAGAAGTTGAATCAAGAAAATAAGCAGTGTAGCAGTGGCCACTTACGTCAACCTGCCCTTTCTTGGCAACGTTTGACCAATCCTTGGCAGCAACACCTGTCTTCCAACTGAAGTCAACTGTTATTGTTACGGATGGCTTGTGCTCAGGCGCCCATAGGCAAGCCATGTAGTCACCCACCTCTGTCGAAGTAAAAGCAAAATTCCCAGATTCCACGTGATCAGCATGGTGGATGCTGTTACCATAAGGGGAAGTCACCTGAAACCCCATGCACCCACCAAACAATATAAATAAAAGAAATTATGACATTGGAAATAGAAGTTGGGGCAACAATTGCCAGTAAGTTCAAGAAAATACATCAGGATGAGAAATGGTCTAGTGCTACTAGTTGCATCAGGCCACATGGACAGTAAAGTATAATGATCCAGACTGTCAATTAGATCCAGCAATGACTCCAGTCGTATGATCCATTCCAACCATAACACAGCCTACCTTTTTACAGTAATCCATTCAGCCCATGGAAAGGATGGTTAGGATTGCCTGAGAAAACTGATTCTTTAGATCCATAAGTGATCTATAATTGGCACCAACAAGTAAATTGATCAAATTATTGGGTGGACCTATTTTTATAAAAATGAACTTAACATTCCATTTTATAGACTGCTGATTCAATGGTTAGAGTCATCTCATCAGTTTGATTTCTGCATGGTAACCCGTGAAATGTGTGCTGTACATCCAGATAGATACACCGGACTGTCCAAGCATCCCTATGCATCTAGGAGAACTATAACTTACAATGCTCTAAGGCCCAATTTAGGATCAAGGAAATGAAAATATGATTTCGGTAAACCCATGGACTAGCAAATTCATGGATTTTCATTGGATTTGGTTTTCGCAAATCCAAAGTCCATAATTTGGGAATTAGGATCAAGGGCCAAATCCATGGATTTTGGAAGCATTTGTTGCAAAAGAATAACTTTAATAGCTTCCGAGAGAATCCCTTATTTTGTGGATTTGCCATGTCTTTAGTTTTTAAGGGAAGTTGGATTTGCCCCAAATCTATGGATTCATGAGGGTGAGGATTTAGGATATAAATGGATTTTGCAAATACCCAATGAAAAACAAAGGGGATTTGAAATCCATGGATTTCACAAATCCCTCCCCTCACCCCAAACAGCCCCTGATGGAAAACTAGATCATTTCTAGATCAGAAACTGAAAAGAAGAAAAATAAGGGTCATTTTGTCTCGGGGAGCGAGGAAATTATGTGTTTTAAAACACAGAATACCCGGACAGTGATCTTGTGGGAATCTGGAACAGGATGGCCCTCATTAGGAGAAACGACGCTGTATTTGCCGACGGACATGGCGTTCATCTTTATGTCTTCTGAGATGCATTTGGTGTGTCCTGATTGCAGCTCAAACCTAAGCGCTTGAGCAATCGTTGAGAAATACCCCACCATCATAACAACAGCTATGATCTCAACAACCTGACGCCTTTCACCCATCCTCTCTCCTATGCAAGAAATATAGATTAGTGGAGAGAACTAGAAGGTTAGAGAGAGAGAGAGAGTTGCCATGACTATGGGAAATCTGCTTTGTTGGTGGCTCGGTGTATGCAAGAAATGTTCACATACAATATTCTATGTGAACTTTCACATATGACAAAATCTTTCCCACCAACATGTCTCGCTTTCATAGAATTGCCACCTACACATTCAAAAGGTGGGCCACACCATAGAGGGGCATAAGCAAAAATTAGATGGCCTACTCATCAAGATGGCTACACAATTGAAATCAATGGACAACCATTGATGGTTGGTTTGGCTAAATGTACCAGTTGTATCCCACATAATGGATTGGTCCGATATGAACACCAGACGGTCTTTATGGTGCTGCCCATCTTTTGAACTGATCAGACATAGTGACAGGCAGAAAGAGTGTTGTATCTTAAAGTTAACATACGCTGATGTATGTGAGCATTTCTCAGGTACGAATTTTCACACACAATGTTAGCTTCCACATACAACAGTTTCTTTTCCACCAATGTGTCGCATGTGTGCTCTTTCCGAGAGAGAAAAGAAAGTGTCACATGTGAGTGGAACATCTGAACTATCAAAAAGGGTGGCCCACACCATGAAAATGCAGGGGTAAACATCGAACGAATCCACTCATTAGGCAGTCCACACTCGTACATTGAGCCAAACTATCGAGTGTCGATTTCGATAGTGTAGCCTGTCACCTGCTTCATAAATTAGACCATCCCCAGTTTTGTCACGGTTGCTTTTTACAGTCTGCCCACCGTTTTGTATGGCTTGAATGTTCCATGCCAGTGACACGCTAGCAGTAAAGAAAGCACTGTATGTGAAAGTTCCCATACAATGTTGTACGTGAGTGTTCCTCATCACATAATAATGTTTTCAATGCAGCTCACTTCAAATAAATTCGGTATAGCTCCCTCCTCACTACAGTAGATACCTGTGGTGATCGGTAGTATTGATTTGGTGGCCACCATGGGTTTGGACGCTATCCCAATACTCAAGGGGATGGTAATGTGGTAGCCAAACAGTCAGCGGCCTGCAAAAGGAATGGTTAGCTCAATGGTCTACATTCAACCAGAAAACTTCATGGTATGAGTTCAAATCATTGGGATTTGTGGCTATAGCCCATCCACATGGTGTCCCACCATATCACTAGTCCCAATCACCGGCACGTGCTTACAAAGCTGCATAGAAATCCTAGAAGCAAGCTGCATGTTAGCATTTCTAAATAAAGAAAGGCACTAGGAAAGAAGAAATAGTGAGCACAAGGGAGAGGAGATCCACATGGGCTGCTAGTTCAATGAGCTTCCAGGGCCCAATATGTTAAGGTGCATGGGTTGTACTTGCAGCCCCATACTTCCAACCATGGTAATGAATACTTAATACAGAGTTATGATTTCATATGCGGGTAGAGCATGATGAGCCATATGCATGAACAGAGACATTCTACACATGACAGAGAATTACCCATGGTTTAAAGTAGCGTTGTCAGAATGCGACTCACCTAGAGATCGAAAAGGAAACAAGCCACAGAACTTGTTCTGTTTCGGTGTGCAACTCTTTGCCCGCCTAAACCGAGATGACTTGGCCAAGTCAACTGAGTTCCAAAAAATATTGTGAACCGTGCTTGTAACTTAATCCAAGACATCCAAATAGTGAGATCCAACAAAGATGAGGCATATCCCAAAGTGTAGTTAAATGATACTAATTTATGATTAATGGACTTTTTTGCTAAGTTCCAACCACTGGCCATGTTTCATTTCAACCATCCATTAGATGTCCAATCAACTAGATCACTTCACAGTATGAGTTTTGGGTTATGGTCCATCTATAGCGAGTCAGTAACCCTAATATTGACATGGAGCATAGTATACAAGTGTATTCATGGTTCTTCACAACATCAGACCACCATATATCTTTCGTGGTCTTATAATCCGGCCATTCTAGTCATTTGGGTGGGCCATGTGTGTAATTGAGTGTCAACATTGATCAATTTTTTTAGCAGTCTTTATTTCATGCAGGCCTGGCCCACATGATGACCAGGCTGGCCTGATTAAGGGTCCACTTCAGATAACATATTCAAGCTAATTTTATTCATTGCCCCGTCTTGATTCCAAAGACATGACGTTAAATCCTCTTATGAAAATAATAAAATAATAACTGCAAGATGACAAGAACTGCTGAAAGAGACCATTTCCAGGAGAAAGAATTCTAATTCCATATGCCTCATCTTCAATCACAAAGTGCAAATGCAACACAAGTGCCAATATGGTACATGTGTGAGGAATTTGGGATGTCCATCATTGGGTCCTTTCAGCACATGTTCCTCAGCCCAAAGATTCAGCTGGTTCATTTATCAAATAAACCATACATGCAATAAGAAATAGACAGACAATGATAGCCTAGTCTCCATTCAACATGTTCAACATGCATGTGTCAATCACCTTATGATGAGCCATCCTGATTTTTAGGATAAGAAACATGCACTACGGAGGAGGATGATGAACTTCCTAGATCCCACAAATATATGCCACATGGTCGCATGTGTTTGGCGCTTGAACATCAAGTGTCCAAAATTAACATTCCGCTTACAAACAATGTTTTAAATAGCTTCGTCACATAATGTAGCTGGGCGTTAACACTATGTAGCGCATGAAAATAGCTTATGTTAGCTTTATGGTACACGCTACTTAGCTTACACTACAAATTATTTTTCACTAAAATATTAAAATCAATTAATGCTTTCAATGATTTATTACATTTTCAGTTTTTTAATAGAAGATACTTAATTTTTCAATGATTTTAGTAAAATAGTACAAGTAATAGTAGTAAATCAGTTAATAAAATACTTAATCTTTGACTACTTTTCCTATTATTTTAGGTTATGTTTGGTTGCACCAAATGTCATTAAATTTCATTATTAATCAGACTAATTTTCTGCAAAATATCAAAAAAATTCATGATATTTGTTGCAACCAAGCATAGCCTTAATTAAAAACCTAGAAATAGCATGCAGCGTAAGCTACATTCTATGTGCCTTACACCTCAGGCTTCAAATGGGTGAACGTTGTGCTACCTGCTATTTGATATTTAAAACACTGCAAAAAAATTAAGCACGCAAAACTCCAACAGAAGAAGAAACACAAAATCAGAAAGAAAGAAAAAGAGAGGTGAATATCACTAAAACAACTAATCCAACCCTTCATTCCCAGCTGTGGGGCAACACACCAATGCGGTCTGAATCACTGAACTACATCCTCAAAAAGCAGCCGAATTGGAGAATTCTTAACCATCTATTTCCAGGACATAATTTGAAAAGTTAGGATAGTGGCAGCAATGAGATTTGAGTATGATCAGTCTACTGTGAGGTCTCGTGTATCAATGATCTGGAACGGTGAACTGTGGCCCAAAAAGAGGGAAACAAATTTCAGGGAGCCCATGCAATGATAAGTCATGGGGCCCACCATCATGTGTGTGACATCCACTCCATTATTGTCATATGCGATCGCATATGCGCATATGCATGAGCAGATCACATATTCGCATATCTGATCGTTGGCACTTCTTCTCTTTTTTTTTGCAAAATTTCCACTTTGTACCCATAAAAAGGCACTCAATTCCAGCGCCCCCCACCCCCTTAATCTCTCTCTTACATTCCTACTTCCAAGTTACAACTTCCAAGCCTAAATCCTAATCTCTACGAATCCTCTACAAAGATCAATCAAGAAGGGAAATTTACAAAAAATCAATCAAGGATTCAAGAATCAAGAATACATTGAAGAAGCACTCTCATTCTACATTTCTCTCTCTACGTTCGCTCTCATTTTATTTCTCTTACATTACATTCTCTCTCTACATTCACTCTCCTTAAGACAATCATTCTCCAGATTCTAGAATCTACATACATACATTCCCCTCTCTCTCTCTCTCTCTCTCTCTCTCTATATATATATATATAACTACAACTACAACTCTACAAGTGTAAGTGTGTAACTCTCTCCCTCTCCCTCTCATTCATCCTCTAGTCTTTACAACTTACAAGTTACGACAAATACAAGTAACAAGAAGAAAGCACCATGTCTTCTTCTTCCCAACCTCCTTCTTTGAAACCCAAGTCAAATGACCCGGGTTGGAAGTATGGACACTATCATAGATTCATAGTGCTACCAAAAAACTCACATAGTGTATGACTTACGTAGGTCTGTGAGTTTCGATGGCATTGCATAGCACAAAAACACCTCGTACATACATCAAGATCAAATGCAAGACCATGTCCTAATATTACTCTAGAAATCCAAAGGAAAATCATGAAGTACATGGATAAACAAACAAGAAATAAACACGATAATACCGTACTTTATGAGGAATTTATGGAACAAGAAGCATATGAGAATATAGATGTAGTTGATGTGGATGAACATAGCCCTACACACCGCCCCCCCTAGATAGGCCGGTCTAGATCATCGTCCTCAAGAAGAGTTCGTGAGAACGGGCTCATGAATAGATGGTGTAGACCACACCCCGTGTATGTAATCGACCAAAGAGGTTAGGGCAAAGGGCCCACTCAAACCACATTAAAAAATTGATACAAACAAAAAGATAGAAAAACCACAATTCAATATATCGTTAAGTGATTATACTAAGTCGGTGTTACTTTCAACATTGTTAAGTTAAAATGCTTCAAGGCTACGTTGAGGCAATAGGTCAATTTAGACCTGCGCTTAAACGGCCTTCATATCACAAAACGAAGGAGACATACCTCAAAGCCAAGGTTGATTATATAGAAAGCTTCATAGTCGAATATAAGGAATCATGAAAAACATATGGTTGTGCAATCATGGCCAACGAATAAACCGATAGATCTGATCTGACTCTAATAAGTTTTTTGGTTAATTGTCTAGCTGGGACAATGTTCTTAAAGTATGTGGATGCATTGGGTCATCCTCATATGGCAAATTATTTGTAGTTGAGGAAGTAAAAGAGGAATACATTGTCTAAGTAATCACAGACAATGTAACCTCATATGTAGCCGCCAGTCGTCTTTTTATGGAGAAGAGGCGTCGTTTATTTTGAACCCCTTGTATGGCCCATTGTATTGATCTAATGTTAGAGGACATGGGTAGGTTATACTTAAAAGTTATTGCAATGGCTAGAAGAATCACAGCTTTTACGTACGCATGCCCTCCTTCTCCATCAAATGCAAAAATACATTGAGTGTAACTTGTTACGTCCAGCTATCACCTGTTTCATTACAACCTTCTTAACACTACAAAAATTACATCCGAACTTCAAAGATTTTTAGTGTTGGCTGATTGGACAAAAAGGCCTTGGTCAAAGAAGGTTGAAGGGAATGTAGTCCAACAAACCATCCTTTCACAAAAATCTTGGACACAAGTGATAAATGCACTAAAAGCGTCTGAACCCTTAATCATTGCGTTGCGATTAGCGAACGAAGATGAGAAGCCACCAATGGGTTACATATATGATGCGATGGAGAGGGCAAGAAATAAAATCATAAGCCATTTTACTTAGAGAGACTGCGATTACATGCCCATTTTAAATATTACAGATAGAAGATGGGGTTGTCAAATGTCATCTCCATTATATTCAGCTGCCTACAACTTTAATCTAGCATGTTTATTCGTTTTCCCTGATCCGGTAGAAGCAAAAAACAACGCATATGGTTAGATTTCTTGACATGTTGAAAAGAATAGTTTCAGATAAAGAAGAACATAACAGGATCTCAACTCTAATGGACTTCTATACGAAGAGTGCGAGCATATTCTCAAGAGATATAGTCATCAGGCATAGGACAATAAAATTGTCAACTAAGTATGAGCATCTTAGACTCTTACAAATAATTTTTTACAATCTAATTTACAAAGTCTAACCGACTCTTAAATTGTTTTTCTCAGCTAACTGGTAGGTTGCTTATGGAATGGACCCGAATCCCGAACAGGAAGGATCCGGCTCTAGATAAGTTGGTCATAATGATTTTTGGACTTGCGTTTTCTGTTAGGGGTTGCAAGTGCAACTGGAGCACGTTCGAGGCAGTAAGTTTAGAAATTGTTATAATTAGGGAGTTAAAAGTTATAACCAAGTTTGATATAAGTAAGGTAATGCACTTTCTTTCATGCAGATTCACACTAGGAAAAAAAAAAGGAATTGTCTTGAAGAAAAGAAACTCAACCACTGGTTTACGTCAAATACAACCAGAAGCTGCGAGAACGATTTCAAGCTAGGTGAGAAAAGCCTGATTTCTATGACCATATCTGCTTAAATAAGCTATATGTAGACAATGAGTGCCTCGTAGATACAAAGGATTCAATATGTACTGGCGAGGAGCTAACATGGGCCCAAGTTGACGATGCCACATTCGGATTGGCACCTGAAGAAGGTACTTACGCTCGAAGGCGGATGAGAGGGGGGCAAGCAATAACAATCTAAGCTATATGTAGATAATGAGTGCCTCGTAGATACAAAGGACTCAATATGTACTGGCGAGGAGCTGACATGGGCCCAAGTTGACGATGCCACATTTGGATTGGCACCTGAAGAAGGTACTTCCGCTCGAAGGCGGATGAGAAGGGGGCGAGCAATAGCAATCGACCTGTGGAAGAGACTGAGGAGATGGAAGAAGGTGATGATCAAGTTAAAGATCAATCATTGGATGTTGATAAACTACCAGTGCGTACAAATGATGAAGAAACAGAAGAAGAGAAAGTATATGTGGAAGAAAGAGATGACGATGGTGGTGATCAAATGCCACAATGACAACTGGATCAATTTACATAGTATTAGACATTTAGACTATTATTATTATTTTATAATTAAGTAGTGTATAAACATTAAGTTGTAACTTGTAAATTGTATTTATACAATAAATAGCTTGTTGATTGTTTTGTTAACTATTTTGTTGAATGTTGATGTACTTCATTCATTGTTTAATTGATTTTATTTCTATCAATTGAATTTTAAATATGTTAAATTAGTAATCTATTAACTTAGAAAAGTTTTCCCTAATTTCTTATATTTTTTTACATTTTTCCCTTATTTTTTGGTTTTTTTATTTATTTTTCACAAAAATATGCGGTCACACATGCGATTGTGCGATCGCATATGCACATAAGCATATGCAGTCCCACAATCACAAATGCAATTTGACAACATTGATCCACTCTACTCATTTTGTGATGTGAGCCCAAACATGAGGTGATGCATCCAGAGCACATGAGTTGGCCAATCAAAGACCGGACCAATCCAAGGGTTATGCTCGTGAGGCCAATCCCAAAGTCGGGTGGGCCACACCACGGCAAACGGCAGTGATGGGACACCCACCACCTAAACCTTCCTACGGCCAACCATGATGTTTGCATGCCATACAATTAATTCATAAGGTGATTCCCACTAGGATGAAAGGAAAAAACCAAATGTCAGCCTGATCCAAAACCTCGGTGGGCCACAAGAAGCTTTCAACGGTAGTGTTCCCATTCCCACTTCTTCTTGTGGTATGGCCCACTTGGGTTTTGGATTAGCCTTATTTTTGGGTTCACATCCTAACATGATTTGGCTCAGTTGATGGATGGAGTAAATGCCACATAGACATCATGGGGGGCCCACAGAGCTTTTTGTTGACAGGAAGATCCAAACCATCCAATTTTGGGCTTTTTTCATTTGAATGTAGATTGTTGATGTATTTCTCTTAACTGTCTGATTGTAGCCCATAAATTGAAAGGTGGAGACCGTCCACGATGGTGGCAACATACCGATGGTCGAGATTACTCAAATGTAGCCCCAAAAAAGAACAAAGACTGGAGGATCCTGAACCGTCTAATTTCCACGAAACAATCTGAAAGGCAAAGATAAAGGATCAAAGTCTGTTAACAGCGGGCCCCCGCTCACCGGTGGCCTGGATTGCTGACCGGTGGGCCCACCTGCACAAACTGTCCTTGTTCAGGTGAAAAGAATGCCTCTGAAACCAACATTCCATGTCAAAAACAACCAAAATTCGAGCTATTACAACCCTCTGATGTCGAAATTGTACGGGCACGGTCCATCCGCTGCGGGGCCCATCAGACCAACGGTATCTTCCCCAAATGGGAATACCGCATAGATCGGATGACTTAACTCAACGGAGTGGATGATTCTAGGGCTGGGCGATCGCCCAGTGGAAGATTTTTGGGGCGACGTCCGATCCACTTTGGGACGAAACAGAAACCAAATGATCTCGATCGTTACAACGGTGGGCCCCATCACCAGACGCAGAGAAGAGAGAGAGAGAGAGAGAGAGAGAGAGAGAGAGAGAGAGAGATTACCTTTTATCTTCTTCTTCTACTTCTTGAAGAGGAGGGTTTACGTTTAGAGAGAATCGGGTCTGTAGAGAGAGAGAGAGAGAGGGAGAGAGAAGGGAACGGAAGAGCGTTGAATTTCCCAAACATCAAGTATCCGCGAGCGGATCGTGTTACCCGAGTAATACATCAATGGGTGTTGCACTGATCGTGGGGCCCACCTTGATCAATATTTTATGTATCCACGCCGTCCATCAGTTTTAAAATACCATTTCATGTTAATACCTAAAACGAAGCAGATCCAAATCTCAAGTGAACCACACAACACGAAACATAGGCATTGAACGCCCACCATTAAAAAATTTCTAAGACCTACCATAATCTTTATTTACCATCTAACCTGTTGATAAGGTCACACAGACAGGGATGAAGGAAAAATGCAAATATAAGCTTGTTAGAAAACTTTGGTGAGCCTTAAGAATTTTTTAATGGTGATAATTCAATCCGTACTGTGTGGTCCACTTGAGATTTAGATCTACTTCATTTTTTGTACCATGCTATAAAATGAGCTGTAAAAAGTGATGGATGGCGTAGATATAAAAAAAAAATACATCAAGGTGGGCTCCATAGTCAGGGAACACCGACTAATTTCTTACCCAGGTAACACGTAATCCATTTCCCGTGTCATCCTAGCAGCGCACGCGCGGTTTGCTCGAGATCACGTGCGATGTAACCCGCGTCCGAATCCCTGCAACATTGCAGTGGTAAAGCCGGGAGTGGAATGGTTATTACCGCTCCAGGAGCTAGCTAGAGAAGGAGGGTCCTCCCAAGGGGAAACGGATGGGCTACTCCCCTGCCACCAGCTAATGGCTGATGGTCGGTGCTCTTTGCTCCCCAGCATGATGTATCTGTTTCATCCATGCCATCCATATATTTTTTCAGGTCATTTTATAGTGTGAGACCAAAAATGAGATATATCCCGATCTTACATGGATCACATTACAGGAAACCGTGTTGAATGAGTGTCGACCATTGAAAACCTTTTGAGGGCCATAAAAGTTTTGGATAAAGCTGATATTTTTTTTTTAACTTCATCTGGGCTTGTATGACCTAATCAACGGATTGGATGTCGAATAAACATTACAGTGGGTCTTAGGAGGATTTTAATGGTGGATATCCAATCATTATTGTTTTCCTGTGGTGTGATTCACCTGAGATTTATATCCTTCTCATCTTGAGGTCAAACCCTAAAATGATCTCTAAAAATGGATGAACTGAATGGATGAAACACATACATCATGTTGGGTCCCACAGAGCACCGACCACCGGACATCGGGCTGGGGGCAATCCGTTTCCCTCTCAAGGGAACTATGGGCCGTCGTGATATATACGTTTTATCCACGTTGTCCACCTATCTTCGCAGATCATTTTAATACATAAGCTAAAAAGGAGGCAGATTGGCCATACCATAAGAAGAAGTGTGTATTGAATTGCCAGATATATACGTTTTATCCATGTTGTCCACCTATCTTTGCGGATCATTTTTATACATAAGCTAAAAGGGAGGTAGATAGATTGGCCATACCATAGGAAGAAGTGTGGATTGAATTGCCGTCGCTGCAAACTTTAAAAGGCCCAATGTGATGTTTATTTGTTCATAAGTTCATGTGGACCCATATGACAAAAAACATAAATATGAACCAAAACTTCTATGCCTAGGCAGTTTTTAATAATAAACTTTTAGTCATTACTATTTCTTATGATGTGGTCCACTTGAATCTTAAAATTGCCTCTTTTTTTTTTATATATATTCTCATGCCTTAAAATGATATTTTAAAATTGATGAATTGAGTGGATGAAACACATACATCGCAATGAGCCCTACAAATCTCTCGGATTTGGTGAGGCTTGGTAAAGGTTGAGAGGCCCTTACATAGACGGCTCCCATCTGTTTAACGATGACATACTTCACCCAGCTACGAGAGTAGATTAGGTGAGACCCAGCCTCACCCGAGACGGTGCAGCCCTTACCGTGGGGTTGCTATAAGGCCCACCTTGATGTATGTATTATATATCCATGTCGTCCATCCATTTTTCCAAATTATCTTAAGGGCACTATTTCAAAAATGAAGCAGATCCAATTATCACCTGGACCATACCATAACAAAACAATGGTGATTGACCTTCCTACCATTAAAAATTTCTTACGGCACACATTAATGCTTTCATAGTGTTTCTTTACCATCTAATCTTTTTATAAGACCACATAAGCCTGGATGAAGGGAGAAAACAAATATCAACTTGATCTAAAACTTTTGTGGCCCATTAATGATCAATCGCTATTGTTTCTTATGGTATGGTCCACTTGATAATTGGATTTGCTTCATTTTTGGAATATGCCCTAATATAATTTGGAAAGACAAATGGATGGGCGTGGATATATAATGCATACATCAAGGTGGGCCCTATGGTAACCTCACAGTAAGGGTCACACCATCTTAGGTAAGGCCGGGGTCTCACCCAATCTACTCTCCACAATTCAAATATGATACATGGTTTGGTTACCACCCCACATGTATGGAGTTTAGGACTGGCTCAGGCCTTGGGGCCACCTGATGTATGAGTTTTATCCATTTTACCATATAAATTTAGGTTATAAGCCCAAATAATGAGGCAGATCCATGGCTTAAGTGGACCACATAGTGGAGATTAAATGACTATCATTTAAAACTTCTTAAGGGCCACGGAAGTTTTCAATCAAATTGATATTTGTGTTTTCCCTTCATATAGGTCTATATGACCTTATGAACAAGTTGGATGACAATTAAACATCACAATAGGCTTTAGGAAGGTTTCAACAGTGGGCGTCATTGGCATTGCTAGTTCCTTTGGTGTGATCCACTTAAAGCTTGGATCTACTTATTTTTGGGGTGATAGCCTAAAATGATATGGCAAAATGGATGGACAGTGTGGATAAAAGCCATACATCACGATGGCCCCTTAAAGCCCTAGCCAGTCCCAAGCTCGGAAGAGGAGGAAGTACCCAATCCGGTCCTCAAATATGGTAGTAGATTAGGTGTAGTCGGCCATGACCATGGGCCCACCTTGATGTATGTATTGTATATCCATATTGTGTGAGGAAATTGCAGTGGATTCATTGATCCTATAGTTTTGTATGTGTGCCTTGATTGGTGATAGTATTGGTTGTTGAGAATTCTAAAGCAGGTTGTCACATGTCGGTCTTCCACCTCTACCATACCTACATTAGGTTGCACACTCTAATGGGAAGGAATGTGCATGTAATAGTGGGTCTTTACTCTTGCTTCGGTGGTAGACTCTCAAGAGTTTCAACACCTGGTCAGGGGTTCAAGTACCCATAGGTGGTGAAATCCCACTACGGCGTGAGTGTGTGGGGGTGTGTGCGCGATTGTAAAAAAAAAAAAAAAAAGTGCATGTAATAGTGTGTAGATTTGGGGACCGAACACACCTTTATAATAAAGAGGCTCTATGAATATCCAATCCATCGTATAACTCCTCCAAGATCATGTATACTCAATCTCATCACTAGAAGAGAAGCTATTTCCCAATATAATTCTATTTAGAGTCGTCTATTGTACATTATGCTGGTAAAAATTGTTTATACGCACTATGCTCATAAAAACTGTTTATACCCATTAACTATGTGGATCCCACCCTGATGGACATGTGATCGATTTAGACCGATCATTGCATTGCCTAATGGAATTATGCCATACATGACCCACAATTCCAATATTCTCCCGCTCGGGATATTTAAGATAATATTTAATATGCAATGTATTATCTAATATTTTCTTAACGAGCTCAAAGATTTATTAGATAATTTAATGGATCTTATGAATTACCTTTAATTATCCAGCCCATTAAAACTACTGACATTTGGCCACGATAGTCATCGCCTCATTTATCGAGCAGGACCAGGTGCGATTACAAATGTTGACATTTCCAACGATATGGATACCGAAAACATGGTGCGGAACACGAATATCTCATGTCAGGTTAAACCCGCACACAAACTTTTAAGCGGTCCAATCATCTCTATTAGGAGATGTCTTAGCCTCAATCATATACTACATTTGTCTATTCATTTCTCTTTATGTATGAAAAATGAGTATACCTTAATGAACATAAATCAAAACTTGAATCAACAGTTAAACCTTAATTTATTACAATGCATACACCACCTCAATTATGTCCTCCCACTGACCCTTAGAACTCTATGATGTAATTATCAGTTGGAGTTTACAAACACTTAACGATTATAGATTATCTTCCTCTCAATGAACCTCAGTGTATACTCTTTTGTCCCTATCTTAATTCACAGGAATGCAACACCGCAACATCTAACGCATGCTTTCGTGATAGACGTTAAAGTTTTGTTCCGATGCATAGTGTCGCAAATGCTCATATTACATCATAACAAGCAATAACATTCATGCCATGAAAACAAAATCTGAAATCGGACCTCCCACTAATGAGGCATTTAGTATATACCAAACTTATTCTTCTTATCAGTTCCACTCGATTGGTGTTATTGTACGTGAGTTGAATATCTTTATTACATTTTTTATTCACCTAATTTACGAGTCATGTATACCCACGATTTTTTCCATAATAAGGACTACCAGAATGTTTATAAGGCCAAGTGTAACCCTTAAACTGCCACAACACTCGAGTTTTGACTATCACTGTTCTCTCACTAATCAAGTGATTAGAAGGCATATATGATCTTGAGAGAGGATCTCATGTTCCATATATCAGGATTTTCTGGAATTTGAGTCTCATATTATTTCCAGGTCAAACTTTTCTCATGTCGTCATGACTTAATGTCCTAAATGTCGTTTTAGGTACATTCACCTCAAAGTGAGTACTACTTGTCTGGACTAAAAACCATTAGATATATCACTTTTTAGGATCAAACCTATTTATGACTATTCTTATCTGTAAAAAAAAATTAAAAAAAGAAAAGGAAAAAAAAAGAGACAGAGATTGCATTCATTCACATTCCATGCACAAATAAAGTATTGAGCTCTCAATCCAGTACTCAAATTTAAAAGAAAATTAAATGAACTATTTTTATTTCAAACCCATGTAAAATAAATATAAGGGTTTCAAAAAAATCAAATGCAAAGTAATTTATGTATTTGAAAGAAATACAAAATTATTAGTCTTAATTCTCCTGCTTGAAAGTCACCCATTGATTATGTAGTGCTCTGCATCACTGGGTCTTGGGCTCCTTAGGTGCCATTGCACGAGATACACGATGTAAGTATATGAGCCAGAATTTATCTACATTATGACAAATGTGTATCAATTAAAGCCTCAAAATTTGTCAAATAATAATTTTTACCTCTACTTTTGTTCATATTCTTCTTGAGCCAACCTTTATACCCATGACATTGTTTCTTTTAAGTGACTTTTTTATTTTGGTCATTTGACTATGTACCATCACCTGCCACATTCCCTTTGTCCTTATCCTTATTCCCTGAATATCTCTTCATTTTCTTTGGTTTATTATCATGAGCGGAGTACGCGAGATGAGTACTTTATGGTTGGTTCTGACTACGTCTCTCTTCCTCTTGCATACAGTGCGATATTAAGTTAGTCAATGTCCATTTTTCTTTACGAGTTTTATAATTAACCTTAAAAGTGATAAAGTTAGAAGGAAGAAAAATCAATACTAAGTATATCACCAGGTTTGTTGCGAAGTCAATCATCCTAATGATGTGCTCCATAGTTCCATTGCCATTATATTTTAGATACAAAGTTTAGAAAAAACCGTTATAGTATCTGTCTTGTTAGATTTGCTAAACCTCTTTTTGATGTCTTTGATGAATTCTTTAGCGTTCTCCTTTTCAAGTATACCCTGAGAAATTGGTGCCATTTAAGGGTTGAGATGCCTTTAATTTGGGAGAGAATATATGTAAGTTCTTGTATTTGATGCACACGTAGTTATCAAATTTCATAGACAAAATGTTGGTTAGATCTTCAACACACTTCAGTCATCTACAACACTTTATGAAGAATGGCTCAAATCATAAAAATAATATTCGGTATGATTATAAGTGAAACACGTGAAAGATCAATGTTTATGCCAACTATAAGATAAAATGACCCTAAGAAAAGACCTTAGGTTAGAGGTTTTTAACATGGCCCTTATATGCTTAAAATGTATAAGTTTACTATGTAATTTTACTGATGATCAACCAACCCAACATCTAGTTTGACTGACCTAACCTCAACCTTGACCACAGCAACATCAAACTGTAAAATCTCTTGCAAGTTCGACTAGCCGAACTTGGCTTGGGCCAGCCCGAAGGTGTCTTAGGCCAACTTTCCGCCAATGGAAAATTTCGAATTTTAAGGGGATTTGGCCAGTTGAACTCTGTATTCGGCCAGTCGAATTTTTGATAAATCTTATCCCACTAAATTCGATAGCCATTGGAACAATATCATTGAAATCCGGTCAGCCAAAGTTGTTCTTAGGTTGACCGAAGTTACAAATCCTTTAGTTATAAATATAGACATTCTCTCATTATTTTCAATATGAAAAAGTGTGATAAATTATCCTTAAGCAGAGAGAAAAACTCAGATTCTTTCAAAGCTAATTATATAGTAAATCTTATTTTATTTTAGCTTATTCAATTTCCCTTTTCAAGTTAGTTTTAAATTTAATTAGAGAGTAAACTATATTCTACTTGAGAATAAATAATTGAATGCGCAACTGTTAAAGTTTTTATTCTTTAAAAAATATTAGATCCCCAGATCATTTATGATTGAGCATACACTGCTTCATCATCCAAGAAAGAAGATCTTTGCATTGATCGAAGTCTCGACTTCATTAAGTATTTTCGCATCGACGTTTCGTCTTCTGAATATAAGTACTTATTTCAGTTTATGACTCTATTTAGGTTTGTTAAGCTAGCCTGGAAATCTCATTGGGTTGATTGGTGGTTAGCCCGTGAAAATTACCAAGAGGTTTTATTGTAATAAGCCAATGAAAATCATAAGAACTATAAAAGGTTGTTAAGATGAACCCATAAAAACCTTGAAATAGTGGAAAACAAAAATTACATGGGTAGTAATTTTGGGAGTGGAGTAGGTGTATGTTGAACACCGAACCACTATAATTCTCTGTGTATTTGTGATGATTACTTTATCTTATTCTCTTTCTTTACTATTTTGAAATATTGATTTCAAGGATGTCATGAAATAAGGTTGTCCTGCCTAAAGTTTATGTGAAGTTTGTCTTACAAATTAATTGGAATCAATGTTTTAATATCTTTTGCGATTGAGAATATATTTTCCGCGATTTATTATAAGAAACTGATTTAATCCTATTTACTCCTCCTTTAGGACATCAATAACTCATCTTTTAATATATCTAATATTCATGACTGCAATATAAAAGGTGCAACACCTCACATAAGAGGGAATACCTCATTTAAACCTTAAGTATCAAATAAAAGACACTTATTATACTAAACTTTATCTAATCAACGGAACAATCGACTAGATTATCCAGGATAACAAACCTAATTATCAAATCCCAATGTGAAATTCATTGCATTATTATGACCTTCCTTTGGGTTAAGATTGCAACACGTGAGCAGTTTTCACAATATGAGGTTGACTGAATGTTAATAATAAAGGCCCAAATAATCTAACACGATGGACCATTTGATCTCACGATGTTAACACCATCCACCCACCCCCCTTTGGCTCCAATCAGATGACAAACTCCTTAGGGTCGAACACCGTATTTTTAGAGATAAACGCCACCTCATTGGTCCTAAATGCACGACGAATGCACCATGCCCTTGAATCTAAGATCCAATGGGTATCCTTAGTCACAACCACTTTAGTGAAACACAAAATCAAGAGTATCCACTGGGTCTTAAAAACTAGGACCCCACCCAATCCAATTATCCTTAATGGATATTCTCGATGCCTTATAAATGAAGTGATAAGTAAACTGAACCATATGGGTCATTATCAGTAGTATGTCTAGCCATTGGCAATGCATAGACACTAATAAATTGTATGAGTATGATGCCCATAATTGTTGTCTAATATTCTTAGGCCACGTTTAATGGGATTAGGCCTAAGTGACCAATACTGATAATCTAAAACAAAAATTTATAATCCACCCACTCAATTCAAAAGAAAATAAATAAAATTTTATATTTAAAACTATAAATAAGGTGGTTAATCAAGTATTGAATGATGGAAAATCGGTTCCTTAAATGCTCTTCAATTAAGTGCATGAAATTAGGCCTAAACAAGCCTACAACTAGGCCTCAATCATGTATTAAAGATGGACTCAAAACATGCTCATAGCCTGCCCCATGAATAGCCCAAAAAGGGGCTAAAAACCAGGCTAAAATAGCTTGAATTATGGCCAAAATTAGCATAAAACTAGGCCCAATACATGTCCAAACCCGGTCTAAAATCTCCTCAAAATTAGGCTAAATAAATAAGCTAACATCAAGCCTAAGAACTAGCTAAAATAGGCCCAAAATTGCTAAAAATCATGCCCAAAAGAATTGGCCTGAAACATGCTTAAAAACAAGCTCCAAAATAAGAAAAATAGGCCCAACTCCCTAACTAAATGCCAATTGGCTGGAAACAGGTCCATGGATACTTGTTGTTAATGAGCCTAAGGCCCAGCCAGCTCCCAAACTGAATGCCAGTTGGCTGGAAACAGGTCCATGGACACTCACTGTTAATGAGCACAGGGCCCAGCTAGCTCACTAATGCATATGGCTGAGCTTAGGGCCCAACCCCTTAATGAGTGTAATCTACCCAACCTATTCACAAACGAAAGACAACCACAAAATTAGGGCAAAGTTTGGCCCGAAATCACTAGGCACATCCCAATTTCACCAAAAACCCCTCGATACCCATCTTTATGGTCGGGTAGATGAAAACCCTGGTCGTCATCCCCTTGTCGTCTATCTGACTTCTTCCTAAGCACCAACGACCGCACGATATCATCTCCTAAAAACTAATAACCTCACACTACCCTTGCCCCCACCACCAACTCCGATTTCAACCATTTGATATAGCACCACCACCCTCTGTGGAAAACACCCATTTAAGGCCCCGAGGTGGTGCGCACCTTTGATCGACAATGGGAAAAGGGCGACCAACCCAAAACAATGTTGGATTTATAGGGTTTTAAAATCATATTCTCGAGTCGACATCCATGGCTGTAGCCATCCTTTTACAGTAATGATGAAGATGGACCCCATGAACAACAATCCGCTACTAGATATAGCCCCCAAACCAGACAATGATGGTGTGGTTTTTTTCTTTTTCTTTTTTTTTTTAAAATCTGGAAGGGGGGACACTGGAATCCATGGCTGTTGGCCCCTAATTGTGGGTGTTACCGCTATTGGAAAACACCGACAATGGTCGATGGCCGTCAAGGCATAAATCCATTCCTTATTCCAAGGTTGTCACGTACTTGAGAGCCCTGCAGCAACCATTAGATATGCACTTTGTAAACAATAGTCTCCACTGACGATTGAAGTTCTGGCTCCAAAAACCATGGCCATCAGCATTGAGAAATGTGGATGTGGTCGGAGATGTATGGGGTCTTGTGGCTATCGCTCACAACCCCAAGTGTAGGGTCGCAATGTAGTAATAACTTGTGAGAACGAGGTCGAATTCACATGGACTAAACTTGTATGTTTTCTGAAAAGAACTAGAACTAGAAGAAGATCTAAATCTAAATTCTTGAATAAAAGAGAGTAATTGTGAATAATGTTTAAACTATCAATTAAAGGTGGGAACTAGGGTGCCAAGGATCCACTTGTAGCTATTAAGATGCTACCTCACTTGATTCAATAAACGCAATTGGAATTGGATTCCTATCCTATCCAATTGAAAGATAAAGCAATTTAAATCAAATCAGAACTTTTCATTGACCTAATTCTCAATGGAGGAGAATTGTAAAGATTGGAAGGGATTCCATCACCTTACCATGCCTAGGAGACGATGGTGAACAATGAGATTTACCTTTCTCACCATCTCAAAATAGGAAAAGAAGATATCCAAAGCTATCACAACATCTATTGTAATTTGAGTCATAATAAATCATAAAAAACTGAAAATATTTCTTTAATATCAAACTAGAAATCAATGAAGTTCAATATGAACAAGAATCAAATCAAAATAAACATCCCAACACACTACAAGCTTCACCTCTTAGCCCTAGCTAAAAGGTTTAGTCAACCATAGACATGATTGAAACCAAATCTCTTAAACAAAGCATGAAAAATAAACTAGGGAAGAAGAAAAACTCTTTGACGGCTGCTCCACCCCTTTGCTATGCTCCTTGAGACCTTTCTAAACCCTAGAAGATGCTTTGGAGCATCTTAAGGAGTCCTATTTATAGTTGTGGAACTTCAACTTTCGCACCTAGTTGGAAAAATCTAGAAACCGCGTCAAATTTACGCACTCTCCGTAGTTCGCTAAATTAAACTTAACTCTGCGCAATTTTTCAAAATATACTTCACTCTACACATCTAAAATAGACTCCGAGTTTCAGAATATGCTTTTTCAAGACAATTTTAGGAATATGTTTGTTTTCAGGACAATTTCAGGATTCCTTTTATTCACTTCAAATATTTGATTGTCTTCATTCCTCACTTGGTTTTCTTAGATATTTAGCATGTGAATTCTTCATTAATGACTTCCAAATATTCAAATATTTATTTAGTAATCTTTTGAGGATAAATCTTCCTTTTGGCATGATTTCACCTTAAGCTCTTGAAATCACCTCGCACATGAAAACATGCATAATTAAATCGATTAAGCACTATCATGTTTATAAAACCAAGGTATAAATAGGGAGAAATATGTAATATTTCACATTTAACACATCCCCAACTGGCATTTTACTAGTCCCAAGCAAAACATGCGTGAAGTGATCTTCAATTCTCAATGTTCAAAGTTCTTCAAGAAAACTATAACACCCTGTTTCTCAAAACCCGAGGACGATCGCTCGAGTGTGAGAACCCGAGTATTATACTATGAAGTGAACAACTTTACATCTAGTCACTAGAAAATTTCATAACGTAAAACCAGACAACTACCATGTAAACTAGAATATTAAGAGTAATAACAAGGAAGTTTAATACATGTAAATGGAAGCCAAAATGAAATCCCACAGTAGGGGAAATATTATTACAACTCAAATAAGACATAAAGCTTAAAATACAAAATATGTAATTTCTAAGATATTAATTGAGCTCCAACGGCTTAACCACATCGGCATAAAGATCCTCATCGCTAATCTCCTCCTCAACCATCCCTGGAATCCCGTCATGGGGGTCTCCACCTGTCATCAAAACTACATCTATTTGGTGCAACCGCATGATTGGATGAGTGAAAACTCAGTGAGAATTTCCCGCAAAGATTCATGCATATCATGTAATTCCCAAGCAGTTTATACCACAAATATTCAATTATGAAGAGGATAATATAACTTAAATGTAAATGTATGGGTGTATGGATGTATGGACAAGTCACAGATTTGGGGATGCACATCCAGCTGTCAAAATAAAAGGTCGCCCGAGGAGGACTAGCAACCTGAAAAAATATTCAAAGATACACCCAAGGAGAACTAGCCACCCGGAAAAGACCATGTAGGTGAGTGCGACCAAGGATATCTCCTGAAAAAATACACGGAGTACTCCCGAGAAGTGTCTAATCCCGGAAAAGCCTCATGTAAAGAAAGAGTATCCAAAGTGGCACAAATGCATATGTTCTGTGAGTTTAACTGAAGTACTAGAACTTTCAGAAATTCAATCAGAGTGTGGCTTACACTGAACACTCGAAAAAGTTCATATGTCATGTGTGGATGTCATGCACCATGATACTCATGTACACACCATACCATAGGATTAATAAGATCTACTTTCATGAAAGTGGTCCAAACTCATGGTCTTTTAAGAGTATATCAATCGTCTACAGTCATTAACATTAACTTGAACCAAAGGAAGGCCAACAGTGTAGCACATTAAGTACGATCAAGAGTAGTAAGTTCAAAATATATTTCTTCTAGAAAATAGCATCCCACTCGCAATCTTCATAGTGTGAAATGTAACATAGAATGAATTGAAATTTCATTACTCTCATATCATTAATTTAAATACGCATGCAACGTAACAAATGGTGAAAAGGCATAGGATATATAAGATTAAATTCTATCTGTTCAATAAGGAATTTAAGTAGTAAAATAAGGTATTCTACATGTTCATCTATACACGACGGAAAGGTAGTAGTTTAATCACCATCCACATTATTTCATATGTATTAGGTTTACACTAAATGGTGTTTAGTAAATGTAAGGAGCAATAATACAATTTAAAAGATGCATGGAAACAAGATTCTTCACTTCATTTCATGCTAACAAGGAAGTGCATATTACCAACAATTTCAAACGTAGGCATGAATAGTATATTACTAAATCTTATAAAATGGGATTAGAGTAACATGATGTAGAACATTCATTAGTAATTATCAATAACAATTAGACAGGAAGGGAGTGAAATTTGTAATTATTCTACTCATTAGGTTTAAACCAATTTGGATTATCATGGATGAAAGAAGCTAAGTGGGACATTCCTCACCTGGGTGTTGTTCTTAATTTGTTGTCCTAACAAGATGAATTCAAGAGTCTTGTTGTAACGTCTCGGAAAAATCCGCATAAGGACCTGAGTACCACCTCAGGCAGAAATCACCCAGGACCAAATTCTTTAGAAATGAGGCTAGTATTAGTAAGTGCTAAACTAGAGTACTTATGAAATTAGCACTAATCACTTTAAATATGATCTACAAAACCTAAACCGTATAAAATCATTGACGCTACATTACCCTGAAATCTAGAATCCATCCCTAAACCCAATTGCTCTCGGGAGCACACCGAAACTCCGTATCGGACCTGGACCGCATGTCAAAAGTCCGATAACCGCAAAACCATACGGCTATGACTGCATTACTGGACTTGACAACCCCCTCGAAAATCAAGTCTTAATAGTGTCCAAAAACACACAACTTGAGCCCGGAGCGAAGTGTGTGAGAAACGTGAATATATTTAGAAATAAAATCCGAAGTTAAGTAAACTGAGTCGTGTCGCTTACGGGTCAAATATAAGGATTTAGACCGTCAGATTCAGACCCAAATACACCCTCAGATCAGGAGAAATGTCCTACACATGTCGGTGTACTTGTGGCCCTGATCGAGCGCCGGTGACCGTTAAACTGAAACTGGTCCGCCACGGCTGATCTGTAAACCCGATCGGAACGAAAACTCAGCCTGACCTAGATCCAATGTTAAAGAGCTTAAGTCCGACTGCACGCAGAAAGGGGGGCTCCAGAAGTGCTCCGTTGGACCAAAACAGTCCACATTTGGATATAACCTAAGTATACCTGGCCCTAGGGCCATTCCCATCAGTTCTGGGCTTATATATGGGCCTTAAACTCTCTCTCTCATATTTCATACGAATTCTAAAACCCTAAGAAAGAGAGTAGATGAAAAGAAAAGGAAAGAGAGAGAAAGTGAGAGAGTGAGTTGGAGATTCCTCCTGGGGTTCGATCTCATTGCTCCTCGGGCTTTACTACCGCTTCTACATCGCTATTCCGGCAATTCTGACTCCGTACTTAGGTAAGAAAATCTAACCCTAACTTGTTTTAGGGTTTTCGAATAGTGTAATAGATGAATTAGCTAACTTATTCCCTGTTATAGGTTATTGTGGTGCCATAGACAAAGACTTAGCTTTTAAACTGAGTTTGTTACGAGTCTACCAGTGAAAGATGCGGACTATAAACGTATAAGTTATGGTTTTCAAGGCTTTCAATGTCGGTTAATGGTTTATCATTGATGTGGGTGCTATTTCACATGCCAAATGCGATGTTCATTTCGCGTTTCAGATATATATGAACTATATGGAGTTTAGTGTATTCCATGTATTTGTAGAAAGGATCGTATACGTATGGAATTTGAAAGAGTGTTTGCCATGATTAATTGTCATGTGTTTGTACTAATTGTATGTGTAATAACTCCTTGGCAAAAGGATTTGCCCCAGTATATGTTATGGCCAACATACATTGTGTATGTTAAAAAGGTGTAGTCTAAGTGTTCATAAAAATGTCTGAATGAGCAAGTACTTGGCATCAGGTACTTTATATGAGCGTTGAGATAAGATTCTCAATTACCTTGACTATGTGTATGATTTCCTCCATGCAACTTATATTATATTATCTGTTTTAGTTATGAAATGCGCATGTGTGAAATCCTGTGTATGTTGTACTTCATAACATGCTCAAATGGTTGTAGGATTGGAATTATGTGTTTATTACTGCTTTGACTATTTCATACGAATACTTGTTAGAATTGGATATGTTTGGGACTACGATATAGTCCAGGCAATTGGTAACATGCCCTGATTAGGTAGCTGAGGTTGTTCCGCCACATAGGACATGATCGATGAATTCGAGCCGTACTTGGGATATTGACAGTGGTTAGGCCACACGGAGTGCTTACGCACTTCATGTCAATCAACAAAACGTGCGCTCGTACTAGTCAAGCTCGTCAAGTAAACCGATTGACCCGACATATGTTCACCATGTATGGACGCTATTGCTTGAACCTAAGGTACCAACTTACCACTGAAAATCCCGTTAACCATGGTACCTTGATCCACTAAGACTTATGAGCCAGACATGGTGGTATGAGACACCATGGTCGAGATGTTAGCCTATGCTGGGGCGACGAGCCTCCCCGTAGTGACCAGTAAGCAACATAGCCTCGTGAGCCGAATACGGTGGTATGGGACACTGTATTCGAGCTGTCAGCCTACACTGATAAGGTGACGAGCCCTTTGTAGTGACCTCGAGTGTACGATAAGACTGCGTAGAGGCGATGAACCTTTTCGTAGCACAAGAGTACAAACTAGGACTACACTGTTAAGGTGACGAGCCCTTTGTAGCGACCTAGAACCGTAACACCGTTTGAGATTTACTAGGACTGACGATCCTAGAATGGATCATCGTTTGAGAACTAATATAAGGGAGGTACCTTAACTTCTCAATCCTGCTGTATGAAAAGGACTAATAAGAACTTGATAATCACGTTCATGCACTGCACTGCATATGCCGTTTGACGTTGAGTAGAGAGCACGAGGAAGTGACTGACATGCACTACCGTTAGATGAAGATCGCAGAGGGAGTGCAAGCAAGGGCATACATCATTTATACATATCATTCTTACATTAATCAGAGTACTTAGGGATGTTTAATTGTGTTGTTTTATCATTACTGCTTGACTGAATTGATAACATGCTAACCTTTGCTTTATTATTTCACTGAGTTGATCACTCACTCTCATGTTACGAGATGGTGTTTTAAACACCAACCAGACTCTATCTTAGTTGCAGATGGAGACCCGACTGATGAGGCAGAGAAGGTCTTCATAGACGATGAGGATGTTTCTCATATATGCAGTATTCGAGCGGGTTTATATAGACCACTCTGATCAGCGGGGCTTCAGGGTCATACTTATGGACTATCACATTTTTTTTGAGAATTTGTATTTTGAAACAGTACTTGTAATTATTGACCTGACAACGCATACATACTTTGGGGACCTATACTGGTTTATAAAGTTATACATATTCGTTTCAGTCTTCTGCTTGCGTACTACAATTGTCCCTGGATTATGTTTTGCTGTTTTGGCTTAATCTCATTCATGTTTTATGCACTAATATGGACAACATACAACTATCATTAAATATGTTGCATAAGTGATGTGTTGGAACTCGGGAGTTGGTTTTCTACTCGACCCCCAATTTTTAGGGTGTTACACTTGTCCTTGGAGTGGATTGAAGGGGGTTACCCTTAAATGTGGATAACTATAACTGACACCTGAATAAAGGATTCCAAGATCTCAGTGAGTCACTATTAAGTTGACTTGGCTAAGATTCTCAACTAGTTGAATATAGGGTTTAGGGAACCCACCTATTGTAGCAATAACTGTCGGGTCCTGAATTGGTGAGGTTTCTTAACTCTCCTGGGATGATATCTGCAACTAGTTTGAGGATTGCTTTAGATTTAACTCAGCTGGGAACCTGGGTGAGTCAACTCACTATCGAGTTAGGCGATTACGATCTACAGATTGTAGAGTCCCAACCTGATCATTGGTTGATCTGAGTGGTTGAGAGTGGTTTGGACGAGGAGTCCCGACTTGTGTTCGTCAAAATCAGGGATGGACGACCCTGGCCCAAACCCAACTCGCTAGTATTCTTAGGCTTAACTCAGATACGACGTTAGACTGAGTCGTTAACTGACTAAAACAATCAGTGGTATGAAGGGGTTGTATCCTAATACCTGCAGTGGAGTGGGGCTGCTTACTGGCAGCAAGAAGGTACAGTTCTGACTGGCTTGAGTTGAGTCCAATGGCTGGGACTCGGCGCTGGACTGAGTTGAATAGAGGAGGCTGATTCCAGACCCGCTTTCAAACACAGTAAAGTCGGTTTACTCGACTCGGCAGCAACCTGAACCCCCACTTCTCCCCTCTCTCTTTCACATCTTCTTCTCTTCTTCTTCTTCTTCTTCTTTTTTCTATTTCTCTTCTCCTTTCTTTTCCTCTGTTGAAAGACGTCTAACAATGAACCGGACTCAAACAGGATTGCACAGTAAATCGGATGAGCCAATGCGGCAGAAACGGCTGGCTCTCTTTCTTCTTTTATCTTCTTTCTCTCTTTTCTTCTTCTTCTTTCTACTTCCAATCTCTCTGGACTTTCTTCTTTCTTTTCTTCCTTCTATCTCTCTCTCTCTCTCATTGGAAAGTCTGAATGGGACGCTATATTCAGCTATGACTCGAACTGAGTTGACCCAACTAGGTGTGGCTCCTATCTCTCTCTCTCGTTATCTTTTCCT
The DNA here is from genome assembly GCF_029962835.1 of Magnolia sinica. NCBI lineage: Eukaryota > Viridiplantae > Streptophyta > Magnoliopsida > Magnoliales > Magnoliaceae > Magnolia > Magnolia sinica. The sequence goes on from NC_080583.1 coordinate 74,664,974, forward strand.
TTTTTTTTTTTTAGATAGCTGCCCTAAAAGCAGCCTTTTCAAAGGCTTCATTAATCCTCTTCTAGAGGGTTCGAATGCGCCAACTAATCACGGGATTAGTTACGGGTATTTGCTTTAATCGAGAGAGTTCGTATACAATTCTCACGATTTGGCTTGTATGGCCACGATCAGACTACTTGGATGGGCTTTTAGGACCCTGGGCCTCCTAACGAATGTCCTAGATCAGATAAAGGAGCCCACTTAAAGAATGATGGGTTCTTAGGTTGGGCGGAGGAGATGAAGCAACCAATCATGACGACTTCTTATTTATGGCTCGATCTTTTGATCTGTAGCTTCTGGACGGACTAGATTGGTCCATTAATCATCATGTGGCCCATTATTGGGGTATTCAAAATGAATATCTCGATTGTTAACGAGATTTTGAGTTGCTGCATTTTTCTCCTGCGGTATCTCGTGCGGCTGCGAGATATCGTAACCATCTCTAAAAGGACTTTAGGAAGCCCAAATTTCAATGCCTTAGGGCCCGTTTAGCCGGGTGGATTGGAAGGGATTGAATGGTACTAGGGTGGATGGCATAGATTTCTAGGTAATGATGGTGTTGTCAGTGGATTGTCTTGAGATCCATGGGATTGCTATATCCAGTCTGTTTGGCACGCCCGGCCAATCCCGGGATTAAACCTTCCCATCCCTTCCAATCCCTCGAACCAAACACGTCCCAGGCAAATTTGAACGAATTAGGGTGGATTGGATGGGATTTAAAGGTAATGATGGTGTTGTCAGTGGATTGTCTTAAGATCCATGGGATTGGGATCGGATCACCGACTCTGTTTAGCATGCCCGGCCAATCCGAGGATTTTACTTCCAATCCCTTCCAATACCATCCAGTTGCTTCCAATCCGACATGCCAAACGGGCCCTTAGATTATCTGAGTGAACTCTGGAGATCACGGGCTGCCAGCCTTGCAAACTGAACCGGTTGCCCTAAAACGAATGGTTTGGATGTTGTTCATCTAATGACCGAGGTTGCAAGAGGCCAAGGTTGCCAGCCTGGCAAATAGGAGAAGAAATGGAATTTTCTATTTTTGGAAAAGTAACCCACACATACCCGATTTGTGCAAGAGATCGTGTACGTGTACATGTGCATCACGTGTGGGAGGAGCTGGGTTTTGGTCAAACCCACCATCACAACACAATGGATGGTTCAGATCATTGTAATGACCCATGATGGTGGGCCTCATTCAACACACATGGACGGTGTTTTTCAAACGTCGTTGCTGGTGGGAAAGTTAAAAGAAAGAAAGAGGAAAATCCTCTTTTTGGACTTTGATTAGGTCAAACCCTAGTTTGACCGGGTCTTAGATTTCATGGTACGCAAGTGTACACCTGCTAGTGTACACACATTGTAATTGTGGGGTCCACTATGATTTTTATTGCAATTTAATCCACTCATCAAGTACTATTGTTCTTAATGGGATGTATGTCCAATGATCAGGCAAATCTAAGAAGTAGATGGCCCGCTTCCAATGACCTTTAGTTCTAATTGCCTATTAATGACCATCTGATGGTCGGATCTTTTGCTTTGGGGTCTTGTGACTATTGTTAGGCATTAACTGTCATGTATAACGACTAATCCTTTAATTTGATGGTTAAATTCATGTAATCATCGAATAAGTCATCTCATGGTTGATGTTGGTTATCTATAACATGATGGATGGTGGATCTTATCGATTAGGTATGATAATATGAAACAGATGGTTAGTTTATCCATCAAGTAGATTAAGGTCCTATGAATAAGTTTTCTTAGATAGTGTGATGGTTCATCTCGGGGATTAATGAATGGATGACTCAATCTATGAATGATGACTATACACGACGGTTGGATTCAAGCTAGTATGAAGTATAACTTTTACGTAGGTTTGGTCGATGTTTACACTAAGTTAAGTTTACATAATAACACTCGTGTACTGAAAAGTATAGGGTGTTACAAAAACAATCATTTGTGTAAACAAGTATGAATGAGTATAATCCAAAGAAGCGAGAGTGAAAATTTGTAAACCTAGAGCCGAATTAAATGAGCAATCAATCAAATAGATTCTTCATCAATCAATCTAGAGCATAAGTTCATATATCAAGTTTTCCCAATGTGCTTAGTGAATTTCAATTTACTTTCCATAAAAGTATACTATCGTTACATAATATTAGCCATGATTATCACCTCAAGATTAATTGAATAATTAAGTACTGATTCTGAACTTATCCCATTTTCCTTCTTTTTCCAGTTTTTGATTTTATATCAATGGTCTCTTTTTATTTATTCATTCTTTTCAGACTTTCCATTCTTTTTCATTCTTTTATGGTCTTTTCATTCTTTTCCAGTCTTTTCATCATATATGACCTTTTTGTCAATCTCACTGTTTTTTTAACGGGTTCTTTTCATTTTTTAAGATGGATAAAATTCTCCAGACTTGATTCACAATTATCTATCAATGCTTCACACACCAACAATAAGAAATTCTAGCATAATTCACAGAAAGCAACTTGAACGTGTCTCGTGACTTAGATTAACATGATATTGAAACTTCATCTTAATCAATTAAATATAAGAACTGCAGATGATAGATTACTTAGTTGATCAAACTCCAACAATTCAAAATTCAATCTCAAACTTATCATCATACTCAAAACATTCATTACATATACAATTTATCATTTTTCAAATAGATTTCAACTCGAAACATTGAAAATTTCAAAAAACAAATTTGCTCATGACTAAGAAAACACTGATTAGTTTACCTAATCCACACCCCCAACCTAAAATCTACATTGTCCTCAATGTAAAAAAAATATAAGCATGCAACGCATATAAAACAATGAAAAGAAATGAGAAGTGATGGAAAAGTAGTACCTGAAGAAAGAGGATTGAAGCTTTTCCAAGTTTCTCAATGTGAAGATAGGTTAGCACAAAGACTCAAGCAAACTAAAAGCAAACTATCCTAATCCTAAATCCTACGAAAGTAATAAAGCTAACTACACATCCATCAGACTAGGAGATCAATCCTGGTACATAGGAATAGTCAAAGGCATGGACATGTCCTCTGAGTCAAATTTCTCAACAAATAGCTTTAAACGTTTCCGTTCACTTTAAAAGCATGGCCATTCGTTGGATTATTTATCTCAACGGCCCCATGTAGATAGACATTAATAACAATGAAAGGGTTGGTCCATCGAGATCGGAGTTTACCCGGAAAAAGGTGTAATTGAGAATTGTACAAAAGGATTTTTTGACTGGTTATAAATAATTTCTGAAGGATGTTCTTGTCATAGAACACCTTCATCCTATCCTTGTAAATTCTCGAGTTCTCGTATGCGTCGTTCCGGATTTTCTCAAGTTAATTCAACTGTAGTTTGCGCAGTGAATCGGCGTTCTTATAGCCCAGTAGACTTTATGTTCTAACTCTACAGGCAAGTGGCGAGCTTTCCCATAGACGAGTCTAAAGGAAGACATTCTAATGGGGGTCTTAAAAGTTGTATGCCCATAAAGCATTAGTCAAACGGATTGACCAATTCTTACGGTCAGGGTTAACCGTTTTCTCCATAATGTGTTTAATTTTCTTATTGAAAATCTCAGCTTGCCCACTTGTCTGCGGGTGGTATGGAGTACTCACCTTATGAGAGATGTCATATTTCTTCATTAAGTTTTCAAATGGCCTATTACAAAAGTGTGAACCTCCATCACTAATGATGGCCCGAGGCGTTCTAAACCGGAAAATGATATTTTCTTTTAAAAATCGAATGACCGTACGATAGTCATTGTTCCGGCACGGGATCGCTTCAACCTATTTAGTAACATAATCTACTGCTAGCAAAATGTACAAATTCCCAAAGGATTCGGGGAATGGCCCCATTAAATCAATGCCCCAACAATTAAATGCTTCAATGATAAGAATGGGGTTCAGAGGCATCATATTTCAACAAGACAATGCACCTAATTTCTGACAATGCTTACAAGCTTTGTAAAACTCATGAGTGTCCTTGAACATAGTGGGCCAGTAAAAGCTGCATTGTCAAATTTTGGCCGTGGTTTTTTTAGCAAAAAAATGCCCACCACAGGCCTACAAATGACAAAAGGAAATGACACTTTAGTGTTCATTGTCTGCACACATCTCCTTAGAATTTGTGCTAGGCAATATTCAATAAATACGGGTCATCCCAAAAGAACTTACGAACCTCGGTGAAGAATTTTTTCTTATCTCGCGTATTCCAATGGGTCGGCGTGAAACATGTGGCAAGATAATTAGCAATGTCAGCAAACCAAGGTAATTGGGAGAGTTTAAACAATTGTTCGTCAGGAAACATATCATTTATAGGTGGCATTTCAAGGGAATCAGGGAGATCAAGTCTCGAAAGATGGTCAGCCACTACGTTCACTACTCCCATTTTGTCTCGTATTTCTAAATCAAATTTCTGGAGTAGGAGGATCCATCTTATCAAGCGGGACTTAGCATCATTCTTAGAGAGAAGGTAATTTAACGCCGCATGATTAGTGTAGATGAATATCTTAGATCCGATCAAGTACGACGTAAATTTATCTAAAGCGAACACTACGGCTAAGAGTTCCTTATCCGTAGTAGAGTGGTTCACTTGGGTAGGATTTAGAGTTTTACTTACATAGTGAAAACATAGGGTTTCTTTTCTTTTCTCTGGCCTAACATCGCCCTAATAGCATAGCCAGACGCATCACACATAATCTCAAAAGGAATGCTCCAATCGGGTGGTTGCATGATAGGTGCGGTAGTTAACATGCCCTTGAGCTTAATGAAAGCTTCCTGGCATTGCTCAGTCCACTCGTATGGTATATTCTTTTGAAGTAGATTGCATAAAGGATGGGAGAGGTGACTAAATTTCTTTATAAATCGCCTCTAAAATCCAGCGTGTCCTAAGAATGATTGTACGTCTCGTATGTTCTGGGGTGGAGGTAGGTTAGAGATAAGATCAATTTTAGCCTTATGTACCTCAATTCCCTTAGACGTGATGATATGTCCAAGAATAATTCCCTTATGAACCATAAAATGACACTTCTCCCAATTTAGTATCAAATTCTTTTCCTCACACCACTTCAACACATTTTTCAGATTTTCCACATACTCATTGAAGTATAGAACAAAGATAGAGAAGTTGTCCATGAAGACCTCTAAATATTGCCCCACTATGTTAGAAAATATACTCAACGTGCATCGCTGAAAAGTGGCGGGGGCATTACACAGTCCTAATAGCATCATTCGGTAAGCAAAAGTGTTAAAGGGGCATGTGAATGTTATCTTTTCTTGTTCTTCAAAGGCTATCTCTATCTCATTGTAGTCCGAATATCCGTCAAGAAAGCAATAGTAAGAGTGACCAGCTAGCCTTTCCAAGATTTGATTAATGAAGGGCAAAGGTAAGTGGTCCTTCCTCATGACGGTATTCAACTTTCTGTAGTCAATGCACATTCTCCAACCAGTAGTAACTCTAGTTGGCACGAGTTCATTGTTAGCAATGGATACGATAGTGACTCCGAACTTCTTAGGAACCACCTAAGTTGAACTCATCCATTGGCTATCAGATATAGGGTATATGATACCCACATCCAACAACTTAAATATATCGGCCTTAACCACTTCCTTTATGTTTAGATTTAATCGACATTATGGTTGTCGGGAAGTTTTTGCATTATCCTTAAGATGAATGCGGTGAGTACAAATCAAAGGATCAATTCCCTTGAGGTCCGCAATCGACCATTTAAGGGCTCCTTTATACCCAATGAGAGTAGATATAAGCATACTCTCCTATTCTTGCTTAAGGTGGGAAGAAATCACCATCAGGTATGTCTCATCTTGACTTAAATAGACATATTTAAGATCAGAAGATAAATATTTTAGGTCAAGCTTCAATGCTTTGAGGCTAGACGGTAGAGACACTACATTAGTTTGGGGTAATTCTTCAAATTGTGACCTCCACTGGTTAACTTTATGTACCGACGTAGCATCAAGCATGGCATCCATTTCCCTAATCGTGTCATCATCCAAATCAGGGGAGTGGGCCAAACACGTCTCTAAAGTGTCAGAGTATAGAGTAAAAAATGCTCTATCTTCCACGAAAGAATTGATCATGTTAAGTCATAGGTATCATCGTCATCATCTAACTGTTTGCTCATATTGAAAAAGATGTTAAGCTCTAATGTCATATTTCTGAAAGATAGATTTATAATCTCATTCCTACAATTAATGATAGCATTTGATGTAGCAAGGAATGAACGACCAAGAATGACGGGTATCCGAGTTCACATTCACGATGGGTTGAGTATCTAGAACAATAAAATCTACTGGGTAATAGAATTTATCAACCTGGACCAACACATCCTCAATAATCCTTCTTAGTACACGAACTGATCGATCAGCAATTTGTAACGTGGTCCGGGTGGGTTTTAATTTATCAAGACCCAGTTGTTCGTAGACTGAGTAAATAATTAGATTTACACTCGCCCCTAAGTCAGAAGTGCACGCTCAATCCGGTAATTTCCAATTACACAAGTGATAATTGGGCTACCGGGATCTTTATATTTTGTGGCATATCTTACTTGAGGATGACACTCACTTTTTTTGTCAAAAAGATTTTATTTTGTATGTTTTGTCATCTTTTGGTAGTGCATAAATCTTTCAAAATTTTGGCATATGAAGGGATTTGTTTAAGCACATGTAGAATATCCTGAGAATTAGATAGAGGTTTTAGTGCAATTAACCGTTGAGGGAATGATGCAATCGGCTTACTTTGAGGTTCCGGTTCTAACCCATGTGGAGTAATGCTAGGTCTATCATTCTTATCTTATTCGGGGTCCTTAGGCTTTTCAGCCCTCACCAGAATAAAATTTTCAAATGTCTTTCCACTCTTAAGAGTGGTAATAGACTTGGCTTGCTCCATTTGATTTGAAGAGCTTGGGTCACTAATTTCACATTGTGGCTTTGGATTGGGGAGGGATTGGGCTGAAAGCATCCCTTTCTCTCCACTTGCTAAGTGTGACTCAATCATTCGAATGAACGATGCAAACATTCTCATTGTTGTTTTGATATCCTAGAATGCTTGTATCGTATTCTGGTTAAATAACTCTTGGTTTTACATGAATTTTTGAACTGTATCCTCTTGATGCCTCTTCTGATTTAAAAATTGAGTAACGGCCTCTTGTGGGTTAGCCGTTTGTCCATTCCTCCAACTAAAATTTGGATGGATTCTCAAGCTGGAATTGTATGTATTTGAGGTGGGTCCTCTGAAAGGTCTTTAGTAGTTGTTCACAGTATTCGATTGCTCAATAAATATCTCTTGAAAAGCAGAAATTGTTGGGCAATTCTCAGTTGTATATATGTTAGAAGCACAAATACCACAAACAACTTCCGCAGCCTTATTAGATTTGATAGATTCTGCCTTCTTAAGTTTCATGGCCTCGACTTTTCTTGTGAGATTGATCACTCTTACACTTATATCATCTTCTTCTTTTAGAGCATAAATTTCTCCCATTTCCTTTGATTGCGTAGGCTTAGAAGTGGTGAGTCTTGGAGAGGTGTCCCATGATCGCGTGTTTTATACCAATTAATCAAGGTAATCCCATGCATCATTGGCCTCTTTGTTCATGAATTCACCATTACACATCATCTCAACGAACTAGCGCATTCCGTTATAGAAAAAGCTTATTGTTCGTCATACTTCGTAGCCATGATGTAGACAGGAATTCGTGAGATATTTAAACCTTTCCCAACATTAGAAGAAGGTCTCTTTATCTTTTTGGACTAAGTTCATGATTGCCTTCCTTAAAGTGTTAGTTTTATGAAATGGGAAAAACTTTTTGAGAAATTCTCGGACCATCTTGGCTCATATGCCGATGGATCTTGGCTTTAAGGACTGCATCCACGTCTTAGCCTTCTCTTTCAATGAAAAAGGAAACAATTTAAGTCACACTGTGTCCTCAAACACGTTTGGAAAGTGTAATGTAATGACTATCTCATCAAACTCCTCGATGTGTAAATATGAACTTTTGGAATCTAGTACATGAAAATTAGGAAGGAGTTGTATCACTACAAGTTTGATATCCAAGTTTCCAACATTAAGTGGAAAGACCATGCAGGAAAGTGTACTCATCCCCGTCGGTTGTAAATAATCGCGTAGAGTACGAGGCAGAGGTGTATTATGCACGTCGTTTTCATTTTGAACTTCCTCAATTGGTGGTTAAGGTAGATTTGCATCCATCACTTTAATTAACTGAGAGGATCTCAAGTGGTGTCAAATCCTTTGATGGATAAGCAACCCCTCGACTAATCCTCCTTTACTCAAGAGACATTGAGTGTTCTCATGAACCCACTTGGGTATGAAACACGCACAACCCTCAAGTAACTAAATAATTAAACCTAAAAAGAAGACTAGAAAAAATAAAACAAATAAGAGATTTAAAAAAGAAAAGAAAGATAATTGAAAAGAGGTTACCGAATTGGAGTTGCTATATTAGGATCCTCCAAAATAAAAAAATAATGTTAGTTTCTAAAAATAATTTCAAAAAAACAATAAAATCTTAACCTAAAATCGAAGCAGAAACTTAACCCTAATCTTAACCCAATTCTAATACCAATTAATTCCAGAAAAACATAGCGTAGTCCCTGGCAACAATGCCAAAAACTTGTTCATAACTCCAAGTGTAGGGTCACGATGTAATAATAACTCGTGAGAATGAGGTCGAATCCACAGAGACTCACTTGTACGTATTCTGAAAAGAACTAAAACTAAAACTAGAACTAGAAGAAGATCTAAATCTGAATTTAAGAATAAAAGAGAGTAATTGTGAATACTATTTAAACTATCAATTAAAGGTGAGAACTAGGGTGCCAAGGATCATCTTGTAGCTATTAAGATGCTACCTTGCTTGATTCAATAAATACAATTAGAATTAGAGTCCTATTCTATCCAATTGGAAGATAAAGCAATTTAAATCAAATCTAAACTTTTTATTGACCTAATTCTCAATGGATGAGAATTGTGAAGATTGGAAGGGATTCCATCACCCTACCAAGCCCAGGAGACAATGGTGAACAATGGGATTTACCAATCTCACTATCTTAAAACATAAAAAGAAGATATCCAAAGCTATCGCATCATCTATTGTAATTTGAGTCACAATAAATTATAAAAAATTAAAAATATTCCTTTAATATCAAACTAGAAATCAATAAAGTTCAATATAAACAAGAATCAAAGTAAAATAAATATTCGAACACACTACAAGCTTCACCTCTTAACCCTAGCTAAAAGGTTTAACCAACCATAGACATGATTGAAACCAAATCTCTTAAACAAAGCATGAAAAATAAATAAGGGAAAAAGAAAAACTCTGTGGAGACTGCTCCACCCCTTTGCTATGCTCTTTGAGACCTTTTCAAACCCTATAAGATGTAGTGGAGCATCTCAGGGAGTCTTATTCATAGTTGTGGAACTTCAACTTTCGCACCTAGTTGGAAAAATCTAAACACTGCCTCAAATTTACGCACTTTCCGCAGTTTTCTAAATTAAACTTCACTTTGCATAATTTTTCAAAAGTACTTCACACTGCACAACTAAAATAGACTTGGAGTTTCAGAATATGCTTTTTGAGGACAATTTCAGGAATATATTTGTTTTCAGGACAATTTCAGGATTCCTTTTCTTCACTTCAAATCTTTAATTCCCTTCATTTCTCACTTGGTTTTCTTGGATCTTTGGCATGTGAATTCTTCATTAATAACTTTCAAATATCAAATCTTCATTTAGTAATCTTTTGAGCATAAATCTTCCTTTTGACATCAATTTCACCTTAAACTCTCGAAATCACCTCGCACATAAAAACATGCATAATTAAAAAGACTAAATACTATTATATTTATAAAACCAAAGTATAAATAGGAAAAAATATGCAATATTTCACACTCAACAACTATGGTTTGCTTGGGGCTTTACAAGATTGGGGTTTTGTTGTTTGATTCCAGACATCGGACAAACATTGCACTAGTTGGATTTCGATGACAGGTATGAGACTTCAGTCTGAATCTATGTAACGAGTTTTGAAGCTCATTGTATGACTGAATCATTCATATGTCATCGGAATTCGACTACTCGAAATTCAAAATGATCCCTGTAACGACCTTGGAAATTTTTGTGCTAATCTTTCCTTAGTAGTTGTTTTTGGGGTAATTAGCGCTATACTCGATTGCTTGTGAAATTCGCATCAATCACTTTAAATTGTATCTGCATGGCTCAAAACTTGTAGATTAGTTAGCGCTATGTTACTCTGAAATCTGGGATCCATCACTAAATCCAGTTGTTCTGGAGAATTTTTAGAAGTTTTGGATCGGACCTAGACCGCGCGTCGAAAGTCCGATAGTGATGATCTTAGGCTGTTGTGGTCACCATGTTGGGCTTGACCATCACCTCGAAAATCAAGTCCATGTGATGTTCTGGGTCGATTTGTTTGAGTTCGGAGTGAAGAGTGTGAGAACGGTTGGAAATTTAATAAGTCTTTATGAAATCTGAGTCGCGTCACTTGCGCGATGATTTTAAGCTATCTGACCGTTGGATTCTGACCCAATTTCACCCTCTGATTAGGGAAGGTGGCCCAGGCATATCCTTGTGCTTGTGGACCTGATTGAGATTCCGTGACCGTTGAATTGTGTGTGGTCCACCACGGCTGATCTGAAGAGTCGGTCGGTACGAAAACTCTGCTTGACCTAGATCCATGGTCAATGAGCTTAAGTCCGACCTTTCGTGATTATAGGCCCACCAGAAGTGCTTCGTTGGATCGTAAGAGGCAGGTTTTGGTTATACCCTAAGTATAACTTGACCCTGGGGTTATTTTCTTCAATATTAGGCCTATTTATAGTCCTTAAACCCTAGCCCTCTTTTCCATACGAATTTTCTCTAACCCTAGCTTGGAAAGAGAGTGGAAACAAGAGAGAAAGTGAGAGAGAAGTTGGTGAATCATCTTGGATTCTTTTCTATTCTTCTACATCCTTGAACCTTCACTTTGAATCGTTATTCTGACGATTCTGAGTTCATCTTGGGGTAAGTTAACCTAACCCTAACCTGTGTTAGAGCTTAGATTAGTCTTGGTGTTGTTGTATCTCATTTCTATCCTTGTTTTAGGATTTTCTGTCGCCGTTGACGAAGACAACTCGTCTAAATCAGTTCGGTGTTTCTTTTCTAGCTTAAGGTGCGGACTTTAAGTGTATAGGTTATGGTTATCAAGGCTTTCAATGCCAGTGAATGATTTATTCTTGTTATGGATGAGATTTTGGATGCCAAATGTCATGTTTATGTTGCGTTCCTATTATGCATGTGTTATATTGAGATTTGTGTATTCTATGTGTATGTATAAAGTACCGTATACGTATAAAATATGCACTTGTGTTTGCCATGATTATTTGTCATGTATGTATGCTAGATGTATGTATGACAACTCCTTGGTAAAAGGAATTGTCCAAATGCTTGTTTTTCAACATACGTCATGTATGTTGTATCATGTATTCTAAGTGTTTATAGAAATGTCTGAATGATCTAAAGTGTAACTTATTACACTAATTGCGGGCGTTGAGAAGTGATTCTCAACACTCCTATTGATGTGCATGATTTCCTTTATGCAAGTTACATTCCATATTATTTAATTTCAAGCATTTCTTATGCTTACATTTATGTTAAGTTGATACTCTTCAAGTGCTTATGTACCATGATTTAAGTTGTTGTTCCATTACTGTTCTACATTCAATATGAATATCTGTTGTAGTGTAATGTGTTTAGGACTATGCATTAGTCCAGGAAATCGGTAATCTGCTTCATGATCGTGGCTGAGGTTGCTTTCGCCACGTAGGATGTATTAGACGAACCCGAGTCGTATTAGAGTTGGCGGCAGTAGTTTGGCCACGCGGAGTGTTTGCGCACTCTATGTCATTCTACTCAACGTGTGCTCGTGCTAGTCGAGTTCGTCAAGTAACCTGATTTTTTGATGTATGTTCACAATGTATGGACGCTACTGCTTGAATCTAGGGTACCGAACTTACCAGTGAAATCCTATTAACCAAGGTACCTTGATCCGCTAAGACTCATGAGCCAGACATGGTGGTATGGGATACCGTGGTCGAGCTGTCGGCCTACGCTGGGGTGACGAGCCTCCCCGTAGTGACCAGTGAGCAACTAAACTCGTGAGCTGATTGTGGTGGTATGGGACACTATATTCGTGCTGTCGGCCTACATTGATTGGTGACAAGCCCTTTGTAGTGACCTCGAGCATACCTGGATACCGCAATGAGGTGACGAGCCGAACTGTGGTAATAAAAGTGTGATAGGCGTGCATTGATTGGTGACGAGCCCTTTGCTACGACCTCAAATATATGATCGTATGAGACGACTAGGACTGACGACCCTAGAATGGATCACTGTTTGAATGGTGATATGAGGAAGGTATCTTAGCTTCCCAATCTTGCTGTATGAAATGGACTAATAACAACTTGGTAATCATATTCATGCACCGCACTTGCATGTGCTTTGTAGATGTGGCGCACTTTGAGGTGGTGTCATGCGTAACGTAAGATGAAGACGCTGATGGTATACGCGTGAGGGCACGCATCATTTTGCATACATCCTTGCATTAACAAGAGTACTTAGGATTTATTTAATTGTTCTGCTTTATCATTACTGCTTGATTGAACTGATAACATGTTAACTAGTGCCTTGTTGTTCCACTGAGTTGATCACTCACTCCCACGTTCTGGGGCGGTGTTAAACACCCACCAGACTCTGTCTTAGGTTCTGATGTTGCAGATGTGGATGCGACTTCTGAGGCAGAGCGGGAGATGGATGATGATGAGGCTGCTTTCTCTTATATGCAGTTTTCAGACGGGTTCTAGCGAGCCTCGTTCTGATGCGTGGGACTCTGGGATTATTTTTGAAAATTTAAATGATGTAACTTGATATTTGTAATTTTGTGAATGTACTTCAGGGATTTACACTTGTACACATATATTTCTATAAGTCTTCTGCTTGCTTTCTTCACTTATCCCTGAATTATATCTGTGTATTGGCTTAATCTATTCTATTTTTTATGCACTAATACAGTCAACATACATCCATCATTAAATATGTTGCATAAGTGATGTTTTGGAACTCGGGAGCTGACTTATGCTCGACCCCTGAATTTCAGGGCGTTACAAGTTGGTATCAAAGCATGATCTAGATTAAACCGGACCTGGGTTATGGTCACACACCGCACGTTGTCGCCACTTTAGTGTATTTGGGTGCGCGTCTATTGTAGATTGTGTGTTTGCTCTCCGTAGCTTCTATCGGCGAAAGTTTCCTGAAAACGTTCGCCGAGATCGAGTCTGTGCTCTCTCCTGATCACACACAGCGACCCGAAACCTTTTCTCGATCATCTATTAATGAGTTAGATGGTTTATCATCCTGTTTTAACCCTTAAACCTTGAAGAAATCTTGATTTTAATCAGATTTCTGCCAGAATGGCCCGATAGGCGTCAAATCATGCAAGGGGCCGATCGGGGCATTTCCTGTGGGGCCCAGGGGGGAACCACACATTTCTGCCCATGGGGGACTAGGAGGACCTCGCGAGGCATCACCGGTCAGTCCAGAGACCGGCGATGCCATCGCCGGTTCGGCGAGGGCTCGCCGATCAGCGGGCCAGGCGGGCCGGGCCGGCGCAGGCCAATGGTTTCTAGGCCTAGTGTGGCCCACCCCTCCACGATTTTCAGCTTAAAACCCTTTAACCTATTTCCTTCACAAGCATCCCTCACAAGCTCTCCCTTTCTTGAAAACCCTCTCCATTCTTCTCCAAATCTCTCCCAAATCTTTTTCTTCTTCCATTTTTCGTGCAAACCCATCACCCTATTCCAAAACTCTCACTCCCATTGCTGATTTCCCTTTCTTTCCTTCTCATTTGAGCTCTTACATTCCCTTTTTGGCTCTCAAGTGTGTGGAAGCTTCACCATCTTCCTTTTTTCTCTTTCTCTCATTTCTCATGGCCCTCTTTGAGATTGTGACGGCCATCTTTTCCATTTCTTCCCTTCTTTCTTTGATGGGGAAGAAGAGAGCGCCCGTGGATGAAGCAGGGCCGAGCCGCCCAACCCGTGCACGGAGGCTGAGAGGTGCCACCGCGAGCACGTCCGCCACTCGTGAATTTTAGACCAAGCGAGACCTCGATCCTCGAGCTCCCATTGGTAGAACCCTGTTGGCGGAGTTGTCGCATGGAGTCTATGAAGGCCGTAGAGTCCTTTTTGAGGCTCATGTTGATTCGCGGCTCTTTGGTGAGTTTTTGTTGTTGAAGTGCCTAGAAGGGGCTGGTTGGGGTCCCTTGTTCGAAAGCGAGTATCGTGCGAATGCTAGCACTGTTCGTGCATTTTATGCCAATATTCTTGATCCTTCGCTGGAGCCTCTGCAGTTCAAGATTCCTTGTGGTAGCGGTCGAGTGGGTATTGTCAATGTTGCTTTGATATCCCGACTCCTGAATGTGTCACTTGGTGAAGTGCATGCCAGCGAGAAGAATGTGAACAGTGTGCGCGAGAGGGATCGTCGCACCCGATCCTTGTGTGGTCGTCTGGTCGAATGGCAGCCGAATAGGAGTCTTCTGGCTACCTACATGACGGACGACTTCCGTTTGTTTCACCACATATTTACGTTCAATGTATATCCAAGGTGGAGCAACCGCAACGAGTGTACGTGCCTGATGGTGGATTTTCTGTATCAGGTGGGGCAGGAAGCGAAGTTGTGTGTGCCGACGTACGTCCTGCGCCAGATTATTCTCATCGCTCGTTCGAATAGAAGGACCGAGTCGCTTCCATTTGGCCACCTCATTTGTAAGCTTGCACATGAGTTTGGCTATAGGCTTAGAGCTGAGAAGCCGGTTCCTGTTCGTCATATCAATCTGAGGACTCTTAAGCAGATGAAGATCGATTCTGGTCGACATGCCTCAGAGAGTGAGGCTGAGTCAGAGAGCGATGATGAAGAGAGTTATGCTGAAGGTGGTGCTGAGATTGAGGAAGAAACAGAGCAGGACGAGGAAGAGGATGAGGCACAGGATACGAGTGATAGCTCTCCTCCTGTGGCACCAGAGCAGAGCGCAGAGCAGACTGCCAGAGATGCCTGTCTTGCACGGCTTGAAGAAGGGCAGACTGTTTTACGCCAGGATATTGTTGATCTTCGAGGCCTTGTTAAACATAAGTTTAAGAAGGTGACTCAAACTCTGAAGTCTATCCTGTGTTGCTTGCAGAATAAGGGTGCCCCGCCTCCATCTCCTGATTCCGACGAGTAGTATCGTTGTGGCCGTCCTTTGCTTTGTTTGTTGTTTTCTTTCTGTGTGTAGCCATTGTTGGCTTTGTAGTTGGAGTTGTTGGAGTTGTTGTAGTTGTTTGTAGTTGCTGTGGTTGTTTGAAGTGTTAGATATTGTTATTTTTATGCTTTCCTAGTCGTGATTCATGTATTGCTGCACTACTTGTATTGCGACGATTTTGTTTAATAGAATGCATGTTGTTGGCCTTTCTTAGTCGCACCGCTTTATCATTACGATGTTATTATGGGTATGGATTGGCTCACGAGGATGCGAGCTGAGATTGATTGTGAAGCTAGATCAGTGACGATCCATGGACCTGAGGGCGAGACTGTTAATTTCCCAGTTCAGGTTAATTACCCTCTTCGTATTGATTATTATTCTTCTCTGTTAGAGAGTATGGCTGAATCAGCGTTGGTTAGTACGCCGGTAGTTTGGGAATTTGAAGATGTGTTTGAGTCGATTCCTGGATTACCTCCTCAGCGTGAGATTGATTTTGCTATCGACCTCATGCCTGGTGCGGCGCCCATTTCATTACCCACCTATTGTATGCCTCCGAGTGAAATGGAGGAGTTGAGGAAGCAGATAGATGGTTTGCTGGAATTGGGTTTTATTCGGCCTAGTGTGTCTCCTTGGGGAGCACCTGTTCTGTTTGTGAAGAAGAAGGATGGTTCCTTACGATTGTGTATTGATTATCGCAGGCTGAATCTGGTAACTGTGAAGAATAAGTACTCTTTGCCCAGGATTGATGATCTGTTTGATCGGTTGAAGGGGGCACGGTACTTTTCGAAGGTTGATCTGCGATCGGGTATCATCGATTCTGCGTCGAGGATGGGGGCGTGCGAAGACCGCTTCAGGACTAGCCGGTCATTATGAGTTCCTTGTGATGTCGTTCGGTCTGACGAACGCACCGGCTGTGTTCATGGATCTGATGAACAGGGTGTCTCGGCCATTCTTGTTCCGATTCGTCATTGTCTTTATCGATGACATCTTGATATATTTGGTGAGCCAGGAAGAACACGAGGAGCACTTAAGAGCGGTTTTGGATACTCTGAGGAAGAATCAGCTTTTTGCACAGTTCAAGAAGTGTGATTTCTGGAAAGAGGAAGTCAAGTTCCTAGGACATGTGGTGTCCAAGGAAGGAATAGCCGTCGATCTTGCCAAGGTAGCTGTAGTGTAGGACTGGAAGCAGCCTGGTTCAGTTACTGAGGTAAGGAGTTTTCTGGGTCTTGCAGGCTATTATCGACGCTTCATTCAAGACTTCTCGAAGATTGCCGGACCGTTGTCGCAGCTGACACGGAAGGATTTGAAGTTTGCTTGGAATGAGCAGGCGGAGTTAGCTTTTCAGGAGCTAAAGAAAAGTTGACGTCCACCCCTGTGCTAGTATTGCCAGAGCAAGGGGTTAAGTATATTGTATATACTGACGCCTCTCGCGTTGGTCTGGGTGGTGTCCTTATGCAGAAGGACAAGGTGATTGCTTATGCTTCGCGTCAGTTGAGAAAGCACGAAGAGAATTACCCTACGCACGACTTGGAGTTAGCAGCTGTCATATTCGCATTAAAGCTTTGGAGACATTACCTCTATGGTAAGGAGTTCGAGCTCTTTTGCGACCACAAGAGCCTTAAGTATATCTTCACGCAGCGTGATTTGAATATGAGGCAGCGCCGATGGATGAAAACATTGAAGGACTTTAAGTTCGATGTTTTATACCATCTGGGTAAGGCGAACCTTGTGGCAGATGCGTTGAGTCGCAAGAAGGCTATTGAGTTTGCTGCTCCGCTGATGATAGCAGAGTGGGATATGTTGGAGTTCGTGCACGATTTTGAGCAGAAGCTTACGGTGGTTGAGCCATATGAGGTTATCGCACACATTCGTGTACAGCCCCTTATCGACGAGAGGATCGTTGCAGCTCAGGTAGATGATGAGCTTTTGGTGAAGATGAGGAAGCGGGTTAGTACAGATGAGAACTCCGACTGGAGTGTTAGTTCTGATGGGGGCCTACGTTTTCGTGGCCGGTTATGTGTTCCTTACATCCCTGACTTGAGACGGGAGGTTCTCGAGTTAGCCCATTGTTCTAAACTTGCGATGCATCCAAGTAGCACGAAGATGTATCAAGATATGAGGAGATGTTATTGGTGGAACAATATGAAGGTCCAGATTGCTGAATTTGTTTCTCGTTGTCTCACGTGCCAGCAGGTCAAGGCAGAGCATCGCCGACCTCCTTGGTTGTTGCAGCCCATGCCCATAGCTGAATGGAAGTGGGATTTCATCTCTATGAATTTTATTTCTGGGTTGCGGAGGACGAGGAAGGGATATGACTCTATTTGGGTGATCGTCGACCGATTAACGAAGTCGGCGCATTTCTTACCGATTAGAGTCACTTACTCTGCAGACGAGTTGGCTAGGTTGTATATCAAAGAGATAGTGCATCTGCATGGAGTTCCCTTGGAGATTGTGTCTGATAGAGACACGCGTTTTACATCTATCTTCTGGACTCGTATCCAGGAAGCGATGGGTGTGAAACTGAAGTTCAGCACCGCGTTTCATCTGCAAACAGATGGGCAGACGGAGCACGTAAATCAAGTCCTAGAAGATATGTTGCAAGCTTGTGTTCTGGATTTCAAGGACGGTTGGGATGATTGTCTTCGGTATGCAGAGTTCGCGTATAATAATAGTTTCCAGGCGAGTATCGGCATGGCTCCCTATGAGGCGTTGTATGGTCACCCGTGCAGAGCACCACATTGCTGGGCAGAAATTGGTGAGCGTAGTTTGCTTGGCCCGGAGTTGGTGCAGGTGACTTCAGAGAAGGTTGACATCATTCGACGTCGACTTCTGACAGCGCAAAGCAGGCAGAAGAGTTATGCTGATACAAGGCGTCAACCGCTTGAGTTTGAGGTTGGAGACCATGTTTTTCTTAAGGTCTCTCCTATAAAGGGAGTTCTGCAGTTCGGTAAGAAGGGGAAGCTGACGCTGAGATTTATTGGTCCATTTCAAGTTCTGGATTGAGTGGGAGCGGTAGCATACCGCCTTGCTTTGCCCACACCTCTTGCGGGCGTGCATAACGTATTTCATGTTTCTATGCTGAAGAAGTACGTTCCTGATCCTTTGCATATTATCAGTTGGGAGCAAATGCAGTTGAGTGAGGATGCCACTTATGTACTGCGACCGACGCGTATTCTCGACAGGAAGGAGCAGGTATTGCGTAGCAAGGTTATCCCTTTTGTGAAGGTGCTATGGACGCATCATGGTGTGGAAGAAGCTACTTGGGAATCTGAAGCTGAGGTCAGGAAGACCTACCGTCTGATCCTTGAGGATTATATGAAGGTATGAATTTCGAGGACGAAATTTTCTTTAAGGGGGGTAGATTGTAACGACCTTAAAAATTTTTGTGCTAATTTTCCTTAGTAGTTGTTTTTGGGGTAATTAGCGCTATACTCGATTACTTGTGAAATTCGTATCAATCACTTTAAATTGTATCTGCATGGCTCAAAACTTGTAGATTAGTTAGCGTTATGTTACTCTGAAATCTGGGATCCATCGCTAAATCCAGTTATTCTGGAGAATTTTTGGAAGTTTTGGATCGGACCTGGACCATGCGTCGAAAGTCCGATAGCGATGATCTTAAGCTGTTGCGGTCACCATGTTGGGCTTGACCATCACCTCGAAAATTAAGTCTATGTGATGTTCTGGGTCAATTTGTTTGAGTTCGGAGTGAAGAGTGTGAGAACGGTTGGAAATTTAATAAGTCTTTATGAAATCTGAGTCGCGTCGCTTGCGCGATGATTTTAAGCTATCTGACCGTTGGATTCTGACCCAATTTCACCCTCTGATTAGGGAAGGTGGCCCAGGCATATCCTTGTGCTTGTGGACCTGATCGAGATTCTGTGACCGTTGAATTGTGTGTGGTCCGCCACGGCTGATCTGAAGAGCCGGTCGGTACGAAAACTCTGCTTGACCTAGATCCATGGTCAATGAGCTTAAGTCCGACCTTTCGTGGTTATAGGCCCACCAGAAGTGCTTCGTTGGATCGTAAGAGGCAGGTTTTGGTTATACCCTAAGTATACCTTGACCCTGGGGTTATTTTCTTCAATATTAGGCCTATTTATAGTCCTTAAACCCTAGCCCTCTTTTCCATACGAATTTTCTCTAACCCTAGCTTGGAAAGAGAGTGGAAAAGAGAGAGAAAGTGAGAGAGAAGTTGGTGAATCATCTTGGATTCTTTCCTATTCTTCTACATCCTTGAACCTTCACTTTGAATCGTTATTCTGACGATTCTGAGTTCATCTTGGGGTAAGTTAACCTAACGCTAACCTGTGTTAGAGCTTAGATTAGTCTTGGTATTGTTGTATCTCATTTCTATCCTTGTTTTAGGGTTTTCTGTCGCCGTTGACGAAGACAACTCGTCTAAATCAGTTCGGTGTTTCTTTTCTGGCTTAAGGTGCGGACTTTAAGTGTATAGGTTATGGTTATCAAGGCTTTCAATGCCAGTGAACGATTTATTCTTGTTATGGATGAGATTTTGCATGCCAAATGTCATATTTATGTTGCGTTCCTGTTATGCATGTGTTATATTGAGATTTGTGTATTCTATGTGTATGTATAAAGTACCGTATATGTATAAAATATGCACTTGTATTTGCCATGATTATTTGTCATGTATGTATGCTAGATGTATGTATGACAACTCCTTGGTAAAAGGAATTGTCCAAATGCTTGTTTTTCAACATACGTCATGTATGTTGTATCATGTATTCTAAGTGTTTGTAGAAATGTCTGAATGATCTAAAGTGTAACTTATTACACTAATTGCGGGCGTTGAGAAGTGATTCTCAACACTCCTATTGATGTGCATGATTTCTTTTATGCAAGTTACATTCCATGTTATTTAATTTCAAGCATTTCTTATGCTTACATTTATGTTAAGTTGATACTCTTCAAGTGCTTATGTACCATGATTTAAGTTGTTGTTCCATTACTGTTCTACATTCAATATGAATATCTGTTGTAGTGTAATGTGTTTAGGACTATGCATTAGTCCAGGAAATCGGTAATCTGCTTCATGATCGTGGCTGAGGTTGCCTTTGCCACGTAGGACGTATTAGACGAACCCGAGTCGTATTAGAGTTGGCGGCAGTGGTTTGGCCACGCGGAGTGTTTGCGCACTCTATGTCGTTCTACTCAACGTGCGCTCGTGCTAGTCGAATTCGTCAAGTAACCTGATTTTTCGATGTATGTTCACAATGTATGGACGCTACTGCTTGAATCTAGGGTACCGAACTTACCAGTGAAATCCTATTAACCAAGGTACCTTGATCCGCTAAGACTCATGAGCCAGACATGGTGGTATGGGATACCGTGGTCGAGCTGTCGGCCTACGCTGGGGTGACGAGCCTCCCCGTAGTGACCAGTGAGCAACTAAACTCGTGAGCCGATTATGGTGGTATGGGACACTATATTCGTGCTGTCGGCCTACATTGATTGGTGACGAGCCCTTTGTAGTGACCTCGAGCATACCTGGATATCGCAATGAGGTGACGAGCCGAACTGTGGTAATAAAGGTGTGATAGGTGTGCATTGATTGGTGACGAGCCCTTTGCTATGACCTCAAATATATGATCGTATGAGACGACTAGGACTGACGACCCTAGAATGGATCACTGGTTGGATGGTGATATGAGGAAGGTATCTTAACTTCCCAATCTTGCTGTATGAAATGGACTAATAATAACTTGGTAATCATATCCATGCACCGCACTTGCATGTGCTTTGTAGATGTGGCGCACTTTGAGGTGGTGTCATGCGTAACGTAAGATGAAGACGCTGAGGGTGTATGCGTGAGGGCAAGCATCATTTTACATACATCCTTGCATTAATAAGAGTACTTAGGATTTATTTAATTGTTCTGCTTTATCATTACTGCTTGATTGAACTGATAACATGTTAACCAGTGCCTTATTGTTCCACTAAGTTGATCACTCACTCCCACGTTCTGGGGCGGTGTTAAACACCCACCAGACTCTGTCTTAGGTTCTGATGTTGCAGATGTGGATGCGACTTCTGAGGTAGAGCGGGAGATGGATGATGATGAGGCTGCTTTCTCTTATATGCAGTTTTCAGATGGGTTCTAGCGAGCCTCGTTCTGATGCGCGGGACTCTGGGATTATTTTTGGAAATTTAAATGATGTAACTTGATATTTGTAATTTTGTGAATGTACTTCAGGGATTTACACTTGTACACATATTTCTATAAGTCTACCGCTTGCTTTCTTCACTTATGCCTGAATTATATCTGTGTTTTGGCTTAATCTATTCTATGTTTTATGCACTAATACTGTCAACATACATCCATCATTAAATATGTTGCGTAAGTGATGTTTTGGAACTCGGGAGCTGACTTATGCTAGACCCCCGAATTTCAGGGCGTTACAATCCCAAAAATCAATGTATAGTTCCTCGCTTTGATACCAGAGGAAATTGCATTGGATTCATTGATTGATACTAATATTTAATATAGGGGATTCAACAATTTTGTACATGTACCTTGATCAACCATAGTGTTGGTTATTGAGAATTCCAGAATAGGTATTTGCACGTTAGTCTTTCATCTCTACCACGCCTACGTTAGGTTACACATTCTAACAGGAAGAAACGTGTGTGTAATAGTGGGTAAATTTGGGGACCAAACACTTCTTTATAATAAAGAGGCGATGTGCAGATCCAACCAATCGTAGGACGCTTTTAAGCCCACGTCTCCTCAATCCCGTCACTATGAGAGAAGCCATCTCCTAATACAAACTCGGTTTAGAGTTGTCTATTGCACTTCATGCAGATAAAAAAAACTGCACATGTACACCCATCAATTGTATGGGTCCCACCCTGATGGTCATGCAATCGTTCAAGACCGATCATTGCATTGCCTTGTGAAATTATATCATACATGGCCTACAATTCCAACATATTGTCCATCCACTTTTCAAGCTCATTGTTGGGACATGATCCAAAAAAAAAATGAATCAGATCCAAATCTCAAGTGGACCAAACCACATGAAACAATGGTGATTGACCATTAAAACTTCTTATAGGCCACAAAATTTTTGGATCAAGCCGGTATTTGTTTTGTCCCTTCATCTAAGTATATGTGACCTCCTCAACGGATTAGATGACAAATAAACCTCATGCTAGGCATTATGGTGGGCGCTATAAGTTTTAATGGTGGGCATTCAATCACCACTATTTCCTGTGGTGCAGTCCACCTGAGATTTAAATCTGCTTCATTTTTTGCTCATGCCCTAAAATGAGTTGGCAAAACAGATCGACGACACAGATATATAATATATACATTAAGGAGGGCCCCATAGTTAGGGTTGCACCATGTGAGGCCGGAGCCACATCTAAGCCACTTCAAATATGCTTTTGTGTGGCTTACCTCCACAACGACATTGGCCCAATCAAATTCATGTTAGGACCTCACTGAACTTAGTGTTTCCCTACATTGCCAAATCAAATTCCAAAGTTTCTTCAGTCGGAAACTACATGGGGTCCTTCGAGATGTCGATGCAAAATCCACCTTGTCCATCAATTTCTCCCACTCATGTTAGGACCATCCAAAAATTGAGCCAATCCAAAACTTAAGTGGACCACACTAGAGGAAATAGTAGGCTTGGAACTCACACAATAACTCATGGGGGACAAAAGTTTGAGAAAGGCTAATATCATATGTTTTCAATTTGACCCAATTACAATGACCTTAAGAATAGTTTAAATGCATATAAACATCGCGGTGGGCCCCATGACGATTTTAATGACGGGCATTACCTTTGACATTGTTTCCTACAGTGCGGCCCCATTTGTTTTGCCAACTATGCTGGTAATTGGAAGTGCCATCATTATGATTTTACCACATGCAAACTAAGTACAGGAATCATGGGTCAAATGTATATGTATTTAAAAGTTAAGAAATTTGTCATTAACATGAAAATCTCAAATCCAAATAACAACACTCTATTTTAGTGATGATCTAACTTTAAAGTAATGTAAAATTGTCATCATTGTTATTTTATCACGAGTAAACCGAACACGAGAATGAGGTGCATATGTTGCCAAGAGACATGTAAAGTAGTTTGTATAATCATTGCACTAATGGTGAAATAAATAGATAAGGTTTGGATGTGGCTCATTATTTGGATCATGTCCTAACACGAGCTAAAGAAACTGATCGGCCGAGAGGATTTCTCACTAACATTTTTCATGGGCCCCATGTAGCTTTTAACCGCAAGAACTTCTTGTCCACAGTTGGCTTAAAATAAAGATGGCCCGTGTTGCCCATCCATGCGTGGTGTCATTATTAGCACTAACAAGTAATGACTACTTTTTCTTTGTGATGACTATTGTACTATATTTCTAACTGTTCCTGAAATAGTCAATCAGAGATCGACACGTGTTATAGCAAGGAAAAGATATGACATGTTAAAGATCTTCATGAATACTTGGAGTACTTTTTACGAAATCACAACTGCAAAATGATAAAAACAAGCTGCCGCCGAGAGGTATTCAAAAGCAAACTAGGTAGTCGAGTGGCATCCAAGAGGCACGACCGAGAGGAAAGATGTGGTCAAGAGGCATCCCGGAGTAGATCGAGCAGTCAAGAGGCGTCTATAAGAGGAATGAGTGGTCGAGAGGCGCCCGAAAGCAAAAAGCGGTTGAGCGGAAGAGGAACGGTCAAAGGGACATGTATTAAGAAAGAAATGAAAGATATGAAAGGTTGACGTGGTGACTCCTTAGCTGTCATAACCGTTGGATTAAAGGAGAGAAACGTGTGAAGGAGAGCAGCAGGAGAAATCTATAAGTAGCAGGGGAAATCCACAGAGCATCACAATCATACACACAATTAAATCAAAACAAATCTATCTTTTATATCAATTTATCCTAGGAGTAACGATAATCCAGCAGTGGTAATTCTTAGCTATAGTTTTTAGTTGTAATCCAAATCTACATTCATATGCTGAATTTGTTTTTTATCCAATATCAACAAATTCTTTTAAGAGACGGATTATTGTAGTCACTCTTAATGACTAATTGTGAGTTTTTACTTTTGTCTGATTATAATGGTATACTAAAAAGTCATTTTTGTGAAAGGTGAAGCGCAACCCACTTTTGGAGGAAGAAACCCGCCCTCCGATTATCGCTTGATCATTACAAAATTTTGCAAGTGGCCAAGTAGGTGACCGATCTTCTCGTATTATGGTCATATATGTTCATATTAGATGTATCTTCTTATTTCGACGCTTGGGGTCAAGGTTGATTGGTTTTAATTAAATCGTTATATCAATTCTGGCACCCTCCCACACACTACACATGACAGAAAACAAATGGAGTGCCAACAAATTTTGGCACGCTCGATGGGACAACAAATCTACTTACCTATTATAATTATTCATTTTTGTGCTAGTCATGTAAAAATCAATAATTTTTTGCATGCCTAGTAGAACACTAAGTATTAGTATACTTTCCAGTGCATAAATGTTGTGAAATCATAAGTCGAAGATAGGTTCATCAAGCACTTGAGAAATTAAGTTTGGTACTAAATCTAGTACCATTTCCATTAACCTCGGATATGGCATCCTCATATCGGGTTAATCCTCTTGAAATTTTGTTGGTTGGAATGCTCGATATGTAATGAGAAATTCAGCATATCGACGAATAATCACGAGTTCATACTGAAACTTTAGATAGATGGATGGCCAGTCATGCTGAAAACATGAATAAGATGATAACTCTCTTTACCGAAAGAATACCTGTGGCGCCTCAACAATAGGTTGACACTAGTTATGTTGGAAATCCAACACCAATAGCCCTGGTACAGCCAATACCACAAGTACCTCCTCTACGACGGAACACGCCTCCTACTCTAGTACATGAAGTGTGGAATTTTCCGCCACTTACTAAGTTTAGATGTTCAGAATGGGATGTCACAAATGTCATTCCTCCATAAGGAAATCAGAGTATACTTGGGAGCAACATTTCCCTAAAAATCTATTTTATCATGGAAGACAAAACCAGGTAGGTTTGGAACTGCCACTAGTGGTTGAACCACACGATATGAATTGTGAACAAATCATCCAACTGGTCCAAGAAGTAGCATGCCAAATTCTCAGTCGAACTACCACTTTGGTCCATGATAAGCCTTATCAGGAATGGATCAACCGACAATCTCTATTGCCACGGTCGACTTTGATATTTTTCGACCAAGATGGGCGAATTTGAACAAGGCGGTCGACTTCGATGTTTTTTGACAAAGATGACTAAATTTGACCAATATGGCTAAATTCTACCAAGATAGCCGACTTTGATGTTTTTCAACTAAAACAGTCGATTTCGACCAAGAAGGCCAAATTTGATGTTTTATGATGAAGATGACCGAATTCAACCAAGACGGCTGGCTATGATTTTTTTTATCAAGATGGTTGAGTTCGATCAATATGGACAAAATTAATATTTTTGCCCAGCTAAGTAGTCTCATTTATTGTGCCAAAGGACAAATCAAAGTCGCTCTTACCTTTTCAACCAAAGGCGAAGCAACATGAGGGAACAATGTTGTACCCTATTTCTGACTGTTTCTAAAATAGTTCATTAGGGATGGACACATGTTATAGCAAGGAAAAGATATAACATACTAAATATCTTAAAGGATACTTAGAGTGTTTTTTATAGAATCGTAACTAGTAGGATGATAAGACATAGAGCTGCTAAGAGGAATTTAAAACAAGCCAAGTGGCTGGGTGGCATCCAGGAGGCACAACTGAGCGAAAAGATGCAATTGAGACGCGTTTAGAAGCAGAATGAGTGGCTGAGAGGCGCTCGAAAGTGGAAAGCGGTCGAGCGGAAGAGGAATGGTCAGAGGGACACATACCAAGAAAGAAAGAAAGGATCTGGAAGGCTGACACGACGACTGCTCAACTACCATAATCGTTGGATTGAAGGAGAGAAACGTAAGAAGGAGAGCAGTAGGACAAATATATAAGTAGCAAGGGAAATCTACAGAGCATCGCAATCTAACACACAATCAAATAAAAACGAATCTATCTTTTATCTCAGTTTATCCTAGGAGTATCGATAATCTAGTAATAATAATTTTTAGCTATAATTTTTAGTTGTAATCCAAATTTATATGCTCATACGCCAGATTTGTCTTTTATCCAATATCAAGTAGTTCTTTCAAGATACACATTCATGCAGTCGCTCTAAATGACCAATTGTGAGTTTTTCTTTTTGTCAGATTGCACTGGTATATTAAAAAATATATATATCATTTCTTATGATAGATAAATGACAATCCATTTTTAGAAGAAGAACCCCACCCTCTGAGTATCTCCTTATCATTACAAAATTCTGCAAGTAACTAAGTAGGCAACTGATCTTCTCATTTTATGATTGTATACATTTATATTGGACGTATTTGCTTATTTCAATGCTTGGGGTCAAAGTCAATTAGTCTAAATCAAGTCGTTGTATTGATTCTAACACACCCGCACATACCATACGTGATAAAAGACAAACCAAGCGCCATCAATGACATCCTAATGCAAGCCAACACAACATCCTAGTCCTGTGCGATACATCCTAGTTGAGTCGGACTCAGTGGGATCTGAACTAGCTTAATCAGCCAGGCAGCTAGTGGTCGGTGCTATGTGGAGCCTACCATGATGTATGTGTTCTATCCACGCCGTCCAGTTATTTTGAAATATAATTTTAGGACTTGATCCCTAAAATGAGGTAGATCTAAATCTCAGGTGGACCACACCACGGGAAAACAGTAGTGATTGAATGTCCACCATTAAAAACCTCCTAGGGCCCACGGTAATGGTTATTTGACATCTAACGTGTTGATTAGGTCATACAGACTTGAATGAAGGGAAAAATATATATATCATCTTGATCCAAAACTTTCATGGTCCCCAATAAGTTTTTAATGGTGAGCGTTCAATCAACACTGTGCAGTCCACTTGAGTTTTGGATCAACCTCATTTTTGGGCTCATTCCATAAAATGATCTGGAAGAATGGGTGGATGGCATGGATGAAACACATACGTCATGGTGGGGCCCATAGAGCACCGATCACTAGACACTCCATCCAGCCTGCAAAGTAAAACCTATCCCTAAGCCCCACCCAGGCTCATGATGGGCCAAAACAAACAACCCAACCCTGGCCGTTCACTGTTCTGTGCAAGATCTGGGCCGTTTATTAGGCGTGCCCCACCATGTATGATGTACTATAAAAAACCTTTGGAAGATTAAACGGGCCAAGGGGCTCGTAGAAGTAGCCCGAGCCTATCTCAAATGGTCTTTAATTTTAGACCCGGGACCAGCCTCTAATATTCCAGCTTTAGCCTGACTACAAGCTAGCTAAGCCCAAAAGCCCATTGGCCCTTTGACATGTCTGGATTTAACCCAGATCTGGGCCATTGATTTGATGGGCCAGCTATGGATGGACTGCGAACCAAAAACATCTTAGACTGGGAAATCCTGACATGCAATCTTTAGAGTTCTATCCATTTGCAAGCCCAGTGGAAGGGTTGGGATTATTCCCTTGTGTGTGACTAGGCCCATGTGAAAAATAATATTTTGAATTGGACCAGCCTGGCAGGTCCGGTCCAGCTAGTTCAAAATCCGGACCTGAGCCAACCCCGGGTAGCCCCCCTCCGAGCTCTATTTGCGTGGGATTTAAGTCTGTCAAACAATAAATAAGTGGTGGTATTTGCTACTCTGGCTGAGCATGGTAGTTGATCTGCTTCATTTTTTCTGAGCCGGAAAAATGGATGAATGGCATGAATATAAACACATGCGTCCAAGTGGGCCCCACAAAAAGACTCGATGGAACTCAGTCAGAATCCATGCACGATCTATGGGGCTTCCTACATGTTAATTCTCTCCTCTCTTTTATCATTTTTTCCTTTATATATATATATATATAAATGCTTAGCTGCGTACCAGTTTGCACGTTATCATGTGCGAACCTTGTTATCAACTGTCGTATAAGGCAGACGGGCACAAGTTTGAAAGAGTGAGTTTCCATATCTGACACATCTCTTATCTCCATTCTCTAATGCTCTTATAAGCCCGCCGCCGAATTCTTCGGAGAGTTAGAGAATAGGGAGAAGATGCGTGTCAAAAATGGAAACTCGCTTTTTCAAACTCGCGCATAAGAACGCCTTCATCCATATCGTTTTTGTTATCCAACAGTTGATAGCAAGGTTCACACGTAATGACGTGTGAACCAGTGCGCAGTTAAACGTCTCTCTCTCTCTCTCTCTCTATATATATATATATATATATATATATATATATATATATAATTTTAAAATTTATTAGTAAAGCTCAAGTGGAACTGCTTCATTTTTTAGGCTCATGTCCTAAAATGAGATGGTAAAACTGATGAATGATATGAATATACAACACATGCATTGAGGTGGGCCACAAGAAAGGACCTGATGAAACTTGGTCAGGTCCTGACCTGACTGAATCGGTGCCCAATCTGTGGGGCTTCCTACGAGTTAATCCTCTCATCTCGTGTATGATCTTTTCCTAATTTTTTGATTTTTTGATTTTATTTTATTTTTTTAAATTTATTGGTAAAGCATGTTGGCATTTGTAACTGCACCATAAAACCGTAGATTTTGTGTTTTTCAACATTGAGTCATGAGTTCCAGCCCATACTTACCAACAAAAATAAAATAAAAGAAATTAAAAAACTATTATCTTTTCTCCAGTTTTTATCATTTGTTTTTAATTTTTTATGCTCTAACAGTGAGGCATGCTAGTGTTGGCAACAGAATGATAACAGCTCGGTTACTTTACCATGCATAGCTGGAATATCACCTGAAATCTGTGGGGCTGCTCTTTCTTTCTGTTATTGTTATTGTTATTATTATTATTATTATTTATTTATGATGACAGTATATCTCTGCCCCTTTTAAAGGTGATCTCTGTTATTACTATTATAATTATTTATGATGACAGTATATCTCTGCCCCTTTTAAAGGTAAGACTAATCCTGCAGCAGATAATCACCTGCAAACTAAGTGCATAGGACAAAGCAAGAGATGGGGAATTAAACTCATGCCTGTGGGAGCAAACTGACGATGCTAGCCATTCGTCCAAACCTCAGGCGAGTGTGTGGGGCTGCCTATATTTAGCTCGGTCACTTCTTCACGCAAAATATATATGACATGTGGGGTTGCCTATATTGCAACATTTTCCTATCTCGGGTTTATTTTATTCATTTTTCTTTCTCCAGATGTTTGCATCTTTTAACTTCGATACCATGCTCGCATTGGTAACGGATCATACTTTTAGCGTTGTATGGCACCTTGGATTTGGAGGTAAATGGATGTATTGCAAAATTCAAGTAGCAATTATTATTATTAACATTTGGCTACCATAGATTTGGAGGTAAATGAAATAAAAGGTATTTCAAATACACTACTTTACTGTGTTTTGAATTCACAGCAACATGCTGTAATTTAAATGTAATCTAAATAAAAAGCTTTAGGATCACTAGGATAATAAATGAGTCACTAGGCTAATAATCCATTGTACAATGAGCCAAACCATCGAAACGTTTAGCATCTAAATAGATGGTTACGAAATGTCGACAAGTCGCTTGTTTGCAATCCTTACATTTGTGGCCCACCCAAGGCTCGGAATTTCTTATTTTTGGGCAATGTATATATTTCAATGGGCTTTTTACAATCATTCTATCAAATATATCACACACACATATACTAATTTAAGATATGAAAGTTAATTTAGTTAGTCTAATCCGAATCTTGTGAATATACAGAAGGATTCTAATGCATTCCAAATACAAGCTCCAAATGGATGATTAGAATTCCAGTAAATTCCAATCAAACATAACCGATGATTGAGAATCACCTAATGTAATTGTGAATTTTAGATTCCAATGCATTCCAAATCCAAGCTTCCAAACAGGCCATTAGTAGTGGGAATAACACCTGATATCTTATTTGGCTGCCTACTTAGCATTCCTCTCATCTTATTGGGCTGGTAATGCATGGCGACTGCTCAATTACTTTCCATGTGCAGTGGGAATAACACCAACAATCTATCGAGATGCAAATGTTCCTTCCATCTCCTCTCATCTATTCATTTTTTTCTTGATTTTTTGTTTTTCTATTTTTTTTTTTTTTAAAAAAACTTGGATTGAAAGCTTTGGTGGTGTTGGTAACTGCATAGCAATCACTCCATTACTTTTTTATGCTTAGTAAGAATAGTGCCTTCAATAGCAAAACTAAAAATGCGGAAGCCATCTCCTCTTTTCTATTCATTTTCTCGATTCTTTGTTTTTTTGTTTTTTTTGTTTCTTCTTTTAATCTCAATAGGGAGAGCAACGAGATGCTTCTTTTGTGGTAACTGAATTTTAAACACTCAGTTACTTCTTCATTCACCGTGGAATTGCCTACACGGCAACCCTCTCCTCTCTTCTATTCTTTACAAAGAAAAAAAAATACCCTTTAATGTGAAGAAAGAATATTTCGTACTAATTTGTATCTTTATATTTTCATTCTGATCTGTCTATGAGGTCCACTGCCATAGAAATCGAATGGGTTGTAGTTGATAAAAATAAAAAAAAGGATTCTAATTCATATCTCAATTTCAGTTTATTTATATCTCGTCATCTTACATTGAAAGCTTGCTGCCGTTGATATCCATGGGGGCCGCCTATGTGGCCTCCCTCTCTTCTATTCAATTTTCTAAATTCTTCCTTAATTTGTTTATTTTTTAAGTTAGCCGTGGAGGCATACTTGTGGATAGAAACGAATGTTCACATGGACAAGGGGACAAACCATATTTTGGCGTGGGGCCACTAGTATGGCATCTACGTTCCATCCAACACGTTCATCTAGTGAGCCTCATTAGAAGAAAAAGAAGGGACGATTTGTAACGGCCTGATGCAAAATTCAGGTGGGCCACAGCTGCCACAAGCACTAGGCATGGTTCCCTACAAGTTCCCCTGGCAAGAACTAAGATGGGTTCCAATCTGCATTCAAGTCCATCTCTCTCTAAACAACATTCTAATAATCCAGCTGGAAGTCCATCTCTCTCTAAACAACATTCTAATAATCCAGCTGGAAGTCCATCTCTCTCTAAACAACATTCTAATAATCCAGCTGGTGTTTTAGTTCCACCAGCTCCCTCTTCATGAAAACCGTGGCAGATGTGTGTGGTGAATCTGGTGATCAGAACTTTTGATTTGGTGGGGCACATCTCAAAGTCGGGGGGATCTGGTAGCCATCTAATCCGTAAACTAGGAGAGGCATCCGTGTCAATATGGAACAACCGTTGGCACTACGAAGGATTCCACATGGAATTTTCTGATCGCTGGCAATTTTTGGCGAAGAGCCTGTACATTCAGTAGACCAGTAGATCAACAACCCAGATCACATCCCTTTCTAGGATAATGATAGCATTTCTTGTCTCTAACAACTAACAAGTACTGTGCCTAATATTCCCCTTTACCAGCTAGCATTGAATGATATTAATTCGGTTGGTAGGTTGGGTAAAGTCAGACAGGGACGGCCATCTTTCCATTAAAATCCAGCAAATTAGTGGGGCCCACTTCCATAAACCGTTCGTATCAATAATGCCACAATCTGGGGCTTGGGGACTGCGATATGCCACGTAGGGCCTCATTTGAAATCCAAAAACAAGCTGAGCTCAGACAGACTTTTACCAGAATTTTCTACTGTGGACCAACCCAAGAATGAAAACAAGCCCATTTGTGCCTGAAATCAAATACTAGATTGCTAAATGATAGCTCACCTACATCCAACCCTACACTCAGCACCTATGAATGGAAATCTGGACCGTCTGCTTTGTGAGGCCCATTTTGGATAGAACATTGTCAACTAAAATGCCGATAGAAAGGTCTAACCATCTGATTTTTCAACTGTAGAATGTGTCCAATCAGCATATAGTTTCTGGGTATGCTTCGTCCACACTGAACTCTACGATTTGTTGGATGGACTGGATCGAGGAGCATGAAAGCCACACATGGTGGATGAGAGACAACTGCTAGGTGATTGTACCTCCATTCGCTGGTGGGACGTACATGTAGGCTTTCTAATTGGGGGATCTCAACCATTGATTCGAGTAACCAAGAAATGGAGCCTGAGAATACCTCTGTAGCAGAGGATTCCAATCACTGGATCCGTCGTCAAAAAATCAATAGTTAGGGAAAATGTACAGAAACAATATGAAATCACTGTAATAGATTGGGGCAGATGCAATCATTGAATCAGACAAAGTTTTAGGTGATGATGAATCAGCAATGGAGCCCATCATATAAATGGGGTCGATCACTGGACCACGCACCCCACTGGCACAAAACTGGGACATCAGAACCTTAAGAGTCCTACTTATACATAAGTGGACACAGCAAAGACCTTGCAAGTCCAAAATTACAGAGACCTGGTGAACAAAAGATTGGATGCTGTCCTAATCATGGTTTAAAACCCCTGGAACCTTTCCTAGGGTGGTTTGGTCCCACCGGTGGCCCGCATTAGCAGGAAATCTGCTTAGATGATGTTGAAAAACAGAAAGATTAAACAGCTAATCACTGTTAACCTAAAGGTTATATCGTGGGTTCCAGCCTTTACTGTAATTGCAGTTCTTCCAGGAAGATGTTTTTTTGCCCACAGCTGACCAGGTTTTAGGATGTCCCACCTGTTTCGATGGCTGTTTACGGTCCAGCCACCTGCTCCAATCCAGGTATTGAAATCTGGATCCTGATGCACTCTGTCCATACAAGTTTGGCTCATGCAGTAGTTGATACAGACCACTTATCTTTATGGGACAACTCCACCCAGAACTCTACCAGATAGGAAGATTCTACCCCTCCAATCTTTGGCCTTCACTGCAATTTCTGCACTGGAGAGGCTCCCCTGCTGTACCGCGTGGCATGTTCCTCGTGCTGCCCAAATAGTGGGACCACCGTAGATGTATTATAACCCCAAAATGACACTTGAAGTATGATTCTAACAGGCTGGTAGGTCAACATCTATTGGAAAGCAAGAATGTGATGTGCGAAACAATCCTGGTTGCGAAGAATTTAAAATAATAATAATAAAACACCCGCCCTAAATCAGAGGTCCGGATTGTCTAATCAACCTGTTTTTGGTGAACGAATAGTCTAAAGTGGGTCCCACTAAAAATACGCTGGAAGTGTGATCATCCCTAACTGGCTGGTAGGTCGACATCTATTGGACAATGATAATGTGAGGTGCTGAATAATCCTGGTTCAGAAGAAGAAGAAACACACAGAGGTCTGGATTCTCTGACCAATCCAATTTTGGGGCATGACCAGTCTTAAAGTGAGTCCCACTATTTGGGCAGTTCCAATTTGAGGCACATACCCCGTGTACTGATTTGAGGAAAGGCCTATTACCAATAGGTGAGTTCAAGGGAGCTCTTGTAAACCAGATTTGAGGAAGTCAAACCAGGTTGGCACTTGGTAATCTTCTTTTCTTCTACCCCAAGTCCCTAGAGCCTGAATGACAATGTTGCCCTTCCAATTTCCTCAGGCATCAGGTGGACTGCGACTTTCTCACCACACATGCTAGGAGAATGAAATGACAGTTCTGCTCTTTCAATATCCTCAGGCAACGGCCAGGGAAAATTGCTTCATCACCAACAGATCGGATAGCCATGTCATCTTACGCCATGTTCTCAAAAAAGATAGTTCATGAAGCTCTCTCTGTCTGTTTCTGTAGACCTCCTCATTCAATTACTCAAGCGGAGTCAGGCTACGAGGATTGACTTGATGGACAGCTGTGAGGATCAAATGACAGTGTTGACCTTTCTCGATTTCCTCAGGCAACAAGCGGGGATGATAGCGTCATCACCAGCAGACCAGACAGCCATGTCCTCGTAAGCTGTGGATAGACAGGCATGTCCTCAAAAAGGCCAGAATATTCATGAATGAGCAAATCATAACTAAAATAAGCTATCTCTAGGTCTGTTTCTCTACACACCACCCACATTCAATTCCTATTTGTTAGGATCAGGCACCTTATGAGGCTTGACTAGGTGGGACACACTTGACGGACAGCTTGAATCTCAATGTGTGCAGCACGGACATGTGGGGTGGTGCATAGACAGTGTGACCAATAGATGTAGACGGGCTCAATCATACATGCATGCAGGCTTAGCAAACCTCATTTTTCTAGAACCGAACTTCAAATTCCTGTCTGAAGATCACAATTCCTAAAGCACGTCACAGTTTAAAAATGTAATACAGGTAAGAGGTTTGTATGTGCCAAGTGTGCCAACCTAGCACATGAAACATTGGAGCGCGCATAAGGTGGGATCCTGGCCGCTGTGTGTACATGGAGCAAAAATCAAACAAGCCCACTCATGAGGCGGGCCATGCATGCAAGCTGAGCATGAACCATTGGCAAGTGCTTTTAAATTCCCTTTTTGTACAGGGGTGGCCCACCTGATTCACAGACTGGCCCAATTTTTGTGCTAGCTCATATGCATGGTAAGACCCACCATATGCAGGTAATGATGTCCCACACACGTGTCGGGTTGGAATGTGTGCTACATGTAAAGGTGCATGTGGAGAGGGTGTCATCTGATGTTGAAAAAGAGAAGCATCTGATAGTGAACATAAGGATGGTGAGGATAACAACAGCAATGATGACTATCGTGTAAATGCAATTCACAAAGATAACAGGAGTTTATAGATATTTTACATAAACCACAAATATTTGTATATATAAGCACAAAAAAGATTTTTCAAAATTCAACATGCTAGAACAGCAACTAAAACAGCCAAACTCGCATGAATAGCTCATGTGACTACACCAAAAGCATAACATATCAAGAAACAAACAGCTGCAGACTTGAACATTTATGCTCAAGGTTCTTAAATGCCAAGAGCTCAGAAAGGCATACAAAGGAAAAAAGGGAAGATAAAAAAGGAAAACCTGGGCTTTGGCAGCGTGTTTGGCCGTGTCACTTCCTGCGAGGGTTGTGCAATGATCTTGGGGACCCCTCGAAGAGATCCAAGAGGTAGTTCTGCAAATCCTCTGCAGTGTACTTGATGTACTTGTCACCATGCCGCCCGCCCTCCAGATGAGGAGAGTACCTCCCTGTGAATGTCCGATACGCTTGAAGGATTTTCAGAGAGATGGAAATCCTTAGATCATCACGGAGCTGGGGATCAGGGATCAACCATGCTGTTTGGGTCTTGTATATCTCTTCGAAGGCGAGATTAAAGCTCCTGAACCTCTCCTTCAGAACCGCCTTGAAAACTGAGCTCGACCCAGGATTGCTAATCCCCTCGTCTTTTAAGAACGAGAGTATCGATGTCCAGGAAGCCCTCTCATAGCTCAATGCATGCTGCCGGAATTTCCTGTTGTGCCTGCGGATCCAATCATCTCCAAGGAGAGCTCTAAGATCGGAGTCCTTGACCTTTTGCACCATGTAATAGATGTTGTTCATTAGGAAAAAGAATTGAAGAGAACCGTCCTTGTACAACATGGATTTGCCATCAAGGTTGCATTCCAGCGTTGAAGTGACCGACCGAAGACATCGAGCTACTGGAGAAATGTTGCAAGACATCCCCTCACTGTCTTCTTCAATAGAATTATTTGAATTGAATAATGATGATGACTCATCCTCGTCGTCATGGCCTTCAAGAAGTATATTCAGTGTATCACTATAATCCGTAAGGGCCCTTATGTAATTCATGACGTATCTCGTCAGATGATGGATCCCGCCTCCAGCAAATGGAGTCGTTGATGTCTTCGTTCTAACAGCATTCTCGAATTCCACAATAGTTCCCCTCACGCAGTCACCCAGTCTCCTCAGAACTTCATGGCACTCCATTCTGACACAAGAACCAGCCTCTTCCGAGAAGAGGGTATCTATATCTGGGAGAAGATCTGCCAGCCCTTCATACATGTCGAGTATCCGGAACAGCTTTTCTGGAGAGCAAGGACTGATAGCTATGGCTTCGCTGAATATCAAGAGCTGCAGGATCGAACCCTTCGAAGTCTCATTGAAGCACGTCTGGATGACCGAGCCAAATTCCCCAAAAATCTGGTCACAGAGGCGTTTTTCACTAGCAAGATAAACCCGGATGAAGATCTTCATCGCACGGATCCACTTCTTTATCTTGGAATCTAAGTAACTCCATTCCATCTTCAGCACTTCCTCAATACTCAGCTTCTCAACCTCAAGGATGAATAAGCACTCATCCAAGGCATCTTTTCGGATGCTACTGTAAGCTTGGCAACATTCCTGGTCATAATTCGACATGAACATAACCTCAGCTATGCATTTAAGGTCAGGAATCACTTCTGGATGGATCAAATCAATGATGAATTCCTCTGAGCCTTTGCTGCTATCTCTCTGAAGCTTCGCCTGTGAATCCTCGACCTGCTCATCATCAAACGAACTGATTGAATCCTCATCAGCGACGCCATCTTCACTCGAACGAAAAGACATGTGCTCTGGTTCAAACGGCTGCCTGTTCTGAATAAGAATGTGGCTGAATTCCTCCTCAAGCCTAGCCATCCCCGTCTGAAGAACGCTGTGGGCTCGGCGTAGAAGCTCGCTCTCTTCCTGACCTTCACTCAGAGACAAGCTCCCCAAGTTTTCTGTGAGTCGGCGAACCTCATCGACTGCCAGTAGATATTCAGATGCTTCATCCGGACCACAGTCCCATATCATCGACTCGTCAGAAACCCAACTCATGATCTTCTTCTCTGCCAAGTTGAGCTGCTCTTTAACATCACTTCTTCCTCCCTTCTTTTCTAAGATTTCAGTCATCCTTGATGCAGACAAACGTATATCAAATTCCGAAAGGAGTCTTATCATATCATCTGTTGGGTTCTTACTTGTTCCCAAGGTCTTTACAATGTGTTGTGCAACAGCAAGCACTCGTTCATCTCCTTCTAAGTCACTGATATCTTTGCTCTCTGCCATAGCAAACAATGTAGCCAAGGGAATGCAGAGCGCAGATCTTGATCCCCTGCTTCTTCGTTCAGATGATGAGAGCAGGCGATGAACAACCGAATTTATCTGCACTGAACCTCAACTCTACAGACCCATGTCACAAAGGAACACGTTCAAAAGCACAGCTATTGCATTTAAGTCAATGACACCCTAACACGGAAGATGATGATGAAAGAGAATATCCAAAATGGAAAGGTCGGAACCAGGCTGAAAATTTCACACTCGGTATATTCTCCGCTTCCAATTCAGAATGAAGAACAAAAAAGGACACTTACGGATAAACTTAATCGCCCTCCTTTGCAAGTTTGTACCTTGACATGAATGGATTACAACAAGACGGTACAATCAATCTGTGGAACTCAATTCACATGTATGAAAGAAAGGACTTGCACTAGATGTTCTTGGCACAGTCTTCCTCATTCAACAAAATCTAGAAATTCTCCCTTCCCCAAATCTCTAATCCTCTCTTTGAAAAGATTAGAGAAAGGAAAAAGGAAGCAGACTAACAAGATCAGAATACAAAATAGAACCCAAAATCTGACCCGGAGCTGACATTAAAAAATGACAAATCAAAAATAGAATAACAGCAAATAGCAACACGATACAACAAATGGATTGATAAGACCTCAATATTTAGACAACATGGGAGCCTAAATGCTATCCAAACGACAATTTACATACGAAGAACAACAAACAGCAATACAATACAACGCAACAATAATACAGACAACAAGGAAGCACAACGTTCACAGTATTTTTGAACGAATTTCAATATATACGAGACATACAAGAAAGAGATAAAACCCCTCTTTTTCTAGCAGTTCACACAAGAAGAAGAAACTCCCTTGACCTGGAAAGCCTACCAAATGCTAAAAACTGCAATTTCACGCTCTCGAATGAATTCGACAGAGAAAGAAGGCGCAGACAAATCTGAAATTTTAAGTTAAATATTCCACAATTCCCGTATTCAGCAATCATACAGCGACGGACGCCAAGAAAACAACAAATTGAAATCAGATCTCGGTAGATTTAGAAAGAAACAGTTACCAGCATCCGATCCAAAACCCTAATTTCCCCAACTACAGAAACAAATAAAACCCCAGTAATCCCAAGCAAAACCCTAGTTACGAAACCCTAATTCCTTCCTTTTCCCAGACGAAACCAAATCAGACGAGATCAAAACCGGAAATCGGATAGAAAACCGGAATCGAACTATATAGATCGATTTCGACGACGAATGCACGAAAATCCGCGGAAATTGGTCGAGATCTGGTCGTTTTCGGCGATCCAGACCTCGATCGAGCGAGCGAAAAGACAGGATTTGAACAATCTAGGGTTTATAGATGAAATTCCGTGGAATATATACAGAAACAGAGAGAAATTTCAGAGAGAGAAGAAAGGGACCTGAAACTTCGTTCCAAAATTATCAGATATTAGAGAGATTTCATGGTCTGATACTCCGAAACTTCCGTCTCCGTTTCCCAGTATTATATACTACAGAGTTATGCAGCTGATGTTGTTGCGTTTGCAACATTATAAGAGAACCGATCGCCTTTCAGCAATGCCCCACAACTTGTGGTGCCGATACCATCTTGAAGCGGTGGGCCCCACCATGAGTCTCACATGTAGAAAAAATCAGGCAAATCCGTTCATCAGATTCGTGAAACCGTTGGGAATTAATGGAAAACCGCTGGTATGATCAAATACAGGTGTGATCCACCTTGTGAGTAGATCAAAATTATTTTCTAGTATTTTTGTATTTATGTGGGACCTATAGATTCCATGGTGTGGATTTATTTTATATGACTGTTTTTGGTAGGGAAGATGGTATGTACTGAAAGTTTCGGTGCTACGGCGTGTACGGGATTAGCTCCCAAAGTAATCACGGAAACGGATTGGCTACTCCCCCCGCCACCAGCCGATGACTGATGTTCGGTGCTCTGTGGGCCCCACCATGATGTTTTTGTTTCATCCATGCCATACATATAGTTTTATATATAATTTATTTTATCATACCAAAAATTAGTTATAAGAAAATATCAATTGGACCACATTACAAGAAACAGTGTTGAATGAATTTCGACCATTAAATTTTTTTTTGGGGGCCATAAAAGTTTTGGATCAAGCTGATATTTTTTTTTACCCTTCATCTGGATCTGTATGACCTAATAAAAAGGTTGGATTTCAAATAAACAGTACAGTGGGCCTTAGGAGGATTTTAATGGTGGATATCCAATCAATATTGTTTTCCCGTGGTGTGGTCCACCTGAGATTTATATTCCTCTCATTTTTCTGATCAAAGCTTAAAATGATATTTAAAAATGGATGAACGGAATGGAGAAAAGAAATACATCATGGTGGGGCCCACAGAGCACCGACCATCAGCGACGGGGCTGGTGGCAGGGGGAGTACCCAATCCGCTCATCGTACGGAGTCATGGAAACCTAGATAGGGCCCACCGTAATGTTTGTGAGAAATCCATACCGTCCATCCGTTTTATGAGATCATTTTAGTTTGTGATAACGAAAGTGAGCATGATCCAAGATCAAGTGGTCCGTACTAAAAGGAAAATGTGGTTACGGAAATTCCTACCGTTGAAATCTCCCTGGGTTCGACAGTGATGTTTACATACCATCCATACCGTTCATAAAGTCATTCCTACTGGGATGAACTGAAAAAAGAAATATTAGAATGATTCAAAACTTATATGGCCCCACGAATATTTCAACTGTAGAAGTTAAATCCTCACGTTTTCGGCACACTTGAGTATTGGATCCGTCTAATTTTTATTCCCGTAAACTAAACTGAACTTCCAAAACGGATGGACGGCTTGGATTTGTCAAAAACATCACACTGGGCCCCACATAGTTTCCCTAACTTCCCGCTGAAGTTTTTGGCAGGAAGTCCGCGTACGGGAGTCATTGTTATCTACACCACCGTGATTGACAAATCAACCACGTCTATTACACTGTGTAATACGTAAGTACGGACAACTTTATACTCTGGAAGTGTTGATGGATGATACGCATGCACTTAGAAATTGCATACGTGGCATATTATTAGTGAAATCGAACCGTCCAAATCATTTTATATGGCGTAGATGTATAACCACCCAAACAGTAAGTTTATTTGATGATCTTCAGTTCTGATTGATGGGTGCTTATTGTACGCTTTAAATTGAAAAATAATCAATGGTAATATTTCAATACACGAGTGTCCATGCATCAGAGATTAGGATTGTTCAAAAAATCTGATTTTTGGATTGTGAACTGGAGATTCATCTTGGTCTTTTTATTTGAGTTAATATATGCCACATTTACATTTTCGTAGTGCCTGCGTATCAAGTGTCTACGCAGCCTGAGTATCGTATAACTCCTCTCAATAGAAGCGTGGCCCGCATCACAGCTAACATGCGGGCCTGGCTCCCACCATTGGATGGAATTTGTATCAGAGATCTAGACCATTCATCTCGTAACATACTCTGTCTAGATTATCTGGACAAAAAATAGGAACCGTGGATCGTTTGATCGGGCAGATATGGTATGTATGAGAAAAACATACGGTCCAAATTGAATGCTAGTATGCTATTCGTATGACGAATTTCTACCTGGATTTTTTTAGTATATCATGCCCATAACGTAGAGTAACTAATGAATGATCCAGATCTTGACTTACATGGCATCGGACGGTGGGAACCTGACCCCGCATATTAGCTGTGAGCCGATTCGTTTTCTGTTAAAGCCGTACCTGTTGGCGTAGCCAAAACGCAGGTGAGAAACCGTGCGTCTTCGTCTCGGGAGCGGATTTGGTGCGGCCCCGGCCATACCCAACACAGTGCGGCCTTGAGTTGGGACCCACCTTGATATATTTATTAAATATCTACTCCGTCCATCCGTTTTTTACAGATTATTTTATGTTATAGGACCAAAAATTAATGAGATAAAAATATCATGTGTACCATACCACAGGAAACAGTGGTGATTAACCATTAAAAAATATTGGGCCACAAGTTTTAGATCAAGATGATATTTATTTTTCCTGGTTCATCTAGGTCTGTGTGACCTTACAAAAAGGTTGGATGGGAAAGAAATATTAAATTGGGCGATGAATCTTTCAATGTCGGGCTTTAAGTCACCACTCTTTCCTATGGTGTAGTCTAGTTAAGATTTGGATGTGCTTGATTTTTTTATTACTGCCCTAAAATGAACTTAAAAAACGTATGGACGGCGTGGATATGTATTACATACATCAATGTGGGCCCCACCTTCAGGGCCGTACCGTATTGGGTAATGCTAGGCTGCACTCTACCGTCGTGCCATGACGTGTCGCCGTTTCGTTGACCAGCCACGCACCGTGGACCACTCGACCGTGTGCGGCATAGGTGGATCCCGGATCCACTGAGGTCGGTAGATCTATTCCTGTAGGACCCACCGTAATGTATATATTCTTTAAATCTACACCGTTCATCCGTTTTGAAAGCTTATTTTATGGCCAGATATAGAGAACGAAGTAGATCGAATCTTATGAGGACTGACTGGAAATAGTGGTGTAGTCTTTGTGACCTAATTAATAGATTAGATGGAAAATAAACATTACAGTGGGCCCTAGGAAGTTTTTAATGGCCAGCGTTTAATCAAGATTATTTTCTTATAATGTGGTCCACTTGAGATTTGTTTCTACCTTATCATTTTGCTCGCACTCGAAAACACTTTAGATTTGATTCTATTCGTATTTGGGCTCGGGCAGTCTGAATGGGTGCAAAAAGACGAAGTTGGTGTGCTCTCGTACCAAAATGGGATTGCGTACAAAGTACTCAAGTAGACTTTTAACAGGCTAAGGAAACTATGTTGCGCCCGTATTTGGCTTATCAACGCACTCCATCTATTTTTCCATCTAATTTTAGGGTTGTATCTAAAATTAAAGCAAATACAGAGCTCAAGCGGACCACATTACAAGGAAACACTAAGAATAATGAGTAAAATCTTCCTAGGCTATGTTTATTTGTTATCCAATTTCTTCATAAGATCACACCAGCATGGATGAAGGATGAAGGGAAAACACGAATACCAGCTTAATCAAAAACTTTTATGGTCATAAGAAATAAACTTAGATGGTCTTAAGAAATTTTCAACAATAGACATTCAATTCGCATTATTTTATGTGGTGTGGTCTATTTAAGTTTGGATATCTTCACTTTTTTATTTTTTTTTCGCTCAAGCCCTAAAAATACCTAGTAAAATGAATGAATGGAGTAGATAAAACATATAAATCATGGTGGGCCCCATAGAGTTTACTCGGTACACTTATTAGTGTATTGAGTTACTGAATATCCAATCCGCTTCCTCCTCTCGTAACCATTATGGGGGCCAATGAAATGAGTTGTGTCTAAGG
Source organism: Magnolia sinica (assembly GCF_029962835.1). NCBI lineage: Eukaryota > Viridiplantae > Streptophyta > Magnoliopsida > Magnoliales > Magnoliaceae > Magnolia > Magnolia sinica. Next base: position 74,707,775 of record NC_080583.1, read on the forward strand.
CATGATTAAACTCGGTATTACCTTGGCTAGAGGTGCAACACCAATTTCGTCATGGTTAACGTGGCACTATTTCATTGGTCCGTAGAATATATTCAGGTAGAGACTAGCACTCAAATTGAGTACTGCTCAGCCCACCTCGGCACAAATAGAGGCTTCACTACCAAAAAATCGAACAAAGGCTATGGAAGTTGAAAGCATTTAGCTACGGATTAAATCCGTAGCAAATTTAGCTACGGATTAAATCCGTAGCTAAATCCTAGCTAATCTGTAGCTAAAACGTAACTCCTCTCCTAAACTGTATTAAACATAGATAGTGCTTATGGGGTTCCATGAGGTCATCTAAGCCGCCCATTAATTCTGATATATAATTTTAGTAGATGAGATCAAAAATTATATAAATTAAATGTTTAAGTGGACCACACCATAAGAAATAATAAAAATTAAATATCTACTGTTAATTTATTGTGTGGTTTCCTTACAGATTCGTTCTGACTTATTTTTTGTATCAGCATTTAAAATAATAATGTAAAATTAATAGACGGAGTGGATATATAAAATACATATCCAGTGGGCCCCACGGTCCTAAAAATCAACTCCCAGAGGGTCGTCCGTCACGCGCTTTTGAGAAACTCCCTTAGTGGAGTTGTGTACTGAGCTGTACGCTCTGATGGTACTGAGTACACTCAATTGGGCCCACCGTTAATGTAATTGTCGTATCCGCTCCGTCCATCCATTTTTTCAGATCATTTTAGTGGTTGATACCAAAATTGAGGTATATCTAAAACTCAAGTGGATACATACCATAGGAAACCGTGGGAATAATGATTTCCACTGTTGAAACATTTCTATGGCCCGCAGTAATGTTCATTTGTCATCCAACCTGTTCATAATATCACAAAGACATGGAAGAAGTGAAAGGACAAATATCATATTGATCTAAAACTTCTATGGTCCCCACGAAATTTTCAATAGTATATGTTGAATTCACACTGTTTCTGGTGGTGTGGTCCATTTGAGATTTGGATATGCTTTATTTTTAGGCTAAAGACCTAAAAGTATCTTCTAAAATGTATGGATGGAGTGGATAAAATTTACGAATGACTGTGGGACCCATAAAGTTTAGTCAGTACGCTTAAGCGTACTGCGTTACTCAGTACACAATCCAGCTTCCAAAAGGCCCTCAGAACCTTCCGGCCGCCATTTTCTCCCGCGCGCAGGCAGACGAAAACCCATCTCTCCATCTCTCTCTCCATCTCTCTCTTGCACTCAGCCTCTCTCTTTCCCTTGCCCTCTCTCGATCTCCCGCTCTCCCTCACCCTCTCTCCCTGTCTATTGGCCGCATTCCCCTATCTCTGTTGTCAAAACCCCCTTTCACCGCAAGAAGGAGAAGAAGAAGGAAAAGGAGAAGAAAAAGAAGGATGGTAAGTTTCTCTCTCTCTCTCTCTCTCTGTTTCTAAAATCTGTGGTGATTTTTTTTTACACACGCACACACACCCCCACACACACGCCACACGCACACACACCCTACACACGCACGTCGTGGGATTTCACCACTGTGGTGATCGAATGCCCACCATTAAAGCTGAATACAGACTACTGCTGCAATGAGAGGGCTTGTATTGAGGGGATTTTTGGGTATGGCCCGTCTGATGGGTTGATGGTTACTACTGAGGGCCAATGCGAACCGTATTGGCCTATCTAAAATGGTTCATATTGGCCAATGCGAAACCATATAAACCTAATACAATGCCAAAAATGCATTGCAAATAGGACACCCTGAAAACTAATTTTTAAACACTGGTGTAAATCTCAAGTGACCCATATGACATGAAACAATGTTAATTGAATGCCCACCATTATAATTAAACTTGGCTGCCTTGAAAGTTTTGGATCAAATTGATATTTGTTTTTTCCCTTCATCAAGTCCTTATGCCCTAATCAACAAGTCGGATGTCAACCAAACATTATAGTGGGCTGGAGGTTTTTAATGGTGGACATTCAAGTACTACTGTTTCCCTATGGTGTGGTCCAAAACACCTACAAGATGGTTTGCCTCACAGGGCACTAACCAGTAGCCGCCACATGGCTATACCAGTGCCATCTAAAACCTTGCCAAATATAAAATATATTATATTTAAAAAAAATGATAAAGAGAGGGTTTTAGGGCATCCCTTTAGTGTAGCTGGAGAACTTATTAACTGCCGCATCATCGTAACTCACTTTTTTGTAACTAGGGCTGAAAGTCCTGACATTAGGTTGGGCTTGGGCAAGATGTATTGGGTTTGGTCTCAAGCTTGGGTACATAAACACCAACCTGATAAAACTTGGGTCTGGCTCAGGTTGAGGTATCAGGTTGCCCGAACCCGATTGATATATAAATTATAGTTGAGTGCGGATTGTCTTTCTTGAAGGCACATGAAATTCTTATGTCTCAATATTGATATTCTTAATAGGAAGAATTTTTATTTTTATTTTTTTGATAATTCTCCGCTCTAAATATTTTCTATCAGGATTTCTTCCTTGTATCCCCAGCTATATAAAATGATCTGGCTTCAGGCGTGCTGTAATTATATTGAATCTCTCTATCTCCCAATTACTTGTAATGGTGATCTATAAATATATGAGCCCTTCCTGACCTCATAGGGTCTCATTGGTCCATGCCATTTCAGATGACTTATGCTAACAAAGTATGTCAGATTTCTCTCTCCCAAATAAATTGCATGCTACACAACATAACTTCTAAAGGAGTAGTCTTGTATTTTACCTTGTTTGTTTAGAAAAAATGAAGCTTTTTTACTGTAAATAAATGAATATATAATTAATAAAATCATAAGTATAAAAAATAAGACGGGTATTGAAATATACGAATTAATTTAATAACAAAAATATTAGCATGTATCCACCTAACCAATCTGACCCGACTTTCAGCCTTACTTTGACTTTTTTACATTTTACAGAAGTAAAAGGCAGATGTGCACGTTTTCTAATTTTTTATGATGATATGGAAATACTTCTAATGAAAAATAGATTCGACCCAAGCTATAGGGTTTGGAACATGCATGGGGAGCATGTATCACCTAAGTGTACTGTACGTGAATCAAGTTCCCAATAATACCATAGTATCTCGAACTTAAATGAGGTTCACAACGCGATCGTTCAAGAACTTGGTGGTAATAACCTAAATGAAGTTGTACAAGATGAGCCCAACGTGACCCCTATAGTTGAAGGCGTCTTTGGAGAAAATGAAACTAAGGAATTTGAAGCAAATCTACGAGATACAATGGCTGAGCTATACCCTGGGGCCCAAGATTTCATCATGCTGACTTTCATTGTACAGCTTTTCAAATTAAAGGTGAATCATGGATGGAGTGAAAAAAGCTTTACAGAGCTCCTTCAACTACTAAAGAAGGTGTTACCTTCCGGTAACAAGGTCCCAACTAATACCTACCAAGCGAAGAAGATCATTACAAAGTTGGGTCTTGATTATGTGAAAATCCATGCTTGTCCAAATGACTGCATCTTATACTGGAGAAAGAACGAGATGAAAACCATTTGTCCAAATTGTAAAACTTCTAGGTACAAGACTGAAATGGATTCTGAGAAAAAACAATCTACAATACCTAGAAAGATGTTAAGGTATTTTCCATTAACACCAAGGCTACAAAGAATGTTCAGTGTGCCATGGTTGGCGAAAGAAATGTCTTATCACTCAACCAGAAAATTTCAACATTAAAAGATGGAGCATCTGGCTGAATCTTGATAACAAGTATACAGATTTTTCAGCTGAGCCTCGCAATGTTCGATTGGGTTTGGCTACAGATGGGTTTAACCCATTCGGCACTTTCAATATGTCGCATAGTTCATGGCCCATTATGTGTGTGACGTACAACCTTCCACCAAAGCTTTGCATGAAACCTCAGTTTACTATATTGACTTTGCTCATTGAGGGACCGCGACAACCAGGAGTAGGAGAAGAAATTGATTTCTTTGCGACAACTCTCAACCTATCCAGCTTGGCCCCAATAAGAGCCCTCTTTTTTTACCTGGGGTGATCAAACATTTCTGCGAAATACAGAAAACTCAAGTAGGGAATCACTGACTAGTAAGAGCAAGTTATTGAGTTGAGAAACTTATCAGCTGGAGTCAGGCCGAATCAATGCAGAAGCTCACTAGTGACTAACCTCCTATAATCCCACTAGTCAGCAGGTCATGATCGGGCGACCCCGACCTAATGCTGAAGATAGTCAAGAAGGCTGGGCTGCGACTTAGAAAAAATTGCGGACAGAAATGACCTAATGTCAGCACCGAAAGGAAGAGTGGATGAAATGCAAATACAACAGTTGGGTGTGTGTTTTGACTTGGCAAGATGAAGCAGGTCGGGACCCAAGACCATAAACACTCCAAGTCAGTCATCGGAGCCTTCCATCCTCTAGATGCAAAAATAAATAAAAATCACTTGTCCTTCTAGCCCTTGTTGGAGTGATATGCCTCTGAGTTAAAGAGGACTTGCCAAGTTGGGGTGATAGAGGTCCTAACAGAAGGGCCATCAGCATGGGAAGAGCAATTCCTTTAGCTCAGAGATGAGACGCTGAGCTGAACCGTTAGAGGACGGAGCTCTTTATGAGAGGACTCACCCCAAGCTTCCCAGCATCTCGAGTTGACCAGGTCGACCACTGCCAGAGGTTGTACGAGAAATCCGGAGCGAATCTCGTCTCGGATTCGGAAGAGATAAGGATCCGGCCTGATCTCAGTCAAGGAACACTCCAACATATTTGGGCTTAGCCAAAAATCACTTCGACATATTCAGAATAAGTATCTTGTCAGATCAGGAACCCTCTAGAGTAGCACAGTTGGCTTCAGAGGTCTGAAACATTCTCCCACACCCTATATATATATATGCACATAAACTCTAAACCCCGGAGGAAAGGAGATGAAGCATCTAAGCCCTAATCTCTTTCTCTGATCATCTTCTACAAGCTTAAGAAAGAGAAAGGAAGCCAATGAGGGACCCAAAGCTAACCCTAAAAGAAATAAAGATGACAACTAGGGTCGTATTCCTCAGGTTCCTCCAATTCTAAAGAGCCAGTTTCACCGGTACACTCTAATGAACACCACATCAGAGAAGGTACTCATGTAGGTTAGAGCGAAGAGAATTCTGGAGTGGCCAAACAAGATAAGGGCCACTCTAGAGAATAGAGATGGGTTACTATTAATTTCATCACGATCATGGCCACAACATGATCGATTGCTCCGATCTCAAGGAGGAGATTGAATCCTTCATCTAGAGGCGCTATCTGCATGAGTTCATCGCTAGGCATAGAGAAGACTGACCAGCTCCTCGGCAGGAGTAGAGAGAGAAGCACAACTACAATGAGCCAGTTTAGGAAATCTGTACCATCTTTGGCGGACCGGCCAATAAAGTGACTCGAACTGATCACGCCGAGCTCATGCTCAGAGTATGAGGCTCACCAACGAGGTTCATCAATTGAACCTTGCCAGTCGTCCTGGGAAAGAGCCCAAGATATATTCACAATGATAATAAGCCAATATGGAAAATCCGTACAATTTTCAGTGGACCCGCAGTCAGAGAAGATTCGAACCGAGCATGCTGAGCTCTTGCTCGGAGTCTAAAGCTTACCAACGAGGTCCATTAGGTGAACCTCGTTAGGAGTCTTATGAAGTAGCCTAGGACAGAATCATATACAATTGCCTTCACTAAGGAGGATACAAGAGGGATCCAACACCCCCACAAAGATGCACTCGTGGTCACCATGACTATGGCCAACCATAAAGTGCATTGAATGTTGGTAGACACGGGGAACTTGATAGACATCCAATTTACATTTGCCTTCAACAAGATTGGGATAGGGAGGGAGAGATTATGGCCTGTGCAAACCCCTTTGATTAGCTTCATAGGAGAGAGAGTATGATCTCAGAAGGAAGCATCCTCCTGCCAATGGTAGCAGGAGAGAGTCCCAACCAAGTTACCACTATGGTGGATTTTCTCGGTGGAGTGCCCATTAGTGTACAATGTGATCTTGGGCAGACCATCCTTGGATGCCATGCAGGCTGTAGTCTCCATCTATCACCTGGCCATAACGTTCTCAACCGTGCATGGGGTCGACAAAGTTCAGGGTGACCAACATGAAGCCTGACAATGTTACTTGACAACTCTCCAAGGAAGAGCACAACAACAGAAGACGATGTAGATCACCTCCCGAGACCCTAGGGAGGAATTTACAGAGACCGTGGAAGATCTTGTCCCTATATAGCTATCCGAGAAAGACCTAGTAAGGACAGTTCAAATCGGGTCACTGCTTGGTTCCCAACTCCGAGCTAAGATGACAGACCTTCTAAGAGAACACGCTGAAGTGTTCACATGGTCTCATTAAGACATGCTCAAAATATATTCAAGCATCATGATCCACAGCTTAAATGTGGATCCCAACCACAAGTCCTTTTGGAAAAAGAGACGAGTTTCGATGTGAAAAAGTATACCACAATCAATGAGGAGGTCGGCAAGCTTTTTCAAGCTGATTTCTTTGAAGAAGTCCACTACCTCGATTAGCTCGCCAATGTAGTGTTGGTGAAGAAGACCAATGGAAAATGGTGGGTCTGTGTTGACTATACTGACTTGAACAAAGCTTTCTCCAAGGATAATTTTTCACTACCAAGGATTGACCAGCTGGTGAACACCACCACTGGGTACGCACTACTCAGTTTCATAGATGCATACTTAAGGTCAACCAGATCATCATGCACGAGCATGACAAGCAAAAGATTATAGAAGTCCATATTGACAACATGCTCGTCAAAAGCGCTAAGGCCATAGACCACATAGTCAACCTAAGAGAGACGTTTAGTATCATGAGGAGGTAAAAGTTGAAGCCATACCAGATTGAAAGTTCAAATCACAAACTACTACCATGGAGAAACAAGAGAATTTGCTCAAATGAAACTATCGTTCAACCATGCCTTAGTTCATATGGCTTAAGTCATATTTATAATGTGTTTACAAAGTTTTCTTCTTAAGAAAATATCTAGCACAATTTCCATCATCATCATCTAAGCCTTATCCAAGTAATTGGGGTCAGCTGCATGAATCCATTTCCGCCATTCCACTCCATCAAGGGCCACAGGTAAGTCCTTACCCTTCTTCAAGCAATTGAAGGGGAGTAAGAAGCCGACCTAGACAGATGAGTGTGAGCAGGCATTCCAACAGCTCAAGGCTTACCTAGGGTCTCGCCTCTGCTCTCGAAACCTGTGCAAGGGGAAAAGTTGTTGCTATACGTGGCCGTCTTGCCAACAACGGTCAGCTTAACCCTAATCAAGGAGGACGGAGATGTTCAACAACCTGTTTATTATGTAAGTAGAGGAATGGCTGATGCCAAGACACGCTATCCCGAAATCGAGAAGCTGGCCCTGTCTCTAGTCACGTCATCTTGACGACTCAAACCCTATTTCTGAGGTCCACATTATTGTCGTCCTAACTAATTAACCCCTTCACCAAGTGCTATAGAAACCAGAAGCTTCAGATTGACTCGCTAAGTGGGCGATCGAGCTTGGCGAGTTCAACATTAAGTATCAACCTCAGACAGCCATCAAAGGACAGGCTGTCACTGACTTCATCACTGAGTGTACTCTCCAGGCATTCCACCCATAGACGAGGAAAAAGAGTAAAGCTCGACAATATCAACGTGGATCATCTATGTAGATGGGTCCTCAAATGCACAAGGGAGCGAGGAGGGTTAATTCTAACATCTCTGGACCAGGTCAAGTTCGACTACGCAATATGATTCAGCTTTTGATCTTCCAACAACAAGGCTAAGTATGAGAAAAATCTACAGTGACTTGCAGTTATTGGTCAACCAAGTGACCAAGAAATACCAAGCCAAAGGCGAGAAGATGATCGCCTACTTGAGTAGAGTTTGTGGTTTGCTCGAGAAATTTGAAGGATACGAGATCGTATAAGTCCAGAGATTTGAGCATTCAAACACAGATTCCCCGGCCAAGTTGGCCTCGACCATCGATGTCGACCTCGCAAGAACCGTTTCGATAGAGTTCTTGTTGGAACCAAGCATTAGTCAACCCAAGCTGAAAAATCCCTCCTAGTTAGCAATGGGCTAAGCGAGATGGACCCGATCATCTGTTACCTGTAACAAGGCAAGCTGCCAGATGACAAGCTCGAAGTATAGAAAATCAAGTGCCGGTCTGCTCAGTATATCATACTGGGAGACGCCTTGTACAAGAAAGGGTTCTTGTTACCCTACTTGAGGTGCTTATGACCAAAAGAAGCTGAATATGTTCTGAGAGAAATCCACAAAGGAGTTTGTGGAAATCACTTAGGAGGGAGAGCATTGACATACAAAGTAGTCCAGCAAGGATACTACTAGCCTACCATGCATGAGAATGCCAAGCAATACGTGAGAAAATGCGAAAAGTGTCAGTAGTTCATGGTGGTTGCTACAAAAGCCACTGGAGCAGCTGACCTCAGTGACCAGTCCCTGACCCTTCACTCAGTGGAGGGTAGATATCATCGGGCCCTTACTTATAAGGGACATACCAAGTTTTTCATCGTTGTTGTCGACTACTTTACGAAGTGGGTTGAGGCCGAGCCCTTATCTCAGACACAAAGTAGAGGAAGACCGACTTCATTTAGAAATCCATCATCTGCAGGTTTGGCTTACCCCACACCATTGTCACTGACAATTGCAGATAGTTTGATGATGCCAGGTTCCAAGGTTTGGATGAGCAGTTTGGCATTCACAATGACTTCGCCTCACCTTGGTACCCTTAAGTCAAATGTTAAGTTGAAGTAGTCAACAAAATCATTAAGGTTCAAGGGGACATGTGCAGAAGAATTACTGCACATCTTATGGGCATATCGAACTACAGCTTGGACAATTACGAGGGAAACGCCCTTCTCACTGGCCTTCAGCGCCGAGGCAATGATTCCAGTTGAGATTGGAATGCTCTCATGCCAAACCGAGCTATTCCGGCCAGAAGAAAATGAAGGCCAAATGTTGTTAAGTCTTGACCTGCTCGAAGAACTTAGAGAGGGTGCACAAGTGAAGGTCGCCACCTATCAGCAGAGAGCTGCTCGATACTACAATTTGAGAGTGAAGCATAGAAGCTTCAAAGTGTGGGACTTGGTGCTTCAAGAAGTCTACCTAAGCACGAAGACTTAGAAGGATGAGCTCTGCCCCATCCTTGGAATATAGAGCACCTGAAGATCAACTATCAATCTGAAAATCCGAACCGAAAGGGTCAGAACCGACCCGACCCGGGATATAAATATCCCTCGATTTTGTAAAATTCTTTCTCCACGCATCTTTGGCTTTTCGTTTGGCGCCAAAAAACCCCGCCCAATGTACACCTGAGCCCTAACTCTATTTCTCTATCTCTCTTTATCTCTTTCTATATTTGTCTCTCCCTATATTTGTCTCTCCCTTTTTGTTGAAGAAGAAGGCTAGCTAGATGTCTTGCGGTGGGTTTTGGAGCTTTTATAGATTTCTTTGTTAAAGAGAAATATACATGGAGAGCCGTTGGGTTTTGAAGCTCTATGGGATTTCTCTGTCGGAGAGGGAAATACATTGAGAAATGGTATAAAGCTATGTACAGAAGAGAGAAAGAGAGAGAGAGAGAGAGAGAGAGAGAGAGAGAATCATAGCAGGCATGGTTGGCATGCAGCTGTTTATATGTTGGTTGACGGAAGTGTATTGGCTGGTGTACGAAGTGGATTTGCGGGTGTAACGTTAGCAAGTTCTGTGAGTTTGATTACAAGGTATGTGTTATATCCAAACCGTCCGTCCATTTGGCAATATCATATTAATGCTTGAAATAAAAAATAAGACATATCTAACTATTAAGTGGACCACACTACGAAAAGTAGTGGGGGATTGAACGTCTACCATTAAAACCCTTCTTAGGTTCACAGAAGTTTTGGATCAATATGAAATTTGTTTTTCCTCTTCATTGAGGTCCTTGTGACCTTACGAACAGATTGGATGAAAATAAACGTTATGGTGGGCCGTACAAATTGTTCAATGGTGAAAATCATTATCTCCGCTTCTATTTATGGTGTGGTCCAAATGATCTTTGGATATGATTCATTTTTTGGATAATGCTCTAAAATGAACTTTAAAATCAGATGAATGGTATAGATTTACTAAATACATCACTGTGGGGCCATGTAACTTTGATCTCCTCTGAACTGTTCGTATAACTCGGAGCTCGAGGAGCATCCGCGCTCGTATTCGCATGACATGTACCTACAGCTGTATAGCTGGTAGGAGCTATAGCCTATAGTTGTCTTCACACGACACGTACATACAGCAGTTGTATAGCTGGTAGGAGCTATAGCCTATAGACGGCAAGTACTTATGAAATTAGAAGTAGATTTTGTACTAAATCATCAAGGAAAACCTCAAGACCAAGCTCAAGAGTTTCAAGGGGACATGGGTAGAAGAATTACCACATGTCCTATAGGCGTTTTGAACTATAATTAGGACAACTATCAGGGAAACACCCTTCTCACTGGCCTTCGGCGTCGAGGAGTGATTCCAAGTGAGGATGGAATGCCCTCATGCCAAACCAAGCTATTCCGGCCAGAAGAAAATGAAGGTTAAATCTTGCTAACTCTCGACCTGCTCGAAGAACTTGGAGACAATGCACAAGTGAAAGTCGTTGTCTATTAGCAGAGAGATGTTCGGTACTACAATTCAAGAGTGAAGTAAAGAAGCTTTAGAGTGGGGGACTTAGTTCTTTGAGAAGTCTCCTTAAGCACGAAAGAACCCGGCTAGGCAGCCTTAGGACCGAGCGGGGAAGGACCCTACAAATCACCAATATAGTCCAATCAGGGACATACTAGCTAGAAGACTTGGAAGGATGAGCTCGCACTTATCCCTAGAATGCAAAGCACCGAAGATCTACTATCGAAAGACTAATCATGTTGAGTTCCACAAACACTTCATGCGTTCAATTTTTGACAAACACCTCAAGTGTTAGCTATTTGTAATAATTTTTCATAAATCAAATATCTTTTTTCCTATATTGACGACCATTCTACTATTTCTAAGTGACAAGGGCGGTGGCTAAAGAACCGAAGAAATGGTAAGGCTAAAGCGAGCACCCCTCGACGACAAAAAAACTCGGTGGTTATCATTCTAATCGGACAAAGGAGCCAAGATGATGAAAAGGCTAAGGAGGTATCCTCTAGCTAAGCGTGTTACCCTAATTGGTAGCAGTGCCGGAGGAAGATAGGCCGAAAAGGAACCTTCCATACCGACTTGAGTACTCAAAAATAGTCTAAGAAATGTTCGGAGGAGACTCATGCAAAATTCAACCTTTATGGCCCTTCACTAATCAATAAGCATTATTTGGTATAGTGGGCAGAGAAGAAACAACAAATACCACTACAGGAGTTAAAATCTCACCCAAAGATCTCGCTTTCAAGCTTGAGCAAAGCTAAACTCGGAAGTGGGGGCACACAAGTCTATAACACATATAAATAAGAAGAAAGCACAAGCAAATCAAAAATAAATAATTAAAGTAAAGATTTTTCATTATAATGGAGAATCTTTTACAAAGCACAACTAATCGAGTAGAAGGCTAGAAAGAGGCCATAAAAATGAAGTGGCTAGCATCAATAATCTATGAAGGTGGGGAGCCCTCCTACTTGATGGCAACCCCACCGATGCCTTCCTCGCCAAAGATCTTGTGCTCCGGTTCAAGAATGTCCCTAGTTGTCGAGCATGCCTCATCGTCCCTCCACAATAGGTTGAAATGGGAACCGCTTATGGACTTTGTCCTAGCGCTTATAATAGCCGAGATTGAAGAACCATCCAGGCTCACTTTGTGGTCCTCGGAGGCCTTCAGGCGTCCACCGCGCCACCTCTTTCACTTGGATACTAGCCTCCGCTCTGTCACCCTAGTGTTGAGCTTGATGTTTATATACCGCTCCACCTCTAGCCGAGAAGTCTGCGTCTACTAGCAAAAAAATGTTAACCTCGTGCTCCTCCTTATTCGTCCTTAGGGCATCACGAAGAGACTCCTCTACCTCGGCCTCGGCCGAACGCCTCCCGAGCCTCCGCACCACCGACAACTCCTAGGCCTTTATAGCGAGGTGGCCTTAGTCATTCTCAACGACATTTAACCTCCTTGATTTGGCCCATTAGCTCGATCACAAGTGCTTCTGCACCACCAAGGGCGTCAAGGGTCTCTTGTGATATAAAATAATTTGAGGGCTTAGCAGAAAAATAGTAAAAGAAGAAACTATGTGACATAACGATGACAGACATACTTTAATAGCAATGGTTGCCAATGTCCCAAGGGGGCAACCTGGATACATTCCTAGCAGGGTGTTCACCTCCTCTTCGGGCACTGAGCCCCGACCCCAGTTAAGGATTATGACCAAGTGCCTCAGGATGGACGAGGATGAGAGTCCCCTCGTAGCAGCACCCGTAAGAACCGAGCTATGGTGCTCAGAAGTACCCTATGCACCTAAAGCCTCCTTGGCTTAGGCTTGCTCGACCCTCCGAGAGAGCTTATCAAGATCAACTACCTCTTACAATCGAGCAGGAGGAGCAACAGTAGCAGCGGTGGCGGGCTCAACCACTATGCAATTGACTACGGGCATAAAAACAACACCCGAAGGAGTATGAGGAGCAGGAGAAGAAGTTGATTTCTTTGCAACAACTCTCAACCTATCCAGCTCGGCTCCAATAAGAGCCCTCTTTTTTTACCTGGGGTGATCAAACATTTCTGCGAAATACAGAAAACTCAATTAGGGAATCACTGACTAGTAAGAGCAAGTTATTGAGTTGAGAAACTTATCAGCTGGAGTCAGGCCGAATCAATGCAGAAGCTCACCAGTAACTAACCTCCTATAATCCCACTAGTCAGCAGGTCATGATCGGGCGACCCCGACCTGATGTTGAAGATAGTCAAGAAGGCTGGGCTGCGACTTAGGAAAAATTGCTGACAGAAATGACCTAACGTCAGCACCGAAAGGAAGAGTGGATGAAATGAAAATACAATAGTTGGGTGTGTGTTTCAACTTGGCAAGATGAAGGAGGCCAGGACCCAAGACCATAAACCCTCCAACTCAGTCATCGGAGCCTTCCATTCTCTGGATGCAAAAATAAATAAAAATCACTTGTCCTTATGGCCCTTGTTGGAGTTATATGCCTCTGAGCTAAAGAGGACCTGCCAAGCTGGGGTGACAGAGGTCCTAACAGAAGGGCCATCAGCATGGGAAGAGCAATTCCTTTAGCTCAGAGACGAGCCACTGAGTCGAACCGTCAGATGACGGAGCTCGTTATGAGAGGACTCGCCCCAAGCTTCCCAGCATCTCGAGTTGACTAGATCGACCACTGTCAGAGGTTGTACGAGAAATTCGGAGCGAATCTCGTCCCGAATCCAGAAGAGATAAGGATCCGACCTGATCTCAGTTGAAGAACACTCCAACATATTTGGGCTTAGCCAAAAATCACTTCGACATATTTAGAATAAGTATCCTGTCAGATCACGAACCCTCTAAAGTAGCACAGTTGGATTCAGAGGTCTGAATCATTCTCCCACACCCTATATATATGCACACAAACTCTAAACCCGGGACAAAAGGAGATGAAGCATCTAAGCCCTAATCTCTTTCTCTGATCATCTTCCACGAGCTTAACTTAGGCATTGAAGGGTCCATAGCAAGCCACCGGACCATACTTATATTATCTCTAGTTTTTTGCAGATCAATCGGATAGGATACAACAAGGACAAGCCATCTCAGCTCTACGCCAACCTTTATCTCTATTGGCCGATTTCACACAGCAACAGAGAATATTATACTAAATCGATGAGAAGATCTAGACCATCCGATTGGCCATCTAAGGAAACCGATCATCGTTACAATTTCCATGTCCGGCCATCTGCAATTGGGCCAACCTTTTGGACGGTCCAGACTGCAGGACACGATGCCACAAGCAGGGAGACAGCACACCGGAGTATAGGCCACGTCAGAGTTTCTGAAAGGAATAAGGAAAGAAGAAACGATCATACACAGTAGGTGTACCATAAGTAATGATACAACCATTTTTTCCTTGCCAACTTGTCATATATACATAATATCATATCCATACAAAAAGGTCTTCCTCTCCATCCTGACCACTTGGTACGAAAATCAGGCCCATCCATTCATTGGGTGGGCCACACCAGTGACTAAGTCATACTATCGCCTCTCCATTGATGTTGTCATTGCCTCCCATTGATATTGCACATGTACGAATAAGCTATTCTACAAATGTACACACTGCGTGCATTGACTAAGTTGTGGGGCCCACTCTTGCTAAGTCACCTTACCAATATTATATTGGTTGAACAATCCTAAACCCTAAATATGAGGAAGCGGATTGTGTGCCACACAGCACTACCATGATGTATGTATTATATCCAGACGGTCCATCCATTCTGAGAGATTATTTTAGGGCATGGCCTAAAAAATGAGGCAGATCTAAAGATCAAGTAGACCACACCACATAAAGAAGTAGGGATAATGACAGACATAGTTGAAAACTTTCTAGGTCCCGTTATGTTTATTTTCCATCCAACCTAATCATAAGGTCACACATATACATGAAGGGCAAACATAAATATTAGCATGATCCAAAACTTTCATAGCCCCAATAAATTTTCAATGGTCGGCATTCAATCCCATTACCTTATGTAGTGTGGTCCACTTAAGCTTGGGATATGTCTTATTTTTTTGACCCATGTTCTAAAATAATCTCAAAAAATGGATAAACGGTGTGGATATAAAACACATTATGATAGGCCTACATAACATGTGACATCAAAACACCACCGAGATCCGTGCACACAGCTCACTTCCTAATCGTGGAAAGCTTGTTTGGGAAGTAGTACCATTGAATCTCTTTTGTTTCTTGCCATCTAATAAATGCCCACCAATCTGATAGTAAGATAATCATACATCATGTTACATCCAAATTTGGAACTATAATTTAAAACATTATATGAAGTAATATCTAATTGCTTGCATTTTGTTCATCATAACTCTTCAAAATGTTAAAGTTTTAAAATTTAAAACTTCGCCAAAGGTAAATAATTAATTTACTAAAAGTAATAATAATGCTATAAGGATGAAAAACCATCTTTATTTGTGGTTTGACCATTGAATTATTACTTGGGCAGTAGAAATATCAATTTGAGTTTGACTCTATGGTAAGCTACCCTGTAATCTAGCTCGATGTTTGTATGATACCAACCATGCTAATCATGTCGGGCCCTTGTTATTCAGGGTCGAACTAAGAATAGTAAGTTGGATCCACAACTTAAGGTTCACCACAGAAAATCTGAAATTGAGTGGATTTTATTTGGTACTGGTTTGAGGAGATTTGAAATCAGAGTTTTGATATGGGAGTTTAAAAACAGAGCTCTTTGAAAGATTTGGATCTCTCTCAAATCTAAATCCTTCCTAAATATCAAACACCAAAAGCCTAACAAATTTTCATAAAACCCTTCTTCTTCTTTTTTCTCTTGTTGCCAAACAATTCATGAGGGCTATTTGGTTTTCTAATTTCCTATGAAAAGAAAAGTGAATGAGTTATTATTATTAATTTTAAGTGTGTTTTAATGAAAAATTATGGCTTGTAAATCAAAAGTCTAATACACTTGAAAATAAAACAAGTAAAATAAATTGTAATCATTATATTTTCACATTATAAAGTTGTTATTCTTACACTGACTTTATAACAAAATTATCATTGCAGTCAAATAGAAGTGATGTTACTATAAGGTGAATAAAGAAATCATTATCCAAACATGCCCTTAAAATGTCAAAGTAACAAGGCTTGTTTTTTTATATTTGATTTGCTTAATTTTTGGGTAATCTCCTTACCTTGGTGGGTCACACCGGATTAATAAATTGGGTAAAGTAAGCATATGGTTGACCTCGTGCACAATATGTGACATGTTGGTAGGAAAAAGTGGTTGTATCATAATTTAAGGTAGAGCTGGTACATTGAATATAAAAAATAGAGAAAGCATGGTTTTCGCAGAAAGTCAAAACATGCGTTTGTAAGTAAAGAGCAAGTATGATCATTTTAACTTTTAAACTAAGTATGTTTAGAAAGATGCATGAACATTTATTTTCTAGGCAACCTAGATTAGAATGATTTTTGTTAAAATGTGAGACCTCGGTTAATGACATTTATTTACAATTTTTAGGGTTGTCAATGGGCGAGGTCCGTTGCTAACCAGGTTCAGGTCTTTTTAGGTCTAGGTCTAGTTCTAAAAGACATGTATCGGAGTGTAATTGTGTTTTGTAATTGTGTTATAGGATAGATCATACCTTTTTGCATTTAGGTTTCTGAGTTGAGTTTGAGACAAGTAAGAGCACTTAGGGCCTGTTTGGGCAGTGGGATTAGAATGGATTAGGTGGGATGGGATTCATCTGGTCCCGTGCCAATTCCACTCCATGTTTGGGAAGAATGGAATTAGGTGGGAATTATATTAGATGGAATTGCATTGGCCGGGCCAATTTCACTCAATGTTAGCAAGTTGTGTAGGTCCCACCATGATGTGTGGGCTATATCCACACCGTCCACCCATTTTTTGAGATTATTTTAGAGCATGGGCCAAAACATCAAGTAAATCTAAAGCTCAAGTGGATCCCACCATAGAAAGCAACGGGGATTGAATACTTACCATTGAAAACTAGGCCACATAAGTTTTGGATCTACCTCATTTTTAGGCCCATGCCATAAAATGAGGTTACAAAATAAATATACGGTTCATATATAACACATGTATATTATTTTCAGTAATTTCAAATGATGGTGGGTATATCCATTCGATGTACCACCATATTACCAACAGAGCATGGAATTAATCTTATCCCATGGCAACGGGGGGACAATCCCTGCCATGGGTAATAATTATGTTTTTTGAATCCCATCCCACCTAATCCCTTCTAATCCCACCGCCCAAACACGCCCTTAGATACTTAGGCCCACCCACTAGATGAAATAAATTATATCTTCGTTTCTTTTGCTATAATAATTAAGATATGGTCTCACTTACAATCAATTGGACCACAATTTAGGGTCCACCTACCAAATAAATGATGGATTTTCATGTGTGTGCAAAATCCAATTTATCCATTAGGTTGGCCCCACCCTAAGGATTGCATTGTAAAGAAATTAGCCACATCCATTGATTGAGTAGACCACATTTGTATTTTGCTATTTATCAATTGCTATATATTGTTTTCTATAACGTGGCCCACGTGGTGAGTAGATGGGGATGAATTTTTGCACTAGTTGACCCTCATGGTGGGGCCAACTTATTTAAAGGGTTAGATATTGCATTGAATTAAAAAGGTTGGAAGTCAGTCACTGGGTCCCATTAATTGGACAGGAGATACATAATTCTACTATTAAAACCAGCTGGACCTGACCTGGACCGGACTAGACCCAAACTGACTTGACTTTAACTGGGTCCATTACATTGACCCAACCTGAACCCAAACAGTGTCATGTGCATGGTGATTGGGAATAGCTCCACAACGATGTATTTATTATATCCACACCGTTCATCCATTTTTCCATATCGTTTTAGAGCATGACCCAAAAAATGAGTCATACCCAAATCTGGGAGGTACTTTCAGCAATCCAGACCGTTGATCGACTTTTTTGAGCTTTCAGCAACGTATTTAATGACATTTGCTAAGCCCACACGTGTCAGCATGGAGGTCTGAGATCCAATCCATCTATCACAAGGGCAACATATCTTGATGCCCTATCCCAATAAGCAGTTTGTAAAATGAATATGAAAACCTTGACTCTAGTTTTCTAACTGGCCCATTGAATGGGCTAGATGAAAGATTTCAGACCATTGAATGGTGGGTCCCACCTATGAAGGATAGTGGGCGGTGCTAAGATACCCCAGCCATGGATGGGCTGCAGCCCTTTATTCTAATATTTTGCTTGCATGCTGCGGATCCGAACGGTTAGGATTGTCTAGAGAGTGTCATTGTATTCAGATTGGCATGTCTGTGATGTGGTCCACTGCGTGTACAGTTCCTATGGACGGTGTTTGGGTGACACGCACACAACAGAGGAGAGCCGCAGAAAAGGAATGCTGCTACGAGTCGCGCGCGTCGGGGAGTTGATCTATGCACGGACTGAAACATCTTTATTGTACATGATGCACTTTTCGACAGTGATCGAGACCGTTGGTTCTGTTGGCCACAACATGGATGGCTATAGGTAAAAATTTCCAACAAAATTGGGCTGTTTTAGCCATCCGATCAAAAGGGGAAAGTTCGTTATAAATAGAAACGGTAAAACCGACGATGATTGATGGTCGGAGTAATCTAACCATTGCCATTTTTGGCCTATAGATCATTGGTTGGGTGGCCCACCAGATCAACGGTCGTGAGAATCGTGACCCCATGCCTGCCATTCATACGGTGAGGATGGAAGTGGAACTGCATAAAACGCACAGATGCACAACCATAATAGCATGTCTTGCCGGGACACCAGGAAGGGGCCATCGTCAATGATCCGAACCGTCCCTGCGTAGACCCACCATGGATGGACCACGTTGAAATAAACGCCCAGATCAAATAGACGGACGGATGGATCTCTACAGATCAACTGTTGATTTGGTTGTGAACACCATCTGGACAGCCATATCCCAGAAAAAGAGGGGAATCGGTCTCTTTTATCCATCTGATCAGTGGCCTTGAAAGACGGACGGTTGGATCTCAACAGAACTGATCAACTATCCAAATTGAACAGTCAAAACTCACAGTACTGTTAGCTTTAACTAATAGTTCATCCATGGTGTGGGTCATCATATCAATGGTCCCGAACACTAGAAATGTTTGCCACGTGTATAGTGAGAGCTAAAATCCAAATGATTCCACAATGCATGCGCGTGTGGCTTTCTTCATGGCAAAATATAAGCACATGCTGTAGGCCCACACGTACCAAATTATATACGTAAGACATCTAATCCGTCCAAAATGTTAGCCTCACCATCATGGCCACATTCTCCAAAAATCAAGACGATCCAACCATCAAATGGTCCACATCAAATAAAGCAATACATGCAATCATCATCACTTTAAATCATGTGTTTATGATGATAAAACCAATCCACTTGGACATGCGTTTATGAAGCTTAAACAGGTCCACTTGGATATGTAGTATTGATGCTAAGAGCAGCCCACGAGAACATGTGTTTCTGATGCTCAAATCAGTTCACTTGGACATGTATTCATGATTCTTGAATCAGTCCACTTGGATGTGCAGCAATGATGCAAACATCAGCCCACTACAACATGTGTTTACGATACTTAATTCAGCCTACTAGGACATGTGTTTACTATGCACAATTTATCTTACAAGAACAAGTGTTTATGATACTTAAACCAGTCTGCTTAGATGTGTAGTAATGATGCTAAGATAAGCCCACTAGAACATTTGTTTATGATGCTTAAATCAGTTCACTTGGACATGTGTTCATGATGCTTGAATCAGTCCACTTGGATGTGCAGTAATAATGCAAAGATCAGCCCACTAGAACATGTGTTTATGATGCTTCAACCAGTCCACTTAGACGTGTTTATGATGCTTAAACCAATCCACTTAGATGTGTGGTAACAATGCGAAGATCAATCAACTAGAACATGTATTTATGATGCTTAAATCAATCCACTTGGACATATATTTACAATGCTTAAATCAGTCCACCTGGATGTGTGGTAATGATGCTAGGATCGGTCCTTTAGAACATGTGTTTATGATGCTTAAATCAGTCCACTTAGACATATTTATGATGCTTTCGGTCCACCAGAATGTATGGTAATGATGCTAAGATCAGTCCATTAGAACATGTGCTTATAATGCTTAAACCAGTACGCTTAGACATGTGTTTAAGATACTTAAACCAGTCTACTTGGATGTGTGGTAAAGATGGTAAGATCAACCCACTAGAAGATGTGTTTATGATGTTTACATCAATGCACTTGGACATGTGTTAATGATGCTTAAATCAGTCTACTTGAATGTGTGGTAATGATGCTATGATCGGTCCTTTAGAACATGTGTTTATGATGCTTAAATCAGTCCACTTGGACATATTTATGATGCTTTCTGTCCACGGGAATGCATGGTAATGATGCTAAGATCAGTCCACTAGAATATGTGCTTATGATGCTTAAACCAGTACACTTGGACATGTGTTTAAGATACTTAAACCAATCCACTTGGATGTGTGGTAAAGATGCTAAGATCAGTCAACTAGAACATGTGTTTATGATGTTTACATCAATCCACTTGGACATATATTTACAATGCTTAAATCAATCCACCTGGATGTGTGATAATGATGCTAGGATCGGTCCTTTAGAACATGTATTTATGATGCTTTCGGTCCACTGAAATGTATGGTAATAATGCTAAGATCAGTCCACTAGAACATGTGCTTATGATGCTTAAACCAGTACACTTGGACATGTGTTTAAGATACTTAAACCAGTCTACTTGGATGTATGGTAAAGATGCTAAGATCAACCCACTAGAAGATGTGTTTATGATGTTTACATCGATCCACTTGGACATGTGTTAATGATGCTTAAATCAATCCACTTGAATGTGTGGTAATGATGCTAGGATCGATCCTTTAGAACATGTGTTTATGATGCTTAAATCAGTCCACTTGGACATATTTATGATGCTTTCGGTCCACCGGAATGTATGGTAATGATGCTAAGATCAATCCACTAGAACATGTGCTTATGATGCTTAAATCAGTACACTTGGACTTGTGTTTAAGATACTTAAACAAGTCCACTTGGATGTGTGTTAAAGATACTAAGATCAACCCACTAAAACATGTGTTTATGATGTTTACATCAATCCACTTGGACATGTGTTAATGGTGCTTAAATCAATCCACTTGAATGTGTGGTAATGATGCTAAGATCAATCCACTACAATGTGTTTATGGCACTTAAATCAATCCACTAGGACGTGTTGATGATACTTAAATTAGTCCACTTAGATGTGTGGCAGGTTTTTGATGCTCAAACCAGTCCACTAGCATGTGTGTTTATGATGCTTGACTTACTCCATGTTAGCCACCCCCATTAGGGATCGATACCAAGACCTCAAGTGTTGAAACGAGGCATCTCCACTCAGTCTGCCAGTTGAGCTATGGATCTGGGTGTAAATGATGCTTGACTTAATTCACTTGAACACGTGTAAATGATGCTTGACTTGGTTCACTTTAGCAGTATGGCTCATCCAAGAGGTGGCCCACTGATCGTATCATTCAGATAGGTAGACACGCGTGTGAACGCAAAAATGCAGATGGATTTGAATCACGACCGTTCAAATGCTGACCCATCTGTTGGACTTGGACAAACGGATCTATTCCAATGTGAATTGATCGGATGGTGGAGATGGTGTGAACACCGAGATTCATTGCACCACATGCTTGAGAAAATTCTGCAGTTTTAAGGTTAGTGGGACATTAAAAAACATTAGAATGACCAAAATGCATCTAGACCACACGTCATCAGAATCTATAATATAGGGTATTTTGGTCAATTTCTATTCCTTCAATAGCCCTCGTCCACACGAATCACACGCGTGATTTTACTCGGATCCAGGGGTATTTTGGTCTTGTAATGAAGAGAAGAAAAGTTCGAGTAGCTGGTAAAGGGTCTTCTCTGGTGAGCTGTATGTGGTACAATATCTAGGCGGCCATGAAGTCATCATCATCTCTTCCTCTTATTAAAATACCCCTGTAATTCAAAGAAATTACATCTGCACCCTTCAGGGGTCCCTTGGAACTGCAAATGGGTCGGATCAGTTGATCTTGATCCCGATCGTCCGATCAGTAAAATGGTTTCGGACCCATCTAAATCAGGGTCCACTACTGGACGGTTGGATTTGAGTTAGTTTAATGCCACGTGTACAATTGCTAGGTTGTGCGAGACCCGATTACAATTAAACGGGTCAGGTCGGGCATGGGCTTTATGAATTTTAAGTGGGTCGGATCCGTGTCTAATCATATAATTCGGCCCATGTTTGCGTTTTGTGATCCGAACCGTTGATCTGATGGACACCCCAGAGGCTATTGAAGGAAGATCGTAGCCGTCCAATCTGTGGCCCTTTTTTAGATCATCCTAACATTTTTTTCCCTCACACATCTACTCGTGGCCATCATCTAACCATGAATGATGGGACCCACTCACAATTCAAGCATGATCATCCATAGGCGAGCTATACACGAACCGTGTTAGCTAGGTTAGCTAGATCAATTCGAAAACGGGAAAAAATTTTGAGTCAAGTTCAAGATCGCGTGAGCTCAACTCGACTCAAATCGAACCCTAACTCGAATGGAACTAGATCGGTGACTAGGATACTTTGATATTGATGCCCTTCATCAAGTATTTGATTAAATGACTCAACCAAGTGCCTTTTGGGGCGAGAAAGGTATGGATATGAAACAAATACCCTTGTATATTGATTTTTATGTTGCATATTGGGTGTTTGATGAAATACCTATAAAGTGATGCTGTTGGTTTACATTCAGTGAGAAATGAGAAATTGAAGGTGCACTTCATTTGTTTAAGAAAATGCTGCGAGGCCGAATCTTGACTTGAATTGGCCTAAGATGCTAACCAAGTTGAGCCAAGCCGGCCATTCGAGCTTGAGGATCGAGCTGAGCCGAGTTCAAGTTGGGGTCAACCACTGGCCGAGCAGAGTCAAGCTGTGCCAATCTTGACTCGGTTTCACTGGTGTACACCTATAGGCTCATATTTTTCACTTATGGAGCTCTAGACCACTTGAATTGGTAGGGACGCGGATTTCCTGCAAAAGCCTTTCGCAGGAGGTTCCGAGGAAGGATGCAAGGTGGGGCCCACTGTGATGTTTGTAAGAAATCCACCTGTTGGTCCGTTTTTTAAACTCATTTTAAGAGATGCAATAAAAAATGAGGTGGATACAAAGCTCAAGTGGATCACATGAAAGGAACAATCTCATGGCCACAGTTGAAACAATCTCATGGCCATAAAAGTTTTGTATCATGCATTTTTTTTTAATGTTTTCACTTCATCCCAGTGGTACTGACCTTATAAACATTTTGGATGACATATAAACATCAAGGTGGAGCCCAAGAAGGCTTCAACGGTAGGAATTTCTTTCCCTAATTTTCCCTCTCGTGTGACCCAGTTGAGATTTGGATCCAACTCATTTTTGGTTGCATGACGTAAAATAAGCTCGAAAAACGGATGGACGGAGTAGATTTCTCAGAAACATTACAGTGGCCCCACCCTACATCTTTGCGCAGGAACTTCCCAGGAAAGGCTTTCACAAGAAATAGTACAGCGGATCACCAAAGTGGACCTTGTTCGTTAATAGCAAAGACCGGGGAAATGAGGGCCAATAATTCAAGTGGTCCCTCCTCGCATGGGTGGAAAATCTTAAGTTGGGGATGGGTATGAGCCGACCGCCATTGAAAGATTCTTCGTGCACTGATATTTGCGTTTTCCCTCAATATTAATGGGAAATCTCAAGTGGGCCACCGCAGAAAACAGTGGGGAAGAGACTGCTGTTGAAATGTTCTTGGGCTCACCGAAGTTTTTGACCACGCTGATATTTGTGTTTTCCCTCAGTCGTGGGAAATCTTAAGTGACACTTCAGGAAAGAGTAAGGATGAGAGCGCCCACCAATGAAACATTCTCGGGCCCATTGGATGTTTTGGATTAAGCAGATATTTGTATCTGCGGATCCGATGGGGCACTAAGACCCAACCCGATTAAACCCGACCCAAACCCGACTCGTTTGTGTAATTGGTGCGGGTGTTGGTCTCGAGTTCGGACACGTGGAATACGTGTGTGGTTTGCCGGCATGCCGGAACTGATTGGGTCCGATTCAAACCTGACCAACCCTAGGCACTGAGATAAAGAGATTTGTTTTTATTGTACTGTTTGTCTATTCAGCCCGTTGTCTTGCGTTTCAAAGACTTACTCAGGTAATTGGTGAAGGTTAGGGCTCTTTCTCCAGCGAGCACTTTTTCATTTTGAAAATTCAAAGACTTTCGAAGGTATAATAATTGTGTGATTGAAATGAAAAAAATTAAAAAGATGGATGCGAAAAATGTATTACTTACGCTACGGTAAGATTGCTGACCTTGCTAAGAGCAGCAGGATACTTTAGGGAACAGTGTGCTGATGAGCCAGACAAAGTCAAAGCCGAATATTACAACTATAGTCAGCTCAACGTATGAGCATAAGCAGACAAATTCCTAAGTTAAGATCTTACTTTAGATATGCCACGCAAGCACATATGAAAGAAAATTACAACTAATGACTAGAGCTAAGAGTTGGTCTAGCTTGTGCACATGGACAAACTTATAAACAATCTAGATAGCATATAAATATCAAGGTGGACCCCATAAAAGTTTTAACAGTTGGCATTTCTTTCCACACACTTTCCTCTCATGTGGCCCACTTCTAGATCTATCTCATTTTTTGTCCCATTTCTTAAACTGAGTTTACAAATTGGAAGGACAGGCAAATTTCTCACAAACATCACGGTAGACCCTACCTAGCATCTCAATGCAAAAACTTCCCTGTGAAATGCAATCTACATCCGATTAGGATACAAAACTTGTTCACTGGATTGCGGGGCAGTGGAGGTCGGTGGTATATTGCGCCGACATTAGTCATTGGTGTGGTGTGTAGGGCAAGTGACTAAGTAAAGAGAATCATATGTAACATTTCAATTTTTACTTGTGTTATTATTTATATTTTTGTTATTACGAGAAATTGTTAAATTATTATTATTATTATTTTGATATTGATTAATTTTGATATAAAATTAAAGACCCAACTGGACCCATTAAATCCATTTATAGCTTAACAAGACCCATTAGAACCCATTCATTTATAAAAACGTCTGAGTGGATCTCCTTCTACTGACCTATTTATAAATGGTTGACGCGGACCCGATTTAGATCTACCCATTTAGTAGAAGGGCCTGGGTCAAATGGGCGGGTCACTACCCTAATCTTAATGAAAATCTCAAGTGGGCCACCACCGGAAGGAAACAGTGGGGATGAGGATGCCTGCCGTTGAAGCATTCTTGGGGCCCACCGAAGTTTTGGGATGAGGACATCCGCCATTGAAACATTCTTTGGATCCACTGATGTTTCAGATGAGGCCGATATTTTTGTTGTTTTCTGGTGGGAAATTTAGGTGGGCCACTGCAGGAACTAGTCTGATGAGGACGCCCACCATTAAAACATTCTTGGAACCCACGAAAGTTTTGGGTCAGGTTGATATTTGTGTTTTCCCTCTATCCTGGTGGGACCCACCTTGTGAACGGGTCAATCGTTCAGCTAGTGACCCCAACACTAGCCAACTAGCTGGTGTCAAAGCTCTGTGGACCATACCTTGATGTATTTGTTTTATCCACACCGTCCATCCATTTTTCCAGCTCATTTTAAGGCATTATTTTGAAAATGAGGCAGATCTAAATCTCAGGTGGACCACACCACAGGAAACGGTGGGGATTGAATGCTTACAGTTGAAAACTTCTTGGGGTCACAACAGTTTTGGATCAAGCTGATATTTGTGTTTTCACTTCATCTAGTTCTATGTGACCTTATCAACAGGTGGGATGTCAAATAAACTTACAGTGGGCCCCAGGAAGTTTTTAATGATGGATTGAACGGGCATTCCGCATCTGCAGTGTTTCCCATGAGATGAGTGTGCTGATGCATCAGCAGTTCATTCATATACGTATCAGAAGATCCAAGCCATCACTTTTTCTTCACATCCCAAATTTTGCTTTTCACCGTCAATTTGAAGTCCACTGATTGGATGGCTAGGATCAACCAATTACTGTGGTCTCCAAATCATTTTCCATCCACAGTAGTTTCGACTAGATGGACGGTCCTGATTGATTGGTTGCCTTGTCATGTGCACAGTGGTAGGTAGGCCAGATATCATTGCACCTTGCTCTTTTTTCGTACTTTTGAAATCCACCAGCGGTTGTCTCCATTCGACCGTTGGACTTAGCATCTTCAGCCCCAACGGTCATCTCCACCTCCCTATTTAAGACTTCTCTCATCATGCATTGATATTCCATCTCTCTCTCTCTCTCTCTCTCTCTCTCTCTCTCTCTCTCTCTCTCTCTCTCTCTCATATCAATGGAGGTAGACCGTGAGACGCCGGATCGGAAGCTAACCCGGTCGGGGAACGGGCTTTTGTTCGAGAAAACGCCACCTCAGGCACTACAAACTGCTCAGAAATCGCCAATTTTCGGAGAAGGTGGCCAAAAGAATAGTGAGCCACATCAAATCAGCGGCCCCAAGGCATTCAGTTTCTCTGAAAGGTATGGATTGATTCCCTCCATCCATGGACATTATTATCATTATTCATTTGGGTAATTGATATCTACACCCATCCTATTGATAAACACCTCCTTATTGTATTGCTAGAAGTAGAACCTGTGCGGGTGATGATAGTGTTTATCCACTTGCTCCCAATCGGACGGTTAAGATTGTTCCGTCTTTGATATTTTTGAGGCATTGTCAATTTATGGTGGGACACATCAGATCAATGGTCTGGATCACTTCTGCTAAGGGGCTAAGGATCACATAAGTCCTGTTTTTGTTATTGTCGTCGTTGCTGCGGCTGCTGCCTCTTGTACTGTATTGCCATTTGCCAGCAGTAGAAATTGTGGGTGCCAATACTCCATCTACCAAACTGATGTAGAGCAGGACGTGGACACTTTCATGGCAAAGATGGACTATAAAAGGCCCGATTGGAGGCGGAAGTGATCGGACCGTCAGAACCCTAAAACAGGCATATCTCGCAAACTGGAATGAGTTATTCCACGTTAGATTTTGTGTAGGAGAAGCTACTTTAGCCAGCCAACCCCACTACATCGGGTTGCCCACGTCAGATTTGCAAGATTCCATCAGATCAACGGTCGAAACTCCATTTTATTTCCATTTTTGCTATTTATAGTAAGTTTTAGTTTGATCATAACTTTTGATCCATTGAGTTTTAGGAGTCGTGTCCAACATGAAATGGGCTTAGAAAAATTAGGAGAATAACGTGTTAGGCCAAGTTGGACACTTACTATTTTTGGCCGAAAACTATGAAGGCTAGACTAAATCATGATTGCCTAAAAATATTAAGTTTACTATTTATAGTAAGTCACTCTCTTTTAAGGAGTTTGATTCTTAAACTTCTTCCTAGTTTTGATATCACTATTTAAAGGATTGGAAATTCGTTTTTATCATCAATCAATTTATTTTCGATTTTATTAGAATTTATTTCTTTTCCATCGTGGTTTCGAGGAATCTCTGTGAGGAGTTCCAAAAAGCTCCGTGGATTTGGAGTAATTACCCCCTGAGGAAGAGGTGATCAACCTCATCACGTCCTTCCCTGCATCGCAATCGGACGGTTAAGATTGTCCCGTCTTGGATATTTTTGGGGCATTGTCCACTTATGGTGGGACCCATCAGATCAGTAGTCTGGATCGTTGAATCATGAACTCAGACAGGCTGAGGATGACATAATCCCTGTTGTTGTCGTTGCTGCTGTGGTTGTTGTTGTTGGTGATGCTGCCACCCCTTTACCACTGTATTGCGAAAGTAGAAACTGTGGGTGTCTATCTTCATGCTGCCGATTAAACGGTTGAGATTAGCCCATTTCGAATATCTTTCGTGGCATTTTCCATTCATGGTGGGACCCATCAGATCAATAGTCTGGATTGTTGAACCTGAGATCACATAATTCCTGTTGTCATTGTTGCCACACCTTCTACCACTGTATTGCCAGAGTAGAAATTGTAGGCGTCAATGGTCTTTAACCCAATGCGATGATTGAATGGTTGAGATTGGCCCATCTCTGATATTTTTGGGCGATGATAGTCTTTAACCCAATGCGATGATTGAATGGTTGAGATTGTCCCATCTCTAATATTTTTGGGCCAATCATGGTGGGACCCATCAGATCAATAGTCTGGGTTTTTAAAACCATGAGTCTCACTTCTACAAAGAGGCTGAGAATCACATAATTTCTGTTGTCGTTGTCGTTGTTGTTGTTACAGTTGTTTGTTTTGTTTCTTGGCAGATATATGAGCCCAACGGATCAGATTGTTTCTCCAATTACCAAAGGCCTTCTTGCAAGAAACAGAAAGGGTGGCCCGCTCTTGCCACCATCAAAAACCCCACCAAAGGTATAAATTCATCAATTTCATTTCATCTCTCTTATCCATTTTAAATATCAGGAGCTTTTCAATGCAACATTTCTCAAATGATCAGAATGCAAATCAACCGTTGGATTCCGACCTTCTTTATCGAGATTAATTTTGTTGGTCTTTTCTCAACATCAATTACTAAATAAATGGTTTCAATCAGAAAATGTGATTGATCCAAACTGCATACATGATTTTGGATGGACCATAGATTACAGTCATTGTAGGAACTCATCTACCCTGCAAGTGGCATAAAACCCAACCAACCACATACGATTTCATGGGCCCCATACATGAATTTAATGTAGTTGGGATCAATCTCAAGTGCATCATGCCATTGGCATTTTTGAAGTTTTGCTAGTGCATTTTCGAATTTTGTTTCTACTACTACATCTCTGATTCCCTACACATTATTTCTGTTTGTTGCAGAATCTGGATTTGAGTTTGTAAGATTCAGATTATTTTCGAATCTAATAAGGACATTGATGGGGTAGAAAGAGGAACAGATGGAACCCGCGATGTTGATGTATGTTTTTTGTATTTTTATCTAGTCTTGAAATTTCATTCATGGGTATCTCATTTGCTAATGATATTTGTAGTTCTTGAAAAGTTATTTACTAATGATATCTGCAATGGAATTGGGTCATGGACACTTCCCTGTGGTGACTATTAGGAGAGTTCCAAAATGTCTAGGTGTGTTTGGATGCATTACTGAAGTGAATTTGTAACAACTAGTTTTGTATTTCTATAAAGTCTTGAAATTTCAATCATGGGTATCTCATTTGCTAATGATATTTGTAGTTCTTGAAAAGTTATTTACTATAATGATATCTGCAATGGAATTGGGTCATGGACACTTCTCTGTGGTGACTATTAGGAGAGTTCCAAAATGTCTAGGTGTGTTTGGATGCATTACTGAAGTGAATTTGTAACAAACTAGTTTTGTATTTCTATCAAGTCTTGAAATTTCATTCATGGGTATCTCATTTGCTAATGATATTTGTGGTTCTTGAAAAGTTATTTACTAATGATATCTGCAATGGAATTGGGTCATGGACACTTCTCTGTGGTGACTATTAGGAGAGACATTTTGGATGCATTACTGAAGTGAATTTGTAACAACTAGTTTTGTATTTCTATCAAGTCTTGAAATTTCATTCATGGGTATCTCATTTGCTAATGATATTTGTAGTTCTTGAAAAGTTATTTACTAATGATATCTGCAATGGAATTGGGTCATGGACACTTCTCTGTGGTGACTATTAGGAGAGTTTCAAAATGTCTACGTGTGCTTGGATGCATTACTGAAGTGAATTTGTAATAACTAGTCTAGCGAGCCATGGAATCCTCTAGTTCTTGAAAAGTTATTTTCTAATGATATCTATTATGGAATTGGGTCGTGGAAAATTATCTTGTAACTTCTGCAAGGGACGCGAATTGGTTACTACCCCCCGCCCATCCCTAGCTCATAATGGACAGGGGCTCTAAGAGGCCACTGTGATATGTATGGATTTTATCCACTTTATTGATCCGTTTTGCCATGTGGATAGAGAGAGAGAGGGGCACTCAGATATGCTTTATTTGTTATTACCTTTGTAACCAAAGTGGTTGAATGGCTGGCAATAACATTAATTAATCACCACTTCAGTTACTGGCGATTAATTATAATATTATTGTCAATAATAAATAAGATAATAAATAATGGGAAGGAAGAAAGTGTGTTTATAAGGTAATTCAAACATGCATAGTATTATTTTTCAAGTCATGAAATAACTCCATACGCTTTATTTGTTATTACCTTTATAAGCAGAGTAGTTGAATGGCTGGCAATAACATTAATTAATCACCACTTCAGTTAATGGCAATTAATAAATAAGATGATAAATAATGGGAAGGAAGAAAGTGTGTTTATAAAGGTAATTCAAACATGCATAGTATTATTTTTCAAGTCATGAAGTAACTCATTTCTACCTAGTATTATTAATAGTAGTTCGAATTAACAAAATCTAAACTAGTCGTGGACTTGAGGTATGAGCCAACAGGGTTGGACTTGAGAATGCACCTCTCTCTCTCTCTCTCTCTCTCTCTCTCTCTCTCTCTCTCTCTCTCTCTCTCTCTCTCTCTCTCTCTCTCTCTCTATATATATATATATATATATATGCCTCTTAACCTATATATGTTATGGGGGGTAGGCCTCTTAAGGCAATGGGGCCCAAGTCCAACATATAACCTAAAAATCAGGGTAGGCCTCTTAACCTATAAATGGATGAGAGAGAGAGAGAGAGAGAGAGAGGTCTCAAGTCCAACATATAACCTATAAATCGGGGTAGGCCTCTTAAGGCAATGGGGCCCACGGCCCTAAAATGAACGGACAGAGTATGTAGCACATAAATCATGGTGAAATCATGGTGTTATGGGGGGCCCCACAAGGCACTAATGGGCCCCACACATGCTGGACGTCCAGCCCACCAGCCTAGGGGCCTGCTGGACGTCCAGCGAATGGATAGCCTGGATAAATACATAGGGTGTGTGTAGCACATAAATCATGGTGTATGGGAGGCCCCACACATGCTGGACAACATGGATATAAAATGAACGGACAGAGTGTGTAGCACATAAATCATGGTGTTATGGGGGGCCCCACAAAGCACTAATGGGCCCCACACATGCTGGACATCTAGCTCACCAGCCTAGGGGCCTGTTGGACGTCCAGCGAATGGACGGCCTGGATAAATACATAGGGTGTGTGTAGGACATAAATCATGGTGTATGGGAGGCCCCACACATGCTGGACAACATGGATGTGGGCTGATTGCTGGACGTCCAGCGAATGGATGCCCTGGATAATGCATACACCTCATGGTGGGCCTACACATTACAGATGGGCCCCACTAGATGGACAGCGTGTGTATATATAACACATGCATCACAATGGTCAGCTGCTGGACAGTCAGTCTAGCAACGTCCTGGGCCAATTGGGCGTCTAGCCAGTGGACGACCTGGACTTAAACACATACACATGGTGGGTCCCACTGCATGTGGGCCATCCAGGAGGTGGGCCAGCCGCTAGCCTCCCACAAACATCACAGAGGACCTAAGGAGGTCCCAATGGTAACGCCAGCCCCAATGTTTTCCTACAGCATGGTCTGCTGAGCATTAGATTTCATCATTCTCAAGACCATGGCCTAGAATGATATGAAAATTCTGGATGGACGGTGTGTATAGAATAGACATCAAGGTGAGGCCTGGACTTAAACACATACATGGTGGGTCCCATTGGATGTGGGCCATCCAGGAGGTGGGCCGGCCGCTAGCCTCCCACAAAAATCATAGTGGGCCTAAGGAGGTCCCAATGGTAATGCCAGTCCCACTGTTTTCCTACAGCGTGGTCTGCTGAGCGAGATTTGATCATTCTTAAGCCCATGGCCTGGAATGATATGAAAATTCTGGATGGACGGTGTGGATAGGAAAGACATCACGGTGGGTCCATGCAGGTGGGCCACCTTTCCAAAGATCGGACTAGTATTTGTGTTTTCCTTTCGTCCAGACGGTCCTACATGACCGACCGGTCATGCAGGCCCATCCCTGGCCAATCAGGGCGGTCCACTTGCTGGACAGCAAGGATGAAATACATACATCATGGAATGCCAGTCCCACTGTTTTCCTACAGCGTGGTCTGCTGAGCGTTAGATTTGATCATTCTCAGGCCCATGGCCTGGAATGATATGAAAATTCTGGATGGACGGTGTGGATAGAAAAGACATCACGGTGGGTCCATGCAGGTGGGCCACGCTGCCAAAGATCGGACTAGTATTTGCGTTTTCCTTTCGTCCAGACGGTCCTACATGACCGACCGGTCATGCATGCCCATCCCTGGCCAATCAGGGCGGTCCACTTGCTGGACAGCAAGGATGAAATACATACATCATGGAATGCCAGTCCCACTGTTTTCCTACAGCGTGGTCTGCTGAGCGTTAGATTTGATCATTCTCAGGCCCATGGCCTGGAATGATATGAAAATTCTGGATGGATGGTGTGGATAGAAAAGACATCACGGTGGGTTCATGTAGGTGGGCCACGCTGCTAAAGATCGGACTAGTATTTATGTTTTCCTTTCATCCAGACGGTCCTACATGACCGACCGGTCATGCATGCCCATCCCTGGCCAATCAGGGCGGTCCACTTGCTGGACAGCAAGGATGAAATACATACATCATGGAATGCCAGTCCCACTGTTTTCCTACAGTGTGGTCTACTGAGCGTTAGATTTGATCATTCTCAGGCCCATTGCCTGGAATGATATGAAAATTCTGGATGGATGGTGTGGATAGAAAAGACATCACGGTGGGTTCATGTAGGTGGGCCACGCTGCTAAAGATCGGACTAGTATTTATGTTTTCCTTTCATCCAGACGGTCCTACATGACCGACCGGTCATGCATGCCCATCCCTGGCCAATCAGGGCGGTCCACTTGCTGGACAGCAAGGATGAAATACATACATCACGGTGGGTCCATGCAGGTGGGCCACGCTGCCAAAGATCGGACTAGTATTTGTGTTTTCCTTTCGTCCAGACGGTCCTACATGACCGACCGGTCATGCATGCCCATCCCTGGCCAATCAGGGTGGTCCACTTGCTGAACAGCAAGGATGAAATACATACATCATGGAAAGGTCCACGAATGGGTGGGTCACCCAACCCTGAATTGAGTTAATATTTGTGTTTTTCCTTCAACCAGGCCTATATGACCTGACCGGCCATGCAGGCCCTATTTGGGCAGCAAGATGGGCCCTGCTTGGTGGATGGTTTGATGTCCCCTTGGATGGACAGCGTAAACAAAATACATACATCATCAAGGTGGGCCTTCAACAGGGGAGAGAGAGAGAGAAAGAGAGAGAGATATGTGTGATGTCGAATCAGAAAAGTTTAGTGGGTTGTTGAGGGATGCGTAACATCCACTTTATCCGGGGTGTGAGAACTTCTCCAAGTTGAATTTTCTTAGAAGGTTACTTCATTTGAAGACAATAAATCATTAGAGTAACAAATCTTTCGACATGTTGCTTGACTTGTTGAAAGAAGCATTATCGGACGGTGAGACATTGTGTAAGTTTCATTACGAGACAAAATCCTTGATGCGAGACTTGGGCCTTGGTTACATTCCCATACATGCATGTATAAATGATTGTGTATTATATTGGAAAGAGCATGAAAATGTTGAAGAGTGTCCAGAATGGGAGAGTTTAGGTGGAAGTATGACGAAGCCAAGCGTAAGAAAATTTTGCAAAAGGTATTAAGATACTTCCCATTGAAACCCAGATTGCAAAGATTGTTTTCGTCTCGCAAAACGGCTGAAGATATGAGGTGGCATAAGGAGAAATGAGTTCATGATGATAGTACACTGAGGCACCCTGCGGACTCTGAAGCCTGGCAAAATTTTAACAAGTAATATGACTAGTTTTTATAGGATTCTCGCAATGTTCGACTAGGTCTTGCAAGTGATGGTTTTAATCCATTTGGTAATATGAGTAACTCGTACAGTATGTGGCCAATGGTACTTATGTCCTACAATTTACCTCTTTGGTTGTGTATGAAGGAGTCATTGTTCATGATGTCATTGCTTATTCCTGGACCCAGGTCACCCGAGAATGACATTGATGTGTACTTATGACCGTTAGTAGACGAGTTAAATAAGTTGTGGAGTCAAGGTGTACAGACGTATGATACATTTGTAGGACAGACATTTCATGCAGCGGTCTCGTGGATAATAAATGACTTCCTCGCGTATGAAAATTTGTCTAGGATGAGCACGAAGGGAAAGTTGGCTTGTCTTATATATAGTATTAAAGACTTGTTCATTGTCATTAAAACATGGTATAAAAATGTGTTATATGGGCCATTGTCGCTTCCTTCCGAACGATCATAGTTGGCGTAGGAAGACAATGATCTTTGATAGCAAACAAGATCATAGGCTACCACTGAAAGAGCTATCTGAAGAAGATGTGATACAACAATTGAGTAACATTGGAGAAGTTAGATTTGATAAAGCACCGCACTTGAAGAAGAGGAAACATACAGTATTGGAGTATAACTAGAAGAAGAAGAGCATTTTTTTAGTTGCCCTATTGGAGTTATCTGAAATTGTGACACAACTTAGATGTCATGCATATTGAGAAGAATATATGTGACAATGTCTTCAGAACATTGATAAACATAGAGAAGAAAACAAAAGACAGTTTTAAGGCTCGATTGTATTTACAAGCAATGGATTTAAGGAAAGATTTGCACTTGCAACCACATAGAAATTCATATACTAAACCAATAGCCTGCTACACATTGACAAAACTAGAGAAAAAGTATTTATGTGAATGGTTGAGATCGGTGAAGTTTTTCGATGGGTATGCGTCAAATATCTCTCGGTGCATAAACATTATGAACTGTAAGGTAACAGGAATGAAAAATCATAATTGTCACGTCCTTCTGCAACGTCTACTACCGGTTGCGATTCATGGATTCTTGAGCAAGGATATCATGCGACGCTAATTGAGTTTGGGATATTTTTTAAGAATTTGTGTTCGAAATCATTAAATGTAGAGGTTATTAAATGACTGGAGAGGGACATTGTCGTAATCCTTTACAAACTTAAAAGAATATTTCCACCTGCATTTTTGGATGTCATGGTATACCTAGCGATTCACTTACCGCATGAGGCGAAGCTTGCAGGCTCAATACAATATCGTTGGATATATCCGACCAAAAGGTGGTAGAACCTATTAAAATTTTTATTCATTCCATAAACTACATATATCCATATTTTTATACGTAAAACATAGTGGTTTTGTGTGTAGATACATTCACACACTAAAACGATTTGTGAGGAATAAGGCACATCCAAATAGATCCATTGTTGAGGTGTACATTGATAATGAATGCCTGACATTTTGCTCCATGTATCTTCATGGCATAGAAACTAGATTTAACCGAGAAAATCAGAATGTCGACGAAGGGCAGGAGCATGAACAAGGACTCATATCTATCTGTATTCGCACATAACATTTGTCCTTTAGAATCTCCGACGTTTCAGGATATGGACCTTAGGGATCAAGCAAATACGCAGTGGTATGTGTTACATAATTGTGAAGAAATAGAGTCGTACTTAGAGTAAGTCTTCCCTCGATAATTGTATCTCTACATACGCTGATCTTAATGTTTCTTACTGATGACGTGTCAATTATGTGTAACAAACACATCGAGGAGATGAAGTCCCAATAACCTACAAATTATGATTGCATGCATCAGGATCAGTTTCCAGAATGGTTCGCAAAACGTGTAAGATTTCACCTTGTATCTTACCACACTTAGAATTTTGTTATATTTCACAATATTTAAACCTAAGAAAATTCCTAAACAATTACATTCTATACGTGATAATAGATGAAGACGTTGCGCGCTAGTAACTCTGCGTATGCAACTGATGCACTCTACTCACTGGCGTGTGGCCCTGATGGACTTATATCTAGATATACAGGTTATATTATAAACGGGATTCGGTTCCACACTAAAGAGCATAGAAGTATAGGACCACACAAAATAGTGGGGTGGTTGTGAAGGGAATGCATGAGGAGGTAGAAATTGACTTTTATGACATTTTGACGGATATTATTGAGCTTAGTTATTGTATGAGAAAGTAGGTGTACTTATTTAAATGTGATTGGCGGGACATTGAAAATAAGAAGTTGGGAATACAGACTGATGACTACTTTACAACTATAAATTTATCTCAGAAGTAGTTTAAGGACAACCCATTTGTCATCGTCAGCCAAGCCAAACAAGTATTTTACCTCGCTGACACCCAGTTAGGCAGCTCTTGGCACGTGGTGCAGAAAATAAAGCCCAGGAACGTATTTGACGTTCCCGAACCAGACGTTGAAGATAGCGAGGACAGGTGAAATGAAACGTCTAGGGTTGAACAAGCATATCAAAAAGACATAACATCTGGGGATAGAGGGACTGATCCAAATGTTGATATTTATGTGGTACAATTGGATAGAAATGATGTGCCACCTAATCATGTTAATGCCTCAATAATATATGACATTCTTAGAGATGATAGCGGTTTCATTAATGACGACATTGCAGACGATGAAGAGGAAATACTGATCAGCGATAGTAATGGTGAAGAAGAAATAACCCTAAGCGATAGTGATACAGACGACGAATATTAAATGTACACATGACTTACATGTCATTTTTTTATTCGAATAATTTGATTGTTACATTAGACATGTTTTACAATTCATAATTTATTCATTTAATTAACTTGTTTATAATCCACATTTGCAGTTAAGTCAATTTCTGATAATGTCTTCCTCAAACCGGAGCATAGCGAAAGCACGCGACATACTTCATCCGCTGTTGCGGATGGACTTTCCAGCCCTATCTTCTTCTAGTAGGGCCAAAAAGATACCCGGTCTGGTCGATGAGTGTAGGGAGGAATATATCGGCGATGACTCAGATGAAATATTATACAATCTCAAAGAAATTCCAGACCTAATGGAGGAATATAACTACGGGAAACTTTCGTATAGAAGATGCGGTTTTGTCACTTGCACATCTGAATGGAGTCCCGAGAGACCAGATTTCTCCTATTGTGACTGGCATGTTGGCTGTAATAATGTCGAGTGCTTCACACAGCTTGACATATACTTCTGCAGTGTACGATAACTTATGCAAGGAGTACTTCGGATGGTTGATCCGAAGTTGTTTCGTATTACAATGAAATAGAGTGTTTCACACAGCTTGGTATATACTTCTGCAGTGTACGATAACTTATGCAGGGAGTACTTTGGATAGTTGATCCTAAATTGTTTCGTATTATAATGAAATAGAGTGCTTCTGATGTAAAGCGGGTCGCGGACAATTACATGGCCAAGATGGATCAGAAAAGGCCCGGTCGACGACAGAAGTGATCCAGACCATCGAACCTTAAATCGGGCTTATCTTGCAATCCGGAATGAGTTATCTGACGTAAAATATATGATTTTGGGGTAGAACGAGCTACTGAAGCCAACCAACCCCGCTATGCCGGGTTGCGCAGCCCGGAATTGCAAAAAACCCCTGGATTGAAAGGTCGTTTCCCTGTTTTAATTTCGTTTTTACTATAAATAGTAAGTTTTAGTTTGATTATAACTCTTCATCCGTCGGGCATTAGGAGTTGCGCCCAACGTGAAAAGAGCTTAGAATAATTAGGAGAACGGTTTGGTGTAACGCCCTGAAATTCGGGGGTCGAGCATAACTCAGCTCCCGAGTTCCAAAACATCACTTATGCAACATAATTAATGAATGATGCATATTGACTGTATTAGCACATAAACATGGGATAGATTAAGCCAAAACACAGATATGATTCAGGGATAAGTGAATAAAGCAAGCGGAAGACTTATAGTAAAATATGTGTACAAGTGTAAGTCCCTGAATTACATATACAACCAGATCGTGTAAAAGTGTTATTTATTAAAATTATAAGTACAAGTTACATCATTTCAGTTCCCAAAATAGTAATCCCATAGATCCCGCGCAACAGACCGAGGCTCGCTAGAACCCGTCTGAAAACTGCATATAGGAGAAGGCAGCCTCGTCGTCATCCAGCTCCCGCTCTGCCTCAGACGTCGCATCCACATCTGTAACATCAGGGCCTAACAGAGTCTGGTGGGTGTGCAACACCGCCCGAAACGTGGGAGTGAGTGATCAACTCGGTGGAACAATAAGGCACCGGTTAACATGTTATCGATTCAATCAAACAGGTAATGATAAAGCAGGACAATTAAAGAAATCCTAAGTACTCTTATTAATGCAAGTATGAATGCGGTATGATGCGTGCCCTCACGCGTACACCCTCAGCGTCTTCCTCTTACGTTACGCATGACATCGCCTCAAAGTGCGCCACATCTACAAAGCACATGCAAATGCGGTGCATGGATATGATTACCAAGTTGTTATTAGTCCAATTCATACAGCGAGATTGGGAAGCTAAGATACCTTCCTCATATCACCATCCAAACAGTGATCCATACTAGGGTCGTCAATCCTAGATATCTCATACGATCATATAGTTGAGGTCGTAGCAAAGGGCTCGTCACCAATCAATGCACGCCTTTCATGCCCTTACTACCACAGATCGGCTCGTCACCTCCTTGCGGTATCCAGGTATGCTCGAGGTCACTACAAAGGGCTCGTCACCAATCAATGTAGGCCGACAGCACGAATATAGTGTCCCATACCACCATAATCGGCTCACGAGTTAAGTTGCTCACTGGTCACTACGGGTAGGCTCGTCACCCCAGCGTAGGCCGACAGCTCGACCACGGTGTCCCATACCACCATGTCCGGCTCATGAGTCTTAACGGATCAGGTACCATGGTTATTAGGATTCCACTGGTAAGTTCGGTACCCTAGATTCAAGCAGTAGCGTCCATACATGGTTAACATACACTGGACAATCGGGTTAGTTGACGAACTCGACTAGCACGAGCGCACGTTGAATTGAACGACATAGAGTGCGCAAACACTTCGCGTGGCCAAACCACTGCCGCCAACTCTAATACGACTCGGGTTCGTCTAATGCGTCTCACGTGGCGAAAGCAATCTCAACCACGACCAAAGGGTCAATTACCGATTTCTTGGACTAAGGCATAGTCCCAAACATCCTACACTACGACAGATATTCATATGGAATGTAAAACAGTAATGGAACAACCACTCAAATCATGGTGCATACACATCTGAAGAATATCAACTTAACATAAATGTAAGCATAGGAATGCTTGAATTTAAATAACTTGGAATGTAACTGCAGAAAGAAATCATGCGCATCCATAGGAGTATTGAGAATCACTTATCAACGCCCACATTTAGTGTAATCAGTTACACTTAGATCATCCATGCATTTCTACAAACACTTAGCATACATGGAACAACATACATGACGCATGTTGAAATACATGCACTTAGACAATTCCTTTTATCAAGGAGTTGTCATACATGCATCTAGCATACATACATGACCAATAATCATGGCAAGCACAAGTGCGTATTTTATACGTATACGGTACTTTATAAATACACTTAGAATACACAAATCTCAATATAGCACATGCATATCGGAAAGCAATGCAAACATAACATTTGACATGTGAAATCTCATCCATAACAAGAATAAATCACTAACGGGGATTGAAAGCCTCGAAAACCATAACCTATACACTTAAAGTCCGCACCTTAAGCGAAGAAAGAACCGCCGAACTGATTTAGACGAGTTGTCTTCGTCAACGGCGCAAGAATACCCTAAAATAAGAATAGAAATGAGATACAACAACACCAAGTCTAATCTAAGCTCTAACACAGGTTAGGGTTAGGTTAACTTACCCCAAAGATCTCAGAATCGTCAGAGGAACGATTCAAAGTGAAGGTTCAAAGGTGAAGAAGAACAAGGAAGAATCAAGATGATTCACCAATCAATCTCTCTCACTAACTCTCTCTTTTCCACTCTCTTTCCAAGCTAGGGTTAGAGAAAATTCGTATGGAAATGAGAGCTAGGGTTTAAGGACTATATATAGGCCTTAAAATGATGGAAATAACCCGGGGTCAAGGTATACGTAGGTACTAACCAAAGTACGTCTTTCTCGGTCCAACGTAGCCCTTCGGGGGGGCCTCTAACCACGACAGGTCGGACTTAAGCTCACCGACCATGGATCTAGGTCGGCAGAGTTTTCATACCGACCGGCTCTCAGATCGGCCGTGGCGGACCACACTCAATTCAACGGTCACGGAAACTCGATCGAGTCCACAAGCACTAGGATATGCCTGGGCCAACCATCCTGATCAGAGGGTGAAATTGGGTCAGAATCCAACGGTCAGAATGCTTAAAATCGTCGCGCAAGCGACACGACTCAGATTTCATAAAAAGCTTATTAAATTCCAACCGTTCTCACACTCTTCACTCCGAACTCAACCAAATCGACCCAGAACATCAGATCGACGTGATTTTTGAGGTGAAGACCAAGCCCAACTCAGTGACCGCAACAGCCTAAGATCATCGCCATCGGACTTTCGACGCGCGGTCTAGATCCGATCCAGATCTTCCAAATAATCCCCAGAACAACTGGATTTAGCGATGGATCCCAGATTTCAGAGTAACGTAGCGCTCACTAATCTGCACGTTTAGAGCCATGCAGATACAATTTAAAGTGATTGATGCGAATTTCACAAGCAATCAAGTAAAGCGCTAATTACCCCAAAAACAACTACTTAAGGAAAGATTAGCACAAAAATTTCCAAGGTCGTTACATTTGGTGAAGCCAAATAGGACACTTACTATTTTTGGCCGAAAACCTTGCGCACTAGTAGACATCACGATCGTCTATAAATAGTAAGTTTACTATTTATAGTAAGTCGCGGATTCTAAGAGTTTGAGTTGTAGTTTGCTTCTAATTTCTTTCCCATTGCTTGGTAGCCCTATTTAAAGGGTTGTGAACTTGTTTTTATTCATCAATTAATCAATTTCGAATTTATTAGAATTTATTTCTATTTTCTGCTTTCTTTTCCTCGTGGATTGGAGAAGTCTCTGTGAGGAGTCCAGAGAAGCTCCGTGGATTCGGGGTAGTTATCCTCATCACGTTCATCCCTGCGTCAATTGGTATCAAAGCGAGAATTTCTCTCGGGCCAATGGCAAACAACGAAGGTATGAATCAAAATCCTGTGGACGGTGATCCAGGGATTCGTTATCTTTCGAAAAGAATGGAAGTTTTCCACCGGGAGAGTCAGTTGACCATGCAAGGGCTGCAGGCAACTCTCGACCGTCTTGCGGATGCGCTACTTCCGCCCCGAGCCTTAGGCGGTGCTCCACCACCCATGGTTGCTGTACAACACAATCCCGATTTTCGTAGAGCACTACCAGTGGCAAACCGTAGGGCTACACCAGATGATTCAAGTTCTAGCGACGAGGACTTTAATGAGGGTTTTGCTCGACGACCAATCCATGGAGGTGATCATCTAGATCGTGCTGAAAGAGACTATCGAGGTAAGGCTGAACTTCCTAGTTTTAACGGTTTATTACGTATAGAAGATTTTCTCGATTGGCTAGCCGAAGTAGAGAGATATTTTGATTACATGGACGTGCCAGATCATAAAAGGGTAAAATTGGTAGCGTTTAAATTAAAATCTGGTGCTTCTGCATGGTGGGAACAATTACAACTCTCACGAGCCCGCCAGAACAAGGCGCCCATCTCATCATGGCTACGGATGAGACGTCTTCTCCGATCTCGATTTCTCCCCAGTGATTATGAACAGATATTATTCCAGCAATATCAAAATTGCAGACAAGGAAATCGAACTGTCACAGATTACACTGAAGAATTTCAACGGTTGGCTACACGAAACGATCTGTCAGAATGAGTCAGAGAAGGTGGCACGATTTATAGGTGGGTTGCGGCCAACAATTCAAGATCGAGTTCAGATGTACCCAGTCGGGACCGTGGATGAAGCAGTTCAATTGGCGGGTAGGGCCGAAACACAACTTGCAAGAGCTCCTGCTCGTCCATATCCTTCAAATCGACCCCCATGACGGGTCCCACGCAGGATGCAGTGCTGCGGAAAAGACCCAGTACCTCAACTTCCTACAACCGCAAACCGTGATACGGGAGCGACTCATCCAGACCTCAACGTGCAGTACAACAACAAGTCCGAGTAGGATTCCAAATCCTTATACTCGGCCAAGGTCGAACAATTGTTACTGCTGTGCCAACCAGGCCACTTATCAAACACTTGTCCTCAACGTCCGCGCGCACTTGACTATAAACGAAGGGGGCATCGAAGATGCGGCAGAAGAAGACTATCGCTTTGATGAACATGAACAAACCACTGAAGAAAT
Source organism: Magnolia sinica (assembly GCF_029962835.1). Classification (NCBI taxonomy): domain Eukaryota; kingdom Viridiplantae; phylum Streptophyta; class Magnoliopsida; order Magnoliales; family Magnoliaceae; genus Magnolia; species Magnolia sinica. Next base: position 74,750,000 of record NC_080583.1, read on the forward strand.
AGCAGGTGGCGATGAAGTGACGGGTGAGGATCGTGGTGAATTTCTAGTTGTGAGGCGATTACTATATGCCCCACGAAAGGAATTACATCCACAGCGACACCATATATTTCGTACTTGGTGCACCGTCAACGAAAAGGTTTGTGATGTGATCATAGACAGTGGTAGTAGCGAAAATATCGTCTCGAGAGTAATGGTGGACAAGTTGCGGCTACCAACGATGAAACATCCTTCCCCATACTCTATTGGCTGGATAAAAAAGGTGAATGAGACCAAGGTAACTGAACAATGCACTATCTCGTTTTCAATTGGCAAAAATTATAAGGATCAAATACTTTGTGACGTGGTCGATATGGAAGCTTGTCATATGTTACTCGGTCGACCCTGGCAGTCGGACCGTGATGCGACCCATCGGGGACGAGATAATGTCTACGTATTCGTCAAGGATAGTCGAAAAATAATCCTTGCCCCTATGGCACCAGAGAACCACCCTGAAGCCTCTAAAGTGGAGGGGAGTTCCCTCTTGACCATTCGAGATTTCATGGAGGAAACCAAGGAAACCGGTGAGGTATATAGCGTAGTGGTGAAGGGTGAGAAAGAGGAACCCTCAAACATCCCTCAAAGTTTAAGACTGTTGCTAAACGAATTCAAAGAAGTCTGGCTTGAGGATTTACTTGATGGATTGCCCCCCATGAGAGACATCCAACATCACATAGACCTCATCCCTGGGGCTAGCCTGCCCAATCGCCCTCATTATCGGATGAGTCCGAAGGAGTGTGAGATACTTCAGGGGCAAGTGGAGGAATTGATCCGTAAGGGTCTCTTGAGAGAGAGCATGAGCCCATGTGCCGTACCAGCATTATTAATGTCAAAGAAAGATGGAAGCTGGCGCATGTGTGTCGACAGCCGAGCAATCAACAAAATTACCATCAAATATCAGTTTCCAATACAACGGTTGGACGACATGCTTGATATGTTAGAAGGGGCCAAGGTGTTCTCTAAACTAGATCTAAGGAGCGGGTACCATCAGATTCGTATTCGACCCGGTGATGAGTGGAAAATGGCATTCAAGACCAAGGAAGGGTTATATGAGTGGCTGGTCATGCCCTTCGGCCTATCGAACGCACCAAGTACTTTTATGCGTTTAATGAATCAAGTTCTAAAACCATTCACTGGTCGATTTGTGGTAGTATATTTTGATGACATATTGATATATAGCCAGGATGAGGCGGAGCACAGGAAACATCTCAGGCAGGTGCTACAGGTCCTACAAATTAACAAGTTGTACCTCAACTTGAAGAAGTGTAGTTTTTTAACTGACAGCCTGTTGTTTTTAGGATTTGTTGTAACGTCCACAGGCATTCGTGTAGACGATGAAAAGGTGCGAGCTATTAGGGAATGGCCGATCCCGACAAACATTCATGAGGTGAGGAGTTTTCATGGGTTAGCAACTTTCTATCATCGATTTGTGCGAGATTTTAGCACCATAGTCGCGCCTATAACAGATTGCATGAAAAAAGGACCGTTTCAGTGGACCGATAAAGCTGATAAGAGCTTTCATGAGATCAAGCATCGTTTGTCTACAACACCGGTCTTGGTGCTTCCTAATTTCGACAAATTGTTTAAGGTTGAGTGTGACGCTTCATACGTCGGAATTGGAGGAGTATTATCACAGGAAGGCAAGCCAGTAGCCTTCTACAGTGAGAAGCTCAGCGAAGCTCGAAAGAAGTGGTCGACTTATGAGCTTGAGTTGTACGCAGTTGTTCAGGCGCTGCGACATTGGCGGCATTATCTGATTCAAAGAGAGTTTGTTTTATACACTGACCATCAAGCATTAAAGTTTATTAATAGTCAGACTAACGTGAATCGTGTGCATATTAGATGGGTTACGTTTTTACAGGAATTCACGTTCGTTCTGAAGCACAAGTCAGGGCAGCAGAACAAGGTGGCTGATGTACTTAGCCGTCATGCATCACTACTAGTTACAATGAGCAACGAGGTAATCGGCTTCGACTGTCTCAAGGAGCTGTATGCCGAGGATGAGGACTTCAAAGATTCTTAGATGAAGTGTCAAGAAGGTCACCCCAGTGACCTTCATATACAGGGCGATTTTCTCTTCAAAGGGAATCGATTGTGCATCCCCCAAAGTTCTCTGAGGGAGCAGATTATTCAGGAGCTACATGGAGGTGGCCTTGGTGGACACCTGGGGCGAGACAAGACGCGAGCTCTTGTGGAAGAGCGATATTACTAGCCGCAGTTAGTACGTGATGTGGAAAAAGCCGTACAACGTTGTCATGTTTGTCAGACCTCCAAGGGGCAATCTCAGAATACGGGCTTCTACACCCCGTTACCTGTTCCTGACGATCCTTGGGAGGATTTATCAATGGGCTTCGTGCTTGGTCTCCCACGAACACAACGTGGCATGGATTCGGTGTTCGTGGTGGTAGATCGTTTCTCTAAGATGGTGCACTTTATCCCATGCAAGAAGACCCTCGATGCAACACACGTGGCGAATTTATTTTTCAGGGAGGTCGTACGGCTACACGGGGTCCCCAAGACCATTACTTCCGATCGTGACACGAAGTTCATTAGCCACTTTTGGCGGACTTTATGGAATCGATTCGATACACGACTTCAATTCAGCAGTGCTTACCACCCACAAACTGATGGGCAGACCAAAGTTGTGAATCGCACGTTGGGAAACCTCCTTCGTAATATTGCATGAGAAAAGCCGAAGCAGTGGGACTTGGCCTTGTCTCAAGCAGAGTTTGCATTCAACAATATGGTGAATCGCTCGACAGGGAAATCACCATTCCAGATTATATACGGACGAGTACCTCGCCACACACTTGACTTGGTCCCTCTACCCAAGCACCCAGGCACGAGCATTGCAGCAGAACATATGGCAAACAAGATCATGGGCATCCATGCAGAAGTGCAGACCAAGCTACTTGCCTCGAACGAGAAGTACAAGGAAAAAGCGGACAAGCATCGGCGATAAAAAGTGTTCGAGGTGGGCGACCGCGTTATGGTCCATCTGCACAAAGAGAGATTTCCGACCGGGACGTACAACAAGTTGAAAATTAAGAAGATTGGACCCGTCCCAATCATCCGAAAGATTAATAATAACGCTTATATTGTTGATCTTCCAGATGACATAGCAATCTCACAGACTTTCAATGTCGCAGACCTGACCGAGTATCATGAACCAGAGCATGACGAGAACTCGAGGACGAGTTCTTTTGAAGTGGAGGAGACTGATGTAGAGCGGGTCGCGGACAATTACATGGCCAAGATGGATCAGAAAAGGCCCGGTCGACGACAGAAGTGATCCAAACCATCGAACCTTAAATCGGGCGTATCTTGCAATCCGGAATGATCACGCGTAAAATATATGATTTTGGGGTAGAACGAGCTACGAAGCCAACCAACCCGCTACGCGGGGTTGCGCCCAGAATTGCGAAAAACCCCTGGATTGACGGTCGTTTCCCTGTTTTAATTTCGTTTTTACTATAAATAGTAAGTTTTAGTTTGATTATAACTCTTCATCCGTCGGGCTTTAGGAGTTGCGCCCAACGTGAAAAGAGCTTAGAATAATTAGGAGAACGGTTTGGTGAAGCCAAATAGGACACTTACTATTTTTGGCCGAAAACCTTGCGCACTAGTAGACATCACGACCGTCTATAAATAGTAAGTTTACTATTTATAGTAAGTCGCGGATTCTAAGAGTTTGAGTTGTAGTTTGCTTCTAATTTCTTTCCCATTGCTTGGTAGCCTTATTTAAAGGGTTGTGAACTCGTTTTTATTCATCAATTAATCAATTTCAAATTTATTAGAATTTATTTCTATTTTCTGCTTTCTTTTCCTCATGGATTCGAGAAGTCTCTGTGAGGAGTCCAGAGAAGCTCCGTGGATTCGGGGTAGTTATCCTCATCACGTTCATCCTTGCGTCAGCTTCACATAGCTTGACATATACTTTTGCAGCATACGATAACTTACACAGGGAGTACTTCGGATAGTTGATCCGAAGTTGTTTCGTAATGAATTACGAAACAACTTCAGATCAACTATCCGAAGTACTCCCTGTGTAAGTTATCGTACGCTGCAAAAGTATATGTCAAGCTGTGTGTAGCAGTCGACATTGTTATAGCCAACATGCCAGTCACAATAGGAGAAATCTGGTCTCTTGGGATTCCATTCAGATGTGCAAGTGACAAAACCGCATCTTTCATACGAAGTTTCCCGCGGTTATATTCCTCCATTAGGTCCGAAATTTCTTTGAGATTGTATAATTTTTCATCTGAGTCATCGTCGATATATTCCTCCCTACACTCATTGACCAGAGCGGGTATCTCTTTGGCCCTACCAGAAGAAGATAGAGCTGGAAAATCCATCCACAACAGCTGCTGAAGTATGCTGCATGCTTCCGCTATGCTCCAGTTTGAGGAGGACATGATCAGAAATTGACTCAACTGTAAATGTGGATTATAAACAAGCCAATTAAAGGAATAAATCATGACTTGAAAAATATGTATACATGTAATAATCAAATTATTCGAATTGAAAAATGACATGTAAATCATGTGTACATTTACTAATAGTCATCTGTATCACTATTGTTTAGGACTATTTCTTCTTCACCATTACTATCGTTGATTAATATTTCCTCTTCATCGTCTGCAACGTCGTCATCAATGAAACCGCTATCATCTCTAACAATGTCATGTATTATTGAGGCATCAACATGATCACGTGGCACATCATCTCTATCAAATAGCATCATATCAATATCAACATTTAGATCAGTCCCTCTATCCCCAGATGGCATGTCTTCTTGATATACTTGTTTAACCCTAGACGTTTCATTTCCCCCACCCTCGCTATCTTCAACATATGGTTCAGGAACGTCAAATACTTTCCTGGGCTTTATTTTCTGCACCACGTGCCAAGAGCGGCCTAACTTAGTGTCAGCGAGGTAAAATACTTGTTCGGCTTGGCTGGCGATGATAAATGGGTCGTCCTTAAACCACTTCCAAGATAAATTTACGCTCGTAAAGTAGTTATCAGTCTGTATTCCCAACTTCTTATTTCCAATGTCCCACTAATCACATTTAAATAAGTACACCCGTTTTCTCATATAATAACTAAGCTCAATAATATTCGTCAAAACGCCATAAAAGTTAACTTCTACCTCCTCATGTGTTTCCTTCACAACGACCCGACTATTTTGTGTGGTCATATACTTCTCACACTCTTCAATGTGGAACCGAATCTCATTTACAATACAACCTGTATATCTAGATACACATCCATCGGGGCCACACCTCAGTGAGTAAAGTACATCAGACGCATCCGCAGAGTTGTAGCGCACAACGTCTTCATCTATTATCACGTACGGAATGTAATTATTTAGGGATTTTCTTAGGTTTAAATATTGTGCAATACAGCAAAATTCTAAGTGTGGTGAGATACAAGGTAAAATCTTACACGTTTTGTGAACCATTCTGCAAATTGATCCTGATGCATTCGATCATAATTTGTAGAGTATTGGGACTTCATCTCCTTGATATGTTCGCTACACATAATTGTCACGTCATCAGTAAGAAACATTAAGATCATCAGCATATGTAGAGATACAATTATCGAGGGAAGACTTACTCTAAGTACAACTCTATTTCTTCACAATTATGCAACACATACAACCGCGCCTTTGCTTGATCCCCAAGGTCCATATCCTGAAATATCGAGGATTCTAAAGAACGGACATTATGTGCGAATACAGATAGATATGAGTCCTGGTTCATGCTCCTGCCCTTCGCCGGCATTACGATCTTCTCAGTTGAATCTAGTCTTTATGCCACGAAGATAAATGGAGCAAAATGTAAGGCACTCATTATCAATGTACGCCTCAACAATGGATCCCTCTGTACATGCCTTATTCCTCACAAATCGTAGGTATCTATACACAAAACCACTATGTTATACATATGAAAACATATATATATGTAGTTTATGGAATGAATAAAAATTTTAATAGGTTCTACCTCCTTTCGATCAGATACATCTAACGATATTGTATTGGGCCTGCAAGCTTCGCCTCGTGTGGTAAGTGAATCGCTAAGTGTACCATGACATCGAAAAACGCATGTGGAAATATTCTTTCAAGTTTGCGAAGGATTACAACAATGTCCCTCTCCAATCATTTAATAACCTCTACATTCAATGATTTCGAACACAAATCCTTAAAGAATATCCTCAACTTAATCATTGTCACACTGATATCCTTGCTCAGGAATTCACGAATCGTAACTGGTAGTAGATGTTGGAGAAGGACGTGATAAGATTTTTCATTCTTATTACCTTATAGTCCATAATGTCTACACGTTGAGAGATATTTGATGCATACCCATTGGGAAACTTCACCGATCTCAACCATTCACATAAACGCTTTTTCTCTAGTTTTGTCAGTATGTAGTAGGCTGCTGGTATAGTATATGAATTCCCATGTAGTTGCTAATGCCTTAAACTCATTACTTATAGATCCAATCGAGCCTTAAAACAGTCTCTTATTTTCTTCTCTATGTTCATCAATGTTCCGAAGACATTGTCACATATATTCTTCTCAATATGCATGACATCTAAGTCGTATCACAATTTCAGATCACTCCAATAGAGCGACTAAAAAAAATGCTCTTCTTCCTCCAGTTATACTCCAATACTGTACGTTTCCTCTTCTTCAAGTGCGGTGCCTTACCAAATCTAACTTCTCCAATGTTACTCAGTTGTTATATCATATCTTCTCCAAATAGCTCTTTCAGTGGTAGCCTATGATCTTATTTGCCATCAAAGATCATCATCTTCTTGTGTCAACTATAATCGCTCAGAAGGAAGCGACAATGGCCCATATAACACGTTTTTTTACCATGTTTCAATGACAATGAATAGGTCTCAATACTACATGTAGGACAAGCCAACTTTCCCTTCGTGCTCCACCCAGACAAATCCCATACGCGGGGAAGTCATTTATTGTCCACAAGACTGCTGCATGCAATCGAAATGTTTGTCCTGCAAATGTGTCATACGTTTGTACACCTTGACTCCACAACTCATTTAACTCATCTACTAACAGTCGCAAATACACATCAATGTCATTCGCGGGTGACCTGGGTCCAGGAATAAGAATGACATCATGAAAAATGACTCCTTCATACACAACCAAGGAGGTAAATTGTAGGGCATAAGTACCACTAACCACATACTGTACGAGCTACTCATATCACCAAATGGATTAAAACCATCACTTGCAAGACCTAGTCGAACATTGCGAGAATCCTCTGCAAACCAGTCATATTGCTTGTCAAAATTTTACTAGGTTTCAGAGTCCGTAGGGTACCTCAGTGTACTATCATCATGAATATGTTTTTCCTTATGTCATCTCATATCTTCAGTCGTCTTGCGAGACATAAACAATCTTTGCAATCTGGGTTTCAATGGGAAGTACCTTGACACCTTTTGCGGGATTTTCTTACGCTTGGCTTTGTCATACTTCCACCTAGACTCCCCACATTCTGAACACTCTTCAACATTTTCATGCGCTTTCCAATACAATACACAATCATTTATGCACGCATGTATGAGGATGTAACCAAGGCCTAAGTCTCGCATCAAGCATTTTGCCTTGTAATGAGACTTAGGCAATGTCTCACCGTCCGATAATGCTTCTTTAACAAGTCAAGCAACATGTCGAACAATTTGTTACTCCAACGATTTATTGTCTTCAAATGAAGTAACCTTATAAGAAAATTCAACTTGGAGAAGTTCTCACACCCCGGATAAAGTGGACGTTGCATATCCCTCAACAACCTACTAAACTTTTCTCACACCGTCTAACTGCTCATAGTGGCGGAGCTCCCCCACCACACGTATCTCTCTCTCTCTCTCTCTCTCTCTCTCTCTCTCTCTCTCTCTCTCTCTCTCTCTCTCTCCCCCCTGTTAAAGGCCCACCTTGATGATGTATGTATTTTATTTACGCTATCCATCCAGGGGGACATCTAACCATCCACTAAGCAGGGCCCATCTTGCTGCCCATATCAGGCATGCATGGTCGGTCAGGTCATACAGGCCTGGTTGAAGGAAAAACACAAATATTAGCTTGATTCAGGGTTGGGTGACCCACCCATTCGTGGACCTTTCCTTGATGTATATATTTCATCCCTGCTGATTGGCCAAGGATGGGCCTGCATGACCGATCGGTCATGCAGAACCGTCTGGGTGAAAGGAAAACACAAATACCAATTCAATCTTTGGCAGGGTGGCCCACCTGCATGGACCCACCGCGATGTGTATTTTATCCACACCGTCCATCCAGAATTTTCATATCATTCCAGGCCATGCGCCTGAGAATGATCAGATCCAACGCTCAGCAAACCACGCTGAAGGAAAACAATGGGGCTGACGTTACCATTGGGACCTCCTTGGGCCCACTGTGATGTTTGTGGGTGGCCAATGGCTGGCCCACCTCCTGGGTGGCCCACATCCAGTGGGACCACCATGTATGTGTTTCAGTCCAGGCTGTCCACTAGCTGGACGCCCAGCTGGGCCAAGGCAGGCCATCATGATGCATGTGTTATATACACACGTTGTCCATCTGGTGGGGCCCATTTGTAATGTGTAGGCCCACCATGAGGTGAATGTATTTATCCAGGCCATCCATTCGCTGGACGTCCAACAAGCCCACCTTCGTGTATGTATTTTATATCCATGTTGTCCAGCATGTGTGGGGCCCATTAGTGTCGCGGGGGGGAGGGGGGGCATTTATGTATTTTATTTACGCTGTCCATCCAGGGGGACATCCAACCGTCCACCAAGCAGGGCCCATCTTGCTACCCAGATAAGGCCATCGTGATGCATGTGTTATATACACACGTTGTCCGTCTGGTGGGGGGCATGTATGTATTTTATTTAAGTTGTCCATCCAGGAGGACATCCAACCGTCCACCAAGCAAGGCCCATCTTGCTACCCAGATCAAGCTATCGTGATGCACGTGTTATTTACACACGTTGTCCATCTAGTGGGGCCCATTTGTAATGTGTAGGCCCACCAAGAGGTGTATGTATTTATCCAGGCCATCCATTTGCTCATGTATGTATTTTATTTACGCTATCCATCCAGGGGGACATCCAACCGTCCACCAAGCAGGGCCCATCTTCCTACCCAAATCAGGCCATCGTGATGCATATGTTATATACACAAGCTGTCCGTATGGTGGGGCCCATTTATAATGTGTAGGCGCACCATGAAGTGTATGTAGTTATCCAGGCCATCCATTCGCTTGACTTCCAGCAGGCCCCCAGGCTGGTGGGCTGGACGTCCAGTAATCAGCCCACCTTCATGTATGTATTTTTTTATATCCATGTTGTCCAGCATGTGTGGGGCCCATTAGTGCCTTGTGGGCATGTATGTATTTTATTTACATTGTCCATCCAGGGGGACATCCAACCATCCACCAAGCAGGGCCCATCTTGCTACCCAGATCAGGCCATCGTGATGCATGTGTTATATACACACATTGTCCGTCTAGTGGGGCCCATTTGTAATGTGTAGGCCCACCATGAGGTATATGCATTTATCCAGGCCATCCATTCGCTTGACGTCCAACAGGCCCCCAGGCTGGTGTGATAAGCATGCATGTATTTTATTTACGTTGTCCATCCAGGGGGACATCCAACCGTCCACCAAGCAAGGCTTGCTACCCAGATCAGGCCATCGTGATGCATGCGTTATATACACACATTATCCGTTTGGTGGGGCCCATTTGTGTAGGCCCACCATGAGGTGTATGTATTTATCCAGGCCATCCATTCGCTTGACGTCCAGCAAGCCCCCGGGCTGGTGGGCTGGGCATGTATGTATTTTATTTACACTGTCCATCCGAGGGACATCCGACCGTCCACCAAGCAGGGCCCATCTTACTACCCGAATCAGGCGATCGTGATGCATGTATTATATATACACGTTGTCCGTCTGGTGGGGCCCATTTGTAATGTGTAGGCGCACCACAAGGTGTATGCATTTATCTAGGCCATCCATTCGCTTGACGTCCAGTAGGCCCCCAGGCTGGTGGGCTAGACGTCCAGCAATCAACCCACCTTCGTGTATGTATTTTATATCCATGTTGTCCAACATGTGTGGGGCCCATTAGTGCCTTGTGGGCATGTATGTATTTTATTTACGCTATTCATCCAGGGGGACATCCAACCGTCCACCAAGCGGGGCCCATCTTGCTACCCAGATCAGGCCTGCATGGCCAGTCAGGTCATACAGGCCTGGTTGAAGGAAAAACACAAATATTAGCTTGATTTAGGGTTGGGTGACCCACCCATTCGTGGACCTTTTCTTGATGTATGTATTTCATCCCTACTGTCCAGCAAGTGGACTGCCCTGATTAGCCAGGGATGGGCCTGCATGACCAGACGGTCATGCATGGTCATGCAGAACCGTCTGGATGAAGGAAAACACAAATACCAGTCCGATCTTTGGTAGGGTGGCCCACCTGCACGGACCCACTGTGATGTGCATTCTATCCACACTGTCCATCCAGAATTTTCATATGATTCCAAGCCATGGGCCTGAGAATGATCAGATCTAATGCTTAGCAAACCACGCTGTAGGAAAACAATAGGGCTGGCGTTACCATTGGGAGGCCAGCGGCCGGCTTACCACCTGGATGGCCCACATCCAGTGGAACCCACCATGTATGTGTTTCAGTCCACGCCCTCCACTGGCTGGATGCCTAGCTGGGCCAAGACGCTGCTGGACGGTTAATCCAACAACTGGCCATCGTGATGCATGTGTTATATATACACACGTTGTCCATCTGGTGGGGCCCATCTATAATGTGTAGGCCCACCATGAGGTTTATGTATTTGTCCAGGCCGTCCAACAGGCCCCCAGGCTGGTGGGCTGGACGTCCAGTAATTAGCCCACCTTCGTGTATGTATTTTATATCCATGTTGTCCAGCATCGTGATGCATGTGTTATATACACACGCTGTCCATCTGGTGGGGCCCATCTGTAATGTGTAGGCCCACCATGAGGTATATGTATTTATCCAAGCCATCTCCCCCCAAAAAAAAAAAAAAAGATTTATGTGCTACACACTCTGTCCATTCATTTTAAGGCCTTGGACCCCATAGACTTGAGAGGCCCACCCCGATTTATAGGTTATACACCCAACCGTAGGCTACTTTGTGAGGCCCACTATGATGTATGTGTTATATACATACTATTCCCCCATTTTTTCAGGGCAGTGGGCTGCCTTGTGAGGCCCACCATGTGTGAGTGATGTGCGCACGCTGTCCATCTGTTTTCTAGATATTTGGAGGGCCGAGGGCCCGTCAAGATTCAGATTCTTATTCCAAGAGACCCACCCTAGGAGGCAATGGTGGTTAAATGTCCACCGTTGTAAATCTCTCTAAGGCCCATTATTAAGCCCACCTTCCACCCCCCCTTATTGGGCTAACCCAAACCGTTGGACCCCCATTGATATTAGTGATACCCATTGGGCTAACCCAAACCATTGGGCCCCCATTGATGATGGTGCTTTCCACTATACCTTATAGGAATTATCCAAACTTTGGAGCCCACCTTGTGTACGGATCGGGCCCCATAGAAAGGCCCGGTTTATTGCATGATAAAAGAGGACGAGGAAGCCCACTTGTTGTACGTAGTTTTACCCTCTCAACTCACCTTGTTGTATAGCCATTAGACTCACCCATGAGGCCCATTCTTGATGTGTAAATATGACGCCTAGGCCATCCATTGTCTATAGGAGAGTAGATTATCACCCCTTGCCGTAGATGGAAGTATATGCAGTATCAGGTTTGGTATATTCACTGTTTAGAGCCTATTCGGATATTTGGGTTAGATCTGTCATCCCTCTGTAGACCCCACCATGTATTTATGCCGATTATTGTTTATATCTGATAATCATGCTAGTGTTCTTAGTCTAGTAGGACACGCTGAGAACATGCTTAGTATTACATCATGATACATGCTCATACACATCATTTGTATGCCTGTTGTAAGGAATGATTGATCATATCATTTGTCGTTGGGCTGAGTTATTTAGGGGACTCCTTGTGAGATGGAATTGCCCCACATGATCGTACGGTATGCGCAGGTTTGATGCATAACTGGCCTAGCGATATGACATGATCACTTAGCGCCCTAGCGATATCAGGGCTATGGCCTCCACAAGCATATTGTGGATGGTCAGATTGGATACCGAAAATATTTGGTTCTAACACTATGGGTGCTTATGATGTCCTTGGGTAAAAAGTCACAAAACTCTTTTAGTACCAAGAGATGCTCCAACGTCTAAACCGAGTGATACATGAGCACACGAGTGCCGAATACCAGTAGGCCGTGTCTCCTCCTATGTCATGGTTGGTTGTGAAGGGGGTGTGGCCTTATCCGCCCGAGTGAAGGGGCTGTAAGCTAGGCTGAATCTGACCAGCTCGTAAATGGGTCCACTATCGACGAGTCAGGTAGTATTGGCAGACTATTGGTCAGGCGGGTAGTGAGGTATTTTTCACTCGCTGGTTGTGCAGCTAGGGAGGCGACAGCCAGTGTGGCGTGTACTAGACCCCGGTGTTGCATGCTTGTGTTGCATCTTACATATGACATTTGGCTACGTAGGCATTGCATCGTATAGCCTTGGTATGGCTGATAGCATTCATAAACTTGCCAGTATTTCCGCTTACTCAGATATCGCATGCTTGTTACATGCATTACCCACACACGCACACACCCTCTAAGCTTTGTTGTAAGCTTATGCACGACCGTTGCGTGCAAGTGACGCTAGGACGCAACAATGCTGAGGCGAGAGTGTGCGGCGATCTTTCTGGAGTTTCATTATACCTGTATATTCCCTTTCCGCATTGTACTCAAATGGTTTATTATAGTAGATATGTGGTGATGTTATTTTGTGACTTAGTTATGCTTGTGGTTATGCTCCTTTACCAAAAAAATCGTATTGAAAACCCTCCTTGTAGGATCCCTGTAAGGCTCGTATCTTAGATCGTACCGTTCCCTAGGCTTCCGCGGCCCTCCCGGTCGAATTCCGACGACCCGCGATCCTGAGTCGTGTCTTATATATCAGAGTCAGCTCGGCTCAAAACTTATACCATTGCGACCGCGTTGTCGCCACGGTTCTGACGCCACATATTACGCGCCGAGGCGATACCTAGGCTAGGAGATGTAGGCTCGCGTTCAGTTTGAGGAAAACGCCGCGCGTTGCAAATTCCAAAAGAAGTTCCATCAATCACATCAAATGTCACATCAATCCATCAATCAAAGTCAAGTACAAGCAACCCATACCTTAGCTTACCTTTCTCTTGCACAAGTACCATAAAGTCAACAACTACCTTACCTCTCATGTCACTCCACCATCTCTCTCTCCCATCATTTCTCTCTCTTTCATTCTCTCTCTCATTTTTCATCCCAAGCAACTCACGTCCAAGTTCCGCATGAGAGAACTAGTGTGGCCCACCTTCCTACCTCTCATCTCCACCATTCAAAGTCCATCTCAACCGTCGGAATCGTTTCCTTGGGGCTCGAGAGACTATAGGCGGAAGAAGGAAGAGAAGATCAAAGGTGGGTGATTCTCTCTCTCTCTCTCTCTCTCTCTCTCTCTCTCTCTCTCTCTCTCTTCTTCCTTTATTTTGTGGCCCACTCAATGAGATGTGATGTCTAATTGTCCATCAAATGGACCCCATGGCCGTCCAAGCCATGTGGGCCCTACCTTGTAAGTGATGGGAAAGCACAAATATCAAGTTCATCCTGTCAGGTGGGCCACGTCCACGTGGGACTCACCTTGAAGAATTTATATATTCACTTCGTCCGTCCCGCGTCATCCCTGGACGCTGGACGAGGTTCACCCAGCAATTTTAAAAAAAAAAAACGATTTGCTTTTGGGTGGGCCACTCACACAGGCCCCACCCTGATGCATTGATTCAATCCACACCGTCTATTCCGTCCCTCAGATCATTTTAGGCGTTGAGCCAAATAATGAAGCCAATCCGATTGTCTGGCGGGCCATAGTATAGAAAATAGTAGTTTTTACTATTAAAATGTACTTTGAAGTCTTCTATATGCCAAAATACCTTGGATATTGGACTCATTTAGCCTATAATGAGCTGTAGGATCCAATGGCCGGAGTGGATCTGCCGGATGAGGGCCCCACATAGGAAATTCCTCAGAATTTTTTTTTTTTTTTTTTTTTTTAAAACAACACAGCAGCAGCAGAGCTGCTGCCGCTGACAGCCCCAGGACGCCAGTAGCGTCCTGTTGGCGTGGACGTTGGAGGCAGGGGTCCCAACCATGGGCCCCACCGTGATGTGTTGTCATCAACACCGTGCATTTGGGTGGGCCCCATTTAGGCAGTGGCCCCCATTGAAATCAGCCGTATATGGACTAAGATGGCCTACATTATAGGAAACAGTGGGATTGGACATCTGCCATTGAAACCCTTTTGGGTGTTCCAGAACTCCTAGACCGTTATGAAATTTGTTTTTCCTTTACATCCAGGTCTGCGTGGCCTTATCAACAGGTTGGACGGTAGGTAAATATTATGGTGGGCCCCACGTGGGACCCACCTTTGTAGGATGATGATTGGACGGTGTACCTACATCAGCTATGTAGCTACTGTATTACCGTCTGCAAGTTCCGTGGCTCCATCTTGATGAACGTGGGGTATATCCACACTGTCCAGCTCTTTTTACGGTGGAGCCCAGCTTGATGCATGTATTCCATGGCCACGCTGTCCATTCATCTGATGGGACCCACATGATTTATATATTTTATCTGCACCATCCACACACGTGTGGACTCCACACGTGATGCATGTGTCCTGCATCCAGGCCATCCTTCCAGGCCTGGTGCCCCCCTTTTTTTTCATATACACACACATATATATAATAATAGTATATTATATTGTATTATATTATATTATATGTATATATGATTATATATATATATGTACGTGGTGGGCCCCATGTGGGACCCACTTGTTGGACGGATTGGCAGAGGGACCTCACACTAGCTATTTACTAGTTTATGTGGGCCCATTTGATGTATGTATTGCATGCCGTTCATATGTTCCATCTACACCTTCCATATGAGTGGGCCTACTAGATGAGGTATGTGTTTTATTCATCCATCCATCTGAACGGCGGTTAGGTGGGACCCTCTCTGATGTATATGTTTTATATATGTGCGGTCCACCTATTTTGCCAAACGTGGACACTACCATAATGTATTATTTCATTCATACCATTCAGATTATGTTGGACGATGCTGGGCAATTTTTGGGTGGTGCAGTCCAATGTTTGGACGATGCTGGGCAATGTTTGGACAGTGCTGATCGTCATTAATGGGCCATGTGCCCCATGGGATGATGTGTACAGTGATACACATGTTGCACCTGCAACTATTGAAATGATTTTAGATGTAATCCAAGCTCCCATTTGTTGGGCCCACTTTGATGCATTTTACGGCCCATTTGTCGGGTCCACTTTGATGTATTTTGTGGCCCATTTTTCGGGCCCACTTTGATGTATTTTGTGGCATTTGTCGGGCCCACTTTGATGTATTTTGTGGCCCATTTGTCGGGCCCACTTTGATGTACTTTGTGGCCCATTCGTCAAACCCACCTTGATGTATTTTGTGGTCCATTCGAGGTGCCCACCTTGATATATATACTTGTGACCCATCTGTGAGGCTTATCTTGATATATTTGTGGGGCCCATTAGTGTAGTCCATTGATGCGGCCCACTTGTTATACATGAGGTCCATTAATGTGGCCCAACTTGATATAATTGAGGCTCATGTGCAGGGCCCGCCTGTTATGTATTTGTGGCCTTTGTGGCATGGCCCGTTGAGTTGTATTCTAGGTCCACTCGATGCGGCACACTTGATGTACAGGAAGCCCATTGGTGCGACCCATCATGATATATTTTGGCCAATGGGTAGGGCCGCCCGTTTGTATTGTTAAGCCCATGTAATGAGGCCCACTCCGTATATGAGGCCTAATATTGAGGCCCGTGTGATGAGGCTCATGTGATATAATTCAGGCCCAGGTGCAAGGCCCACCTGTTGTGTATTCGAGGCCCAAAGTAATGTATGTTGGCTCATATGACGAGGTCGATGTGAAGTAAATGAGGCCCATCGTGATTGTATGTGAGGCCATGGGCCCACAATATGTTTGGTCCTATGTAGGTCACTCCTTAGGAGTAATGATAGTTAGATGTCCTCATTGTAACCTTCCCTTATGTCTTGTTAGGCCCATTCTCTTCGTGGGTTAACCCAAATAAGTGGGCCCCATTCGCCATAGACAGATGGCTCCATGCTATCGGATTGATAGAACCACGGACGAGAGCCGATCTTTACATTATTGTTGATTGGTTGTCTATCTATGGACCCCGCCTTGTTTATATAGGCTGGTTATCGGTGCCGATTATCGATGATGATTGTTAGTGCTGATTATAGATGTTGATTATCGGTACCGATTATCAAGGCTGATCCCGAGTGTCGATTTCAAGTATTGAGGCCGATTAGCGATCAAGGTCGACTATCGTCACCAATTGCCGATTTCCAATTATAGAGGTTGATTATCGATTCCAATCCCAATTGTCGAGGCCGAATATCGAGGTCGATTGTTGAGGTCCAATGCAATGTATATGCGGCCCGTATCTGAGGACCGTTGTGATGTGCATTCAGGCCGTGTTTAAGGCATAATATGATGTATATGAGGCCTATGCGATGAGGCCTATTGGGATGCATTTGAGGACTAAGCTATGGAGCCCATTATGATGTATGTTAGGCCCATGAGAAAGGCCCATTGTGATGTATTCATGGCCCATGATGCATGGCCCATTTGATGTATTCGAGACCCATGTGTAGGGCCCACATGACATGTATTTGAGGCCCATGAGCAGGGCCCGCCTGTTGTATATATATGTGGCCCTTGAGTAAGGCCCACTGTGTTGTATATCAGGCCTTTGTGTGAGGCTGTGGGCCTATTATATGTTGAGGGCTGATCCTTTTGTTATGGTTTAGATCGGTTGTCCATCTATGGAACCCACCTTGTATACATGCCGATTGTTGATACCGATTATGAGTATGTGATAGCATAACATCATGATACATGCCCATACGCATCATCTGCATGTTTGTTATGAGATGTGGTTGATCATTGCATATGTCATTGAGCATGTTGTTATGAGACTCCCTGATAGGCGGAGGTTATCTCACATGAGCGCGCGGTATGCACAGGATTGATGCATGACTGGATTGTATGACTCATGCATCTCGCATTATGACTATTATACGCCCTAGCGACATCAGGGTCGTAGCCTCCACAGGCACATCGTGGATGGCCAAATGGGATACTGAAAATATTTGGTTCTAGCATACGGGCGTCATAGATGTCCTTGGGTGAAAATCTCTAAACCTCCGTGACCAGGAGACGCCCCAACGTCGAGACCAAGTGGATACATAAGCGCCCGAGTGCCGAATACCAGGAGGCCGCGTCTCCCACAGTGTCATGGTCGGTTGAGAGAGGGTGTGGCATTACCCGCCCGAGGGTAGGGGGCAATACTAGACTGAGTTTGACCAGCTCATGAATTGGTCCACTATCGACGTGCCGGATAGGTATTGGCAGACTATTGGCCAGGCGGATAGTGAGGTTTCTTACGCTCATTTAGACTGTGCGGCTGGTAGAGCAGCAGTGCCATTCGGAGTGTATTAAACCCCGGTGATGATCCTAGAGATGAACTGTACCGATATGTGGATTTAGTGAGCAGGAGTTGCATACTCATTCATGCATTCATTCATTCACTATCCACTCGGGTTGGTGGTGCGCAACTATTTGTTACGTGTGCCTTCGCAATGGCTAGGGTTTCGGTTGGAGCGCGCGACTAACCTGAGATCAGGGTTTACCACATTGAGTCTGACTATCCAAATTTAAGTATGGGACTGGTTTGGATATAAGTCCCTTGTGATGGACCCCATAGCCTGCAAGATTCCGTACTATCATCCCGACTTCACACTCCAGTGTGGTCATTCCATTTGCACTGCATATTTCATAACATTCGCGGCATACAGCATTTTGAGTTATTGTGTCTCTGCATTTATATGGCCTAGGTACGCCTGACGCTATTTGTGTTACTCATCAGGAATGTATATTGTATTGCATCCTCTGTATCTGATATTTGGCTATCTACGATTCCTCATTTGCATAGTTGTTCTACATTGCGTATTCTGACATTGATTGACTCATGAACTTGTCCGTATTTTCACTTACCCTGTTATCATATGATCTTGTCAATATTTCTGCTTACTCTGATAATTCATAATCTTATCAATATTTCTGTTTATTCCGATATTGTATGATTTATGGATTACCGGTATTTTCGGTATTGTATGATGATGTCATTATGTTGAATACTTGGCATTTACCTTATATACACACTTACACCACCCTCTAAGCTTTCTATAAGCTTATGCACGATAGATGCATGCAGGTGATGTTAGGTTGCAGTAGTGTTGAGCTTGGAGCGTGCAGTGGTCTTCTGGAGCTTGATTTTCGATTCATATATTTCTCTTTCAGCATTGTACTCAAATGATTATATTAGTGGATATGTGATGATGATGTTGCCTTGTGTTTTGGATAAACTTGTGGTTATGCTTATTACGAGTTAAATATACGTTTAAAAAAAAAAAAATCCTCCTCGTAGGATCCCAGGATCGGAATCTGGCATATGGACGCTGGGAGCCAAGAATGGGGTACTACGGAGGCTGTCGGCACCGGATTTGGCGATCGGAGTTCCTGTGAATCCGATTTCCGAGTTTGGGGCGTGATAATCCCAGGATCGGAATCTGGCATATGGGTTCCGGGAGTCGAGAATGAGGTACTACAGAGGCTGTCAGTGCTGAATTCGGCGATCGGAAATTCTGTGAGCCCGGTTTCGAAGTTTGGGGCGTGACTATATATATATATATATATATATATATATATATATATATATATATATATATATATATATATATATATAAAGAGAGAGAGAGAGAGAGAGAGAGAGAGAGAGAGAGAGAGGTCTCAAGTCCAACCGGTTGGACCATAGCAAACGTTGGAGCTACTTCATGATAGTAAGAGGGGTGTGATTGGGTAACATTAAGTTGAATTGTAAAATCCATGGACTATTTAGTCTTCTAGTGAAGTGGAACCTGAGCGTGATTTGGGAGCTACTTCATTGATACTAGGGGTGTGTTTGGATGCATTGTTAAGTTGAATTGCAATAATTAATTCGGTATGTGGTTATGTTTAGATGTACTATCGAATTGAAATATAACAATTAGTAAAGCAGAAATAACCAAATTCTAATTTCTGTTGGTAGCATTCATACAGGTAGGGACTGAGAGAAATTTGGGAGCTGCTTCATTGATATTTTGGATGCACCATCAATTTGAAATGCAATAGTGGAGGTGACCAAATTTCAGTATTAAGCTGCATGGGTATGTTTGGATGTACCATTGCATTGAATTGCAGTAATTAGTCTAGTACAATGGAAACAAGCAAATTGTCCTTTCACAATAGACATACCTTTGTTGCAGGCAGACAAAGGATTGTGTTTTGATTACTTTCCAGTTGGATTCAAAAGGAACATGACTGCCATATGGGAGCTACTTCATTGATACGAGGGGTGCATTTGGATGCAATATCAAATTGAATTGCACTTCAATAGTTGAAGTGGCTAAATTGCAATAGCTGACCTTAGCAATGAAAATAGGGGTGTGTTTGGATGCACTATTAAGTTGAATCGTAATATTCGTTCAATAATGGAGATGACCAAATTGCAATTACCCCTACCCCTTAGCATTCATACTGAAGTTGGCCTTGAATGGACCTCAAATAATTGTGAGATTCAAAATCACTTGCACATCTGAATGCAGCCTATGAATTAAATTGTGTTGTTTACTCTTGACTAAACTGAATTTTGCAATTAAATTGACTTCTCCATCCAAACATTCTTGTGTCCTGAATCGAGTTCTTCAATGGGCTTGAAAAATCCATGCGCTTTGTTATTATTCCACATTGCACAAGTAGAAACTCAAGTCATTCGGATGGTCTCAAGAGTTGTCAAATCACTGTGTTTTTTTCTTTTTTCTTTTTTCTTTTTGACCTATGGCCCACCCACATGATGCCAATTGGATCAACAATCTAAAGATTCTGATCTCCATGTATGGATGCCACATGTATGGTGAGGAGATGCATAGACGCAATAGTTTCCTCCATGTCCAAAAATTTGCCCTGCATGTATGAGAAATGGACTGCTCATTTCTTGGGATTGGATTGTAAATGGATTGGTAAAGAAAAGGTCAGCCAACAATCAACATTCTCCAGCTAGGATCATGCAACCATTGTTGCCTTTTTGGGTACATCCATCCACGAACAGCCCGGATCTCATACAAAGAGGCCACATGTACAGATAACAAAGTATTTTAGTTCTAGCACTGGATGTGGATGCCTCAATCTTCAAGGAGTCCATAACATGGTGTCTTCAAAATGCTGTATTACACACGACAATTTCAGACATTGTGATGGGGATGAAAGGGACCTGGAAGCATATACAGGGAGGGACTCCATGAATGAGCGTAGCATGGTCGCATAGTCAGATAAAGTAGACCGTATAACATGGTGTAGGATTTAACCAGAGTGCTGCATTTCATGTCTGTCACTCTACTCGAACCTCATACCATTGTATTGAGCCGACTTCACCGTCAACCTCGAGCTCGCAAACAGACTTAACAAGGTGAGAAACAGCATCGTCAATGGTTTTGAACCGAGCAAGGTCTGGTGGCAAGACGTTACCAGGCCAGTTTTGCAGCCAACCTTTCAACCTGTCCTTCAGCTCTTCCTCAGAAACGAATTCTTCACTCTTGCCAGGTTCCATCAGGACATAAGTCTCCGTCTGTAAATAGGCCCTTCTCCTCCTAATCGCACATACCTAATTCATGCCAGCAATCAAGAATGAAAGAAATATAAAAATAAATAACTCACGCAGGAAATGCGTATAGAAAATATAAGATTGGCAGTATGAGTTATTATAAAATACCCTCAATCTGAGAGTCATTCAGTTTTTCTTTCATTCATTCATTTATTTATTTATTTTGAATGGTTAGAAAGCATTTGAATTTTCAGTTTGAACAAGTGGGGACCCATGGTTCATTGATGAAACACAATTGCGCACCTAGAAAGAGGTCATGAACCCTCAATATCTAACTCCCTTTGGGAATTTGATTAAACAAGGCCAATCCTCAATATCTTGTAACTCCCTCTAGGAATTTGATTAAACTAGGCCATGTTTGGCCCATGTTGTTTAGAGAAAAAGAAAGAAAGAAAGAAAGAAAGTATTCTTCATGATTGGATTCCTATTCTTAGCAGAATTTCCGAAAATCATGAAATAGTACTGGTGCAGATACAAAAGATATTTCTTTCCAATACAGTGCCAAAGAGAACCATTTCATTTTTTTTACTTTTTTTGGAAGTACTATAAGAGTAGAGAGATTCCAAGATCACAGGTTATGATTATACTTCAAAAGCCCACCTCCACCATATCAGAATCCTCCCATCTGGCCAATCTTGAAAAGGCATTTTGAATCATGTCACCATATCTAGTAACAGCATAATTCCCTATCCAGAGGCTGAAATGCAATCCCTGTCCAGGTCCATGCCTCATTGTCTATGGCTGGGGTTCAGGCCAGATTATTGGATCCCATGTAAAATGTTCTGGAACTTGAACCTGGATCCAGCTTGTTGTTCGAGAAAAAATGGACGGTTAGAAAATGAGACTGGTAATTTTTTGGCTGGACATTTCATGGTGGGCTCCACCTGATGAATGGCCCAGACCTTGCGCATGTGTGTAGGGCCTGCACCCAACCTGAAGATCTAAAAAAATCAACCTAAGTAAGCCCCAAGTGTTCAAGAAAAAATGGACATTTAGAAAACGAGTCTCTGGTAATTTATGGGATGGGCATTTCATGGTGGGCCCCACCTGATGAATGGCCCAGACCTCGCGCATGTGTGTAGAAGAAGTCGCACATAAATCATATCAGCTCTCAATTCTTGTATTTAAATGAAAGAGAACAACATATTCTTCATATCCAAAAAGTTCATTGTCCAAGTAAAACTACAAAAGAACAGAAGAAGGCTCAGATGCAAGGCTTGTGCATTGCCCATGCTCATAAATGCTCTATACATGCCAACTTGCAACACACATGCGAGATAGGATCCATCAATTAGGTGTACCCTAACATGGCACATGCGGCACAAGCAAATGTACTAACATATTAATAATGAAATTGCATAGATTATCTACCACGGTGCGTGCAGAAGCTTGGCGGAGCTTGGAATTACGGTTAAGTCCTACAAGAAGGTGATTAGGACCACTTTAAAATTCTTTGCCTAATTAATATAATTTACCAATTAAAACTAATAAAACAAATTAACACTAAGACTTTTCCGAGCAAAAGCAAGTCCAATCACATAGACTACAAATGATCTATCTACCAATCAAGCAACTAGTTTATAAAGAGATAGTGAGCTTGTGTATACTTACAAGTTAAGTGCCTAACATACAAACACAAGTATGAATAGAATTGTGCTCAGATGACAATCATAAACACAAGCATATATAGTAGTTCGGTTTCCCTACTCCCCACTCTTGCTTAACGCACTCTCCTTGAGTGTACCAGTATTCACTATCTTAGGAGTTCTCAATAGGTTCACTCCTAACCTTACACAATAACCTAAAATGACAACTTATTTGTCGGATTGAACTCCATTGATAAGCATTCATTGAGATGCTTGATCGATGCTCTCTCGTACTTCAATCAGCTTCTCGTGTGCTCCCGCGATCTTTGAAGTCAGTCTTCTTTCACTTCGTTGAATCGGCTACCTTGCACTTGATGCTCCAATGAGGCTACCAAGGTAATTGGATTTGCTTCGTTGAATCTCCTACAACTAAAGTTCCAATTGGTTTTCAAATGGAGATTCACCTAGATGGGCATTCTAGAGGTTTAAAAGAGAAAGGGTTTGCCTATTGGATTGGTGTCCATCCTCTAAAAATTGCAAGGAAACACTATCATGTTCATAAAGGAGCTTGGAATGCTTGTAAGAGTGATTAATCACATGTAAGATGACTTGGATCCCTTTACGCGAGAACCTAGAAGTGTTGGGAAGTATTGGGATACACTAGGAGCTTCTAACTCACTAAAAAAATCATCATATTGCCCGAGGTCCAAGTGCCCTTTATAAAGGAACCAAGTTCCAATGGTCAAAATGGGTAGAAAATGTCACCTTTGATCGATCGAGCGATGGCTTCGATCGATCGAGCGACCCTTCGATGGGATCGAAGGTCCCTCCATGGGATTAAAAAAAACTCCAGCTTTTCAGACAATTTGTTGCTGGACATTTTTTGCCACCTTTGATCGATCAAGCGATTTATCATCGGTTGAATGCCCCTTCAATGGGATCAAGAAACTCCATAATATAAGCAATTGGTTACTAGACATTTTTGGCCACATTCGATCAATTTAGCCCTGAGCTTCAATCAATCGAATGGTCCAATTAGACCCATCAACGACCTGTTGATGGGATCGAAGATCCCTCGAAAACTGTTGTTTTGGGCTGATATGTTTACAACAGCTTTGCACCTCTTTTAACCTAACTTATCATATTCCATTAAGCTTCCTATGTGATGATCAATCAAGGTTTACTTATAAAGGCTATGATTATCTAAAGGCTAGGTTGTTTTGGATATAAGGTTAGGGTCACCAAGGCACCTCAATTTATCTGTTCTTCACTCCTTGATGATCCAAGTCTTCATGTATGTGTCTTCAGTCTTCAACTTCCAAGGGCTCAACCGACTCATTGACACATAGACGCATGCGATTAACAAACAAGTGCACAAATCAGTGCACTAACAAATAATATATATTCATAGTTACAGAAACTTCTCTAGTACCAAAATTTTCTCAAGTTCTAACAGCTTCATGTAATGAGGATTGCTAATTCTAATGTCTAATACATGTGTATGCCCCATCACAAAACATGCTTCCAGCCTTCCACACATCTAAAGTGGGGTGTGCATGCAAGATCCAATTCATCCATAAGGTGGACCTCAACATGTAGATTACCTTACTAAAAAGGGACACATGCATGATGAGTGTGGACCATTGGCCGACCCATTTAACCGTCCATTTGTTATATGAAGCTCGACTGACTTCATATAACAGTCAAATTCAAGTAGCAGAATTTGTTTCAAACCCAGCAGAAAGAGAGAAAAAGGCAATTGTAAATCAGCAGCTTTGAAGAAACAGAGAGGGAGAGCTAATTACCTTTACACACAACTTGTCATGTCTTGCCATTTTTGGGAGTTCCAAATGAGGCAAGTAGCCCATATAGCCATTGTCAAATCCTGGCCTTAAACTCGCTGATGGAGATCGAACACAACGTCTTGACGACCGTTTGCCTGCAAAGAAAGCAAAAGGCATCCATGTTCTTCATTAGATTTGAAAGGAAAATGAAACTGCCAACTGTCAATAGAGGAATCAAACATGCACACAATCCGGACCAATATTACCTAAATCACCAAACTCCCATGTTTTCTATTCAGAGTCACACGATACAGGTTATGGGTCATTTGACCTGGACTGCTATTTTAAGTGACCCAAGATTATGGTTCTATCCCAAGATCCTAGCCATCCAACATTTGATCTTTCATTGATTGAGTGTCAGTCTGTTTTCAGTCGAATTGAAAGGGATGAGATTGTTCCATCCAGAAGATTTTTGGAGGATCTGTGGCCCATCAGACCAGCAGTCTGGATCATCAAACCAAGCAAAGTGAAAACTCGAGGTTTCCAGCATATCCTTTGTCAAGATTGAATGTTCGAAGAATTTACAGACTGATAAAAAGGAATCAAGTTGATAAATTTTGATCTTTAAACTTTCCATGTACAAAGTGTCCACTTCTTTTCAGTTTGTACAAGTGGGGTCCATTGTTCAGTGATCCATTTGCATGAAGCAACCCAGAAATATTCCAGATTGGAATACCCTAACTACCAATCTCTGTTCTTTTCGAGTTCGGTGTAGACAATTGCTGAATTTGTCTTCTGCAGCCACAAATTGAAAATGCAGGATTTTCCTATCGAGGAGATTGTTTTGTGCATGGTGAACGACGAACCAATGGTCTTGAATCTCTTGATCGCTGGATGATGATCCACGTCCTTGGGTCCAGGGTAATATGATTCCTTTGACATAATTACAACTGGATTACTGTAGAGCTAACAAAATCTGTAACATTTTAGAGTCCTGCCAAAACTATATTCGTCTTTCAAAAGGAAATATGGAAAAGAAAAAACAAAATACTTAGTTTCTTGAAATGGCTCTTTTGGTAAGAAGATCGTATTCTTATTCACAGACAAACAGGAAGATGTGAAATAAGGTTGTTTTCTCCACGGAAATTGATTACATCTCCAAAGTTTTCTGTGTTCCTGAACACTGCCTAAGGAGAAATTTAAAGAAGACTACTTGTGAAATAGAAATCTTACATGGAAACAGAAGAAATGAAAGATCTGCAATTTCCATAAACTCAGCTGAGTTTCTTTAGTCATTTGATGCTGAAGGCTTAGATGGTGATGATTCAATAGTTCAAGGGCGTGTTTGGATGCAATGTGGAATTAAATTGCAATTATTAGTCCAATGAGGTGGAAATAGCTCCCAATCGCAATTGCATATCTTTCAAGTTGGAATTGGCAAGGATTTTACTTCGATCTGACGACGACTCCACATTTTTTTTTTACGAATAACTGTGACATATCACCACAGATTGGTATTCTCATCTTTAAACTGAAGGTTTGATGTTCAACGCACTTGCAGATCCAAACATGGTCTAATGATCTCCAAGATTCACACCTACTAAGGTTATCTCTTACAATCACTCTTCTAATTTTCTACTGTTATGTCATGATCGCACTTGCAGATCCAAACATGGTCTAATGATCTCCAAGATTCACACCTACTAAGGTTATCTCTTACAATCACTCTTCTAATTTTCTACTGTTATGTCATGATCTCACCATAGTCTGTCTGATTGTACACAGAACAGACCTCAAATACAGAAAAGTCCTACAGAACCCGCTACCTGTGGTCACATACACATTAGCCAGCATAGCATCCCAACCATTCATCTGGTAGGCCCAAATATCCATTTATCCTAGACAAAAAATCCAGGCCAATTACTTCCTCTGAAGAGAGCATCACAAGCTTCTTGAAGGTCTTCTTCGTTTTCAGAGTCACTCTCAGGAGTTTCATATCCAGATGTTTCACTATCTTCTGGAGTAGTGACTTTGGCTATTGTCATAAATGTATTTTGATCTCTTACTTCTTCTTGATCTGATTCATCAGTTTCTGAATCAATTTCAGATTCTGATGATTCATCCCAGGTGTCAATCATATCCTTTCTTTTTAATAGGACATTTTGAAGCAAGATGTCCAAACTTAGAGCAGTTATAACATTGAGTGTATTTGGATTTAGCTTTCCAATAGTTAGAATTGTCGCTCATCAAGCCGGGACACGTTTTTTTTTTTTTAAATATGCATGTGTCCCACCTAATGAAGAGACCAATCTATGGTTCAGGGCAGGCAAAGTTTGGAGCCACAAATGAAGGTCTTGATATCATACATTTGTGTCACATTGGCATGTATGTGCATGTGTGAGACTTCAATCAGACTCGCGCTGAGTAACCTTAGCAAGTCCCAAAATATTATTTGTTTTTCAAATTTCTCACTGAAAATTCCACATCTCATCACTCAGAGCATTTGAACCTCCCTACCTCTCTCTTGGGGCTTCATTTCTTCCCACAACACTATTGTAAACATCAAAACAAACAAATCTTACAAAATTAACTTCAAACTTTATGTGTTTCTACAAAGTCTCATTTAAAATTTTATCACATGCATTCTCTGATCATTCTCTCTCTTTCATTATCTGTCCTTGTTCTTCTTGCAAAAGCTTTTCGTTGCACTTTCTTGTGTTCTATAGGCCATGTTCTCATGAGCGAAAGTAGACTTGGATGATTTGGTCATGTGCAACAGATATCAAGAACTGTGCCGGTTTGGTACAAGTTAAGCTAAATGGGCATGTGCGTGGAGGTAGTAGAAAAGACCTGAGACCATTGTCTAACTGTAGTTATGGCCCTTGATGGAGTGGAATGGAGGAACGGGATAGATGATGATGATGATCTATAGGCCCACCTTATGAAATCAAGATACCCCAATATGTAGGGTGATCAGGACTGTTGAACTGGTGGCTTCACCATGCGGAAGGGCCATAGATCAAAACTCTCAGCAATTAGACAGTTCTGGTTCAGTTCGCCACGAGCTTTACTGGTTTAATGTGGACTGCTGAGCGTTCCTTCTGCAGGCCATGTATCAGATGGCTACCATAGTCCAATCTACATGATGGCTCACCAAAACAACAGTCTTGATCACCGCATCTGTTGGCCACATACCATGAAGAGGGATACATATAACATTTATAAAGCTACCTGAACATTTGCATTGCACTGTCCTAAGCTTATAAGTGTAGAAAGAAACCGGTACGTATCGCCCAGTAGGTATTGGTTTCACCCATAAACGCTACAGCTGTAAAAGCCCAACATGGGGCAATATGGACTGATACAACCTGGTTTCAGTGAATGATAATATGGTACACCAAAAGTGATTTGTAATCCTTTCTCTATCCAAAATCCAATGAAATTAGTAAATTCCAAACCATGTTGTTCAAAATCCTTTTACATTCACGTATTTCCTTCTCTCCTCCTTTCTTACTGTTCTTCTTTTTTATGTAAGAGTGGTTCACAGACACTTTCATGGCAAAGATGGACCAGAGAAGGCCCGATCGGAGGCGGAAACAATCCAGACCATCAATGCCAGGTTTCCCACGCTAGATTTGCGAGATTCCATCAAATCAACAATCAAAAGTCCCATTTATTTTCATTTTTACTGTAAATAGTTAGTTCTAGTTCGAGTATAACTTTTGATCCTTTGAGTTGTAGGAGTCGTGCCCAACATGAAAAGGGCTTAGAAAAGTTAGGAGTATAACATGGTTGGGCCAAATTGGACACTACTATTTTTGGCCGAAAACCATGAAGTCTAATAGGAATGGAGGCTGTCTATAAATAATAAGTTTACTATTTATAGTGAGTCACGTTTTTATGGTGTTTGAGTTGGAGTCTAAGTCTAAAACTCCATCCTAGGTTTGAGCTCATTATTTAAAGGGTTGTAATTTCATTTTTTTAAATCATCAATCAAATTATTTCGAATTTATTAGGAATTATTTCTGCTTTTATCCCTCGTGGATTCAAGGAAGTTCTGTGAGGAGTCCAGAGAGCTTTGTGGATTTAGAGTAGTTGTTCCCTGAGGAAGACGGTGATCGACCTCATCGCATCCCTTCTTGCGCCACTTTTCTTCACAATGTTATCATTTCCACAACAATTTCTCATCTTCTTCACAAGCAGCCCAAATATCCGGAGAACCCAGTTCAGGCAGACAAAAAAGGGCCATCTACTGCGAAAACCCAAATTGTGACATTTAGCACTATTTTCATAGATGGGAATCTACTATTTAGACTCACCCTTTTACTCACATGCACGTACCCATTTCTCTTTCGGGAATCAAAATAGTACACTTATATATCATTTCAAATCCTAGAAGAGAGAGTTGGGTGGATGCAATCAATCAGGATGCAGGTTGTTCATAGCCAACCCAAAATATCTAGAGAACCCAATTCACTATAGACAGAAAATAAGCCATACATGGATTGAAAATCGATCCCGGTGCTCTGTATCAGTCGCCACCAAAACCGGACCATATCGCCCATTTTGAGACCATATGGAGGCGACATGTACCATGGAACCCCAAATTGTAACATTTACCTCCCATCCACAGATGAAAGCTACTATTTAGACCCACCCTTTTGATTTGCATGCACCCATTTTCCTTCTTTTTTTTTTTGGGAATTGAAATACTGCACTTTTGTACCATTTCAATCAAGGCACATATTCTTCACAACTCACAAAATCAAGAGACCCAATTGAATATGGATCGAAAAGGAGCTATGTGTACCATGGAAACTCAAATTTGTAGTATTTTACATCTCTTTTCGTAGAGGGGAACTGCTATTTAGACCCACTCCTTTGACTTGCACACACCCATTTTCTCCATTTTGGGAATTGAAATGGCAGACTGTGGAACAATTCCAATTTCCAAAATGGTACATGGGTGCATGAAAAGCAATCTGGGTGGATGTAGATATCAATTCCCTTCATAAATTACACCAACAACTCCCTTTTTCTCCTCTCCTTTTCTTCTTCAAATACTAATTTTTATTTTAATCTCTTCTTTTTTTTTGTAATTTTATGATAAGAAAAACCAAAAAAAAAAAAACCTAAAATTGTTCTCTAGGAGATGTAGGGAATATGTCAGGAATATAGCCGTTGGATCTAGGATCATGTTCGGCGATCCAAACCGTTGATCTGGCAAGATACGCAACCCATGGTAGGTGCCTCGAAAATCTTCAAAATTTCGATCAATGCAAAAGAGTTAATGATCCAAGGGTTGAAGTGTTTCAATCAGTTTCCTTTCTTTGGGTGTTGCCATCGACTGTAAGGCCTATCATATGAACGGTTTGGATCATTGAAAAATGACCCAGATCTTTAGCAAACTTCTTTAAATCACTTACATTGGAAGCTTTGAATTCCGTAGTTGAGTAGCTGCTGCTTCACAGCTCCTTCCATTAAATCACGTATTTTCTCTTCTTCTTTTTTGTTGCGCCAAAATTCGTTTGGTGGAGGTGAGAGCATTATCTTTCTATATAGAGAAAACCTCCAGTACAGCCAATTGAACCATAAGTAACTGTCCACTCACAGATACCCTCCAAATTTTCATATGTCTGAAAAATCTAACCTGTCCAATGGGTTGTCTGCATCTTGAGGATCATCCTATACGAGAATCAACCACGTTCAGGGCCATGATTGTATTTTATTGTATATCAACGTATAGAAATTGTTTTCTTTGGTATGTCCCACTTGATGAGTGCATAGGAAAGATGTTTGCATAATGTGATCCTTATATTGGGTAAAATGTATTGGAAAGATTGGATTTTTAATAGGGATGAAAGGTTAGAAGT
Source organism: Magnolia sinica (assembly GCF_029962835.1). Lineage (NCBI taxonomy): Eukaryota > Viridiplantae > Streptophyta > Magnoliopsida > Magnoliales > Magnoliaceae > Magnolia > Magnolia sinica. The sequence continues at coordinate 74,780,309 of NC_080583.1, forward strand.
TATTTGCTGGGTGGACCATAAGCTATGCTCCAATGGGTTAGACTTTGGGAATTCTCTTCCATGTCTACGTATTGCATTGCATGTGGGACAAAGCTAGAGTGATAGTTCACTGGCAGCTTTTTAGATTGTGGTGACCAATCAATCTTCAAAGTAGCCACGTCCACTTGAATCCTAATCGTCGAAGTTGTGAGACTGTTCGTGGATGGAGTTCATCTCCCCAAATTCGCATTGATCGGACAATTCTAACCTTTCATTTGGTGGCAGCAAATGGATGGCCAGAAATAAAATGGCCACACTCATTGGTGGGAAATGGGTCGTTAAATAATCTGATCAGGGCCGTAATTTGGACAGTCTTTGTTGCCATACATGTGTACGGTGGATGATCACACAGCTTTAAAATGGTGGTGAACTATCACCGTAGTCTACAGCTAGCATGTGTAAATAGAAACCGAGATGAACGAGCGTACCATGCCCGCTAGTAGCCTTTTTCATTTTCAAGTTCCGGCGTCGGATCCACCGTACAAGTAAATCTGAACCGTCTAAAATTCAGGAACCAAAGTGAATTGGATACAAGTCGAAACTCACACATTGAAGGTAACGGCCCAGATTTCGAGTACCCGGCGTTCAATGGGCGAGGCTCGTATCTGCATAATCAGAACTTTCAATAGGCCCGGCCAAAAATATACATATAATCTAATTTTTAGTGGCAAACACAAAAATTAGTAGCAAGACTAACTCATACACATTGGATACAGATCTAAATCCGGGCCAAGACTAACCTCAGGCCTAGCTAACATATATACATAATCTAATTTTTAGTGGCAAACACAACCACATTTGTATCTTCGAAGTAAACTATCCATTCCAATCAATTATTATTAATCCTAATAAGGCTCTCCCATTTGGAGTTTTAAACAACTAAACGTAAAACGATGAATTTAATTAACGAAATAAATCATGTTCAATAAAATTCAAAGAATCAAATAATATTTTAATACATGATATAAAATTATAAATAATAATCATGATTGGTCCAAAGCGCATCCTCGTGTTTTTTAGCTAATGGCTAGTTCTCGATCACATTTGTATAGTTTTATGTCAATACAGAGTAAGTTGGCCAAGTCTAATGAGAAGTATTAACATGATTCTTGGCATCGATTTAAAATAAAGCAACAAGCAATCATGTAATAATATAAATGCAAAATATGAATGATATGCAATTGAATGACAGCGTGAGTGCATCTAGTGGGAATCTGTCCACTTACTTGAGTTGCAAACTCATTAACTTGCATCTGACCCTTAGCAAGCTTATATCAGTTCGGTATGCATGGGCAAGGCCCACATCTACTCCTTGAGTAAGCTTCCACCAATATGGCGAGAATGCAATAACAATTCTACTAAGTATACCATTCAGAGAGATACCGCAAAAGTTCAACACATATTGTGCATGCAATGATGGATGCATAGTCATAACAAAAGCAGTTGTGAATCATATATTGTATATATCATTCTGATTCTCATATTTGAATCAACAGGGTCCCATACTATCTAATAACATCAGTATATCGCCCATTTCATGTCCAATTAGTAAATCAACATATAAGTTACATCAACACAGTAACTTAGGTCATTGACTATCACTACAAGAAATAGGACTCACCGACGATTTTTTTTTCGTCGGTAAAGAGGACTTTTACCTGCGAATTTTTTTTTTGAATTACTTTTACGTAAAGGCGGAGGTGGTGGGGCATCAAATGAAGGCGGAGGTGGTGAGGCATCAATGGGTAAGCGTGCAGCGAAAGACTGAAACATCTCCGCCATCTGTCGCTCATGCTCCACCCGCATCACCTCAATCCTCCTCTCATGCTCCTCCCTCTGCCTCTCCTGCTCCTCCCTCTGCCTCTCCAACTGCTCTCTGATGTCATCGACGACGACCTGTAGCTGTTGAACCTCTCTCTCTGCGATATCAGCTCGGCGTACAGCGCTCTTGCCAACGACGGATTGGCTGGAGGCAGCTCTAGCAGGTGCCATGAGCTTGGCACCATGGCCAAACCCACGCACATATCCAGAACGGGTGCCAAGTACCTCACTCAGGATTTCTGGCTCACTCCGCTGAGTACCATCAGGAGTGGGCTGACTGCGTAAGGTGTCCATCGTCGCCTGTAATGAAAACATATGAATTTTCATAACAAATGACATTATTATAATTCAATGCAATTCAATTTTACAATGTAAAAATTTTTACCCAATTCTCGTTGGCTCTAGGATGTACCCAAGATCCTGTCGCCTGCCGACAGTGAGTCCCTTTGTAGAGGTCTACTGGTCCAGGCTCCTGGCCGGTGATAGAATCTCGCTGCGCAATCGAAAAGACAATAGAGTTAATATAAATGCATGGAAAGAATATATCCAACTTAATAATCCCCAGTAATTTCTTACCATGTCGTGACGAAGTTGTAAAAATGACTTTGAACCAGCAACGTGGTTCACTTCCAGCTTTCCCCTGTTGTCAGAATTTATTTTGCTCCTCTTCTGAACACATTATTCATAATACATTATTATTAATTGCGAATTTAATTGTTAACTTAAGATATCGTAAATATATAAATATTACCTGAAAAGAATCAGACGAAAATCTGTCACAGAGTATCCGCCAGTCGTCATGAGTCATGTGCGGTGGTGCAGACAGTACGCCCTCCTCGTGACTCATGCACCGCTTGTACCGCTGATGTAAGTAACTGCGGTACTCCCTAAACCGCTCCTTAACCATGTCGTCGACGGCATGGGAAATATACGGAATACTCAAATCCAAGACAAATTTATCCTGCAATTTTGTAAATAATAGATTAAGGCAATAAATTTATTAAGAAAATAACTTAACTGTAAATGAACTTTTGCAAATTAAATTTTAATTTACTAAAATTTACCTGAAGGCGCTGACGAATAAGCTGTCGCACATCATCCGTCACATCTGCCCAACGAGGGGTGGTGGGGGGGATCAGAGATCGACATAAGACACCGACCTCCGACGTAAACAACCTGGCATTGTCCCCAACAGGTCTAATGCAGTCCTGTGGAAACTCTACCATCACCCTACCCTCACGCGTAAGTCGCTCTAAAAGTAACCCACGCGTGGGTCCACGTCCTCGTCGACTGGTCGACGATGCTATTGCAAAAAAAATATATAAGTCTAAACATAAACAGAAGTCATTAAAATAAATGTATATCTAGACTTACAAGCAGTGCCCAGTGTATGCGCAACTGAGAGATCAGACGCCTGCGATGCAACATGTGACGGCGATGCTGTCTCCGTCGCATCACGGGTAGAAGGGGTAGATCCAGTGCGCGAACGACGTGATCTCCTACTTGGTGCCATCACTGAATATGTGCAAGCTACAAACTTATAAATTTAAACAATGTCAATACAAGTAGAATATACTAAAACATTATACAAATAGTGTTGATGGTAGAATGCATTTGTGCTTATGCGTAGAGAGATGATTAAAATATGATTAGACCATTACACTATAATGCAAACAGAATATAATAAAATTGTAAACTTTAATCTATAACCTTTGAAAATTCCATTACACATTATCATTCTATATTAAATACACATATTTCGTTGTAATACGAAACAACTTTGAGATAAACTATCCGAAGTAGTCCCTGCGTAAGTTATCGTACACTTCACACAGCTTGACATATACTTCTGCATCATACGATAACTTACACAGGGAGTACTTCGAATAGTTGATCCGAAGTTGTTTCGTATTACAATGAAATACATGTATTTAATATAAAATGACAATGTATAATGGAATTTCCAAATTTTATTAGAATGTTTACGGTTTTATTATATTCTGCTTGCATTATAGTGTAATGGTCTAATCATATTTTAATCATCTCTTTATGCATAAGCACAAATTCATTCTACCATCAACACTACTTGTATAATGTTTTAGTATATTCCACTTGCAGCTGGAGAGATGATTAAAATATGATTAGACCATTACACTATAATGCAAACAAAATATAATAAAACCGTAAACATTCTAGTAAAATTTAAAAATTCCATTACATATTATCATTTTATATTAAATACATGTATTTCATTGTAATACGAAACACCTTCGGATTAATTATCCGAAGTACTCCCTATGTAAGTTATCGTACGCTGCAGAAGTATATGTCAAGTTGCGTGAAGCACTCGACATTACTACAGCCAACATGCCAGTCACACCCCGGATAAAGTGGACGTTGCGCATCCCTCAACATATCGAACGATTTATTACTCCAACGATTCATTGTCTTCAAATGAAGTAACCTTATAAAAAAATTCAACTTGGAGAAGTTCTCACCCCCCGGATAAAGTGGACGTTGCGCATCCCTCAACAACCTACTAAACTTTTCTTATTCGACAACACCCATAGGAGGAATATCTTGGCTACTACTTGTCGCTGCAAAATCAATATCCGCAATTGTTCCCCTGAACACATCCCCTATGATATCTTGCATTTCGTCAACATCTCCATCCACGTCATCCGGCACAATTGGGTCAGCAAAGACTTCAATGGCCTCAACTTCTTGATGGATATCTTCACCGTGATGGATTCACCAAGTATAACCTTAGTCAATCCCAACTATGAACAAATTGTCTTCTACTTTGTCTAAAGTCTTATAAATCATGTTTTTGCATTTTCGACGTGGACACCTAATCCTAATCCCTAAATCTGCCCAATTTCACGCAAATTCCATGAACTCTTGAACCCCTTGTTTATACTTTGGGTCAAACCTGTTCTTAGCTCGCATCCAACTCTTATCCATCGCTACAATGAAAAGACTAGAGTCAGTTTACGAAAATAGGTTTAAGATTAGGCTAGGATTATAGGTTTATGATTAGAAAATGGACAGCTTCATCAGGTTATAGGTTAAGGTTTAGGTTTAGGTTATAGGCTTTGGGATTTGAGAATAGGTTTAGGTTATAGGTATAGGTTTAGGTTAATGTTGTAGGTTATAGGTTTATGTTAATGTTGTAGGTTATAGGTTTAGGTTATAAGTTTAGGTTTAGGTTTATGTTATAGGTTATATGTTATAGGTTATAACTTTAGGGAATTGAGAATATGTTAAAGTTTAGGTTTAGGAAATCGGGTTCGGGTTCAGGATCGGGTTTAGGATCGGGTTTTCAAGTTTAGGTTTAGGTTAGGGAGTTGAGATTAGGATTAGGTGCAGGTTTAGGTTTAGGGATTTGATTAGGTGCAGGTTTAGGTTTAGGGATTTGAGAATGCATTTAGGTTTTAGGTTTAGGTTTAAGTTAAGGTTATAGGTTTAGGTTTAGGTTATAAGTGTAGGTTATAGGTATAGGTTTAGGTTAGGTTATGGGTTAAGGTTTAGGTTATAAGTTTAGGTTATAGGTTATAGGTTATAGGTTAAGGTTTAGGTTTAGGTAAAGGTTATAGGTTTAGGTTTAGGTTATTATAGGTTTAGGTTTAGGTTTAGGTTAGGTTATAGGTTAAGGTTTAGGTTATAAGTTTAGGTTATAGGTTATAGGTTAAAGTTTAGGTTATAGGTTTATGTTAAGGTTAAGGTTACAGTTTGTAGGTTATAGGTTTAGGTTTAAGTTTAGGTTAAGGTTTAGGTTATAAGTTTATGTTTGGGTTTAGGTGTAGGTTTAAGTTAAGTGAATTAAGTTTAGGTTATAGGTTTAGGTTTAGGGATTCAAATTCAGGTTCGAGATCAGGTTTAGGTTTGGGTTTTCAAGTTTAGGTTTAAGTTTAGGTTAGAGAGTTGAGATTAGGATTAGGTGTAGGTTTAGGTTTAGGGATTTGAGAATACGTTTAGGTTTTAGGTTTAGGTTTAGGTTTTAAGTTATAAGTTATAGGTTTCGGTTATAGGTTATAGGTTTAGGTTTAGGTTTAGGTTATAGGTAATAGTTTTAGGTTATAGGTTTAGGTTTAGGTTAATGGTATAAGTTATAGGTTTAGGTTAAGGTTATAGGTTTAGGTTTAGTTTTAGGTTATAGATTATGGGAATTTAGGGTTTAGGGTTTAGGTTTAGGTTATAGGTAATATTGTTCATAGGAAATAGACAACTTCATCATAGTTATAACAGCGGTTCCAACCTTCCAGGGACCCTCGCTCAACATCCGGATAACTCCGACCCACATCCGAGTCTGCTTCATCAATTCTGAGCTAATACATAAACACGACCCTGTCCAAATGGCCACGCCACTCCAATGTTGTACATAGGAAATGGACAACTTCATCATGATCATAACAGCGGTTCCCACCTTACAAGGACCCCCGCTTAACATCCGAATAGCTCCGACGCACATCCGGGTCTCCTCCATCAATTCTAAGCCAATACAATTAAATCCTAAATTAGTTACCCATTCAAGGTTGGATAGATTATAATACTTTTATATTCTCATTTAAACGTCCACGCCGAAAATCTGACAGCATCTCCCCATCCCTCTCCAAATAAATTGATCTTACGTTACATTCCGATACCAAATATCTAAAACAATGTAAAGATATTTGGCATTGGATACGAAACGGAAGAAACATATCCAGAGAGAAACGAGGAGATGGACCACGGATCAAGCATGAACATTTAAATAGACTATATGAAAGCATACTATCAATCTAACTTTGAACTGTCCAAAATGGGACAATTTGAACGATTTCTATGCCACCAAAAACACACAATATCTATGTATGGCCACATAGCAATCCTCAAACGGGTAACTAATTATCTAACTTACAAATCACAATTATAAGTCACAACTATAAACTAACTAATCAGAATAATAGTTTAAGACAAAAAAATGTAATATACAAGCTCATTAAGGTTTGCAGGGACAATTTTAGGCAACAGAAGGCAAAGGAACAATATACACATTTTATCTTCATACTGAGAACAGAAATACAATGCTAAGTAAGCAAACATTTCTAACAAACTTTTACGTGAAAGAAAAGCTCTAGAATGTAATGTGTTAAAGTCAAATAAAAGACTTCAATTGATATTTTTTTTATCCCGGTACTTTGATGGGCGTAGGACAACTTTTGCTGAAGCAAGCCTTACACAGGCCTTGTCCATAATACTGGTAGATATCATTTTGTAAGATGAATTAAGTGCTAGTACTTAGGATGAGGTCCCTTAGTTAATGTTATTTGCCAATGATCAAGCAATGAGAATAGAGAGGGGTTCATACTAAATAGGAGGTTTGGTGGATAGGTATCTATAAGTTTAAAAATTGATAGAATTGGGACAAACTACTTGTAGGACAACTATAGTGGTAATAGTCGTGGATATGGGTCTTCTAGAAAATTGATGGCCATGGGTTTTGTGAAAGTGATAATGATCTTGGCTCTTTTATTCAAAAAGATTAAGATATATCAATCAAACTTGTGTTTTTTTTTTTTACAAGAAAGCTATTAGAACAGTTTGCTCTATATGTGCTAAGTGTTGGGCAATTAAGTAGAAATATGAAAAAAGATTGAAGGTGGCACACATGATGATGCTAGATGAGTGTGTGAGAAGGACTAGAAGGATATTCTAAGAATGAGGCGATTCAAAGTAAACTAGGATCAATCTCTCTCAAAATAATAATAATAATAATAATAATAACAAAAAGAGAACTATGATCAATTCTTATTGGAGATAAAATGATGGAAAATTGACTGAGATGTTTTGGCTGTGTGCTAAGAAAGTCGAGAGTAGCCTTGAGTAGAAAGGTTGATTAGGGTTGAAGGGCCTAAAAAAGAGAATGAGAGAAAGACCTTAAAGGACTTGCCTACACGTCATGAGAAGGGATTTGAAGGCCTTTTGCTTATCGAAGATAGCACTTTGGGAATTTTTTTACTGAACATTACAATTTGTAAAATTGATCCCAAATACCTTGGACAAGGCTATGATAATGGTGATACAATGACAATGATAATGAATGTGAATCTCTATAATATTTTTCTTTCGAGATCATCTAGTGTATATTTGGAAGAGTACATAGATCACTATAGTTTTAACTAATCCAAACCCTTTATATAGTTGGCCGTTTTAGTGATCTAACCATTAAGGCCCACGTTCAACAATCCGAAAAATCAATGTTTTACAGCCCTTGTTGGCCACATAAATATATATATATATAGTCATAAAAGTTTATACAAATATCCACCAATATGTACATGACTCTCATAAAAATTTTAAATATTTTTGAGTAACAACCTTATTGTGTTTGATAAAGGATACTAAAATGGTCCAGATTTTCAATCAACAATGTAAACAAATTGTCAAAATTTAGAAATCCTTACCCCGGACCTTAAAATTTGGGGAAAACATTCTTATAGGCCTAAAGATAAGTCTAGTAAATTTAAGATTAAATTTTCCCTCTTTAAAAAAAAAATCGCTAAGTATGGGCTTATGATCTTATAAGAAAGAATTTTAAATTTAGTATATATATATAATGAGTGGAGGAATTTGGCGGAGTGCATGGATCACTATAGTTTTGATTGATTCAAACCCTTTATATAGTTGGTCGTTTTAGTGATCTAAAAATTAAGGCCCATGTTCAAGAATCCAAGAAATTGATGTTTTACAGCCCTTGTTGGCTGCCACATGAATTTTTTTTATTTTTTTTTTGAGTGGAGGAATTTGGCCAAAGAATACTTCGACTTACGCTTGAATGTGGTCCTTTTAGATTGGTGAACTATCAATTCATGGTTGTCACATGGAAAAAAAATATTATGAGTGGAGGAATTTGGCCAAAGAATACTTTGACCTTTTTGGAAGACTTAGTGCATGGGGCATCAATACTATATGCCCTTTCGAGGTGATCCATACCTTTTCTTATGACTAGCCCCATATTCATTGATCCAACCTATTGATATAGTTGGGTTGATCCAAACAATTCATGTGATTAGGTCCTTATCCAATGTCCCAAAACACTCATGTTTGGGATTATGTTTAGTGACTCAAACCCTCACATGATTCATGATGTTTTCCTTGAAAACGAATTGAAATTCAAAGGCCAATGTTTTAGCAATCCAATAGGTTGTTTACCAATCTTTTCACGGTTGAATGTGATCTTTTTAGGAATGGTGAACTATCAATTCATGGTTGCTTACCATACAATTGGGATTTTTCCTCTTTGGCCGACTTGGTACATGGGTCATCCAAAGTTTGCTCGTTTTCAATCATCCTAACGTTTCAGATGGCTGATGACACAGTAATCCAAATCTTTGGTTGAATTGGCCAATATTCCATAATCCCAACCGCTCATTGAAATTGGTCCTTACTAAGTGGTTTAGGATTATTGCGCTTGCTGTGAGTAGTTCATGCAAAACTCCTAAAACTTTCAATAACTTTGGTTTAAGAATGAGAAGTAGAAGAAACCTTTAAACCTGACGTTTTAAAATTTGGGGCTAGTTTAGGTCGGTCGAAATCAAAAGTAGCTGACCCATAATTTTAATGAGTCGATACTAGCAAAAATGATGCAGATATTTATCAAAGTTTCAGCAAGAATCCATTTTAAAGAATTTATATTTCTCGCAGCAGGAACATAAAATAAAAAACCCATGTAGTAAAAACTCAAGAAATGCTGCAAAGTTCAGAGCTTTCAGCAAAAACCCAATTTAAAAAATCTACTTTTATTGCAAGAGGAGAGAATATCAAAATGGTGTGTGCTACTGGAAAAGCTGTGGGCCCACCATGATGTATGTGTTTTATCCACACAGGCCATCCAAGCCCAAAACTGAGGCAGACCACACCATAGGAAACAGTGCTGATTGAATGCCCACCATTAAAAGCTTATCGAGGCTACAGGAGTTTTGGATCAAGTTGATATTTGTGTTTTCCCTTCATCCAGGTCTGTGTGACTAATCAACAGGCTGGATGGCAAACGAACATTACAGTGGGCCTTAGGAAGTTTTTAATGGTCAGCGTTCAATCGCTACTGTCTCCTGTGGTGTGGTCTACCTGAGATTTTTATATCACTATTTTGGGGCTCATGCCCTAAGGTGAGCTGGTAAAATGGATGCACGGCATGGATAAAACATATGCATCATGGTGGGCCCACAGATTTTCCAGTAGCAGACGTCTGGATCTCCCTCAACGTGATGGAGGGAGGAAGAGAGAGAGGGAGAGAGAGACAGAGAGAGAGGGAGGGAGAGGGTGCGAGAGAGACAGACAGACAGAGAGAGAGGGAGAGGGTGCGAGAGAGAGAGAGAGAGAGAGAGAGAGAGAGAGAGAGAGGGTGCGAATCGCATACCTTCCGATGCGAAATCTGAGAAACAAAAGCCTCTGAAACGAGCAGCCGATAGAAACGGAATCTCGCCCGAAATGGAGATCGGGTTTTGGGGTTTCTTGATTCCAAAAATGAGAGCAAGAGATGGGTGGGGGGGGGGGGGGGGGTGAATGAGAGCGAGAATCGGGTTTTAGGGTTTCTTGAATCCGAAAAAATGAGAGCGCGAGGGGGAAATGGAATTCGAAAGAGGGTTTCAGAAATCCTTCTTCGAAAATGAATTTTGCTTTTCAAATCCGCACAATGTGCGTTTTACGTCGTTTATATGACACGGACGGGTTTCGCCAGTGATGCGGGTCGGTGCTCTGTGGGCCCCACTATGATGTATGTGTTATATCCACATCGTCCATCCATTCTGAGATATCATTTTAAGTAATGAGCCAAAGAATGAGGGAGATAAAAATCTGTAGTGGACCCCACCGTAGAAAACAGCGGGGAGAGTGATTCCCACCGTTGAAACTATCCTGAGGCCCATTGTAATGTTTGTTATTTGAAATCTCCACAGCGGGGAGAGTTGTGTGAGCCCCACCATGATGCCTGTTAAACATCTACCCCATCAGTCAGATGCACCATGGTGGGCCCAGGATTAAAAATCAAGTCAAACCTGTGACTTGTGGGGGCCACACCACATACAAAAGTTGAGAGGGGTGACCCTCTATTAAAACATTCATAATTATTTTTTGAGCCCACCGAAATGTGGTTCACAAATCCAGCCCATTCATTATGTGTGTGCCACTTGGATGAGAGGTCATACCAGTTTTAGACACAAGTGCTTTTATATGTTTTAGGCATGTCTTAATATGATTTTAGATGGTATAGCTCATCGAAGTTCCGTATACGGCTGATTTTTAGAATATCCCATAATTTAAAAGGTACCCATCAAATGCACAGTGTTGATGTTTGACATGCATCATGGTGGGGCCCACACAGCTTGACCTCATGGGGAGTCCTCATGAGCTCGACCGTATAGAACATTTTCCATATATATTATATTATAATATATATATATATGTGGGAAAAGGTATTATACGATCGACCATATGTTACCTTCCATACGGTTGAGAGTTGGCAACACACAAGCAGTCGAATGTTGAAAATTCTAACCCAACGGTAAGATTTTAGAGGATAAGTGGAGAAACAAAATCGATAAAATTGATAAACCGATTTTAAAGTATTTCCTGCAAAAGCCTTTAGCGTGAAATAGTGCAGTGGAATCCGGGGTGGGGGGGGGCATACCATGGGATTTTTTGAGAAATCCACCCCGTCCATCCGTTTTTCCATATCATTTAAGGGGTTGAGCCTAAAATTGAACCAAATCCAAGTCTCAAGTTGATCATATCACAGGAAACAATGGGAATAATGATTTCAACCATTGAAATCATGTTAGGCCCCACATTGATGTTTATTTGTCATCCAATCTATTCATAAGATCATACAGACATGGATGAAGAGAAAAAACAAATAAAAGCTTGATCCAAAACTTTCGTGGGCCCCAATGATTTTTTTAACAATAGATGTTCAATTCTATTGTTTCATGTGGTGTGGTCCATTTGAACATTTTCTATGATTAATTATTGGGCTCAAGCCCTAAAATCATATGGAAAAATGGATGGAAGGAGTGGATCAGATACATAAATCATGGTGGACTTCACAGTGTCTACTCAGTACGCTAAGGGTAGTGAGTTACTCCGCAATCTGCTTCCGTCGAACAGGGGCGCGGATTAGATAATGACACGCTGAGTAGCGAGACTCATTACTGGAGTTACATCACCAAGTTCTGTGGGCCCCATTATAATGTGTGTTTTGCATCCACTCCTTCCATCCACTTGGAGAGATCATTTTAGGGCAATATCCAAAGAACGAGTTAAATCCAAAGCTCCAGTGGACCCCAGCATAGAAAACAGTGGGACTGTGACGCCCACTATTAAAAACTTCTAAATGCCACAGAAGTTTTAGATCAAGCTGATATTTGTGTTTTCCCTTATTTCATGTCCTTTTTAACTTTTAAACTAGTTGGATTTCAAATAAACATTATGGTGGGCCTTAGGATAGTTTCAATTGTGGGAATCACTCTCCCCACTGTTTTCTGTGGTGGGGTCCATTACAGATTTTTATCCACCTCACTATTTTGCTCATGCCATAAAATGATATCTCAAATAGATGGACGGTGTGGATACAACACATACATCATATTGGGGCCTACAAAACTTAGTAACGTCACTTTAGCAAAGGAATCGCTGCTCAACCTTTCGGTATCTAACCCGCGTCCGTCAAACCCGCTTGTTCCAGAAATGGATTGGCTACTCCCTACCACCGGAAGCCAATTGCGTAGTGAGTGCAAATTGCGTGCTTAGCGTACTGAGTAAACTCTGTGGGGTCCATTGTGATTTATTTATTATATCCACTTTGTCCATTCATTTTACCAAATAATTTCAGGGGTATAGCCTAAAAATGAAATATATAAAATGTTTAAATGGACCACACAAAAAAAAAATAGTTGAATTGAACGTCTACAGTTGAAATTTCTTGGGGGCCACAGAAGTTTTGGATCAAGCTTATATATTTTTTCCCCATTCATCTGTCTGTATAATCTTATGAATAGGTTGGATGAAAATTAAACATCACTGTGGGGCCTAGTAAGGTTTCAACGATGGACATCATTATCTCTGTTGCTTCCTGTAATATGGTCCACTTGATTTTGGATATGCTTCAATTTTCGTCTCAACCCCTTAAATTAGATGGAAAAACAAATGGACGGTGTGGATAGATCACATACATTCAAGGTGGGCCCAAGTAACTCAGTACGCAATCTGATTTCCCTGCCACCCGCCAATGGCGGGTGGTCAGTGCTCCGTGGGCCCCACAGTGATGTATGTGTTTCATTCATGCCGTTCATCTATTTTTCTAGATCATTTTCAAGTATGAGACCAAAAATAAGGTATATCCCAATCTCAAGTGGACCACATTACAGAAAATGGTGTTGATTGAACGTCGACCATTAAAAACTTTTTGGGATCCGAAATAGTTTTGGATCAAGATGATATTTGTTTTTTCACCTCATCTATGTCTGTATGAGCTAATTAACATATTGGATGTCAAATAAATAGTATAGTGGGCCTTAGGAGGATCTTAATGGTGGACATACAATCACTATTGTGTTTCCCATGGTGTGGTCCACCTGAGATCTATATCCCATTCATTTGTTGGATAAAGCCACGACATGATATGTAAAAATGAATAAACGACGTGGATGAAACACATATATTATGGTGGGGCCCGTAGTGTATCGACCATCACCACCCGGCTAGTGGCAAGGGAATAGCTAGTTTGTTACCGCCCGTTCCACACCGAGGCAAAAGAAAGAGTATAGGGATTGCGTCCTACCCGGTAATCTGTTTGGCAGGGCTCTATAAGGCCCAATGTGATGTAATTGTTTTATCCACATTGTTAAATGCTTTTCTCATATTATTTTAAGTTATGATCCTAAAAATGAAGCAGGTCCACAGCTCCAATGGACCACACCAAATGAAGCTGCAATGATAATGACACCCACAATTGAAACCTTTTTAAGGGTCACCGTGATGTTTTTTTTACCATCCAACCTATTCAAAAGGTCATGTAGACGTGGATGAAGTGAAAACACAAATATCAGATTGATTCGAAAATTCTTCATCTCCTAAGAAGTTTTTAAGGGTGAATGTTCAATCCTCAACTTGTGGTCCACTTGATCCCTGGACCTGACTCATTTTTTGGATCATAACTTAGAAAGATATGAGAAAAATGGATGGACGGAGTGGATTTCTCAAAAAACCCCACGGTAAGCCCTATCTAGGTTTCTAGGGCAGGACCTTCATGCGGAGGCTTTTCGTGGGAAATATACGTGAGAGAGAGAGAGCCGATTTCACCGATTTTGTTTCTCCACTCACCTATAAAATCTCACCTTTCTCCCTACAAAATCTCACCGTTCCTTTAAAACTTTTGCCATCCGACTGCTAGCATAGTGCCAGCTCTCGACCGTATGGAAGGTAACATACGGTCGAGTGTATAGGACATTTTCCCTATATATATAATATTTAAAAAAATATAAAAACCTATTTCCGCCGTTGATACCTTCCTTGGGCCCACAGTAATGTTTATTTCCCATCCAAAATGTTCATAATATCAAAAAGACACGTGAAAACATACATCATGGTGGCGCCCAAAAATGAGAGGTATATAAATATCAGGTGGACCACACTACATGAAAACAACAGTGATTGGATATCCATCATTAAAATCCTCGTAAGGCCCAGTGTACCGTTTATTTGGCATCTAGTCTGTTTATTAGGTCACATAGGCCTAGATGAAAACAAAAATCATCTCGATCTAAAACTTTTATGGCCCCCCAAAATGTTTTAAATGGTTGCGCTCATTCAACATTGTTTCCTACAATGTGGTCTATTTGAGATTGGGATATGTCTCATTTTTGGTCTCATGGCATAAGATGATCTTTAAAAATAGATGGATGGCATGGATTAAACACAAACATCATGATGTGGCCCACAGAGCACCGACCACCAGCCATTGGATGGTGTCAGGGGGAGTAGCCAATTTGTTCCCCCTATTTGTGATGTGGTCCATTTAATCTCTGGATATGATTCATTTTTTGGATAATTCTCTAAAATGATCTCAAAGAATGGATGAACGTTGTGGGTTGATCCCAAATTTATAGATAAATCCAAAACTCAAGTGTACCATGCCACGCGAAATAGTGTGGACTAATGATTTCCACCGTTGATATATACTTTTCTTAGGCCCACAGTAATGTTCATTTGACATCCAACATGTTCAGAATATCAAAAAGACATGAATGAAGAGAAAACACAAATATCAGCTTGATCTAAAACTTTTATTAATGTTATTTTTAATGGTGGACATTTAATACCCACTTTGTCGGGACTCTTTTTTATCCATCTTGGCTTTGAAAGTGTCCACGACCCATGATCCATTCGGTCTATCAGACAATAAATCATATTTTCACCATGTATCTTAAATTTCATTCAAATATAATAGTTAAGTAGATCACATCACAGTGAAAAGTGTGAAATCACATATAAAACATTTTAATTCACATTTTTGCACACATGAACATTTGAATACAATTGATTTCAGGAAACTCAATCTTCGCTTTGTCTAGGATCGGATGAATAGATTGGATTGCGTGTATATAGTAAGGTGATCCTACACACAATTAAGAAGATTTTAACAGATTTGTGATCTCATTTTTTCCCACTGTGTAGAGAATCGGAACGTTGGATCCCTCTGATTTTTAATTCTCGATATAAATACATGGCGGGCCACCTTATAGACGAGTTAGATCTTATCCATATGAATCCATCCTGAACAAACCAGCAAATGTCACGTGTTCATCCATACGAAAGTAACGCTGGAAAATTTTGTATATTTAATTACTATTGATTGATCCATCATCAGCGAATGCAGGCTTTTTAAGCGAGCGGATTATATGTTGCCTCACTCTCATCCAACATGATGTCATCCTGACTGTGGGGCCCATATTGATAAATGTATTTTGTATCCACGTCGTCCATCCGTGTTTTCAGCTCATTAATTATAGAGCTAGATCTCAAAACTAAAGCATATCCAAATCTCAAGTGGACCACATCACAGGAAAAGTGGGAATTTGAATCAAGCTGATATCTTCATTTTTCCTTCATCAACATCTTTTTGTCCTTATTAACAGGTTGGATGAAAAACAAACATCATTGCAGGCCCTAGTAAGGTTTCAACTGTGAACATTGTTATTCCCACAGTTTTCTGTTGCGTCGTCTATTACAAGCTTGGATATACTTCATTTTTTTCATTTAACCTAAAACGAGCTGAAAAAATAGATGAACGATATCAATTAAACACATAAATTAAATTGGGCTACAAATTATCCATACGTGTGGTGAGAAAGGAAACATTAACCATTGAAATCTTCCCGCGGATCACCATGATGTTTTATTATAAAATATTTCAAAAAAAAATTTAAAATACAAATTCTGAATTTATTTATTTTTAAATCTCAAAAAATTTCTCTTATTTTAATTTTTTTCGGATATTTTTTTTTCCAAAGCATCATTTTGTTTTCAAAATTTTTCTTAAACATTGTTAAAATTTTTGAACTTCTCAATATTATTTTTCATGTGATATTACAAATCATTTAAATATTACTGTTTAATTATATATAAAAAAATTCCACTCATATAATATAAAAACAATATATATAGAAAAACAAAGGATTATTACCGATGGTTTTTTATCATCGGTAAAAACCATTAGCGACGGTTTTCAGCCGTCGGGGAAAAAAAATTCATATTAATTTTTAGCGACAGAAGTAATCATCAATAAAAACACTTCTACTCGGTAAAAGTGAGTTTTCAGATGAGGCAGGAGTTTTTGGTCCATGGCGGGAACCTTTTCCCGATGGTTTTAGTTCATCGGGAAAACACTTACCGACGAAGATAAGTTTTGTCGCTAAAAACATTGTACCAGATTTTTGCTGAAGATTTATGTTTGTCGGGAAAATAGTTTTACCTACGAAATAAATTTTTCATTGATAAAAGTAAATTTTTTAATTCTTTTTTTCAAAAAATCAAAACAACCATTGCCGACAAACATTTTCGTCGATAAAAAGGGCTCAGTAAAAGTAAATTTTTCGATTTGTTTTACAAAAATTCAAAACAACCATTATCGACAAAAATTTTCGTCAGTAAAAAGGGTTTTTACCTATGAAATTAAAAATTCGTCGGTAAAAGTACATTTTTCGATTTTTTTTTTTCAATAATTCAAAACAGCCATTACCAATGAAAATTTTCGTTGGTAAAGATGGCTTTTACCTAAGAAATTTTAATTTCATTGGTAAAAGTAAATTTTTACCGACGAAAGTAATTTTCGTCGGTAAGAGTCCTTTTTACCGACGAAAAAAAATTCGTCGGTAAGTCCTATTTCTTGTAGTGATAGTCAATGACCTGAGTTATTGTGTTGATGTAACTTATATGTTGATTTACTAATTGGACATGAAATGGGCGATATACTAATGTTATTAGATAGTATGGGACCCTGTTGATTCAAATATGAGAATCAGAATGATATATACAATACATGATTCACAACTGGTTTTGTTATGACTATGCATCCATCATTGCATGCACAATACGTGTTGAACTTTTGAGGTATCTCTCTGAATGGTATACTTGGTAGAATTGTTACCGCGTTCTCGCTATATTGGTGGAAACCTACTCAAGGAGTAGATGTAGGACTTGCCCATGCATATCGAACTGGTATAAGCCTGCCAAGGGTCGGATGCGAGTTAATGAGTTTGCAACTCAAGTAAGTGAACGGATTCCCACTAGATGCACTCATGCTGTCATTTAATTGCATATCATTCATATTTTGCATTTATATTATTACATGATTGCTTGTTGCTTTATTTTAAGTTGATGCAAATAACCATGTTAAGACTTTTCATTAGACCTGGTCAACTTACTCTGTATTGATGTAAAACCATGCAAATGTGATCGAGAACGAGCCATTAGCTAAAAAACATGAGGACATAGTTGAGCCAGAAAATAACCCATGAGACACACAGTCCTGCATGACAGCTTTGGACCAATCATGATTATTATTTATAATTTCATATCATGTATTAAAATATTATTTGATTATTTGAATTTTATTGAACATGATTTATTTTGTTAATGAGTTTACAACTCAAGTAAGTGGACGGATTCCCACTAGATGCACTCACGCTGTCATTTAATTGCATATCATTTATATTTTGCATTTATATTATTACATGATTGCTTGTTGCTTTATTTTAAGTTGATGCAAATAACCATGTTAAGACTTTTCATTAGACTTGGCCAACTTACTCTGTATTGATGTAAAACCATGCAAATGTGATCGAGAACGAGCCATTAACTAAAAAACATGAGGACATAGTTGAGCTAGAAAATAACCCATGAGACACACAGTCCTGCATGACAGCTTTGGACCAATCATGATTATTATTTATAATTTCATATCATGTATTAAAATATTATTTGATTATTTGAATTTTATTGAACATGATTTATTTTGTTAATTAAATTCATCGTTTTACGTTTAGTTGTTTAAAACCCCGAATGGGAGAGCCTTATTAGGATTAATAATAATTGATTGGAATAGATAGTTTACTTCGAAGATACAAATGTGGTTGTGTTTGCCAATAAAAATTAGATTACATGTATATGTTGGCTAGGCCTAAGGTTAGTCTTGGCCTGGATTTAGAACTCTTTCGGGCCGGGCTATTGAAAATTCTGATTTTGCAGATACAAGCCTCACCCATTGAACGCCGGGTACTCGAAATCTGGGCCGTTACCTTCAATGAGTGTGAGTTTCGACTTGTATCCAATTCACTTTAGTTCCTGAATTTTAGACCGTTCAGATTTACACGTACAGTGGATCCGACGCCGGAACTTAAACAGAAAAAGAAAAAGGCTATTAACGGGCATGGTACGCTCATGCCCTAGTGGACTAATTTGATTGACCTGGGAGAACTCCAGAACAACCGACATTGGGTGTAAGCATTCCTTGTAGTCCAACTACCATTGGTTGTCTGTGTTCAGCCCGGGTCGATCGAACAAACCTAGGGTGACCAACTTAACTCGGGCCATCCCTTGATTTTGACGATTTACTGACTAACCCAACATCGTAAGTAATTATAAACACCGTCGGGGATTAACAATTCATCAGGGAATCACAGCAATATTTCATATAAAGCTTAAATTTAACAACATAATCACCTAAGCATTTCTTCGAACATGCGAGCATCGATAACATAATACTA
Organism: Magnolia sinica; assembly: GCF_029962835.1. NCBI lineage: Eukaryota > Viridiplantae > Streptophyta > Magnoliopsida > Magnoliales > Magnoliaceae > Magnolia > Magnolia sinica. The sequence continues at coordinate 74,799,472 of NC_080583.1, forward strand.
ACACTCAGGCTTTCCATCGAACACATGAGCATTAATAAAACCACACATTTACCTAAGCATTTCATCAAACACGTGAGCATCAATGGAATAACACATTTAATCACTCGAGCATTTTATCAAACACGGGGCATACATAAACAAGCAATAGCACACTTTGCGATCAAATCAAAATGTGAACATATTACTACACCAACCTATTTATAAATAACAGAATCATTAATGGAGACCACTCAAGGGTTGATAAATGGTAATCTATGAATAATGGTTCACACCTTTAAGAAAGAATCTCCGATTTTAAGCTCATGGGATTAGGGATCTGGGAGGAAATAATCAATTCCTAAATCTAAATCAATAGAACACCATTGACGACTAGAAATCTACACTAAGTTGCTTAATTGAAGGGTAAGATACAATTCTTACCTCCGATTCTTGGCATTGGTGGATTTGACGAAGGTTTGGTAGTAGCAAAATGTTTTATTGAATAAATACCAACCCTACAAGTATCAATATTTCCTTCACACACACACTCACTCTCTTCTCCTTCGCTCAAGCTAGGGCTTGAAATTCGTGTGAGAGAAGGCGATGTCTACATAAGTGCCTTGTATTGTGTCAGAAGTGGTGCAAATAGCCCTAAGGGCTAGGTTTTCATTATAACAGCCATATGGGATGGTGTTTCTAACCTTTGGGGCTACTATAGGGTGTAGGAGTTGACACCCACCGTAGGATAGTTGACTCTAATGATGATCCACGCATGGACACGGTCGGCCAACCATTTGGATGCACCGATCGGCGGGTATGATCGTAAGTTAGTTTGACGGTCATTGCTGGTTGATCAGGGCCACAGTTATACTGATTTGTATATGAATTAATATAGACTATTGTCCTAAATTTGGTAGCGATCTAACGACCTAAATGCCACAACTTGGGCAAAGATCGAATACCTACAAATCACTTAAGTTTCTAATTAATTTCAGGAACATTCAAACATCTCATGCACTGACCTTGAGAGTCCAAGTTGAACAATTTAAGATGCGACCTCGTCTCGATGTCCCGCGATGGACGTCAAGTCCACTAAGATGAACGTTTTTCTATAGTCTCGGGTTTAGTGACCAACTAACGAGCGGTCTATAACTTATTCAGATAATCAGGACATTTTCAAAATAAATTGGGTATCGAGATTTCTTGTGTATAATGATTAGAGTTTAGATTGACTAAGTTCATAGTTTAGCCTATTCGAAATTAGCAAAAAAAGATGATTCGATCATAACCACCATAAATCGCTAGTTCTTAAGTTAAAAGGATAATTGTGTCATTTTGGTTTGTTAATTAAGATTCAGCCCCTATTAGTCTCGGCTTTTGAGAGGTCTTTATTTATTTGCGGTTGTCATGAATAGTCAGTGTCAGGTCGATTAGATTTGGGCTATATATGAACAAATCACAATGCTAAACTCAATGTTTAAGTGATCGGGCGGATTCATTGGCTTCATACGGTTGATTAATAAGATTTGCGTGATTCTTTACCGATACCACCTGCATATAGGCTCACCTCGAGCGTCAAGGGTCAGTTAGTGACAACGTGAGTTAATTATAATAAAAATTTTCAAGGGTTTTTGCAAATCTAAAATAGCGAAAATCCAGAATGTTACAGGTTTTTATATCTCTCAAATGAACAAGAATGTATAGATAAATAAAATAAGGCTAAACAATACCAATTATATTGATATTTAAACGTATGCCTCATTACAATCAACATGGTAGCAATCAACTAGAGAAACAAACAAGAAAGAAAGAAAAATAAATACCTGATATGTTATGTGACCAGATTGTTATGATCGACCAAATTGGAACTTAATCGATCATGATCTTATAACTTAAGGTTGAAGATATTTAGTTTACAACTAAGGTATTGTAGCGGGAGCCGTTATGTAGTAGATATCTATGTAATAACCGGGCTACGTTGAACTGGGGAAAGATAAATGCAAAAATAGATAGATGTGTTTGACGTGGAGTTTTAAGGTATTCTTTGTGTGCTCCTTTTATAGCTTGTCCAAGCGATGAAACCCTCACTGGGTTTCCATGTTGCTTTTTGATCTTTTACGCTCACGTCGCAATTAGGGGTGTACATTGAGTCGAGCTGAGCCAGCTTGACTCGGCTCGGCTCCATCCTTAAGCCTGACTAGCCAACTCAACTCGGTTCGGTCAGCAGCTCGGATCAGTTTGAGCCAAGATCGAGCTGAATTTGTCTATGCAACGTTTTCACAAACACTTGGATTGCACCTTCAAAATCCCACTGTATGGGAAATAGTAGCAATGGTTTTTAAAGTATTTTATCAAACACCTTCTAAGCAACATAAAAACCAATAAAAAAAGGGTATTTATTTCATGTACATACCTTCCTTGCCATCGGCCACACTTTGTTGAGTCATTTCATCAAACACTTGGTGAGCAACATCAATATCAAAGAAACTGAGTCACAGAACTGGTTCGATCCGAGTTCTATTCGAGCTGGATTCGATCCGAGTCGAGTTGAGTTGGGGCCAACTCGAACTCGGCTCAAACTCATTTTCGAGCTTCAAAAATCAGCTCGACTTGGCTCGAACTCATCTTCGAACTGAGTTGAATCGAGCTTTTTTGAGTTGAGCTAACCGAGCTAGCTCGATTCGTGTACACCCCTAGTCGCAATTTTAGATCTGGAGATCTCCTTAATTGATCAAGAAATGTCGGCTTACAATGGGAAGAAAAGGCTCTAGCTAGATTTGAACGTGTTGGCTTCGCAGATATTTTTGTCATAGTTGATTCTTCACGGATATGTTTGTGGCCTATTAAAGATCAAGCTTGAGAATATCAAGATTCATCTAAGGAAGACAACCGTGCCTAACATGTAATATCACCATATGGTGGTTGTTTTCTATTGGACCTGTCAGAGCGTTAATGAAACTACGGGCGCTAATTGGGTACCACCCCCATTAGGTTCATGCTAGAGACGGATGATCCTATCATGTGGGGTTAGAGGTGTACGCGAACCGAGCTAGCCCGGTTAGCTCGCTTGACTCGACTCGAAAAAGCTCGATTCGACTCAGTTCGAAGCTGAGTTCGAGCCGAGTCGAGCTGATTTTTTGAGCTCAAAAATGAGTTCAAGCTAGCCCCAGATCGACTTGACTTGGATCGAATCCAGCTCGAATCGAACTCGGATCAAACCAATTCGGTGACTTGGTTACTTTGATATTGATGTTGCTCACCAAGTGTTTGATAAAATGACTCAACGAAGTATGGTTGGTGGCAAGGAAGGTATATATATGAAATAAATACTAATTTTTCTTGGTTTTTATGTTGCTTAGAAGGTGTTTAATAAAATACCTTAAAAACCACAGCTGCTATTACCCACACAGTGAGATTTTGAAGGTGCAGCCCAGGTGATTGAGGAAATGCTGCACAGGCAAACTCAGATCGTTCTTGGCTCGAACTCAGCTTGAACTGGTCTGAGCCACTGACTAAACCAAGCTGAGCTGGCCAGCCAAGCTCGAGGACCGAGCTGAGCCGAGTTTGAGCTGAGGTAAGCTAGTGGCTGAGCCTAAGTCGAGCTGAGGCCTACTCGACTCCATTTGGCTAGAGGTACACCGCTATGCGGGGCCACCATGATGTATGTGTTTTATTTAATCCGTCCATCCATTTTTGAAAGATCATTTTGGGTATGTGCCTAGAAAGGAGGTAAATCGAAGGTTCAAATGGACCACAACACGGGAAGCAATGGTGACAATGATCCACACCACAACACGGGAAGCAATGGTGACAATGATCCACACCGTTGAAACCTTACTAGTGCCCACCGTGATGTTTATTCCCATCCAACCTATTCATAAGGTCACATAGACCCGGACGAAGGGAATACAGTACTATCAGCTTGATCCAAAACTTCTGTGGTCCCCGGGTGGTTTTCAGTGGCAGGCATTCATTCCCCGCTATTTCACATGGTGTGGTCCACTCGAGCCTTGGATCTGCCTCCTTTTCGAGCAGAAGACCAAGCATCGCTTCCGGCAAGGGCGAGAGCTCAGATCTCGCACAGGCGGTACCATATTAGCACGTGCGTAGCGTGTCACGCGTGTGGAATTCAGTTGAATCCGCGCGAAAATACGAATTCCCGTTGCGGAATTAGGCCTCTCTCTCTCTCCGAAACTATAGAAATTAGGGTTTTGGAAGTACTCTCTCTCTGTCTCACAGAAACGTTAGAAATTAGGGTTTTTGGGGTTTTGGGATTAGGCTCTCTCTCTATCTCTATCCTGCAATGGAGTCTCTGAAGAGGAAAACCTTAGAAAATCACTCTTCTCCAGAATCCCATTCTCCACACAAGCTTCAGAAAGAGAACAACGGCTCGTCAATCCGCACCAGCGATGAGCCCGTTGCTTGCCTGCACGACGTCTCTTATCCGGACAGGTACGTCCCACGCCCGAAATCTGCTGTGAAAATCAACGGCCCAGATGCATCACGGCCTGCGAAGGAATTCGAGTTCGAGCTTGACCCGTTCCAGTCTGAATCCATAAAGTGCCTTGATAATGGTGAATCTGTCATGGTAACTGTCGATCTTCCACAACTCCAATTACTTCTTCTTCTTCTTCTTCTTCTCGTGTTTGGTTCTATCCAGATCTTATTGGGAAACTATCAGGCTATTATTGGGGCTATCGAGGTATTTTGAAAATATTGGGATATTATTGGTTAAGGGCTATCGAGGTACTTTGAAAATATTGGGATATTATTGGTTAAGTATCATTTCCTGAAAAAACCGTTAGAATATCACTATGTTTTCAAAATTTCGGAGGTACTTGAATTTTAAGGGGTGCCCAATGAGGTGGGATAGCAAAGGTGTCTCCAAGGATTCCCTTCGAAGAGTGTAGTTGGAGGTTATTGGAGACCAGGGCAGTTGGTACATTACATGTAGGAATTGGTCTCCGCCACTTTGCAGGACTGAACTTTGACAGCAGTTCCAAGGGTAACCCAGGTCTGGCTGGTATCGGGGATGTCATTGGAGATAATCATGGAGAATTCCACAATGTTTTTGCTGGCCATACTAATAGGGAACCATGGCATGCACATTGCATTTGGCAGGTGAAGCCCACCTGAGTTTTAAATCATGCTCCCCTCCCCTTTTTTCTAGTGAGGTTCACTTGGTGAACATGTTGGATGGAACCTAAACACCATGGAGGGCCCACACAACCATAAGATCTCCTCTCCTTGTTGTTCCCTGTCGTGTAGCCCACCTGAGTTGTTGATTAGTTAAATCTTGGACCGCATGGCCTAACAAGTGGATCACCTAATGAATGGAGTGGATGTGTCACACAGCACTGGGCCCACATATTTCATGTTTTATGTGTTAGCCACACTGGTAGAAAGTGGACCGATAAAAGGATGGATTACATACCTCTTAGTATCCTCATCTTCACGTTTGTTTAGGTTGCTAGATAGACTTAAGACCATTATATGTAGATTTGGAGAGTTTTTGAGATAAGTTGGCCGTTAGATAACCGTTGAATAAGAGGGATATTGGTTTAATATAGTTGTGCATTACTGTAAGCTAGTGTTCGAAGTATTGGTATCGCTACGAGTTTCGTTGGTCAGGGATATGAAAACAATATCGATATCGCCGATAATCGGAAATGCAGGGAAACATGGGGAAAATGGTAGAATTTTTTAGTAAACCTTCATGAAATATTAAAATACACATTTAGGAATTAAAAAAATTGCAAAAAGAATCCACGCATAATAAGTTTCCATTTTAATAGGGTCTAAAAGCACGTGTTGTCATGAGAAACTAGTTTAACCATCCCATCCATCCCATCTATACATCCAACCATCCACTAGCCATCCAATCTTCCATCCAAACATCCATCAATATTTCAAAAATATTGACAACATGATATTTCGCCGAGAAATCATCAACCACTAGACAGGAAATGAAGGACCGTGGTCTCAATATTGCCAATATTCCGATAACAATAATATTGCAACATGATCGATATTATCGTTGACAATTTGAACACCGCATATAACCATGTGCTCATAAAAAATTAAAATAGAAAATTTTTTATAAGCAAAATTTCGGTGATATTATCGAAATATCACTGATACACTGGTCATACAAGTGACACCTAGAATTCACACAGTCGAAAATATTGGCAAAATCAATACATTGGCAATACTTAGTGATACATCGCCATGCTTGGAAATTTTGAGACCACCGGTGTTATTGGTATCGTCGAGCTAGAGATACAGATTATATTGGGGATACTTTGAACAATGCTGTAACTTCCTGGTGGTGTGATAGAGAGGGTGAGAGGAAGAAAGTAAAAAATTCCCCAAAACCAATTTCTCTTAAGGTCTGTTTGGATTTGCTGAAATGAAAATTAGAGAAACGATGTTTCCAAGAAATCCCATTTCAATTGATTGTTTTTATCAATTTTTGGAAACATCTTTTCCACTTTCTTGAATTTTCATGGAAATTAGCCCTTTTCGTTTCCAATTTCCATGCGCTCACTTAAGAGATGGTATTTCCCCAAAATGAAGGATATAAAGGAAACATGCTAATAAAGGAGTTTCCCTCTTGATGGATTTGCAAGCTGCACATGCACACGTGATTGTAGCCACCAATCGTTGCCCCTTTTCCCATAGAATGTAAACCATATCTGCCCACCCGCCCCCCAAGGGCCACAAGTTGAGATTAGAGCTGGGCAACCGGTCGAATCCAATCCGACCCGAACCGATGGCCATGATCAGGTTGGATCGAGTAGGTAGCCAATCCGAACCAATCCGGGATCCGATCCGATCTGCACAACGTTCATTCAACACTATTTCCTGTAATGTTGTCCACATGAGATTTGGATATACTCATTTTTGGTTTAATACCATAGAATGATCTAGAAAAATAAATGGACGGCATGAATGAAATAAATATATCATGGTGGGGTCCACAGAGCACCGACCACAGCCATTGGCTGGTGGCAGGGGGATTAGCCAATCCGTCCTCTCAGAGCTCATGGCTCAAGGTGCATCGAGCACCGAGCTCTGACACAAGAAAAGGGAAGCGGATTGCGAGTGAGTAACTCACTACGCTTAACGTATTGAGTAAACCCACCATGATATATGTATTTTATTCGTTCCGTCCATCCATTTTATCAGATAATTTTATGGCTTAAGCCAAAAAATGAAGCATATCCAATGTTCGAATGGACCACACCATAGGAAACAGTTGAATTCAACTTTTACCGTTAAAAATTTCTTAGGGGCCACAAAAGTTTTGGATCAAGCCTATATTTGTGTTTTCCATTCATCCATGTTTGTATGATCTTATGAACAGGTTGGATGACAAATAAACATCACTGTTGGGCCTACCATGGTTTCAACGGTGGAAATCATTATCCCCACTATTTCCTGTGGTATGATCCACTTGATCTTTGGATATGCTTTAATTTTGGGTTGAACCCCTTAAATTAGATGGAAAAAACAGATGGATGGAGTGGATAGACCACATATATTCTAGGTGGGCCCAACCGAGTTTACTTAGTATGATAAGAGTGTACTGAGTAACTTACTATGCAATCCGATTTCTAAGAAAAGAAAGAAGATAATAAAGGAAGTGGATTGACGGGTGTACCACGCACCAGGCCAGCTGGTGCATTGACGTCAGTAGGTTCTGTGGGTCCCATCATGAGGTATGTGTTATATCCAAACTGTCCATCCATTTGGCGAGCTCATCTTAAGGCTTGAGCCGAAAAATAAGATAGATCTAAAGATCGAGTGGACCACACTGCAAAAAGTAGGTTGAACGTCTACCATTGAAACTCTTTTAGGGATCACAAAAGTTTCGGATCAATATGAAATTTATTTTTCCTCTTCATCCATGTAGTTGTGATCTTATTAACAGATTGGATGGAAAATAAATGTTATGGTGGGCCCTACGAATTTTTTAATGGTGAGAATCATATATTTTTTTATTTTTTTTAAATTTTTCAAAAAAATAAAAAAATAAAACAGAAGACTCGATCCGAACCGTACCCAACTTGATCCAACTCGGTTTCCCTGACCGAGTCGGACTTGGTTCGGGTCAGGCCAGCAGTGTAACGGATCGGATCAAGTCAAATGACCCGGACTCTGTCCCGGATTGAATCGAGTTCGGGTTAGTTCATTGAAGATTTTGGACCGAGTCGAGTTCGACCCAATCCAGTCCGACTCTACTCGATGCCCACCTCTAGTTGAGATGTTATGATTGTCCTCCCAATGAGATTTTTTGGACATAGTCCATCCATGGTGGGGCCAAGCAAAAATATTCCCCACTCGTCAAAAATGAAATCCTACAGTGGAGGATCCTATGCTCCTTGTAACAATGAATTTGGAGTTGTTGCCTTTGTGGGTCTCTTTAGTAGTGGCTTATAACATGCTCACCTTTACAAGTGACCACCTATAAGCTAATGTTTGAGGCACCGAGTTTGCATCGCTAAAACATCTTTCCCTTAGCTCACTTGCATGGAAAAGTTATCCAATGTTCGTGACCGTTCATGTAAGAGTTTCCAATGTGGATCAATCATGCCCTAAGGTAATTCAATCCAAACCTTTTAATTGTCAACTTGCTAATGGAACATTTAAAAACTATTAGTCAACGTTGGACATTTGTGGAGAAACATCCATCTATTACACAACTGTTGTTGTTTGGTGAGGGAGATATTATGAGAGTGACTGGATGATGATGACCACTGAATGATGGGCCTCATTTTTACGTTTTTTTTTTATTAAAAAAAATATTTTAAAATTTAAATGAGAGGTGCCACCTTTTTACATATGTTTAACTATGTTAAAAAGGCTACGCATGCTAGGTGGCATGTGTGAGGTGGGCCTTTTAACAAGATGGGCCGATATAGGAATGTAAATGATGAAAACCGGCCTTGGATCACAGATGCAATTTAGGCCAACATCTACCAAATCATTTAATTTTTCTATGAAAAATATCTTAGCCAGACCAGAAAATTGAAAATTATAACCAATTTCTAGGCCAAACTTTTCCTGTGAAGACAAGCAGCAAAAGTACCATTTCTTTTCCACCCATTTCTTGAAAATATTGTTTCCAAGCAATCACTGCTCTCTCTCTCTCTCTCTCTCTCTCTCTCTCCAATGAATCCAAACAGGTCCTTGGTGTATTTAAGATTGGAATGGCTGATCTATAAATATATTAAATGAAACCCGTTCCTACACGAGCTTACCTACGTGGCAGTGCCCTCTTCTTTTCTTTATATTTTTCTTATTTTGAGTTTTTATTTTTTATTTTTTTCATTATTCACTTTTGCCAATGAGTCATGCTGAGTGGTAATCGTACATAATTGCAAGGTGAATGTTTTCATGCACAACACTACTAATTCTTGAGATCTGAGGGGCCCACCGTTTTCTATGTGTAATCCACTGTCTATCGGTCCAGTTTCTTTTCTATTATGCCATGGGGTAAAAAATTTGTCAGATCAACAACTCAGGTGTTCCACAACACATGGAACAATGGGAAGAGGATGCTGAGCATAAGCTTGTGTGTGGGGCCCTCGTAAGTTGGGCTGTTTTTATTTTTTTCTATGTACGATGAACGTAATGTGCCTCATTTGATGGACGGACCGCACACGCCATAATGGTGGGTCCCACAAGGCTCAGTTCTTATACATGATGTGCTACAGGCTTACAATAGGTGTGGCGCATGGCACACGATGCATATCCTACAGCGTGCGTGTGTACCCCATGTGTCGTGCCGGATCCCTTATAGTTCAAATGATGCGGAGGTCCATGCTCTCTCGCAAGGTATGGGTGAGCTCCATCGGTTGTGCACTCCTACGATCATTGAAGGGGATGTGGCTAATGTCATCTGGAGGCACAATCTTCAGATGTATGACTGTAGGGTCTCTCCTATTGGGTGGATGAAATTGGGGAGATGAAGAGGACTGTCTTTGCATCCATCACTCTTGCTAGTAGGGATGTAAATGATGTTGCGGATGATTTGACTAAGAAGGTGATGCATGACGTGAGACTAGGCTAAAATGATGTCATGAGATTAATTAATGGATTATCATATCAATGAGAAACACAAAAAATATATAATCTACCTCAGATATAAAAGGTACTCAAGTAAGCAACTATGTTTAGATTCAAGACCTAACTACAATCCTGCAATACGGATCCTCAAAATTATAGATCAAAGAGAAATAGGCCCAATGGAAGATGGGACTTCCATTTATAGCATAGGGATTGATCTACATTCAGGGGGAGTCACATATGTCCATCAAGGGTTAAGTATTCTAGGTTTGGATTAATTGAGAATTAGGTTAAGGGTTTGGGATTGGGGATTTTGGGTTTTTAGAATTGGAGATTTAGGAACTTGGGGTTTGAAAGTTAGGAAAATAGGAGGGAATGGGAGTGAGGAATCATTGTTCACGGCACTGTTCACATCACTATTCACAGGTTGGGGAAAAGAGAAGTTGTAGGTTTAGGTTAGGTTTTGATGTGGTATGGATTGGGTTTTGGTGAGGATGAGAATCGATAATGAATATTGTGGAGATGGGTTGAGAAAAGTGGAAAATAAAAGGTAATATGAAAGAAATAGAAATAGAGAGAAGAAAACTCATCTGGATTAAGATTAACGGCTTCACACCATGGCATCACACCGTTCCAATCATAGGAAATTGCAAGGAGAAAAACTCTACTAGAGAAATCTCATTCATAATAATCATAGCATCCTTAAATTAGGGCTCCCATAACCCTTAAATAGTCTCAACTTGAGACTTTTACAAAAAGACGTCTCTCAATAAGGAAAAATCCCGAGTACCTCATACTTTTAAGCCAAAATAAGACAATCCTCTAACTCTCTAACAAGTATAAAATAACTCCTAGCTAAGGTGACAAACGTGGCTCCACGTGTAAAACGTATCTCCATGCTCCCAATAAGTAGCCCACATGCATCTCCCCAATGTAGGGTCTTTAATGATATTGATGCACCAAATATGCATGTAGGGTCTTCCACGCACCTACGATCCAGAGCCGGGCTGATGCAGGATAATTAACCACTTACTCTAAAAGCTCGAACTGTTAAACTATGGCGAATTAATCCCTTTATCTCATAGCCCAGGCCCTACATCTCATAGGTTAGGACCTCAGCCGAACCCCCCTCGTGGGCTCATGGGCCCCAAATCACATGGGTCGCCCACCCCGAGTGTGTCCCTGTATCCCACGGGGCTACCCCACTCGAGCCCGGTGTGAAATGGCCCTGCATTAATCAACCCCAGTGAGGAGTCTCGAACATGAGACCTCCCCCGTGGGCCCTAAATCACATGGGTCACCCTCCCCGAGTGTGTCCTCGCATCCCATAGGCTACCCCATTTGAGCCCGGTGTGAAATGTCCTTGCATTAATTACCCCTGGTGAGGAGTCTCGAACACTAGACCTCCCGCTTTGATACCAATTTGATGCAGGACAATTAACCACTTGCTTTAAAAGCTCGAACTATTAGAGTATGGCGAATTAATCCCTTTATCTCATATCCCAGGCCCCACATCTCATGGGTTAGGACCTCGGCCGAACCCCCCTCGTGGGCTCGTGGGCCCCAAATCACATGGGCCGCCCACCTTGAGCGTGTCCCCACATCCCACGGGCTACCCCACTCGAGCCCGGTGTGAAATGCCCCTGCATTAATCACCCCCGGTGAGGAGTCTCGAACACGAGACCTCCCCTGTGGGCCCCAAATCACATGGGTCACCCACCCCGAGTGTGTCCCCGCATCCCACGGGCTACCCCACTCGAGGCCGTTGTGAAATGCCCCTGCATTACGGGCTCCACGTGATGATCATCTAGCCATTGAAAAACCGGGGTGTGGGTCACAGCTCGTGTTCTCCTTTGATATACTCGATATGGTGCTTGGACGTCCTCATGAAAAGAGTTCTTGTTTCCAAAGGCTTTTGGTTGGAAACTCCCTCCCTCTTTTATAATTTTTCTTTACACTCAATCTATACTCATCGCCCAACACTCTGCCCTTATTGCATAGCTGGTCGAATAGCTTTCTTATAAAAATACTCTCTAAGTTCCATAGGCATGTGGCAATCACACGAGATTCCAGAGGCACATCTCCATTTCATCCACCCAGCTCTATTTCTATTGGAAACATATTCATGAATATTCCCATCCTTTTGAATAGCTGGCATTGATGGTAGTGTTCTTTTTCAAATTATTTGTTGTGCGTTTCAATAATTGGGACATGGCTATGATGATGTTGATGTTTTTTCTTCTTCTTTGTATGGTTCAACATAGTGTTTTGCCTTTGAGCTGGCTATGGTTGCACAAGTTACTTCATATGCCATGCATTTTATTTATGCTGCAACCTAACATGTTCCTTTATTAACTTTTTTTTATAGGTATCAGCCCATACATCAGCAGGAAAGACCGTTGTAGCACTATATGCTATTGCCATGTCATTGCGAGACAAGCAACGGGTGATCTACACATCTCCAATCAAGGCTCTCAGCAACCAAAAATATAGAGAATTCAAAGAAGAGTTCTCAGATGTCGGTCTGATGACGGGAGATGTAACTATTGAGCCCAATGCTTCATGCTTGGTAGGGTTAGAGGTTCATTTGATGCCATTTAAAATAAATTAGTTTGTGAGAAATTTTCTGATGTTATGAACAAATTTCAGGTCATGACAACAGAAATTTGGCGTAGTATGCAATACAAAGGATCCGAAATTATGCGGGAGGTTGCTTGGATTATATTCGATGAGGTACATTACATGCGTGACAGGGAAAGAGGTGTGGTTTGGGAAGAAAGCATTGTTATGGCTCCAAAGAACTCACGTTTTGTATTCCTCTCGGCTACAGTGCCCAATGCCAAGGAGTTTGCAGATTGGGTGGCCAAGGTTTTTCCCTTGTTTGATACTTGATTTTCAGTTTCTTTTATATATTCTTTTTGAGTCTTTTTTTTTTTTTGTTTTGTTTTTGAAAAGTGATGAAGTATTATAGAAACGAGGGAAGGAATACAGAAAAAGGGGAGATGACCCGCTGAGATAGCGGGCCAAAACACCTAAGAAAACGAAAACGAAAGCAAATTACAACAGCTGCTAAGTTGCACTAGGGATGTCCATTCCACAATAAGAAAATGAATTCTTTTGATAAGATGACCAACATCATGACATTCCCCTTTAAAACATCTCCCGTTGTGCTCTTCCCAGACCGCCCACCAAACAGCCTCTAGAGCCATTCTCCAAACAATATTTTTCTGCTTACCAAAATCTGCTCCATGCCAGGCAAAAAGCAGACTATCAGAAGAGAGAGGGTGGACCCAAGAAATGTTGAACCAAGAGAAAACCATGGACCAGATCTAATGGATTAACGGGCAGTGGATGAAGAGATGATTCACTGACTCAGCCTCAGCCATGCTACAGAGGCAGATGTTGGGGATACACATACCTCTTTTCCTTAAATTGTCTACTGTCAACACCTTCTTGATGCTAACCAGCCAACTAAACACCACAAACTTTGGGGGAAGTCTGCATTTCCACAGATGCTTATACTTGGAATCTGCCAAACCGAAGAATTGATGTGTATTTGGTTGTATAGAGATTTGACCGAGAATATGCCCTTTTTGTCGTGAAGCCATATAGGACTGTCTGGAACCTGCTGATCTAGAGAACTGTTGTTGAGAAGGGATAACAGATCCGCGAGCTGATTAATTTCATAATCATGGAGGTTTCTGCGACAAGGAATATTCCACACATGCGTAGATCCGGAGGCCGAGAAGCAATCTGCCACCAAAATACCTCGGTTTGAAGCCAGCCGATAGATGAACGGAAACACTTCTTTAAGAGGGGAATCACCAATCCAAATATCATTCCAAAAGGATATATTCTTACCATTGCCAACCGAGAAACGAATCCCATTTAGAACAGCCTGTTTCATTTCTAGCACACCCTTCCATAACGCTGAGGCTTTATAAGCTGTTGAATCTTTAGTCCACCACCCTCCAACTGAATAACCATATTTACATTTAACCAAGGAATTCCACAGGGAACCAGATTCAGGCCCGAGTCTCCAGGTCCATTTGCCGAGAAGAGCCCTGTTCATCAACTTCTGGTCTTTGACACCAGCGCCACCATCACGAGTCCATAAACACACCGTTTTCCAATTGACCAGATGGAAGTTCTTCTTATCACCCTGACCATGCCAAAGAAAGTCCCATCTTAGGCTTTCGAGCTTGTCCAAGATGGGCTTTGGGCATCATTTGAATAGTGATATATAGTATAGAGGCAAGCTGGATAGGACCGCTTTGATCATGGTAAGCCGACCCCCTATAGATAAGTACTTACATTTCCAAGAGGCTAGATGCTTCTCAAATCTATGTATGACTTTATCCCACATGAATTTTTATTTATTTATATTATTTATTATTTATTTTTATTTTTAAGATAACGATTATATTAGAGAGAGAAGGAAACAAACAAAACAGGCCTGCTAAGATAGCAGAACCGAGCAACCTAGAAGCCTAAGAAAGCAAGATTATAATCTTTTACACCCAGAACATTCACCACCCATTCAATAATCAATTTTTTAGCAAAAGATCCCACTGATTTAGCTGAGGACTGAGAGTTGTTAAGGCATCTTTCATTCCTTTCTTTCTAAACCGCCCACCAAGTAGCAAGAATCGCCATTCTCCAGATGCGGGTTTTAACTTTACCCAACTTGGTACCTTGCCACGCTACTAGCAAAGCCGGAGCAGAGTTAGGGAGACGGCCGCTGACGTTAAAGGAAGAGAAGAGATCCCACCAAATCTGGGTGATAAAGGGACAGTGGACCAAAAGATGATCGATAGTATCCTCGCTTCGCATACAACAGAGGCAGATGTTGACTAATTGCATCCCTCTCTTCCTGAGATTATCGATCGTAAGGATCCGGTTCCTAGCTGCCAGCCATCCAAAGCAGATGATTTTTGGGGGAGCATCATATTTCCAAATGAAAGGGCAGATCATTGCTGAAGAGGTGTAATTGGAGGCGAGAACAGAGTAGAACGATTTAACCGAAAAGATGCCAGACTTATTTCGATTCCAGATCATAGAATCGGAGGTAGATTGGTCCAAGTTCACATTAGATAGGCAATGAAGCAGCTCCACATAGTCGTCCACCTCCCGATCATGCAAATTCCTGAAGCAAGTAACATCCCAAACTCCTCCAATAATTGTGTGGGAGAAGAAGCTAGCAATCATACTCTCTTTTTCCACAGCAATTCGATAAATAACAGGAAATCTTTCTTGTAGGGTGCAATCTCCCATCCATTTATCTTCCTAGAATCTAATTCTTGTTCCATTTCCCACAACAAGATCTATATTGCTAATCACTAACGTTTTAAGACGAAGCATGCCTTTCCAAATATGGGAAACCCTACACAAAGAGTTGTCCTTAGTCCACCATCCACTAGGGGACGACCCATATTTGCCTTTAACGATGGTGCTCCACAGCGCCTCAGGTTCCTTTCCTAGCCTCCAGGTCCACTTCCCCAAAAGAGTCGAATTCATGATCTTTAGATTCTTAATATTAGTGCCCCCACTCCGAAAATGACTGCACACTTCCTTCCAATCCATAAGATGAAGCTCGTTATGGTTCTCCTTAACATTCCAGAGAAAATTACGTCTGAGATGATCAATATGTTCCAAAACTGAAGCTGGGCATCTGTAGAGGGACATGAAATAAACTGGAAGGTTGGACAACGTAGCTTTTATGAGGGTGATCCTGCCTCCAATCGATAGGTAGCGGCATTGCCAAGTAGCAAGCTTCTTTTGAAATCTATCGATGATTTTATCCCACATCGCTACCGGAGGAGGCCCAACAGCGAGAGGGAGACCAACGAAGAAAGTGGGAAACGAGGCGACCGAACAACCAAGAATAACAATAAAGTCGGCGAGATCCTGATCAGAGCCATTCACACCATACACTTTGGACTTGGCCATGTTTATTTTCAAGCCCGACACTGCCTCAAAGCACCTTAAAGTCGTGTGTAAGTTGTCGACAGAATCTGCATCGGCTTCAATCATGATGAGATATCGTTAGCGAATTGGATGTGAGAGATAGGGAGGGTCACGCCAGGAATCGATATACCTCTAAACATGCCTGCATTCTGCCCTCTATCGATCATTTGAGACAAAGCCTCACCAATGAGGAGGAAGAGGAGGGGGGGATAGGGGATCACCTTGGCGTAGGCCTCTCGATCCATGAAACAAGCCTTTGGGAGCACCATTTAGAAGGATAGAATAATGAGCGGACTCAACACACGATCTGATCCATCTTCTCCATCTGTCTCTGAAACCCATACGACGAAGCATATATTGCAGAAACTGCCAGTCAACGTGGTCATAGGCCTTCTCAATATCCAATTTACAGAATATGAAATTCCTTTCAGATCTATGACAGGAGTGAAGGCATTCATTGGCAATCAGCGCACCATCAATAATCCGTCTCCCTTTAACAAAAACATTCTGGTTATTAGATATAATCCTTCCCATGACTGTCGAGAGCCTAGAAGACAGAACTTCAGCCAGGATTTTGTAAGGGGCTCCAATCAATTTTGGAGGTTTACCCACAGAGAGTGGAAGGCCAACAAACGTAGTGGGGAGGGATTCCATTGAGTAGTTGAAGATGGCTGCGAACTCAGCGATCTCCTCCTCTTCCATGTTTACGCCAAAGATAGTGAACTTAGCTAGATTGACTAGGCCCGACACCTCCTCGAAACGGTGAATTATGGTATGGAGGTTGCTTGCCTTATCGAGATTGACTTTGCAGAAGAGAAGAGTATCATCCGCGTATTGACTATGAGAGATGGGAGGCATGCCACTGATATGGCAGCCTCCAATAATACCACCATCTAAACCTTTTTGCAACATCTTGGAAAAGGCTTCTCCCACTATTAAGAAAAGAAAAGGAGACAGAGGGTCTCCCTGATGGAGACCCCTAGAGTTGGCAAAATATCCTTTGGGGGAACCGTTGAGGAGAACCAAAAAGGATGTTGTCCCCACGCATTCCTTGATCCAACCGCACCATTTAGCGCCGAAGCCCATCTTTTGTAACATATATTGAAGAAATTCCTAGTCTACATGATCGTAGGCCTTCTCGATGTCAAGCTTGCATAAGATACTTTTCGACTTGTCTTTGTTGATGGAGTCGAAACATTCGAAGGCAATTAGGGCACTGTCGATGATTTGTTTGCCTGGAATAAAGGCACTTTGATTATTTGAGATAATTTTCCCCATCACCCCTCTTAAACGATTAACAAGGACTTTTGCCAGAATTTTATAAGGCCCTCCTAATAAACTGATTGGTCTGAAATCCTTCGAGGCTGCGGCTCTTGGAGTTTTTGGAATTAGAGTAATGAAGGTCGCACCCAGCTCCTTAGACAGGCAACTTCTATCATGAAACTCAGAGATAAAAGCCATAATGTCACCCTGTAACTCTTCCCAGAAGGAATGGAAGAAGGATATTGGGAACCCATTTGGGCCTTGGGCTTTGTTGCCTGATAAGGAGCAGATCGCCTCCTTAACCTTGGCAACTGAGATCTGAGCTTCGAGACCGTTGGCTTCTTCTACTGAGATTTGGGCGAAATGGAGATTATCAAGCTTTGGTCTGGACCATTCTTCTTTGCGAAGAAGATTCCTGAAGTACCCTATAGCTTCTGTTGAAATTTGATCATGATTTTCAATTCGGACCCCATTGACTTCTAAGGCTATGATTTTATTTATCCTTACTCGCACATTTGCAATATTGTGGAAGAATTTCGTATCCTTATCTCCTTCTGCAACCCAGGAGTTCCGCGATTTCTGCTTCCAGGAAATCTCATCTTCAATAATTCTGGAGGAGGAACTATGAATAAGATTGGTCCACTGAATCCAATCTTCAACTGACATTGGAGCATCTTTAGTTGCTAAGTCAGAGGCTAGAATCTCTTCCAGAATAGCCGAAGTGTTCATATGCCTTTTACAGAGAACCGCTTTCTTCCACTCATTGATCCTACCCTTCAGAAGCTCGAGTTTCTTAAATAATCTGAAACCGGCAAAACCTTCGAGTGAGAAATCCTTCCACCAATCCGAAACGATTTGATGAAAACCCTCGATCTTATGCCAGGAAATATCGAATTTAAATGGTTTAGGACCCCAGTTATCCTCCAACGAACTGAGAATAAGAGGACTATGATCTGACGTGGGCCTAGGAAGCAGAGATTGGGAAATGAGAGGAAACACTTCTAACCAATCTGAAGAGACGAGGAATCTGTCCAATCTCGCACAAATTGGGTTGGCCCTATCATTCGACCAAGTGTATTTGGCTCCAGTAAGGGGGAGATCAATCAAAGCCTGATCATTGATCCATTGCGAGAACCGTCTCATCTCCGGAGAGACTTTTCCCCCACTTGATTTTTCCTCTGCGTAATGAATTATGTTGAAATCCTTGTCGATACACCACGGACCGTTGAAAATTGTCCTGACTTGGTTGAGCTCCTCCCAGAATTCGGATCTTCTGTTTGCTTGATTGGGACCATACACAGAAGTAAAAGGCACAAGAAGTTGGAACTGACATCTTTTAGAAGAATCGAGATAGTGAACTTACCCACCCAACTAAGAACAATAGACCAGACTACGGAATTCCACGCCATCACGACCCCTCCCGAACTGCCGGTTGCATTCAAGGCCACCCATTTCGCGTCTTTCATCTTCCAGAGAGAGCACATCAGAGTGTCGCTGAAATTGGCTACCTTGGTTTCCTGCATACATATGATGTCGGCTTTACTTCTGTAACATATATCTTAGATGATGCTACGCTTCCGACTTGAACCCACCCCTCGCACGTTCCATGATAATATAATCATTAAGGAACAGATCTTCCCCTTCGGCCCACATTGGCCGTACCCAGGTCGATCCTGGAATTAGAGCTAGGATCCAATCTAAGACCTTGCAATTCTCTGTTAGAATTGAGCTTGAGACAACTGTTTCTTGGAGAGGTGGACAGAGATATAGGACGGCCCCGCATCTCTATACAGTGGAATAAGGCGATAAAATCCTTCGAGTTATCGCCAAAAGAGAGCCCGATAGACCTTCCTATGTGACTCAGCGCATCTCTGATCCATCTCTTCTTTTGAATATTTTTTGCTATCTGAATTTTGTAGTTGGCCAGATCTTGATTGACGATTCTATTTCCTTCCATATCCACTATAGGACTGCCTACCCTCACTTGTGACTGTACAGCTTCAATAATGCCTTCGCCGGTTTCTTCTTGAAATAACAAGGCTAGGGTCTGATCCGCTTCTAAGAAAGAACAAGATCGAGGAGAGAGAATGTTCGAGAAATCAGACCTCACGAAGGAAACCGGGGATGACGCAGAGCTTATGTCGTCCTAGTTCGAGATGAGAGGCGGAAGCTGGATGGAAGAGGGATTTCCTGCGGAGTCATATTGAGATAGGTTTAGATTTAACTGACCTTCGTCCGAGGCTGCTTTTTCAGGCTCAAAAAGAGGTTCAGGACTGAAGAGACCCGGCTGAACCTCTCTATTCACGACACGACACTGGTCCAGGCCTACGACTTTACACCTGTCCAAAGCTGGCACTTGCCACGTAGCTGACTCGAGATGCGTAAGAGCTTCTCAACCCGAACGACAGGTCAGGGGCGGTGAGGCTACAGTAGATGAAGGACGCGTGGCTGCTTCTTGGGAGCTCGATTCAATCTCGTGAGTACATGTGGCAGAGGCGTGCTCTAGAAAGGCTACTGGATAGCGACTTGATATCTTAGGCAGCGGAATCATCTCAGAGACGGGCGATCTCGGACACGTGTCTAACACGTAGGAGCTTTCTGCGGTATCGGTCACGTGTCTAACACGCGATAGCGGATGCGTGTCTAACATGCAAGGGCTAGCTGCAATATCGTGCTGCCACTTATCGACTTCGTATGCTGGCGGGACTGAAGGATTGAGACTGGTGAAGTCCGATGATCTAAGTGACTTCGAAGATGGTAGCTCGCAGAGGTTCGGAGATCCGGAGGATCTTTGAGGATGTGCTCCTTCATCCCTACCGCCCGCAGGAGCGGGTTGAAGGGGAGATGGGTCCCTCTCTCTACTTTTCCAGATGTCACTACATCTGGCAATAACGGAGTTAGAAGGTTCTTGTTGAATCGGTAGAAACAAGGTTCTATCATTTGCAACAATTTTGATGGAGGCGGGCAATGGAGCCCCTTTTTTCCTTCTAATGCGTAGTCTGATAACCCCCATCTCTTCTCTCGATTTAGTTTTGGAGTCTATCTCGATCAGATCTCCCAAACGGGAGGATATTAGCAAGAAGAACTCTTTGTTCCATAGCTCTAAAGGGATTGACCAGACCAAGAGCCATACCTCCTCGAATCCGAATGCTGAGAACTGATCCCAACGCACGATTTTTTGCACCAGACCATCCGAATGAAGAGCGCCTGCCATTAAAAGGAAATCCGAGTTAAAACCCAGAGTCATCGTGACCCAAAGTTCATTGAAACCTATAGGTTTAAGATAGTAAGCATCTGCTGCTAGCCCGCCGGTTTCCTCTAACCAGGTTCTAACCGCTGTAATGGAATATCCTTCTTTGGTAAAGACCACCACTGTGTCCTTCAAGCCCTTCCTATATTTGTCTAGCGAGTCTTGATGAATATGAATAATGTCCGCCTCAGCAGATTCCGTCTTCTTCGTCTCTGTTCCTTCCTTCTATGGCTAGGTTGGGCATGCAGATCACTATCCTTGTGACAAATGTTGGTGTTTTGTCTTGAGTTTTGGAGGACCTCCTTAAAGGAGATAGAACCCACCACATTGTTTGAAAGGAATTTCGACTACTGCTGTCGATGCGAAACTCCCCGATGCTGCGTTTGGGAGATTTGGCAATCCTGACCTATGCGTTTGCGTTTGAGTTCTGGGCCATATCTTGCCTTCTGAACTAGCATTTGTTCCCACCAAAACTTTCACCATTAAGGATTTCAATCGCCCTGGGGAGTACTTTCATCGAACCCATTCTTACCAACGCAAAACCACGAAGATCCCCATTTGCTTTGTTTCTGGGGATCACGACGTCCATCACTTCTCTAGCTTTGTCAAAGACTCTTGAAAAGTTGATGGGTCGCCATCCTTCTGGGAACCCCTTTACGTAAAGAGTAGGATAGCTCGCCACATCATTCTTCTTGGTTAGGGACTTGGGAGCTCGTTCCTTTCTACTGGTTACCCGAGGCCAATTTCTATCATCTGCTTCTTCTGCTATTATTTCTCCTTCTTCTGCAACTTGCGGCTCAGCAAGTGATAGATTGGTAGGTCCTTCAAACCTATCTTTTGAAGGAAACACCCTTTGCTCACTTGCACCATCGCTTGATCTGACCCTCGCCGTGCTCGAAATCATCTCGCCGTCAAAATCATCTCGCCGTATCGCCATCTTCAAATACCTGAAAATGACTGCTCATAGTCCAGAACACATTTCATAGGCTACCATGCAAAAATCAGGCTTAGATGATCCAACCCATTGCTGATTGTCTTTTAATAAAAAGCGTGGGTAAAGAGAACATTTGTTAGTTTTCTTGGCTATTTACCACATGGAAATGCAAATATTTGGACTAATTAACCACTTGCTCTAAAAGCTTGAACTGTTAGAGCATGACAAATTAATTCCTTTATCTCATAGCCTAGGCCCCAAGTCCATGGGTTAGGTCCTCAGCTGAACCTTCCTCGTGAGCCCAAAATCCATGGGTTCCGCCTAACACGAGCCACCCGCCTCACACGGCCCCCAAATCCATGGGTTCTGCGGGCCACCCACCCCGAGTGTGCCCTGCATCCCACAGGCCACCCCACTCGAGGTAGTTAGGCGCCGGGCCCGAGGGTGATGGGACTACTTCCTGAAAGATCGTTTCGTTTCGGCCGGCAGGAGGGCCCCTGATCTATCAATAGAGGATGGCACTCAGGCTGTGTGGCAGTTACAAACTCCCCACATGCGAAGACCGTACGGTCTGCGCATGGTGCTAAGCAGAATGCAACTTAGCTACCTGAAGCAGCTATTGCTCGAGTACCTACATGATAGCATTCGCTCAGCAAAGGAAAGAGCTTTGCTGACGCTTCCTACCCACTCTACATCCGATTGCAAAACTACTAAAACCTCTTCCTTCCCAGCGGTCGTCTTTCGATCCCCCGGTCGCGACAGTTTTTTTTTTTTTTTGAAGAATATGGTAGAACCTATAAATTTGGGAACGGATCGACAAGTAATTGAACACTTCATGACATGATTTGCTACTTTGGAAGTACCAACACTAGTGAAAGCAGCGAAGGCAGCACCACATGTAGAAGTAGAGGCAACCCCCCCACCTATGCAAGCATCATTCCTTCCAGTTCGTACTCGGTGTGAAAATGCCCTCGCATTAATCACTCCCGGTGAGGAGTCTCGAACACGAGACCTTTCGCTCTCATACCAATTTGATGTAGGACAATTAACCACTTGCTTTAAAAGCTTGAACTGTTAGAGCAGGGCGAATTAATACCTTTAACTCATAGCCCAGGCCCCAAGTCCATGGGTTAGGTCCTCGGCCGAACCCTCCTCATGAGCTCCAAATCCATGGGTTCCGCCCCCTTGTGGGCCCCAAATCCATGGGTTCCGCCTAACACGAGCCACCTGCCTCACACGGCTCCCAAATCCATGGGTTCTGCGGGCCACCTACCCCGAGTGTGCCCCTGCATCCCACAGGCCACCCCACTTGAGCCCGGTGTGAAAATGCCCCCGCATTAGGTTATGCACTGATGGTCAAGGTGGGTGAAAGTCAACCACCACATAATGTTAAGAGTTCCCATGCATCGAAAGGTCCAACGATCAAACTCTTTCAACGGCTCAGTCCCAGTCCATGATGCAAGCCATCTCAAATTTTCTAGCATTTAGATCCCAACTTGCCTAGAGAAAGCAATATTAGTTTGTGTTTACCATTGACAAAAGCAAGCCATTGGGCGATTCTTCTGTGGGGTCAGATGAATATTGGTTTATTGGTCGATTGGTGAATCATAGATAACTCTGCCCCCAACAGTTCTATAACATGTATCCATATTAAGGTAATGTGAGTAGCGTTTGGCTAATTTTACCCCCTTGTGGGGAGGTGCTTGAAAGAGTAGTATTTAGTGTTGTCATTTGCAATCACATAACGAATTATGTGATGGCATATTTGAAATTGGCCACTGAAATCACATATGCCGTGATGGCATATGCAATCCAGGGTGTATGTGGTGGCATAGTTTTGTACGCGAAAAGTATGTGATGGCTTATGTGCTTGTGCAATGGCGTATACCCTATGCGATGGCATACTTGATGCTTCCCAAGGTTGTGACTTGTGACTTGTAACTTGTAAGTTTAGCTGTTTGCAACTTGTAAGCTGTAACTTGTATTATATTATGTTATGTATACATCAACTCATCAAGATTCAAGTTATCAATAAAATTTCGATATTTGTAGTTTTAAATAATTAATTCTCTCTTAGTGTAACTTGTTGAATGTTTTGTTATATTATATAATATAACTTATAGATGGTCTAATAGTCAAACTACAATGAAATAGGTATAAAAAAAAAAAAACCCAACCCAATCACTTGTAATTAGACAGTTTTTCTTAATTTTTTAAGATTTTTTTTTACGATTTTCCCCATTTTTTCAATTTGTTTTAAAAAGGCCATCAGCCTGAGCGATCACCTATGCAATTATGCGATGGCATAAGTGATCAACCCAGGCTGATGGTTTATGCGATTGTATGTGATTTGACAACATTAGTAGTGTTGGGTTGTGGCTGGCTTGTCAACTGAGGGGTATTTGTCTTTTGAAGTCATTGATGCAAGTAGCCCGCTCCAATTTCTCTTCTTCTCTGCCTGTAGCATGCACGTAAGCATAGAATTGGGAAACCATGCAACAAAGGCTACATGGGGCCCACCGTGATGATTGTGTAACATCCACACAGTGCATCTGTTGTGCCACTCATGTTGGTCCATGGGCCAACATCACCGGAAAAAAGTGGGGATAGGTTGCCCAATGTTGGATGACGGCTGTGGACTTCTGTCTTTCTCTCTCTACATGTAGCTTGCACGTGGGTATATCTGCATTCTTTCTCTCCGGCTCTCTCTCCCCCGCTGTCTGTCTCCCACATGTGTTGCATGTGCCATACCCCCTAGTTGAATACATGCACTAGTGACTGTTGATGTCATTATACAAGAAGTTGCACGCCTTATGATCGATTAGTAATTAAAATCTGATTAATGGATAAACCAATGCTTCGTTAGTATAAAAGTATTAATATTTTCATCCAATATGCAGGTTCACCAGCAGCCCTGCCATATTGTTTATACCGATTATCGACCTACGCCACTTCAGCATTATATTTTTCCTTCAGGAGGAGATGGTCTATACTTGGTGGTGGATGAAAATGGAATATTTCGGGAGGATAGCTTTCAGAAGTCTTTGAATGCACTTGTTCCGGCTGGTGAAGGAGACAAAAAGCGGGAGAACGGAAAGTGGCAAAAAGGATTATTTGCTGGTAAATCGGGTGAAGAGAGTGATATCTTCAAGATGGTGAAAATGATAATTCAGCGACAATATGATCCAGTGATACTTTTCAGCTTTAGCAAAAGGGAATGTGAATTTCTTGCAATGCAGGTATAGTTTCTTTTGATGTTCAAAATATTTGGTAATCTGGTTTTGAAGTCACATAACCTAGAAGGAACCATGGCATTTAATGCTTTTCTTTGATTTCAAGGAAGCTTTTGTTGATTGTCTAAATCTAAAAACTGAGAGTTGTACATCTTTTTATCTGTAAGCTAACATTTCTTGGCAGAAATATGGCTACCCAACCCAAAAAGGAAAAAAAATCCTCAGCTTGTTCCCTGGGAAACCATGGAAGGATCTGAGCCCCATAGCGAACTTACAATTCTTCCCCTAACCCTGGAAATGTATCCTACATTGAATTAAAATTTGTTACAAAAAGTTCTATTGACGTCTTCTTTCCAAATTGTCCAAAGACTGGCAATAATTGCTAGGCACCAAAGCTCCCTTCTTCATTTCCCCCAACAGATCCCTTGCCACGTCTGGAAGAATTCCTAAATCTGCACTGGCATCACCAAATCTTACTCTGAAGTACCTCTAAATAGCCTCAATGAAGAAATAAGTGATCAACCCTTTCCTCGTTGAGTAGGTACCGAATACAATCATTGGGAATCACCATATGTCTTCTCCTTAGGTTATTGATGGTAACGACCTTGTCCTTAATGCTAACTAACTAAACGGTGTTGCCCTCAGAGGACCCAAGGTAATGCTATATATGAGCCCTTAGACCCATATGTGGACTCATGATTTTTCTTTTCTTTTGGCCTGTTTGGCTTGAATAAAGTCAGTATCTTTCTTTTCTTTTCATTTCTTTTTATTTGAAGATTTATTCAGTATCTTTCAAGAAAAAAAAAGACCTTATAATATCCTGATTAGATGCGTACTCTCTGTGACATTCTTGGCACCTCTATTCTTTTTTGGGGTGACTGCGAAACATGAAGAGCTACTGCATCTGTCGAGTCTTTTTTTCTTCTGATGCCTTGCATATTATCACAGAGACATTAGCTTTTATTTTAAAGAATTTTTCTTTCTGTTGA